>NW_023495267.1:3242500-3842500 GCF_904425465.1 Colossoma macropomum | reverse complement strand
ATGTCAATACATCAACATTTATGAAATGTAGGAGTTTAGACTACATCTACCTGAATTACATTTCTCCATAATGTTATGCTAACATACATTTGTACAGGGTAATATAATCAGTAATATGATTTAAATATTAATATATTATACATGTTAGATATAGAAATTGAACATTTAACATTAGGGTTACATATGTAGTAAAATGAAACAGATGCAGTTGAGTACAGTAAATGCATCTTTAAATACTGGATTGAAGCACTGGTTAAATCTAAGCGTCCACCCTCTGCTGATTATATTTTATTACCACCTGCCAATACCAATATGAATCTGAAATCAGTGTGCATCCCTTGTTGCAGCCTTACGGACAGTATTCTGTCAGTCAAGTCCTTCTCACCTGTCTTCTCAGCCTGTATCATCTTCTGATGCAATTTTTCCAAATGATCAAACTCTTATCATTCCCAAAAGGACAATTAAACTAAGGCATTAGGGAAAACAACTGAAGCAGTTCTTTCTGGTATCCCAGCAACCAAAGATCTTCCATTCTCCAGATGCAGCTCCACCAATCCATAAGTCACCCAAAACCAGGAAATGGCTCTAATCCTAAACGCTGTAATCCCTTGGATTGAACAGAGACGTGCAGCCTCCCGCACATAATCTGAATTTACTGTAATTTTGTGTAATGGTTTATAGATCACTGAACTAAGTTGCTAGCTGTAAACTGTGCAGCGTGAGATCAGTTAATCTATATGGCATTGCAGCCCAGGAGAAGTGACATAGGCTGATTGGAAATCAGTAGGGTCCCCCTAAAATGGTCAACAGTAGCAGAGAAAAACAGCCGAAGATTTTGACCGAAAAAAAAAAAACAGCAAAGATTATGTAGATGTTCAATGATGTGTAAAAATATTGCACATAATTTTAATGTTGATGAAATTAAAAAATTGTGATTTAAAAATGCTATTTTTTCCTCCGCTCTTCTGCGCCGGTCAGCACAGACACGTTCAAACAGTTTGACCCGCAGCAGAGTAATGTCAGCTATGTGGATCTATTTTCTTGTTTTTACGAGGGACATCAGACAAATTAATTCTATCTACGGTTTATTTCAGGCATCTAGAAAGGGTACAACATCGTTCTTAGCTGCAGGTTTAGTAACAGTTGAAAACATGACATCCCACAGAATCCAGCAAAACGGAAGAACAGAAAAAAATCTCTATCTGACACCACAGATTTTAAAATGATAAAATTCACAAAGGGCAAAGTATGACCAGTGCTTTAGGTGATCAGCTGTTCTGTATTGTTGAGGGCATTTTGTGGCCTACAAATTTTAATAAATTTAGTAAGTTTATTTTATGTGAACTATTTTTATTTGTTGTCAACCTTTTCGGTTTTTGGATTTGGTTTTCAGCAGAGTGTGCCCTGAGTTCCGATTTCAGTTTGAGCTGAGAAGTTATTTCGGTGCATCACTCAAAATCAGTTGGTGATTTGGCTCTGCTGTCAGTTTCAGGTAAAAATGGGCTGTGTGTGTGTGTGTGTGTGTGTGTGTGTGTGTGTGTGTGTGTGTGTGTAGAGTAGGTGCTTGCTGATGCAGTGGTCAGGGAAGGCATGCAGCTGTGAGTGGCTGTGTTTGATTTAGTCTGTCTGAGTGCATCATTCTTCTACAGAGGGGGTGCACACACATATACACACACGGGGGGAAGAGAACAAACATAAACAAGCAGGCGTGCGCTAATTGATAAACTCATGCTTGTGGAAATGCAAGCTCATGCAGACAGACACACATTAACACACAGGGTATGTACTGATAATAATTTAGCGTGAGCGTTTTGGTTCATGTTAGTGCATGTCCCGCATTATGTGTGTGTGCGCATGCTGGGATATGGAGATATTTATAGCTGTGCTTGAATGCTTTCAGTAGTGGAACAGTATGTTACTTGCTCTTCAGTCAAACTGTTACAATAAGATAATCTAATTCAGCAGCTCCTATTTTAACAGCTGTTATCAACAGCAGACTAAAGCAGTCGGCCTGCTCACTGTATTATATTTAGAACCTCTCCTGAAATCAGGAGCTCCTCCCCGACTCAGATGCTCTGTGTGAGTATGTACATGTGTTTCAGTTAATTGTGTCCATTAGCTCTCTTTATATTCTTTACTTCACTCTCTCTGTCTATCTCTCTCTCTCTCCCTCACTCTCTGTCTCTTTCTCACTCCATTTGTCTCTCTAAATGTGGAAAGTAACAGATTGTTTCCTCTGTTGCAAAAAGCTGTGAATGTCTTGTTTTTCCTTTCAGATTTGCCTCTTTCTCTCTGCTTTGTCTCTTTTTCTGTCTCTCACTCTCTGTCACTCTGTCCTCCTCTTTCTCCATCTCTCTCTCAATCTCACTCTTCAGCGATCTCCTTCTCTCTCTCTCTCTCTCTCTCTCTCTCTCTCTGTGTGTGTGTGTGTGTGTGTGTGTGTGTGTGTGTGTGTGTGTGTGTGTGTGTTGCTCTCCTGGTTAGATTTTCATTCATTTTTCCATAAGCTGTGTTGTGCTGCTAGGAAACCATCCGTTGCCACAGAGACGTGGCTCAGCGGCCACTTGGGCAGAGCCGTGTCTCTCTGTGAATCTGTGCCATTTCAGAGATTAGTGCAGAGAATTCGACTACAGCTGCCACATCTGTCCTTCAGACACATCAGTATTTATCTGTTTAACACAGTGTTTGGATTCCTGTTACAATTAATACTGTTCACACTAAAGGCACTGGACAGATCTAATGAAGTAGCATAGCAGCATACAACAGTTTACCCCAAAATGGCCCTACAGTAGTGCTGTTTCCCTCTGGTTGCCTCTAGAGCGGCTCTGTGTGCTTTGCTGGTTATTACCAACCCTTTTTAATTCACTTCAGCTACTCTCATCGACTCTTTTGGGCACTGCCAAAGCTGGACTGGGTCACCCAGGAGAGAAGTCGAGAGGGGTTTGAGTTCCCCTAATGACCGACAGTGTGAGCACTGTGGAACAGTGTGTTGACAAACGGCTGCAGGGACTTTTCTTATTCCGCCTCGCTGCCTGCAGTGTGCTTTATGAATGTATTAGTGGATAGTTACATAAACAAACAACATACAGTCAGTTATTCTTCTAATGTAACATCTCTACATTATAAATAAGCTTCAGGTGCCCCTCTGTGAGATGACGCATGTAAAAAAATATTTGCCTTCACAACCATGTTGGCTCATACTGATCCTGGACTCAGTAATTTCACTACAATCTCAATATTTTGTTTGGTGATTACTAGGACTATCAGTTATAATATTGGAGTTGAATAATTATGGATAATCTACCTATTATGATGCTTAATCAAGTAATCAGAGCCTTTAAAAAACAAATACTCACTAGGAGAGGTAGGAAGCCTTTAAAAAGCCTTATGTTATAATATAAATGCATATATAGTCACAGGTCACTGCCAGTTCTTTGAGCTGGTACATTTTAATCACTGATTTTTTTAATTGAGTAACTAATTAATTGATTAATTGTGACAGCCCTAGTAATTATTGAACGATGCCGGTGGTGACAGTTTATTGCCCATCCCAAGTCAGAAAGATGCAGGCTGGCCTCAAGCCCAGCTCAGCCATGCAGAGGAGTGGCCAGCACTGCACTGCACACAGTAATGAATGGCAGGACTTCGGCAGACGCCGCAGAACCCACAGGCCACAGTACAGAGAGAGAGAGAGAGAAGGAGATGCTGGTATGGACAGATGCATCTGCGCTCTCAGCTGTACCTTGTCTGTTCAATCCATCTTCCCTTTGTCAGTAGCACAGGGTAAGCAGGAAAATATAAAATAAAGGAAGTCTGGAGGCGGTAAACACCAGAATGAGGAACATATTACTGTTCAAATAGGAGATTTATTTTAATGGATAAACAACAGCAATCAAGTAAGTGCCTCCTGCTGTAGGTGACGGCGGTGGGGTTAGTTTTGCTAATGTTTTATTGTAATTATGTCTTAGTAAATCCTAACACGCACACACGTACGGTGTGGAATGACTGCATGCTAAGCTCAGTATTCCACTGCATGCTTATTTTATTAAGGGCAGGTCAGAGAGGAGAGGGATGGGTAGCCTGACCCATTTTCGTTCTCTCTCTCTCTCTCTCTCTCTCTCTCTCTCTCTCTCTCTCTCTCTCTCTTTCTCTCTCTCTCTCTCTCTCTCTCTCCCTCTCTCTCTCTCTCTCTCTCTCTCTCTCTCTCTCCCTCTCTCCCCTCAGCACTCAGCATCGGGGTCCCTCATTATGATGCAGAAAGAGCTAGACCAAGATAGTGATATTTTCAAATGTGTAGATCACCTTTTTTTCTATTTTTCTTTTTTCTCAGGGAGGAGTGTGTGCTTTTAGTTTGGTCAGTTTGACATTTTAGTTTAGTTTTTCTTTTTTTTAATGAGATTAGCAGCCATTCTGTTATTGTGTCTTGTAAGTGTGCACTAAGTTCCAGTTATTAGCCATGCTTGTTTGAAACGGATATTAGCATTCTTAAAATGGCCTTATTAATTCAAGGAGCATTGATTACAGACTTAAGTATAGTCATTGAGTTGTTTGTCATGAGAATTAAGACTTGGGGTGCAACTAATGATTATTTCTAGAATTGATTTATAAATCTGCTGTTAATCCACTTGATTAATTGACTATTCAGGCTATTACACTGTCTGCCCTTTCCTCTCTCTTTGCCTCATCACAGTGCTGCCATCATTCAATGTTTCATCAAAAATTTCTTCTTTTGTGGTGCCATTTCACCCCCAGTGCTTACTGTAGTGTATTGCAGCCTGTCAGAATAACTACATATTAACAGTGTAGAACATTATAGAACTCCTTTGTTTGTAAGTAAACATAGTCAACAACTAATCAGCTTTGTCCACTAAACAGTGCAGCCTTAATCAATAATATGGGATGTTAGTTACTGAGGGAGCTTGATGACACGCCCAGGTGGGGTGGGCGTGGCCCCCCAGTGACAGGCGGCAGGGTGGCAAGTAGAGCTGCAGAGAGGTGTGGTGGAGCCTCTGTGTTTAGTGGACTGCCTGCCATTAGACCACAACTGGAGCACTCAGCGGTCTAGCAGAATAACAGCTAAATATTTCATCAAATCAATAATTCAGCAACTGCCATGGGAGGCAGAAAGAGAACGAGAAAGAGAAGGGAGAAAATGATGGAGAGAGAGAGGGAGAGAGTAAAGAGACAGATGGAGACGTAGAGAGAGAAAGTGAGAGTGAAGAGAAAATGAGAGACAAGGTGATGGAGAAAGAGAGAAAACGAGAGTGTGAGGTAGAGAGAAAGAGAGCTTCAAACCCACAATCACATTCCCCAGGAAAGGCATGGTAACTATAGTAACTGGAGCTGACTGTCACATGATGCGGAGGAGTAGAGAGGGAGGGAGGGGACCTGCGTGAGAGAGCGAGCAATAAAGTGAAAGCAAAAAAAAAAAGCGAGAGATGATAATGAAGGGAGGAGAGTTGAGGCGAGTGTTGTCTTGATTCCATTTCACTTGAAAAGAAGCAAGAAGCCGTCCCATCAGCATCCCAGCTGCTTCCAACATGTGACATAACAGCCTGCTCTGACCAAGAATAAGGGGAGAAAGAAAGTGTGCAAGAGCGTGTGAAAAAAGAGAGAAAAAATGTTTCAGGGGTTGAACAGTGAGAACGGTAAGCGAATTGATCTGATGAGATTTTGTAGAAATGGAAGCCTGTTCCTCAGAACAGATCAGTCCACAAGCGTTGTACACTGTGTATGTTATAGCGGTGTGAAGCGATGGTTTGACATTTATCACAGTATGATAACCCAATTAAAAAATAGTAGAAAAATGATTGACATATAAACATCATCTGCACATGCACATGCACAGGCTTTACGTATGGAGATAATGCCAATGTTATATGTTAACGTTACATAGACTAGACTATTGAAACAAACAAAAAGCAGAAAGAAACAAAAGTAACATTATTACTGCCTCAATTATTTAATGTTTTTCTGAGACAGTTTTTCTGTTGTTAGAATGACTTTTATGTAAATCTCAGCTCAGTGATATCCTGTTGTCATTATAAAATAAAGCAAATTGGCAGGTGCTATATGAGTGAAAGCGTGTACTAAGTAAAAAAAAGTATATTTCGTACTGGGGCGACTGGTCGGCAGTGTGCAGCCCTGAGCCAAGCAGCTAGCTTTGTGTTTCAGTTTTGTATGTCAAACGTTGGGTGATTATTAGCTAGCAATGCTAGGCACATAGAAATGCCATTTCTGTGTGTTTGGTAGCCACTGTGTGTAATCTTACTATCTAACTATGCATTGAAGAAAGCTGCTTTAGAGTGTTTCAGGGAAAGTCAAGAGAAAGGGGGTCACAGCCTAAAAAGGCAGAATAGGCCATTGGTTTAAAGATCTGGAACTCGTGTTTTAATCGGTAGTTTGAAATAGCCAAAGATGGAGCAACTGTCCCATCATAGACCGTCAATAACCCTAGTACACTGTGCAGTATATTATACATATACATCATGCTGTGGGCTGCACTCCATGTGCATCAGCCTGCTCTTCTCCCCCAGGAATGTTATAAATGGGCACAGTGCACAATAATGTTCTCCACTGTACTCAGTTCGTTCTATCGATCTCCTGCCATTTTTCGGCTCTCCGGTATATGATAAATGAGACTAAACCTGCATCCTTTCATAATAATAAGCCTCCAGTTGGCCCCATATGGTTTGAGTGGTGTGGCTGCTCAGGAATTGCTCAGGATTACAGCTTGGTTGAGTCCTCATTAGTAGGATTTTAACCAGGCTTGCACGCATTCTAGATATGGAGGGCTAGCCTCCAGCATACTCATTACATCAGATTCCACATATGTTGGGTTAATGTGGAGGCTTTGTTTACCTGTGTGAATGCAGAAATGCAGGATTGTATGTGCAGAAATTATTAGTGCAGAAATATCTTGTGTAACCCATGGCATGCAGAATGTACATTACTGGATTGAAAAGGGAATGCCTACTAGGTCTCAAAATTACACCAGTTTCAGTTAAGCTACAGTAATACATGTCAAATTAAACAGACAAATATGCCTTTGCTGAATATTATTTCATGCTCTCAGCCATATTTTTGGCCAGTGTAAACAGCTGATCGACATTTCATTAGACATACCTTGTGTAATGAGGAAAACCTTAATCTACAGTGCAGACTGAACTGCCTGACACACTTGTGCATACGTGTGCGCGTTTGGTTCAGTAGCTGGTAAAGGAGCCATTCCCAGTGACTTATGATATGGGCCTGCATGTCTGTCACTGTCTCCCTCTCTGAGATGATAAAGGCAGAAGGCAGATGAATAGTCATCACTGCATTGCGTGCCTTTCAGCTCTCTAATTACTATCTCAGCACATGTACTCTGGCTGAATATCTGTGTGCGTGTCCCTGTGTGAAGGCACTTCCAGTAGATTGTTACTGCCTCAACCCTCCAGCTTCATGCACCTTGAGTACTGTGGAAAAGAAAACCCTCGGGGTGATGTAGTTTATTTCCAGTCAAAACAGCCTTTAAGTACAAGGTATTGCAGAAAACAGAGTTTAACAGAAAAACTCAAAGAAGCCTCAGTAACTAACGTAATATTAGATGTTTTAGTTTGTAGTGCGGCCACACTTTGCCTTTATTGCAGTTGTTTTTCAGGAGACTTGCAATCTGTTTTACAAAGAATTTTCAGTCTTAGGGGTCGGTTGCTCTTCACGTCATTCAATGACGTTGAGTTGTGGGCTCTGTGGTAGCCAGTCTATTGTTCTGAAAACATCAGCAGCTTCTTTGTTTGATTTGTACACTTTATTCTTTTTGTGTATTTTTTTTCTAAGTAGCAGTTTCTTGACAGCTGCACATGCTTTCAAACCCATACTGTTGTCTTCTTGCAGTGGAAGTATGGTCAGAAGCACTTTTGAGTTTTTTGAGATCTGAAGCAAGAGTGGAGCTTAGTTTCTGCTATCTGTCTAAGGCGAAAGCTTTAAGTAGCTCTGTATCTGATGTTGAGAGTTTGGGTGGTTTACCAGGTCTAACATGGTTTATTAAACTTATTTTCCTGTGACTTTTCCCTTCCTTATGCTTCCTTATCTAATATCCAACTTCCTCAGAAATATATCCAGAGAATGTATAAGTACTTAGTGGCCATTTTGACAGGAAATTAAACAAAGCGTGGTCTCTGACTTTTGCATAGTACTGTACATCTCATTTCAAAGTTCTAGTCTAACTGCATCAGCATCTTTTTAACTTGTTTCTGTAGGGAATGACCATACTGCCTTATTCATTTTCCAAGTGCTTGACCTGTATCATCACCATTAATTAGCTCATTTCTCATGTGGGACTACATTCAAGGGTCCCCTGTAAAGTCATTGTGATTGCAGCAGCATCCATAAAGCCCCACCGTGACTGAGGTCTGACTTGTTTCGAAACCCCTGATAAGGATTAGTGTTGTAACACTAAATAGATTCTATAGCTGTAATCCTTGTCTGGGGAGTGTGTGCTGACACTTTTGGTGCAATGCTCATGTGAGGCGCTTGTATCTTTTGTAAGTGGATCGTCTCTCACGGCCCTGGCCAATTAGAAAGAAAAGGTTGCCACTGTCATCAGTGTTGAATTATTTGCAGTCCCTGTATCTTGGGGCCTCTAATGGGCCACGTTCTTATGCCCTGCTGGGTCACACAGCAGCAACATTGGCATCTGTGCGTTATGACCTAATATCAATGTCTTCATTCAGGCTCTAATCTTGTGGTGCTGGCCATTGTATGCTGATGTGCATTACATGTGTTCATTGTAGTACAGTGAGATAATCCTGTAATGGCTAGTATGCCAACTGATTACTTGTTAGTGCGTTCGGGTTGGCATGGTTATGTTCTTAGTGAAGTGTTCAGTAACTCTCCATTGACGTCTCAGGGAATTAGCTTTCCCCGCTAGCTCAGAACTCTGCGACATATGCATGCAGAAGGATAATGATAGCTTTGAAGAATGAACTCAAGTCTCTGTTGGCCTGTAAGTGCAGTCTGTATCAGATTAGTCTCCATTCCAGACACCCGCTTCCAGGAAATTGTGGCTAATATCAGATGCATTGTGCAGCAGTAAGAGAAGGTGGCTGATTTCAACGCATCAGCTTGTACAGATTATGACCGAGCTAGGAAGTGTCTAAGAGATATTAGGATAGGCTGTGCTAAAACATTTTTGACAAACACCAGTTATTGACCCCCAGTGAAACTGTGCTAAGAGTAACAAATTGTTACTTGTACTGACGATTCATAAATTGAACTAGTTAGCATGTAGCATGCTGCTCCTCCAATAAACGAATACTGATGAAGGATGGGCCCCATTCTCTCTGGCTTGCGCCTGGCCTTTAATGAAGAGCTGTTATGTGTTCCTGTGAGCCTGATCACAAATTCAATAGGCAATTGTGCCTGATTCGCCAGCTCCTTCAGCAGTGTGCTGAAGAATGAGAGGCGTGACCAGTGTCGTGACGGCAGTGACGCCAGTCCACCTGTGAGTTGGGAAACAGGTGCCTGCCTGCTGCTGTGTACATGTTGAGATTTTGAAAGCCTTGTTTCTGAAGGCTTGGCCTGCTTGGTTCAGTTGTAGAGAATTTTTATTCAAAAGCAGCTTCATGTTCATTTTTAAGACAGTATTTGTATCTGGTTAAACAAAAATGTGACATGAATATATTAACTGATTAGTTATATTGGTTGAGTTTCAGTGTGTGAGTGTTATCATGGTCTTGTGACGCCCCTGGGCACGGGAATCTTTAGAGGCCCCCACACTCCAACAGTAAAGCGTTTAAAAAATTAAAAGACTAGAAATTTGTTGGATTTTTGTTTTAAACAAACAAAATTAGACTATTGTGTGATATTGATCATGTGTACTTTAGTATAAGATCTGAGATTTTTGGGTAGAATTTGAAGATTTTTTTTAAATCATGATTATTTTTTCTTTGAAGTCCCTGCTGTCATAGACAGTCTAAAAAATCCCATTATAATGGCATCAACAAGATTCCAGTCGATAATTATATAAAAATCAAGGGGCCTGAGAACAGATAACATCCCTTAATTTATTTAGTCATTTGTACACATTCAGTAGATATTTGTTCATCTTGTGTTTACTTTGGTAGTGGATCGTCCCAAGTATTTGGCCTCCCAGGGCCCTTGGCAGTCAGAGGCCACTGGGCACTGGCCCCACTGGCCTGGTCAGTAATCCGGCCCTGTTTGTGGAGTTGATTTAGATGATCTGTGTTGCAACTGACCCATATTTTAGAGGTGCATTTTTGAACTACAAGTAAGAACAAGTTTCAGCAGAACACAAAAAATGGGGTCAGAGCACCTGGTCATGGTCAATAGATTAAATACTCTTCAGTGATCCGCAGTTGATGTCCATTATTTCACAGTAACAAGCCTGTGGTTGCTGTTAGTCTTAATTATTCAGCAGCTTTGACATTTACTATTTATAGATGTTAAAAGCACTGCCATATTAAGCGTTTTTGTTAAATTATGTTTGTTGACACAGTGTTTTATGGTAATTACAGCAGGAATGTAGTAGTGTTGGACAGTTTTTATTGGTTTATATGACGTACGATAATGCGTGTTATTGTGTGTATAAGATAGGAGCTCTGTGAGTTTATGTATGTGTGTAAGATGGGAGCTCCAGAAGGTTCGTTCCTGCTGAGTTCAGAGGACCTCCTCTCAAAGGTCACACTCACCAGGGGAGGGAAAAAAAGGGAGCCTCGCCCAGCCAATCACATGGCCCCCTGCTGGCCATGCAACCGCCTTTGCATCACCATGGAGATGGCTGCACTATCCACACCTGCTGACAAGTCATATGGAGGACAGTCATCCATTTCTGTCACTCTGGGAGAGAGACTAAAGCATCAAAATTGTCTTACACAAAACCTAATCAGTTACTTTCGCATTAACGTCAGTGTAATCAGTGATAAGTATGTTGTCACCCTTTATGATAATCCGCAGCTCTTTTCAGTGTTTAAACACTGCAGTTTTTCTCACAGTGGATAATGAAGAGAGAGGAGGACCAGCTTTCTCTCCTTTTTTGACTCCCCCCATCCTCTCTCTACTTGTTTTTCTCTATGGATCACTCAAACACCCCCCCTAAAATCCTTCTTTCAATCTCACTCTCTCTTTTCATGCATTTCTCACGCTCTTTGCTTTGGTCTCAGAGCTGACGTCTTTATTGTCCGATTCGTTGGAGAGAGGCGCTCAACCCGAGGGCTGTTCTTGTCTTTCTAGCATAAAGGAGCTAAAAGCTAAATGCCCCTTTCATAGGGTTGGCAGAACGTTGTACTGAGCTTTAAGGAAGAATCACAGAAACACACAGAGAGACTAAAGGAGGTGATGTAGTAGAGAAAAGAAGTGCTACCGGAAGTGGGAGTAAAGGATGATAAAAATAGGAAGTGAGTTGAGAGTGAAGGTTGAGAGGGGGATAATGTCCTGTTTTTGATTTCCTTTAGTGGCTTTTGAGAGAGTATTTACACACACACACACACACACACACACACGGTTATCAGTGCCCGTATGTGTCAGCAGATGGTGGTGAGAAAACAGCCTGCGCTGACTTTGCCCCTCCTCTTGGCCACACCCCCTGACCTTTCTGCTGCAGCTAACTGGGGACCTGGGCTTTGAGTGACAGGTGGAGGGTTTAGCAGCGGGGTTTTGAGACATCCAGCATGAAATCCACTGAAGCCGTACTTAATGCTGAATAGATTTGATAAAATTCAGTATCTTAGCATTTTCCAAATACATCACTTTCTTGCATTAAAAGGGCCCATATTGTGGAACACAGAATTTTCTTCATGTTCGATATACAACATGAACATTGTTTCAGAACGTGTCATTCACTATCCCAGTCCATTAAGTCTATATAAAGCTACTAAACCGCAAAAACAGCCTGTTTTGAATTCACTGTCTTTGTGATGTAAGAAAAACAGCTCATTTACATATATCTGCCTTTTTTAGCCTACAGCATTTTAACCCTGCCCATTCACAATAGAATTATAAGGAGTGTTTTAGCCTAGACTGCGTTTTGAATGAGGCACAGTACAGGGCAGCCAACTGAAAGAGCGAGCTCATTTAAATATTAGACTTACAGGCACAGTAACAGACCAGCCTGTGTAATTCTAAGGGATAAAGAGAGGGTGGGAAAGGGCCATGTGAAAATGAATTACTGATTGTTTTTGGTACATACCACAACGCAAATGCTCTCTGGGGAAAAACTAAAATACAAGAACAGTGGAGGAAATGTGTTCTTTAACAGATGATATATAAGTATACATATTGTTGTGCTTCCTGAGTGTTGGTGCTCTGTTCGAAGAATAACCTGCAAATTCATAATAGCTTTCTTTGGTTGGACTATTTTGTTCAATTGTCTTATAATTTCACCAATGGTGACTTGTATAACTATTGTAAATATTTACTAAACAGAAACCAGATATTCACAAAAGAAACTTGCTTCATATTTATGTATCTTAAACTGGTCTTTTGAAACAGCAGTCCAGCAAATCACGCACATCACAGTTTTTTTGCTATCTATCAAAATTAAGTCAGCACTGTTATGCGATACCCATATTGGTGTGTTGGTGTGATGACGTATTACCCAACACTAGTGGTTCTGTGGGTTTACTGAGGAATATGTGATTAGAAACAAAAGAACCTAGTTTCCTGTCACATTTTTCCGTAGTTGATCCTTCTTCTGGCTTTTTTCATTATTGCTGCATTATAAGTTAGAGCAGTGATGCAGAGTCACACTCATTAACCATTTTTCTTTGTGTCTAAGAGAAGTGTCTGTGTGTCTGAGTGTGTCAGGTTTCACAGTGCAATATGGGCTCCTCCCACAGGAAGCATGTGGGATTAGTGGACTAAAAAGTGGGACCACAGGGATCAGGGCACACACACACACACGCAGGGCGGTCATGGCTTTAATTGACTTAATTCCTGGTGCTGCTTATTCTGTCTAGTAGGGCTCGACATAAAGTATTCCCATTCCCAGCAGCCATGCTGGGCTAGCAGGGCAAACTCGTGATGGTGCTCTCTAAAAACTGTTCTGAGCTCAGCTGCCCCTGTTCTACTACTTAAATGATCATTCCATGTAAAACAGCCACACCTGATCTGGAGTCAGCTGATTTGCATGTGCAGCACACTGTCAAACATTGCCCTCCTTTGTGACTAAAATAGATTGAGAGCAATGACGTCGCGCCCAGTGCTGAGAGTGCTGTCCATCGTAACTCAGTCAGTCCTGCCTCAGATAAGATCAGTGTTACAGCCAGGCAGGAACAGAAATGCTCTACTCCACTCCCCAGTGATCTGGGTGTTTGTTTGGAGTAATCACTCTTGTGTTTGATGCACAATGGGTCATACAGTGTGATGTTTGTTTAATGTAATCGTTTTCTCTTCTTAGTCTGCTTCAAATGCAAGGACATGAACAAATTTTCCTTCTCTTCATAACAGTTCATATAGATTGAGATATAATGGAGTTTAGCAAGGCTTGTGTGGTGGGATGGGCAATATGGCAAAAAATAGAACATCATGGTACTTCATGACTTTTTCACAATACGTGTGTATATTTAGTGGTATTTAGTTTTTTAGGTTTGATATGTTAGAACAGACCAGAAAGACCCTGTAGTGCCGCATTTAGAAATATTATGAATACAATGATTTTTA
This sequence comes from Colossoma macropomum, assembly GCF_904425465.1. Taxonomy (NCBI): domain Eukaryota; kingdom Metazoa; phylum Chordata; class Actinopteri; order Characiformes; family Serrasalmidae; genus Colossoma; species Colossoma macropomum. Next base: position 3,828,841 of record NW_023495267.1, on the reverse strand, counting down.
TTCGGTGTTTCACATACAGCGCTAAACTAAATTCACTTAAACAGGACTAATTGTGCTCTCTTTGAAATTAAACATGTAGTTGGTCAGTGCTCTTTTAAAGGGCCCATTATCATGGAATACTGACTTTCCTTCACTTTACGTTTGATTAATATGTAAGTTTTAAAACATACCATTCACTACCCATTCCTTAAGTGGAAACTAAGCTGCAAAAACAGCATGTTTTGAATTAGTTGTTTCTGAAATGTCACAAGAACTAACTCATTTACATATATCCACCTATTCAGCCTATAGCAGTTTAGCCCAGCTGATCAATGTCTTTGTGTGTTTGTGTGTTCTTTTCAGGCTGATGCAAAGATGGTTTGTGATGTCGTGAGTCGTATGGAGGACACTGAACCCTACTCTCCTGAGCTCCTGACTGCCATGATGCGCCTGTGGGCCGACTCCGGCATCCAAGAGTGCTTCAGCCGCGCCCGAGAGTACCAGCTCAACGATTCCGCCCAATAGTGAGTATCGCCCCCCCCCTTTGGACCAGTATCGAAGTTCCAGCACAATGACATATGAAAAAAATATTTTTAAACATCTTTAAAATCTAAATTTAAAAATGACCACGAAGCAATTTCTGGCGCATGCATGTGCGCTAATTGATGGAAATTAACAGCACATCAGCGATCAGCGTTGTGAGCTGGCACGCAGTAGTAAAACTGCTAATGGCAAAATCTATAATGCCAGTATTTCGTGGAAAGGCAGTAAAAGTGGGTGATATACTGGTTGGGATCCTTCCTAAACTATTGGTTTCACCAATATGTCACAAATGCACCAGACAATGGAACATATGAACAGTGTAAAACACGCTAATGGGAGCCCATTACCTCAATGGCTGAGTCATTGTTCTTTCAGTAATCACTCATCTCCTGCTGTGTAGTCACTTACAGTCTGAGTAAATGTTAGTCCAGATTGTTGTTGACAAACATTAGAGAGACATGGAAGGATCCTCCAGTCTCTTGGGGTAATAATATCTTTTAGGCTTGGTTTAGCCTTTAGCATATCAGCCCGCTAGCCAGGCCTGTGTGTCCTCTAGCTCCCCCTGCCTCCATCAGTCAGCTGCATCATGCAGCAGCGGGTTCTTGTGGCCTTTTGCTTCAACAAAGCGGAGAAGTTTGTGACTCTAAGTGAACAGGAAGCGCATATGAGACAATTGACTTTAGAAATTTGGATGTGAAACCATGTTCAGCTACATTTTTACCGAGCCAGAGAAGCTGCTGTGTGCTTACATGTACAGACCACAAGTTCAGCTATATATTATGCAGTTCCACTTTTAACTGTTTTGCACAGTAAAATATTTTACATTTAATTAATAACATACAATTTATATATGGCTCTTATTGCTAATTATAGCATAGTAAAAACTAAATATATCCACAAGTGGGAGTGGGAGGGGCAAAGTGCTAACAGCTCAATAAGGCCTTTTTGGAGTTTGGGCCAGTGAAGTCTAACAAGGCCTAATGCAGTTTGGGCTTTATTTACAGAGAGAGGATGAAAAGTGAAAGGAAATCAGTTTATCTTAAGGCCTTATATGCCTTAAGTTATGAGCAGTAGCCTTTAAACATGAAATACGTTAGTTCATATTTACTGATCTTTTGAGCTTTGTATTGCATGTAAAAGATTTAACAAAAGTCAAAAATACATCACTATTTATACAGTGGGACCGTTGTATTTGCAGAGTTGTTGGTTCTCAAAATTTAACCCTTTAATATGCATGTCTTATTGGCCGGAGCACCCATAAGAGGCCTTTTTGGAATACGGGAGATGAGTGAAAGGGAGAATCAAATGTCTCCATATGTTATGATTATCAGTGGCCTTCAACAAAGATGTTTTTGGTTTTGTTTAGTCAGTTGTCTGACCATATGTAAAAATAATTCTGTACTTATGAATTTTTCCAGAAGGGTTAATTAGCATATGGCACCCATATTGCTTACAAAAGTCAAAATGTTTTTAATAATTATTAAAGATGAGAGTTTTGCAAATTTTTTGATACATAAGGATTGTGCAAAAACCCTAGGACTAGTTTGTAAAAGTAGGTTTTGCATATTATGCAGATTAGCAAGAAAATCTCAGTTGGCTAAATGATCCAAATTGCAATTTAGTTTGTCTTGAGCCAAGGAATCAGGGAAAAATAGGCCATTAGGACTCATATCATGTGCCTGAGTAGCAGGAGGGATTACTACCTATTGACCAAGTTTCATCTCTCTAGGATGGTTTGGTCTGGGTGATTTGTTTTAGCTTGATACGTTTCATTAGTGACACACAACATTCTTTTACCAAACTTTTACAAGCTAGTTAAGTAAGATAGAGAGTTAGTATCAGTACTCGGTATTGGCCGATACTCAATTTCTATTAGAAAGTGAACTGATTCTCCATTTTAGTCCTTCAATCAATTTAAGTGATTCTGCCATTCGTGATGCTTTTCCAGAGTCACTTTTGGTTGTTATTTGATCCATCCATGCAATCGAATCTGCAGTCCCTCCGCTTAATAGAGTTCCTCTTGGAAGAAGGCGCTGGCTAATTGTGATATTTGCTGCCTCTCAGCATTAAGCAGCTCCCCAGAGAGAGATCTGTGTGTTAATGTCAAAACGACAGATGCAATTACAGCTCGTGCTGAAGAAACATTTTGATTTAGCGTGTATGTGAAAAAGTGTGGGGTGCAAACTCGAGTGTGTGTTTGCGGAACAGCCCTGAAAAATGTGAGTCAGCAGTATTTTTGGATCAGAAGCTATGGTTTGTTTTAACGGCCTGGGAAGCTAGTGCTTTGGAAAACTCTGTTTAGATGAAGACAAATTATTCCTTCTTGAAATGGCAGGCGAGATTGTGTCGATAAGCAGGAAATGGGGGGATGAAGCTTGATGCTTAAGATGCCTAAAAAGGACACAAGTTTTTCAGCTCTCTAAACTTGGCATCAACACAACACCCACAGACCATGAGAATTTAAACAGTTTTTCTTTTGTTTTAACATTAGTTGTTCAGGTTAAGTTTTTTCAGGATTTTTTCAGGACTTCAGGTTCAGGATTATAAGATTATATTTAGGTTTAGGATCTGAGTTACATAAACATGTGCTCCAAAATTCTGAGTCTGCAACATGCCCTCTGTAGCTCCACTGTCATATTATTCTCCTTACATCATATCACTGATTATGGTCAACCATGTGTTTGTCTACATGATTTTCTTCTTTATTTGCTACACATTTATCCCATTTTAATTTGACATTTATCCCTCTGAATTGCACTCATGCCAAGCAGTAACCCATGAATTCCATACAGTTCAGTTCATTGGCAGTTCTCTGATATTAGATTTAAAAACTTGATGTACTTTGTAGAACATCAGAACATCACTTTTGCCATGTTTGCTCCTCCTGTCCACATCAGCCAGATTGCAGCCAGGTTTCTAATTGGTCATGAAAGACCTCATTTACCTGTTTCATGTCTTATTTCTAGGGGTGGTAAATGTAGATCAGTTATGTGGAATGTGAAAACATTCTAGTGAAGTGCATCTTTTTTCTACCTCATATATGTGAACAGTAACTGTATCTGGATTGTATCTTGTAGTTAATTAGGGGTGTGCATGAGTATCTGAGTACTGAGATGCTATTTGAATACTAAAATCACTATTTGAGTATTAATTATGCTGCATTAGCGAAAATCAGGAATAAAATATTCAGGCCATTAAGTTTTAACAGGGATGTAAAGTGCTACAGTTTTGCTCGTTTTTATTTGATACCATGAAACACTGCAGTACTTGAACGCGAGTATATTTCCAGAGATGCGTTTTGAAGGACGTGATTGAGAAGGCAGATGTAGTGTGGCGGTAACTAATTTATCTACTCTAGCTGGCTTTACCTAAAACCAAAAACAAACAAAAAAAAACTATTTCTCTGTTCTCAGCAATACCAAGAGTCTAACATGTTAAAAGCCCACAAGTTATCGTCATCTACAGCTGCGCCAGTTAGCTCTAGAGTTAGTGTTAGGTCATTAGGTCATGTGAAGGGGCAGCCCCTGTTACTCAAACCTTATTCAACACAAAACCGCACAGGTACCCATAGATTTTCCTTTTCCGTCTTTGAAAAATTAATTTTTTTTAAATGTACACCTCTGTGTACATTTAGTAAGAACTACTAAATGTTGCTGTAAACCAAAGCCTATTTTTTCTCCTCATTTGCTTTGTTTAGATGAATCTGTTGTTTGTGTTTAAAGCCCCTTTATTCATATTAATGAAATGTATTATGGCTTCCGTATGTAAACCAGAGTGTAGGGAGAGTGTGCTCTGGCATGTTGGGGCTAGACTTGAAATCTCAAATTAGATTACAGGGGTAAAGCTTAGTCTTAGCCGAAACCTTATCTTTTTCTCTTCTTCCCATGCTTAACCAGATATTCAGTCCACAATATCAAAATTAGTCAGAATGCAGATGCCTAGTGTGGCTTGCTTTCGTTCTGTTTAGTTCCCTCTCCCAGAATGACTGTGTCTTCTTCATATTCTGAATGGCAGTGTGTTCTGGGTTGCATTTACATGTTCAAAACATTGACGAGTTTAGAGTGTGTGCTCTGGCATGTTGAGACTGGACTGGTTAAGATGAGCTCTCAGATCAGATCATCTCAAAGGGGTAAAGCTGGGTCTTACAGGCATATGCTGGTGCTTTTTGTACATGCCCGCTGCGGGTCATACTTGAGTGTGACGCAGCTGACTGTTTGAGTCTGAGCAGTGTCAGACTGCTTGAACAAGCGGAGCACATGCTGGAGAGCTGGTAGGAATCCACACACATCGGATGTGTAGACAATCGGACACGCATGCGCGCGCACACACACACACACACACACACACAGACGCACAGTTTTCTGCTCCAAGGCCCTGCTTCTGCCATTAGTGCTTAGGCTGTGGTATCTTTATCCTGATGACCCATTTAGTCACAATGGCCACATTACTCTTTGCTGTGCATGTGTATGTGTGAGTCCTCAGGGCACTGTTTGTTCGATGTCCATCACATGTCTACGAGATTGCTAACATGGCTGTGACAACCAGTAGGTTTTTCCAAGATTTGTGCACGCTTCATAGGTTTAGTCACTCTTTCCAAGGGCTTGTATAACACTTCCACAGCATTGTGCAGCGCACTGACCTTCATAGCACCCCCAGCCTGCGGGGCTACACCATGTACATCCTCCTCCTCCTCCTCCTTAGTCCTGAGGCCTACTCAACCCTGCAAGTCTTCACTGGGTGCTCTAAGGTCCGATTTGGTGAGGAGCATCAGTGAATGCATCCTGGGCATGCAGCTGCTCTCCGCGGCCCATGAGGGCCCACGATGCGGCAACTGTCTCCTGCACCCTGAGGCTGTGCCAGGGAGGGGTGTTATAACAAGATTGTTCTGGCCCCCGGCCCAGCGCCCTGTCATTGTTTATCCTCTCGAAAGCTTTTCCACCGTTATCAGCAGCACCTAGTCTCCAGCTCCTTTGCTTTATTTTCCATTCTGTGCATCATGACCCTCTTTCCTTCTCTGTACTGTTCTGCTGTTTCCCTTGCGTTGTGTACCTATGAGCTCTTTTCTTTCTTTCTTGATGGTCTTCCTCATACTTCGATGTCTTCAGGTTTCCTCCCTTTCTTCACACTCCCAATCTTCTGCCCTCTTATTTAATTTCTTTTATTCTTCTAGCCCTAAGAATTTCCCCCCTCACATCCAGTGCTATTCTTTCTCTCTTTTTTTCTGGCTTTTCCTCTCTCCCTCTTTCACTCTCTGTCTTGCTCTCTCTCTCAGTGCTGATGGGAAGCAGCAGACAGCAGGCTGGCTGTTGAGAGGTGTTGCCAGGCAGAGCTTTCAAGAAGCAATAGAGGGAGGGAGGGGGGAGAACAGAGAGAGAGAAGGAGGAGTGTGTGTATGTGTGAGTGAGGGAGAGGGGGAGGGGTAGAGCTGGCAGGCAGCCCTGAATGGAGAGGCATACAGGCTTCACATATTTAAAAAGAGAAGGGGGAATAGAGCAAAGCACCCAACCACCGCTGTTCTCTACATCTCCACTACATCCCAAACCATCTACAGCACTACATGTAAAAGGGAAATAATACAAAACATACAAATAACCCTTTTAGAAGGGTAATGTTTTTACATCCTCAATAGGCTGCTTAAAACTAGGGCTGTCACTATTGCGTCACTATTTTATGAAGTCTTTTAAAAGCAGTTAGTGGCAAAAAATACATATAAATTGCTGTGTTTCTGTTTCTTCCTGTCAGAGAGTCCACAGTATGCATTATCATAATGTAAAATGCCAGCTAATCATTGCTGATTCATGAAAAGGGACGTTCTATCAATGATTTATTTTTCTTGAGTTTGAGCACTTAAGCTTTATTTAAAACTTATCCAGGGTTCTTTGTGGTCTAAAGAAATATATCTACATAGGACTTTTGGCTATAATACTTAAAAGATCGGTACAGTTTTTGATGAGGAATTTCCCAAACCACAATACCACTGGTTCTGTTCCTTTTCTTCCACTGCGCTCATTCACTGCACCCTTGAATAATCCCCACATTGGGATTTGAAGGACATATAGTGTAGTAGCATTTAGGTATGGTCCGAAACACTTCCACTATACATGGAAACCAAGCACTTTAGAGGTGCTCTACAGTCAAAGATTTGTTTATTGCTTCTATGACAACCGTTTCACAGTATGATCACTATCCACTTGCAAGCAGTATCTACAGTGCTGTCCATTAGAAAATGGACAGTGACTGTGTTTTTTTTCTGTGCTCTAGCACACTGGATTACATCTGTCTCAGATGGATCATATAGAAATCAGTTTTTATACAGTTTTACCACTTAAGGGGACCATAAATGGAAAATGGCGGTTCAGTTGTCATTTGGCCAGCTGTGTCATTACCTCAGTAGATCATACACAAGGAAGATAACAAAAGGTCTAGAGTTGATTGTAGGATGCCATTTGCATCTGGAGTCTATCTCTGCTGTCTGTCAACATGAGGAGCAAAGCAGTGCCAGTAAAGCATGACATGTTGAAGCTAAAAAAATCAGAATAAAGCATCATAGACATGCACAAAACGGTAGGATGTCAAAATCAACTGTCTAGTACATTATTAAGAAGCACTTTTGAGTTTAATAATAGCAAACAACCTTGCTGACCACAAAAGGCCATAGTTTTCTGTCATACACTGAATACTGGCAGCAGCAGGATGGATTCTGAAGTGTGCAGAAGCATCTAAACTGCTCAGAGACTGTTAAATAGAGGTTTAAGTAACTCTGACGCCTCACCTTACAACAGGTCAGTGACCTGAAACTTCCTGCTAAAGCATGTATGGACTTTTTGTGTGGAATGTTCTTGACCTGCCAATTCAGTCACTAAAGTCGCTTTATTTCACTCACTCAAGACAAGACTGAAGGCAGGAAGCCCTGAAACAAGCGAATTTGAACATGGCTGAATCACCAGGGAGGATATCCAGCATTAAATGATTGCTGGGATGCAGGCTTCAAGAATTTGGAAGTCAAAACGTAATGATTTCCTTCTTTTTACCAGTTACTTATGAACAAATGAATGTGATCTGATGATTTTCTGTATAAAATGGATGTGGTATTTTTATGATTCATCCAACATAGAGGTCAGTACCCATTAATTAAAGCTGATATTTTGGAGTGTTAGTAATTTCCACAATTTCCAAATTTCAAATCATACTCATATTGTATCCATATTAAGGTCACACTTTTGGGATAGATTGGGTGTAGTTTTCTGTATTTTTTTTGTTGTGTAATTGAGCTAACAATGGCATAGTAGCAAATTCGTTGTTGTTTCCAACAAAGTCCAGCTTGGTAACAGCATTTTAAAATGGAAACTCAACATTATGTACTGACTTAGAACTCCAACCTAAACTAACTCTTAGCATGCGCATGCCTTAACTCCTCTGGCTGCAGATTTAAAGTTTTTTGGGGGGGCCATCTTCAGATTCTAGCAGTAGATCACCATCAAGACGCTTGGTTTAATTATGTGGGGCCCAGGGCATTATTTATGTCAGGTTTGTTACACTCCAGCTTGATATATCAGAAAAGAAGTCTGGATCATACAGCTGAAGACGCAGAGTCAACACCGTATCAGGCTGTCAGTTTAGAATTACTGTAGAAAATGGGAGACAATTTCATGTTGAGCGCATGTGGACATGCACAGACACGCATGTGCACTGGACCTGGAATGGCTTCTCACTTTGAATGTTAGATTTCCTTAATTTTTAACTTTTTCTAAAAACTTGATGTCAGCTAATCTTGAATGCAAGATCCTAAGCCTCCCGCCAATTACAGTTTTTTTTTTTTTATATGAATAAGCAGAGACTTCACAGAGAGTCAGAGCAGAGCAGTGTCAATAGAGGGTTCATGGTCTTCTTTCACTCATGAAAATTCATTAGAATTGTTGTATTTGTAGGCCTTACTTGTTAATAAACATGGCCGCATACAAGAGCCATGCAGCAATTAGAACAACAATTAGGCAATTAGAAGTGGTTTTGTTGTTTAAGCGGGGGGAGGAAAAGCAGATAGGTAGACATGGACTTTCTGTTTCACTAAAAAAGCAAGGAAGGAAGGTAGAAAAAGGATGAAAAGGTACATATGCTGGTTGCTTGTGGACTCCAGTTAGTATGTGAAGAGCCGTCTGGTAGCGGGCACCTAGCTTCTGTCCTATGAGCGAAGTTCATGCCTCAGTTTGGCAGGTAGACATGAAAGAGCCTGTGAGCGCTGTGCCCTTAAGCAGCCCTGTAGGGCACAAGCTCACCAATTAAACATTAATGCATCTCAATGAGCCCCTGTTCTCAGTTAGAGCACCCTCTGGAGTTGGTGAGGCGTATTGCAGGAGGCTGACTATTGGCTGTTCTTATTTAGGAGCATTCAGTACCCTCCTTTGGGAGATACCTTTAAAAAGCAGATTGTGCCCCTATGTAAAAAAACCTGCCACTCTTTTCTGTCTCTGTCTGGCACTCCCTCTCTTGTGTCTCTCCATCTTTTTTCCCCCTCTCTGTCTGTCTGTGTTGAATCGTGCCGTGAGCAGCCTGTGACTCCACAGCCCGAGTCTTCAGGGGCAGGAACTAATGAGCTGCAATGGGGCTTTGGCACCATGCCATTGCAACTGTGGCAGCTTGGCGCGGGCTGTGCCATATTAGCAACTGTGTTATTAAACATTCATCAGTCATTTATTAATGATTAATACACAAGCTCACGCGGGCAGGTTTAGGCAGTGTTAAGCTATGTGCTGCTTGTTCAAGGCATTATGGTACAGGGAGGTGGGGGTTTGTTGGGCTGAAGCGACACTGCCGCTGGAATGTTAGCACATGGCTGCTGATTTCTGCAGCTGCCCTAAGAGGCCTACGGCTTTCGGTCAGTGAGAAGAGAACGACACCACAGCAAACACAGATGGAGAGAAAGAGGGAGGATGTGTATCTAGTGTGCTGTGCTGTAGAGTTGGGTGATGATGTACCTCCCTTTTATTCATATAATTTGCTTCATTATTTATGCTTTTGAATTAGTGTAAGAATGCTAACAATGCCTCATGTGTGATGATCACCATGATGGGAAAGAGAACTAGAGGACTAATTTATTGAAACAGCTTTCTAAATAATATTACATTTTAGAAGTTTTAAAATTACAAGTTATGCTCTCCCAAAAGCATTTTATTACAATGGAAAACACCTCATTTTCTAATACGTAAAGCACGTAGACCTGACTTTAGAACTCCCACCTAGCAGTCTGAATTTTCTCCAGTAGGGAGTGCTATTAGCCCACAAGTCAGTGTGCGTCATTTTGAGAAGAAACAGCCATTAACCTCAGCGGAAACCAAAAAAACATACGTTTGCTGCTTTATTATTAAAAGATACTGAGCTACTAGTTGTTTCTATTAAGAATTTTATTAAAAAAGTTAATGCTAAAAAGCATGCAAGTTATAGACTGTACTGAACACGGATGCAGCGGATCGTGCTTGTGTTTCACTGTTTATCTGCTGCTGCTCAAATTGTTTGAACATGTCTAAGTGCATGAGATCAAAGTGAACAGTGTTTTTAATCACGGTTTCTAATCACAATCATTTTTTCATTAAAATTATTTGTGAAGTGTTAGATTGTCACACTTTTTTGCAGACCTATTTAATCTTTTGCTTTTTTGCATCCCTTCCTCTCTCCCTGTTGTGTATTTAAAATGATGTCAGTCACTGTCCATGATAATGTATTTTGTTCTGATCAGCTTTACTCTCGATGGGAACTTATGGTGGAATTTATCAATTTAAATTAATGTAAATTCTTTTTGATAGATGTGTACTGAAACAGGTTTTTTTTCTTTTTGCACATATTTATAGTAGCCTGTTTTTTTTTTATACCCAAAGCTCATACTGAACAAATGAAACACGGCAACGCATTTCCAGTAATTTCCATTAGTGAAAGCAGTATGAAAATTTTTTGAAGAACATAGATCAAATGAAGTGCTACATCGAAAGTAAAAGGCTGAACATGACCAAGCAAAAATCTGACAGTTTCCTGTCTTGGCAAATTTCAATCATACATCCCTAATTTTATAGTACTGTTGTTCCCCTGAAATAAAGAAAAATGTGCTTTAATATTTTGGTCAACCTGTGTCTACCAGTAACGCCGGGTTTTGTTATTGTTCCTGTTTCGGCAAAGATAAACAGCTTATGTCTCACCACCTCAGCTTCTGCTCTGAAGTAACAGCCGGTTGGTGTGTTTGGAGGTCACACCTCTATATCAGTTCTGTTCCAGTCTCAAAGGCGAGAGTGTGGTTTCTCCTTTGTGGCCCAATTTGTATGTGTATGGGAAAGTGGGAAAAGAGACATCCTTGAGATTGTTGAGACAGAATGCAGTCATGCTTGATGTGGTACTGCAATCAGTCACAGATACTCAGCCTCTGTTTCACTAAACCTAACGGCCCAGCTAACGATGATATGTGAGAGTTGGGCCACGATGAATGAATTCAGGTTTGCTGGTGAAAATATATGATTTCTCTCTTTAAATTGACACTGTTGTGTTTTAAGTAGTAAGTGGAGATGAATGTCATCATTAGTGCTGTGAGAAGTGTGATCCAATTTTCTTCTTACTTTTTCACTCTTTCTTTGTAAAAAGGTACAGATTTAAGGCTGTTTTTTCTTTCTTTTTCTCTCTCCCCAGTTACCTAGATAGTTTAGATAGGATTGGTGCTCCAGACTACCAGCCCACAGAGCAGGACATTCTGAGAACCCGAGTGAAGACCACTGGGATTGTAGAGACCCACTTCACCTTCAAGAACCTGCACTTCAGGTACACCACTCCACGTTCATGCTCATATTTCCCCCCCACACAGCGTCACTGTAAGGGCATTACTATGAACCTGGGGTGTCTGGATCCATTTGGTGATTTCCCTTCTCAAACTTACCTACTAAACCTGATAAGGAGGGAAATCCCCAAATTGTTCTGGACTCCAGCGCTGGACCCTCCTGCAATATTAACCGCCTTAATTTGACAGATTTATAATATCTACCCTGCACGTCAATTCTTTAGTCTCATAACTACATAATATGTAGTACTGTGCAAAAGTCAGAGACCACCCTTCATTTGTTTACTTTCCTGTCAAAATGAAGTCATTCATTGTCATTAATTAAGCCATTCAATTTTTTATGGCCTCAGGAAAATAGACAGAATACACATATTTAACTGATAATTACAGAAGCCTCAACAACTAAGTACTATTTCTTTTAGTATTTAGTGTCCTTATTACAGCTTCAGTCTTTTTTGGAAGATTTTCTTTCAAAGAAATCACACCTCCAAAGTTCAGTTTTAGAAGTTGGTTGCATGTTTCGCTTATCATGTTCTAAGTAATTTGAAACATACCCAGTGGACACTCTGGGGTAGACAGTCCCATGCTCTACGAGATAGTAAACTAATGGCAAGCGTGAGAAGTGATGCTGAAAGCTTTATTTCATTCAGTTTATACGAGTGTAAAAGTTTACTTGAACCTGATGTTTATCAGCAGTCGCTGTTGCTCTTCTATAGCAGCACTCTGCTATACGCTACACAATGCTGTGTGACACAGTATGTCTGGTGGCCTTTGAGGCCATTTTCTTTCAATGATTACTTGAACCCCTGGGGTCTATTTTGTATCTAATCTCTTAGTTTTCTGAAAAATAAAGATCTTGTATTTAGTGGCTATTTTAGTGGCTGAAAATTAAAAATGTGGTCTTTGACTCGTGCACAGTCTTGTACACATAGTTTCATAGTATAATTCTGAATGTATAGTTGCTGAATAACAAATCTGCTGTTTATGAGGTTAAAGTCTGACAGTCACACATTTTAATTACCTTGAAAACCTGGTGATTAAATCTAAAAAAAATATGTTTTATTCAGCTCCACTGAGGAGTGAAGTATAACAGTAACAACCTGCAGTGACCAAAATTTTGCAAAATGTGATTTCCACTGCTGTTAATTAGCCAACCCTTCTGTAGAACTCTGCACATTTGTGAAGATGGCACTTCCAGGTTGAGAACCTTATCCGTTTTATTTTAGCCCTCTGTGCTTGATGGTGCAATCGGCCAGATAGAATGAAAGCATTTATGGTAACATGATTATCTGTAAGAGAATACACCATTAACCTTGACAAAGGTGGGATGTGAAGGCAGTCCGATGTAAATGTTGATACGTGAATCTTATTCTTCCTCTCTTTCTTCTCCATGTCTCTGCTGTTCAGCTACTTCACATTTTTTTAGCCCTCACTCACCCTCTCTCTTAGTTAATTAGGTTTTAAGAAGAAGATATTCAAATATATGTGTTAATTTGTGCAAAAGCTGACATCTGTGCTGCAGGCAGCAGGACGCTCCGTTAAGCTCTAAAAAGCTGAATTTCACTCAGTGCTGGCCTAGAAATTAGCCTTACTGTGCAAAATAGGGTCAGGGACCACAGCGGACAACTGCCTGGAGAAAGTATCAACTAAATCTGAACACTGAAATAATTAGTAGAACACTTACTGTGAGTGTAGAACACGTTTCAGAATGACTTACCCAATATGATAGCTGAGTCAGGAGCCTAGTGCCGTAGGAATTCAGATGATTCTGTCATTCGACTTCTGGACTGATTCAACTCAGACCAGGTGATTGTTAAACCTCCATGAATGAGAAGATAAAATGCAATGTGCCATACATGGGGTCCCCAGCGTTTGAGTAGGGACTGAGAAGTACTACTGTAAAGGTTTATTCTGGGCCAATGCTGACTTCATATATATATATATATATATATAGAAGCAAATACTTGCATGCCAGAGGTACAGTGTACAAAGACTAAATGTTGTAATGCATATTGTTATATTTTTGCCATAGTGCCCACCCGTAAGTAGAGCTGAGAAAAAAAAAGTTAACTAACTTACGTACAGATACGCTTGAGTAGACATAAAATACTCTAGTAAAAATACACTGAAATTTTACTTATGTAAATAGCTACTACTCACCTCTGAGTGTAGGATAGAGCATGTGGCAGGTAGTGGGTGAGTCTGCACTCATGCTGTCATATCTTTTTAGGCTGTTTGATGTGGGAGGTCAAAGGTCAGAAAGGAAGAAGTGGATCCACTGCTTTGAGGATGTAACTGCCATCATCTTCTGTGTGGCTCTGAGTGGATATGACCAGGTGCTGCATGAAGATGAGACCACGGTGAGTAGAACATACATATACACTCACTCATACACAGAAAACGTTCTCTACCACATGCACACTCACATCTGCTGTTATGCACATGATAACATTTATTACATAAAGAATATACACACAGAAACTCCAGACAGCCCCAAGTAAATTCAAATGTCTGCGAATACTGGAAGGTCATGGCTTATGTAATCAGTGTCTTCAGTCTCTTCAATCTAAAATGCAGTAGATTTTAAAGTTTTAATTGCAACATACAGTGAAGAAAATGAATAAGCAATGACTGCAGGTCCATGAAAACACCCAGCTTCAATCTAGTAATAATAAGAAGAAAATACATAAATCCTCTCATAGTCTTTTGCTTTTTACCTAAGTGTTACATATGCATGTGGTTCTACAGTCAGTTTACTCACAGCTAAGGAATGAGTCATTCTACCATTGCAATGGAAAATATGGTACGAATGTTTATATAATTCAAATGAAGTCTGTTATATTGAAAAACATCAGTAAAGTTGTAACGCTGGAGCACCACTGACAAAATTAATAAAACCTAAGCTTTTCTAATATATGGTATACTGCTGCTTTAGTCACATTGTATGTAGAAAATTACAAATATTGCGTTGTTTTTTCAGTTTTAAAGTCATGTAATATTTAATGAGTGACCTCTTTTTGTGACACAGCTGAGTATTTTAGCCAAATTTAACAGAAATCTAAAAATCACTAACCATCAGTTTTTCTGAGGTAGTCCTTTTTCCATACAAGAAGCAATTCAGAAAGACCTGTTTTACTTTTCAAAATTACATTTTACGTTTCTATAACACCATCTTGAGATGAGATTTATCAGTGATTTTTTTTTTTATTTATTTGAAACAATTTTAACATAATACACAATGTTTAAAATAATAACACAGTAGTTGTAATGCATTTTTACAATTGAAACTGAAAAACAAGCATGAAAGTTGTTTCACCAAAAAACGTTGCTGTTTTCGTATACATCACAAAAAATTACTAAAAGCAAAATTTAAAAGCAAGAATTCTCAATGTGTGAAAATGATATTTTCTGCTGAGTAAGGGACAAAACAGCAGCAGGATTTATGACCTAGTGCTTTTTGTTTTTAAAGGCTCATAGTAGAGTAGTGTGCTCCTATAAAAAGATGTACAGAAGTAGTATACAGGAGATGGAAGCTGTTTTTTTTTAAGGTGGAACTGTTTCAAAGAAGGTGGGAGTAGAGGGTGTGGACACACACCTATGTGCGCTCCTTACTTTCCTCCTCACTTTTCTTTTTTCTTCTTTTTCTTTTTTCTTCTTTGTATACATATCATACATTAATACCTTGCTTTTTTGCAACAGTCTTTTGTACCTTTTCTGAATTTTCCCCTCTTAACTCCCCTCTATCTCTTTCTCTCTCTCTATCTCTTTCTGTCTCTCTCTCTCTCTCTCTCTCTCTCTCTCTCTCTCTCTCTCTCTGTCTCGTAAACACACACAGCTTCTCACACTAACACCATGTCTACTGTATGTGATCTGCACGAGACTGTGTGACTTTTGTATTGTTTCTCGGTTTCTGGAACCGTGCCGTTCCTCATGCTTCGGTACCTGGATCTGTTCTGCCTGTTCTTCATTCTAGCCGTGGGGACAGTATGTGCGAATGGGTGGGGAGGGGGTGGGTTGTGTTGTGATATGCACCTGTGTGGTCATGCTGGCCTTCCCCGGTGGCTTCCTGCCACCTCCTCTGCGTCTCCGTCTCTTCCTCCGATCGTCTCAGCTCCTCTCCTGCCATCTCTCACCGTCGGCTCTGCTCTCTAACCAATCGCCAATTGCTAAAACCTCAAAACTGGTTCTGCAGACGGCCCATCCACCAGAACGTTACCACAGGTATGAACTTCCCCCATTGCCACCACCAAATCCCAGTGAAACTAACATGAGTTGAAAGCAGCACTCTTGTCTTTTTCTAATGTGTAGTGGAAGTGGCTTTCTGTTTTTGTTTCCTTGCACTTCATCTTTTGCATTAATCTTTTATTAATCTTTTAGCAACATTCCTGTTGTTGGGGGTGGTGGGGCACAGGGGGGTAAAAATAAACAACTTCTCAAATTCCACAGATGATGGCTAATTCTGTAGTGCTAAATCAAATGTGATTTGATCTCTGACTCCTCCCACTACTGCTGTAATCATGACCACTGATCAAATAATGACCAGAGTGCCTGCTTCCACCTATACTGATTTAACATATCCTATTCAGAGACAAGTATTTAACATAAGCATATGATCTGGAGAGAAAATGACTTTAAATGTTCCCCACTCTGTCCTCATTATGCTGTTGCAGCTAACATTTGTCACCTTGCCTGGGGATGTGGCATTCTGATTGATTTATTCACTTGAAAAATGAAATATTTTCTGATTTTCTGATTTCTGTGACTTCCTTCCCTTTCACTGCTTGTACTTACCTGTGCAGTGGTCTGATTGCACACAGAATATATGATTGCACCTGAGCTTGCTTGTGTATATATGTTGAGTGCTGGGCAGTGTAGAGTCTGACTCCTTCTTATTTTGATCCCACAGAACCGCATGCATGAGTCCTTGAAGCTGTTCGACAGCATCTGCAACAACAAATGGTTCACAAGCACCTCCATCATTCTTTTCCTTAACAAGAAGGACATATTTGAGGAGAAAATAAAGAAATCGCCCTTAACTATCTGCTTCCCTGAATATACAGGTAAATTCTTTGCCCAGCTGAGATGCTGTTTTCTCAGTCTCAGTCCAGTCAGAATGAGGAGGCTAGGAGTGAATTGGATGAATAGATGAAGAATAAAAAAAAGAGCCTTACACTGGACAATTAGGACTGCAGATCTCCAGGAAAGATGATCTTTTTTCTCCGTCTTTGGATGGGTACTCGTTCTTTACCTGGACAGGCTCCATGTTTTCGGATGTGGTTTATAGAGGAATGCAGCCAAGTTGGCCACCTCCTCCATTTCCATTCTGCACAAGCTCTTACCCACTTATCCCGCCACAGCATTATTGTACTACCATTTTTCATCATGCAGCCACAGTATCAGGCTTGCAGCCTATTACATGATACATTATTGTGTGTGCTACATTTTTACAGTCTGAATTTTCATTACACCCCTTTTGCTTTCCCCCTTCCCACTGCTTTTATGCCACTGCCTCCTACTTTTCACACTTCCAATCTTCTGTTCTCCATTCCTCTGACTCTTTGTATGCACACTTGTCTACATTACCCATATCTGCTCTCTGCTCCTCTGTCTTTGCTCTGCCATTGCTCCATCCTTTGTCCTTCCGCTCGTCCTGGCCTTTCTTGCTGCCTCATTTCGCGCTCCAGGCCCAGGCACATTCATGGAGGCGGTGGCTTACATCCAGTCGCAGTATGAAAGCAAGAACAAGTCCTTCCACAAGGAGGTGTACGCTCACATCACCTGCGCCACGGACACCAACAACATCCAGTTTGTCTTCGACGCCGTCACTGATGTCATCATCGCCAACAACCTGCGCTTCTGTGGCCTCTACTGACCCCGATTAGCTGGAGAGCACAGCACCCACTGCACTGTTGTTGGATATTGTGTTGTTCCTGTGTTATTCTTTTTGTCCACCTCTCCAGCAGTAGCTGACGGCAATAGAGCTAATGAGAGCTAAGCAGACAGCTTCTCCTGCAGTCATAATAAGAGGACAAGTTAAATTTAATCCAAAGATCAGTGCCCAACTATTGATTATGCCATAATGTGTTAGGTATACAGCTGAATTCTACATTTGCCCCCTCAATGGGCTGTTTTGAGCACAGCTTAATTGAGCTGGCTTAGGGATAGTTGTTGAACGAATTTAAATGCCAAGCTGTCCTCATTCTGTAAGCACACTGTTTCTTGTCCCAAAATCACATCAGTCTTAAATGATTCCTTTTTTCTCTGATCCAAAAGCCCAAATGACCCCATCAAAACATAACAATCAAATCATAGTGTCTGTATTGGCGGATAAATCGCATTCGTGCAGTACAAAGTATGAAACACATAAAGCCATGTAGCATTGCTTGCCTTAAATGGCCGTTATTGCTGTACCACTTGTATATGATAGTCCTCCAAGCTGTCCGATATTTTGAGTGCCACAACAGATAAGATTTCATGGGTATTGTCAAGACTGGAATGTTGATGAAACCCTGTGGGTGACATTTAAATGGTATTAAAGTTGTGCCCAACAGCTAATGCCGTGAGCTAGTCCACTACTAAAATAGTGCTGTCCCACTGTCATGAACTCTGCGCTTCTCTGTGCTATCAGATTATTATGCGCAATGGAAGTTTTCAGTCTAAATACCTAGAACTTCGAGATTAATTAGTTATCTCCATTTTAACAGGAGTGATAAAATGAACACTTAAAACACTTTATTAAAAAACTCTAATTGCAAAACTTTAACGAAATCTGGGGTCTTGTAGTATTGGTGGTACGATGGTGATATGTATAAATGTATTACTTGGGTTCTGGAGTGATTTTTTTTGTTGTTTTTTGACAGTAAATTATGGTGTGTATATAACTGTCTGATTTTTTTTTTTCTGAAACAGTAATTCCATTTTGATTTAAGCAGCAGAGATAGTAGATGCTACTTGAAACTGAAGATTGGGTGGAAATGGTTCCTATTGCTGATTCAAGACCAGTCGTTTTTCTCAAACTGAGAGTTGATGTAGACTAGGCTAGACCAGCCTAAACGGACCACGTCTAACTGCCAAGCACTATCCATCTTTGTCAATCTGTACAGTTTAATCATAGTGTCAGGTTGGCTCAGCTGGTTTGCCTCAGGTTGTTTGCTGTTTATTTTGGCCATAGCCTATAATTTAGCCCAGTGAAAGCCTCCAATCAGGCTGTCTTTACGCTCCCCCCCCTCAGAGGTCTGCGGGATTGCTTGTTCTTCATAGCCTAGCTTACCCATCATCATAAATGCTAGATTATTCGGTTGCAGAGAAAGAGGATTGCGTCAGGTGATGGGCCATGCTGCAAATACAGAGCAAGATGGGAGACTGAAGGAGGAGGGGCATACAGTGATTTGTAATGGTGGAAAGGCATCACAACCAGGAGTGCAGTTGGGTATCTATGGATTAATTAGAAAGAAAACAGCTGTTGTAGCTGCAGTTCCACAGGCCTGCAGGGGGAGGATGGGGGATGGGTGGAAGTGTCACAATGTTCTTTCTGGCGTTTGCCTAATAAGGAGTGGCCTCCACTGAGAAAGCAGCACAAGAATACTGAGGCAGACGCTCAGCTGATAGGCCAGGGCTTGATCTGAACCCTCTGTCGGTGTGTGTGGAGCTACACTGCTGTTCAGTAATGGTAGGTCACAGTGCCGTATTTGTCACAGATGGTAGGTGTCTTGCTTTTCCCCATTACTCCGTGACCACATAGCACCACTGGGAGTATTGTAACTTTGTAGGCCATAGTCACCTTCTGGAAGGCTCCAGTACCTAAATTGAAGCTGAAGTGTTGTGGCGGGGTATTTACACTTTTGGGAAATGCTTGTAAATAGGGTAGAAACATTTTAAATGACACCTGTAGTATATCAAGTTTGTGTTAGTGAACTGTATAGCCCAGTAGTTTCTAGCCCTGATCCTGGAGTATTCCTGCCCTCAGAGGTGCTTTAATGTGCTTGTGGGCCCTAGGGGGTGGTTGTGGGCCCTGTGGATCTAGTTAAAATCTACAAAATCAGTATAATGCAGTACGACAAAACTGAGTTCCCTCCTGACTAATGTTGACAGATTACGTGCCATAGTAAGCATGTAACGAGGTAGTCACACGGTTAACGTTCAGCAGGACTAGTGCACACCTGACGACGCAGCGTGAAAAAACTCGAAACCTTTGCTTTTAATGAAGGTGCAAACATCGCCACTGTTGCTTAGTGACTTTGAAATGTTCAAAAAAGTCCATTAAAACTAATTGAGTACAGTAACTTTGAACTCTTTTTGCTGTAACATACTTATCCTGAACATGAAATGAGCTCATAAACCTTCCTATGTGCTACAGCCGCTCTCTGTCCAATCTGCCAAAACAACCTAGTTTTGCTACAAGCTATAACTTGATCATCTTGATCTTATGGTTTGATTGTCTTACAAGGAACGGGCGGAGGTATCCAAGCTTACCTTTCTTTCTTGTAATTTTCTTGGCTAAAGTCTTTAAAAATGTCATTAAAAGTCCAGTTTCTTAAAATGTGACACTCCGTCCACATCAGTTCCTGAGGAAGACAGCAGTCAGTCTAAAGCTATCATTGTATCTTGGATATCGGAGCAAACTAATGTGTTGACACCGTAAATGGTAGTGAACTATTCTGGGAGTCATTTTCATCGAAACCTGCTCTCGTACTATATAAATAAATCTGGCCCATATAAATAAACTCCATGCCCATGTATTATAAAATATAATATAATAAGTGCCCATGTATTAAATCACACATTTTCTCTGCTCTAACACACCTGATCCAACTAATCATGTAATTTACAAGCTTTTACTAAGTTGACATAACTCGCAGGATGGGGCACTCTGGGACCAGGGTTGGGAGCCACAGGTATAGGCTGTGTCTTCAGCTGGTTGTTACAGTTACTTCAGCTGATCACTCTACAGAAGGGAACAGTCTTCAGGCTGAGACAGAGTTCCATAATATGTTCTGTTGGTGATACAACATGCAAAAGGTTCTCCTGCTGGTATAAAAGCACTGGGGGAGTGTGTATAGTACACAGCTGCTCTGTGACAGACAAGAAGTGCATTCTGACTCAGCGTGCTCTCAGTGTCTCAGCTGGAGGGTCATTATCGCTCTTATTCCAGAGGCAAAACAAACCCTCAACCCCCGTACCCGTCCAACTGTGACACCAATTTCATGCCGACACTGATCTCCCAGCTCGTTTCTTCTTTAATCTTTCTCTCTGCACCCCCCCCCACACACACCCTTTCTGTCCCTCCCTTGAGTTGTTTTATGGTTGTTTTGTGGCCTTAAAGCTAGAGTTTCTAAAGTAAATAAAAGTTAGTGTTTCTAGTTGAGAGAATGATAGGCCTCAGGTTGTGTGGCCAAGGCGAAAAGGAGGAAGTGGGATGTCAGCCCGCAGACTTGTGGGAAATTAAATTTTTGGCTAAGGTAAGGACATTTGTGGGTAATTGAGTCAGAGCACTGCTGATTGACTAATGGCTGGTTGTTCCTGTGGTTCTACCTGGCCTATAGCAGCTGCTGCTGTGGCCAGACTGCTGTCACTGTGGACTGTGATATATAATTGGATCGAAATGATCGATTTGACATCATATTACCTGCTGAAATGAGATTTTTCAAGAGTGGAAAACACATTTGCAGTATGATTGAAATGAGACTAAAAAAATAGCTATGGCAGAAACTCATTCTCATCCATTTCCAGAGGTGTACATACGCCATTGTCTTCTTTTCCCCAGCAACTTGGAAGTGCCAATAACACTACCATTATTGGACATTTAGCCAAAACACATGATTAGTTAAAAAACAACACATTCAAGGCACAGTTGGATAGTAATTTTAAATAATACTGTCTAGATTAGATTAGAGAAATCTGGATTAGAGAAATAATTAGTGTAGGTGTAAGTGCCAAATGCAGAGTGCCATCTGTCCCCCACTTTCATTCCAAAGTATTTCATTCTAGCAACTAGATTCATCAGTCAGAAGAAATCATACACCCTATTGTGTTTTCTTGTATGTGATCGCAGTGTTTGTGTTTGTCAGTTATATGTCTATCTGCTGTAGTTATTGTGTCTTTCACTGCTCTTAATTATTTATTGAACAATGGATGTGTATTTGCATTTATATATTTATATGAAATAAATAAATGAAGTGCCACTTGAAACTGAGCGTGTGGGCTGTTTGTGCCACAAGTCTCTCTCTTTCTCTTTTTCTCTCTCTCTCTCTCTCTCTCTCTCTCTCTGTCTCCCGCCCTCCCCCACCCCCCCCTTCAATCTGTCAGAAATCACATGTGCACTCACATACTAAGTCTACAGGCTGACTTCATTGTGAATATTGTGCCGCTCTCAGTAGCATCTTCAAGTACTTTCATCAGAAGTTACATTCATAAATCTGCTTTGAAACAAATCAGGGCTGCTACCGTCCTCCTGTTTGCTTTTCTTGTTGTGGGTCACATTGTGGCCTCTACCTTGGCCTTAACTACTTTTGCCCCCATTTCCTCAGGCTAACCTTTTCTGCATTCTCTCTGTCTATCCCTCCATTCTGTTCTCCCCCCTGCAGAATCGCATGCACGAGTCTCTTATGCTGTTCGACTCCATCTGCAACAACAAATTCTTCATTGACACTTCCATCATTCTCTTCCTCAACAAGAAAGACCTGTTTGCTGAAAAGATCAAGAAATCACCCTTGAGTATCTGTTTCCCGGAGTACACGGGTAAGAATATGGCTGGACACTGTCGCACTCTCATCTTTGTGAAAATTGCAATACACTAAACCTATACATGCACACTACACAGATTACAGACAATCCAAATAGCATAAGTTTCTGTACAGTTAGACTTACAAAGCTAGACTGATCATGACTGGAAATCTAAGGTGAATTTTGTTTTTATATTCTGTCTGGCATATGTTTGGTCTGGCTAAGGAGTACAAACTTACAATGGCTGAAAGAGAGTGAGTTCAGAAATCAGAATTATGTTTCCTGTAGATCTCAGTATATATTACTTTTGAGACACAACTTTAACTACCTTAAAATAACTTATTTTGGCTTATTTTGGTAGTTTTAAAGATCACTGACTTTACAGAAAGTAATGATCCTTTGACTGAATATGCTTTGTAGCTGAACTGAAAGTGTTGGAAAGAATCAAATTCATAATTGAAGCTATAGGGGGAAAATGGGGCACAAAGCCCCCCTTACAAAAAATGTTTATTTACTGTCAAATTAAACCATATCTGTGCCTAAGTTTGGCATGTGCAGGATGTTGATGCATAAACATTCATACAGTTAGGGGAAATAAATTAGAAGTACAGCCAGTTTCGTGCTTACAGGATTTGTACATGTCTGATTACCTATATTTAAGATTTACATTTCTCTAACAATAAAGTTAGCCTCTCCACAAAAGCCATGAGCATATGTTTAAAAAATCTTTTCTTCTACAACTCTTAAAGTGCCTGGAAAAAATGGTACAGTTCAATGAAGCAAACAAAATGACACTGCCATAGTGCACACTGTACAATGGATAGCAAGACGGAGAGCTCTCTGTGTGACCACTGTCTGTCAGCATGTGTGTGTGAGTGTGTGATGGACACACCGTGCAGTTGTTGAGGTGCGGTGGTCATCCTGGGGTTGTCTGTAAGAGCCAGTAGTGCCTGGGCCAAGCTTGGGCAGCCATGGAGAACAGATGAGCCCTGAGGGACGGCCGCCGTCCTGTCTGTGTCTCACACACACACACGCACACACACACCTCCCTGCTCGCCCCACTGCCCACCAGTCCCTACGGTCTTATCTCTCCTGCCACAGAGCTCATTTAGAGGCTGCCTATTACACCCAGCTCTTGTCTTACAGCATGGTGACTTGCGCTAAAGCAGGAAAAAGGCACTGACTAAAAAGGCAAAGAAAAAATGGGCCAAATGAAAGGATTGAGTGTAGTTTTGAGTGTACTCACGTGAGCAGGTGGCAGCAAGAGCCCCAGTTACTTATCTGTAGAGAACATTTGAAGATCCAGATGTGACGTCTCTAGAAGTGTAGGCTTGTGTCAGTCTACTGTCATGCTGATAGGAGACATGCAAGCTGGCATCTCTCTCGGTCTCTCTCTCTCTCTCTCTCTCTCTCTCTCTCTCTCTCTCTCTCTCTCTCTCTCTCTGTTATTTATGTCATGTTCTCCTTTTATGTATTCAAGATATTCCACCCCATTCATTTTCATGACTTTCCCCTACTGGACTTAACATTATTGCAACATTTCCATTGAAATAACTGATTATCTGTCAGTTTCAAACATGTCAGCTGAATTGAAATTGCTTATGAAGTTTCACTCATCTCTCTCCTTCTCTCCCTCTCTCTCTCTCTCTCTCTGTCTCTCACTCGTCCTCTCTCTGCCCCCTCTTCTATTTTCCTCGCTCTGCTCCCTCCTCTCTCTTCCTCCTCCATCTTTCGTCTCTAACCTGCCCCTCTTCGCAGGCCCAAACACTTATGATGATGCGGCTGCTTACATTCAAGCACAGTTTGAGAGTAAGAACCGCTCACCCAATAAGGAGATCTACTGTCACATGACCTGTGCCACAGATACAGGGAACATCCAGGTGGTGTTCGACGCCGTCACTGACATCATCATTGCCAACAACCTGCGAGGCTGCGGCTTGTACTGAGCCCTTCTCTCTCGAGCCACTTCTTTGGAAATGATTAAAATGCAAGTTGGTAAATAATAATAATGATAATTTTAAAATAGGCATATACATATATATAAATATATATATATATAAAAAATGTTTTTAGTTTGTCTTTCCAAGAGCTGCCAACAGAACTGATTTCTTATAGAAACCCAGCCTTTACCGTTTTAGAACAAAGTTGGGACCTTTTCTTCTTTGCTGTTTGATGTTTTATTTTCCCCTGTTTTCCACTGTGTCTTTTTTGTTGTTTTAACGACACAATCTTCGTTTTTTGTTCTGAAAAATGTCTTTCTTTTACTATATTTTTATGTTTTTGTTTATTGTATGTATATTTATTACGTGTATATCAGTCGGGGGGGGGGGCTGACGGGTACACGTTTTGCCTGAGTATACAACATTACGGTAATGATGATGTAATGACGAAATAAGACAATGATAGCTGTATCAATGGCATAGACAGTTACGCTAGTCGTGAGCACTACAGATTAAGTCGGTCAAGCCAAACTGCAGTTGTAGCGTGTTCCTGTTCTTTGGGTTTTTATCAGACTGGGTTTTCATGGCGATTCCATTCGTTCTGTTCAGCTGTTCGATGTTGTAGAGAAAGGAAACCCCCAGGATTGCACCCTACAAGCTTCTTTTCTTGTTTTGTTAAGTCTTGTTCACTCTATTTGTTCCTGTCACTGGGGTAGGCCAGCTTTTTTCGCTGTGTATGTCTGGGGCCATATAGTGTATGACTTTGAGCCCCTCAACCAGTCTTGATGATTGAAATTGTCATATCAGTGCCAACCTTCTAAGAATGACGGGTCTGGGAATAGTTCTAGCAACACTAGGTCACTATAACAAAAAACTATTAACACTGTCATGTAAGGAACTTCTACTTTTTTTATTGTTAATTAATTTATTAATTTATTTATTGATTGTTGTCCCACACTTCTCCTTGTCACTTACCCCACATCCTTCTGTACTCATACCCCTATCTTCCCCAAGCTTCTGTCCTGCTTCCCAAGTTTCTCTCTTCTCCTAGACGTCCTGTTTTAGTTGGTCTCCAGGCTGGGTAATGGAGTCAGTCCTCTCTCACAGGTCCTGTCACACTTAGCATGACCCTTCAGCCTTTGTATAAAGAAACAGCTACCTGCTTCACTTAGATAATGTTGAGAAAACTTACTAATAAAATCCACAAAAAAGGCAAAAAGAGCAAGGAAAAAAGAAACACAGCAGCAACAAAAAGAGAGCATCGTGTAAGCTGGGTGCGGGAGGGAGGGAATTGGGGGGGTGAGGAAAATACAGTCACGACCAATGATGTGGTGCCGTATGGGTGATGGTCATTGGGCTGCGTGTCTTTGTAGAAAGCTGTAGAGCCTCTGGTTCTAGAATCTTTACAAGTAGACTTAATCCAAAAAAAGAATGATTATGACAATAATAAACAATGATAATGAAAAATGATGCTAATAACAATATCAGTGATGATGATTCTGTAATATTATTAAAAGTATATTTCTTGTGCTTTGTAGCTACAGACCATTTTTTTCTCTCTCTCCCCCTTTTTTTAAAAAAAAAAGAAAATTTGCAAGCGTTCCCGCAATTCACTCTTGAACCGTTCTTACTGACTTACCGATGTTGATGTTGAACTGTAACAATTCTCTTTTTTTTCTTTTTTCTTTTTTTGCCTGTTTGCCCTGCATTACAGTGTATTTACTTAAGCCCAAATAATGGTATATGTATCTATTTTTTATTTGATTTTTGGAAGAACCACTTTTTGGTGCGCAGGCCCCGTCCCGGTGCTGGAGAGGGCGGGCCGATGCGTGTGGCTGTACAGATTTCATGCGCTTTCTCCTCGTCATGCATTTTTTGGGTTTTTGGGGAATTGTACTCAGATAAAAAAAAAAAAAACACACCTTCCAGGTCTGCATAGAAAAGCACAGCTCTCACTCAACACACGTAGATTTGGAACGATGTATCTCTCCTCCCTCTACCTGCCTTCTTAGTTTGACTTGAGAAAAGAAGACGAAAAAAAACCTGAACTGTGTATAATGACACAAACCAGTTACGCTTTTGGATTTTCTTTTCTTCCTCCTGCCCTTCCCTCTCTTTTGTTTTTCTTTCATCCTTTCTTTTTTTCCTCTCCCAGTGAATGCTTTCTGTGCTGCTTATTTCTCCCTCTTCTTTAGTGAATGGTTGTTCTTTCATGTGGGATGTTCGTGCTGGAAAACCAATCGAATGTAGTGTTTACATTAAAAGCCACAGTTTTCATGACTACAAACCTCGGGTGCTCCGGTTGTGATTGTTGTCCATTTTATTCTAATGGTTTGCATGGTTAAGTGTATAATGTTCATTAAAATGTCATATCATCACTGTTGGAACAGAACCTTTTATCTTAAAATTGAAGCTTTACAGTAGAAGAGAATTGACAAACATTGACAATTTTAATGGAAGTTAATGTAACAAGATTTTATTCCAAGTCACTTTGGACCATTTTTATTCGTCCATTTGTCATGAAATGTTCTCACAATGTAAAAGACAGCTGCTGTTTAGAAATTATAAAAGAAATAATGGTTTGTCCCAGCAGTGGTGATATATTATTGTAATACCCAAGGGCTTTTTATGTCTGTATCATAATAGCCACGTATCTCACACCCACTGTTTTCTCACTGTTTATATGTGACAGGATCTTCAAAGTGGAGGAGCTATGCAAAATGACTGACAAACTGCCCACCAGTCAGGTAGACATTTTTAGAAGAGAACTCACTGGTCAGGCTGAGGGTTAAGGTGAGCTGTGTGAGGACCAGAGACAGCCAACCACAGCAAGGAATATCAGCTAACACAACAGGAATGAGTGAAGTCATGTCTGGTTGTGCTGCAGTGTCCCTAGAGTTCACACTGAACATTTTAGTCATGACTGTGCTTGTATAGCTACAAATCTGTACACTCCTTTTAATATAAAGATTAATTAATTAATTAATTAAAGAACATTAAGGGAACTAAAGGACACAAGAAATTGTTAAAGGAACTGGGCAAGGTTTCTTGCACAAAGATGATTCTTAAATGGTAGTGCGAGCATCAACCCTGAATACGCTCTCTATGAGTTAAGATCTTAACACTAAGATGCTTTTGTTAGCTCAGTTTGGCAGAAAATCTCATTTACACAATGTTTCCTTAATCTCAAATGTAGTTCGTTAGCCAAGACGTATTTTCCTTGGTGTTTCATTGGCGCTACAAGGCTAATATAGCTAAGTTGTAAGTTTACAGTCAGCATTGTGCAAACTGCATGCCTAAATTGCTATAGACTTGAGTTAAGTCATTCTAAACAGACTGGCTTATGTGATTTCTGACACTGCATAACATTGTGTGTATTGCCTATAAACATAAACCAGAGTACAGACAAAATTCAGGTTTCGGGATGGCTGCTACTGCTGTGTCCAGCTATGCAACATGATTTTGCTCATTAGCACAGATAGAGATGTACCATACTGTGTCAGACACCACACAAGCAAGTCTATTTGAGACAAAAGTGTTTGATTTAGGCGTGCAGTTTGCACAGTGCTAATCAGGGGGACATAGCATTCATAACTTGTTAGCTACACTAGCCTTGTAGCTCCGCAAACTAAGAGCAACACGAAAGGAGCAAACATATCTTGGCTGATTAACTGTATTTAGGGTAAGGGGGGATTTATTTAGACTTAATTGCTTCACTAAGCATTCTCCCTTATCAGTATATTAGTCTTCCTAAAAAGGTTAGACTTTGTCTCATTGTTATAGTGATTTGAGAGCAGAACTGCTGGTTCATACACTTGGTTCATACACTGCACCAGTTTTTTTCTGAAGGAAATAGAAAGGTATGGAAACCCATTCTCACCAGGTAGTGGAGAA
This sequence comes from Colossoma macropomum, assembly GCF_904425465.1. Taxonomy (NCBI): domain Eukaryota; kingdom Metazoa; phylum Chordata; class Actinopteri; order Characiformes; family Serrasalmidae; genus Colossoma; species Colossoma macropomum. The sequence goes on along the minus strand of NW_023495267.1, from coordinate 3,800,953 downwards.
AAAATGTTATGTTTTCTGTTGGGTCTGTGCTAAATGGTGGGCTTTACAGGGTTTACAGACTGGCTTGCTGGTTAGCATCTAGGTGGGTGATATGGCAAAATGTAGTATCGTGATACTTTTTATGATACACAATGTGTCACAATATTTATTTTTTCTGACATGCAAATAAAAAATGTAAATTAGAACAAAGTAGTGCCACGTTTTAAAATCCTCTTTCTTGTCTTCAACATTTCACACACTGTGCTGCACTAAGTCTAATGAAACAGGACTAATTGTGCTCCCTTTTTCATCAAAAATTTTTAAGTACTGACTGTGTCTACAATATTGTGATGTATTGTGATGTAAATTATCACGGTAATGATAAATATCGTCATATTGCCCAGCTCTAGATTAGCATACCTTCAGCCACCCGACCTGGACTCCATCATGTTCATGTTCCCCAGTTCATAATGCAGGGCAGAAGTGGCTGATATTTTTCCCCAGCCTGCAGACTCCTGCTGTGGTGTGACGTCTTCTCTGGCACTCTGCCTCGGCTCAGGGCTGGAGGAAGTGTGCCTGAGCCAGTGTAGTAAATCTGGGAGAGAAGTGAAGGCGGCCCTGTTGCATGATGGGAATGTTTCTCTGGCATAGCCAGAGCCGAGCGGCACGGGTGGGAGGAAGAGGAGAGAAGCTCAGACACCGTATCCCACAATTCTTCATGCACAATTCTTCTGCCCAGTTGGAGAGATGTACAGACAGTATAAAAGATGAAAGGAAGGAAGAGGCTCATGCTGTCCAGCAGACCCTTCATCAAAGTTTTTGATTGTCCAACAGTGAAGTGAGTCTTGCATCATCTCAGATCATGCAGCAGGCAGGCAAAATGTGAAAGACAGTGGAACAAGGCCCACATACAAAAACTTTAAATTCAAATAGCAAGATCAAGCAGTGCCATGCACACTCCGAAACAAATCGCTCTGAGATCATTTAGGACAGACTGCAGGCACTTTCTGTGATATTTTCCCTCAAGGGCCTTTCTCCGTTGCTGCCCCTGAACAGGTTAAAGAGAGCTTCATGCGTCAGCACAAAGGGCTAGCATGACAGATGACAGCAGTGTTCAGCGTGATTGATAAAATGCAGTATCACAGTATTTTCTAAATATACCACATTATCATAGTAAGAGCTTGCATTAAAGGGCCTATATCATGCAAAATTGATTTTTCCTCACTTTTTTGAAATCACTGTTTGATATAGTATGTAAACATTATTTACGCCATTCACACAGTCCATATACTGAAACTATACTGCAAAAAGCCTGTTGTGAATTCACTATTTTCACTGAGTTCAATGTCATGCATACCATTAAATTTACATATGTTTACCTAATTAGCCTATAACAGATAAGCCCCGCCCATTCACTGCTATTATAGATAGTGTTTCAACCGAGAGTGTTTTTAATACAGGGCAACCAATAAGAACAGAGCTCATTTACATATACCAGTCTTCAAGGCACAGAAAGAACAGCCAGTTCAACTCTAGGGATAAAGAAATGTTGAAAAATGGTTGTGTAAACATTTATTATGAATTTTTGGTACATAAATGCACACAAATGTAAGTGGACCTCAAGGAGAAAATAACATACAAAAATAATGTAAAGAAAAATGGTCATGTAAAAATCTAATTATGACTGTTCCAGGTACATAAACCACACGAACATATGTGGACCTCAAGAAAAAAAAAGCATAAGAATAATGTAGGTCATGGGCCTTAAATAAGTTATTGAAGTTTCTGAGTACTGCTACACACTGTTAAAAGACTTCTTTACAAACTTCCAACCTCATATAGCTTATTTTGCTTGTACTGATTTGTTTATTTTAATTACAACAAAAAGAACCTTACATTTACAGTATTGTAAACCTTTACCGGTGAGAAAAGTTTTCTGGAAAGGAAACTTAATGTTTATTTAGTTTTCATGTATTCTTTTCAAAACAATCTGAAGCATCCAGCAAATGACTTACCGTTAATTAAGTTTTTGTTAACTATAAATAAAACTAAAAATCAGTAATGCGCGACACTAATACCAATATAGAACATACATTGGCCAGTGCTAGATGACAGTGTAGTGCAGCTTCTGTGAAGATGACATATTTAGGAGGCCTTTCTCTATTCAGGAAAATATTCAGTCTGAACACCCGGCTGGGTCGAAACGACCCGAAACAAATTACTCTGGGATCATTTAGAACAGACTGCAGGCACTATCTGTAATATTTTCCCTCAAGGGCTTTTCTCCATTGCCACCTCTGAGCGGGTTTAAAGAGAGCAGCATGCGTCAGCACAAAAGAGCCATATTTCACGATGCGTGAGGGAGAGAGAGAATAGATGCTGACAAGAACACCGTGGAAGGGCGGGGGAGGAAGATATCCAGGGACGAAAAGATCTGAAGGAGAGCGCGGACAAAATCTTCCTTCTCCCTCTTCTGGCGGCGGAGTCTAACAGCTTCTTTCAGTATTCCAGTCAGCCACATAAGGATTACTTAGCCTGCGGAAACAAAGCAACATGCTTGCACCAAGTATGCACTATGGCTGCTGTAAGTGCACATCAGTTGACTCCAGAACTTTCCATCTGTCTGCCATTGTGTCTGCCAAATCGCTACCAAGTGCATCTGATTCTGACACTGCTTTAAAGTGCTATAGCTATCACTGGCTTGTTACAGGCACCGCCCATAGCTCTTCCTCTTTTTGTTGCTTTAAGCAGACATTCATTTCTTCAACAGTAACTGCTCTGTTATCCAAACCATCCAATATGACAAACTCCTGCAATGTCTAGGTATGCCCTAAAATTCAGTCTCTGGTCTCTGTCCCTGTAAGCTACTTTGCTTTACACATACACACAGTTATTTATAGTGCAGCACCACCGTCTGCCTGTTGCTAGGAGACGGCCTGGTGCAGATTTCTTCTGCAAGCAATCCCCATCGCTTACATCACATGCAGTTTCATGCATTTTGTCACCGTCTTTAAAGGGTGGGTTCTGATTTTGAGGCACAATCCTGCACATGCACACTGGTTAAATGCACATGTATGGACCAGAATACATGAGTGAACCAGTCTGCACTCACACAGTATTCACAGGAGTTCATATTTGTTGTTCAAGCTAAATGTATGTTTAGGCTGAGCACAATACAGCTCAATACTGCTGTTATCCCTCATGCAAAATTCAGGAGATTGGCAGCATATATGGCTGCTACTGTATACTCGAGAGAGAGAAAGAGAGAGAGAGAGTGAGCTACAGATATAGCAGTCATATATCCATATGTTCAGGAGGCCGGATGAGGGGGTTGGGATGTTGTGTGCTCTCCACGCTAGTGCTGAGTGGTCCACTGACCCTGATGCTGATCACATTTATCCCACAAAGGTCAGCATCCTGAGTCAGCTGTTGCTGTAGAAACCGCCTCACTAGCTCTTTTGTTCTCCAGTGGTGGAATGATGCACCGTGTAGATCACCTTTTCCTCGCTGCTACCCCTCATCACTGTGCCCTTAGACCCACCGCATTTAAAGATGGACACTGCTAAAGTGCATTTTAGGAGATACCATTGACCCACTGGCACTCGGTGCCATATGATGCTGTATCATTTTTCTGCTTGTTACAGAAAAGAAAGCTCTGAATTGTGGCGAGTATGTCAAATTCTGTCAGATCTTTATTTAATAGCACCTTTCACACAAGCTTGTGATTTAAAGTGTTTTACCCATTGACACACAATGAAGAGAAGGACACAGAACAAAAGCATCATTTATGCAGACACCCCTTCTAATTAATGAGTTCAGTAACTTGTATAATCTCCTTAGTAAAATATTCACTGCACATGAGCCTAGAGTCACCACCCCCCAACATCGGACTGTCAAGTAGTGAAACTCCATCCAATACCTTTGGGATGAGTTGGGGCGGAGATTGTGATCCAGAGATAATCATCCAAATCAGTACCTGACCCTTTCCTACACTCTTGGATGCAATCAAACCCCCCAGCAAGGTTCCAACATCTCACATAAATCCTTGCCAGAACAGTAGATGCTGTTACTGCAGCAAATTAATACAATTTTGGAAGAAATGTTGGCTGAGCTGATGTCTACAAACTTTGGGACATATAGTATATATATATATAACCTTGAAGACTCAGTATTACATTACCTGTGTTTTTTGAAAAAACAAGTGGAAAAAAGTGAACATTCTATCATGGCGAAGCAAAATAAAAAAATAAAAACACTTGCGATACATAAGGCTCTATCCTGTCCTATATTTGTCTTCTCCCTTTTTTATTTCTGATTTGTGTTGTATAACTGGTGTGTGCCTAGCCCTGTGCATGTGTGTTAAGAAGAGAGAGAGAGAAAGTGAGACAGAAAAAGAGACAGATAGGACATGAAACAAACATGACATCATTTGGGGAAAGTATTTCAGCTATTTTAAGCCACCTAACAGACCTCGACGTTCTCTCGAAAAGGTCCCTCTCAATATTTCATGTGTGTTTTAATGGCTGAAGGATGCAGCACTATGTGGTTTTATACTTTTTGCTGAACAATCTTGCTTTTTTTTAACAGAAAAGAATAATTAGTAGCAATAATAGGCCAAATCTATATTATGAAGTCAGCATATAACGTGTCTATGTCTATGTCATGAATCCTTGCAATAAAACCCAAATTAGGAGGGTGTATCAAATGTATGCTTCTTCTCCCATGTTAGCACTGATAGCTAGCTTCAGTGACAGCAAAATGTTTGATTTAATAATTATTCTTCTGGAAATGTTGTTTTCTAGTTTGATTATGTGTGATGCGCACTTCCACACATTAATTGAGATCTTACATGTCTTCTCTTTTGTCTTTGGTTTGGAAAATGAGTAAAAATTCACTCTTTTCATGTTTTTAGATTTACAAATATGCCGTTTCATACTGTAGTTTTTCAGAGGTATCCAATTCATACAGTTGCTATGAAGGACCAACCATTTACCCTGAGACAGACCAGTGCTGCATCTGTAGTTAGTTAAGAATATTAAAGACAGAGGACAGAAGTTTCATGGGTGAAGCAGCTAAACAATGACCTATCCCTCTATTTGTATTTGACCATCTATTTTGCCTCTAATGAACAGCATAATGTCAGAAGTTTAGTTTCAGGGACGCCCAGAATTCAGGGGGTCCAAGAGGTTATTCTGGAAGTCTTGGACCCCTCAGGACCCCCTGTATTTCGCACCTTGATGAGGCACCATAGGTTTACTGCCCAGGGACACCAGGGGCAGGGAAATGATCTAAAGTGTTTGGGGCCTACAGGCCCACAGTCAGGAGAAAACAGGATCAATGCTGCTCTCTGGCGGACGGTATCGTAACTACAGCAGCCTCATGAATATTGTTCCCTTTTCCGTAGGCCACAGTTAGTGGTTCCGAAACTGACTTCTAAAAACTAAACAAATCAGAGCGAACACTGTCACTCTCAGGATGAATTTACGGCCTTTAGGCGACTTAAAATGTCACGTTTTTCTCACAAGTCTCCCCGCCTCAAATAAACCAGGCTATACAGGGGGAGTCTGGGAGCCCCCCCCCCTTTCCTTTCACAGAATGGTGACATAACCAGTAATGCCCACTCGGACAGCGTGAGTAAGTATAAATATAATTTTATTTCTATCCCGAAATAAACGAGCCGCCACGGCGTGGCCTCTTAACCTTGGCGTGTGACAAGCAAACACGCTTTCCCGCCTGAAACGTGAGAGGCTCGTGGCAGGGTGTTATTTAGTCCAGACTGACGGACACCGGTGCTGAAGCCGGTGAGTCTCGCCGCCGTCTGACCTCGACGAGGACCAGAGCAGCGCGGGAGATTCAGGGCCGCCATTAATCACAGCGAGCTGGAGGTGATTCGCGAACGAATCGGTTCCTTTGAACCGATTCTCAGGCCAACTGAATCAAACTTTTACTTGCCGCTACACAAACCTAAAATAAAACTCGAATAACGATCTTTCACCTCATTTTTTTTTACCTCCTAACATAAACCAAACATAAACCTGTAATTTACTAAGAAAAACCACGTTGAATTTATTTAGCCCACGTACACCCTGAAAAAAGTTGAATTTCATTAAACAAAACCTCGTTTCTCAATTTGTTTTTTTTTTGTTTGTTTTTGACATAATTTTAAAATGCTTGTTGCACTTTACATTCCGTGTAAATTTCATTATAGACCAAAAGAAAAGGGAGAAAATTACTTAGAAAAAAATTCTGTTGTTCCATTGACCTACAAGTAAAGTAGGTTTTTCCTTCTCCTTTAAAGTTACCATTTTGGATATACGTGTTTTTGTTACGACAGCATTGATTTACCTGATTCATCGGTTACACACAAACGAAATGTTACATCAACTTTAATTCATTAAGTACTTGCACATAGTAACTGGCCTATGTAGATTCCATTCATATGGAGCCAGTGTACACATTTGAATCAAGTAAATTTAAAACACTTTAAGCAATCTTTTTTCAGTGTAGATGGCTGTTGATTGTAGCAGACTGTAGTCTCCGTCAGACTCTCTGAACCAAAGCTCTTGCATATGGAGGAGATGAGAATAAAGTTAATCATGACTTGTGCATCAGTGAACCGTTGAAATGGATGTTCATTGAAACGGACAGTTCGAAAGAGTCGGTTCGGTGAAACTGAATAGAACTGAACCGCCTATGCTTCTGCACTACACTACACGGGGCGCGCGCGATTCTCAGCCAATGACGTCGCTCGCTGAGCTGAGTCTGATAACGGAGCCGACGAGGAGAGCGAAACCAAACCAAACTAAAAGCAGCGCGTCGTTACTTCAGTTAAATAATGACTCAAGCAGAAGTAAACGCGGCTCAAACTGAGTAAGAACAAACACGTATCAGGGCTGTTCTAGTAATGAACATCAATGTAGAACTGTTTGTGGTGGGATAGGAGTCCGTAACTTAAAGGGGAATTCCACCTATTTTTCAGAATTGTGAATAATTCAGTCCTTGAGATGTAAACAAAGTCATTTGGTGTGAAATGGTTCATTGTAGAGAAACTTAGACTCTGAAGTCTTCATAGTGGTGGGAATAGGAACCAGGGGTCATGATGTCTACAACACAAATATAGCCATTTCTTTACTATCAAAAACCACCAGTGAACCTAGACGTGCCTTTGTATGTAGTCATTCATAGTAAAATAGTCATAAATCTGAAAAAATACATCATCTTTATGGATTATTTTGGCTTACAACGCCCTGTATGTAGCCTACCCATGAATGGATTCAAATAAAAACCACGTCAGACATCAGGCAGCGTATGTCTTACCATTTCATGTAATATCTGTCTGTGAGGGAGCATTCAGAGGCATTAAACTCTTTAGAACTCTGATTCCGATCACCCTCACTGTGAACTATTCTGTCTCTTTAAGTTTCTCTAGAATAGGGCATTTCACACCAAACCACTCTGAATCACTTTGTTTACATCTCAACCAGTTAACTATGTACATTTTTTTAAAAAATCGGTGGAGTTCCCCTTTAAGTTTGTTAGGCGGTGTTCTTCTCTATTCTCTCATCCTTTATGTGTAAAATAAAATGACGCAGCTCGAAAGTGTGCCCAACTGCACTCCGCAAAAAAAATAAAAAAGACATAAAAAAGAAAATACCAGCGAGTGAATGAAACTGAAGGCAAAGCAATACCATTTAAATCCTTTTATATCTTTTTATAACATTACTTTAAACACACAGAACAGTAGCTATAAATCCATCACAGTTTTACTTTGGTACGTGAAACTGAGTAAATCTAAACTGGGAGGCTATTTATCATCTCTGTGTTATGGGACTGAGAGTAGGCATTATCCTAGCCTAAACTCTCCTCCTAGAGTAAACAGATACGGGTCTCCAGCTTCCTTTCAGATAACAACCACCTAATCCAGACTAACACTCCGGCTCACGAAGCTCGTCACGAGTCACATTTTCCTCAGAAACGCTTACTTGCTTAAATGACAAAAGCTGGTCAAATTATGGCACTGGGCCTGAAAGGCGCTTAGGTTTTGATTCCTACTCTCCGTGTTGTTGCTGAAAGCAGCTCCTGCAGACTGCAGAGCTAGTCTGTATTTAGCCTCTTCACTCAAGTTTCGCGGCCTTTTAAACCGCCATCATTACCCAGACATCACCTGGGCTCTGTTCAACACGCCGACTGAGAGGAACGTGTTTAGTCAGCACAGTAATTATGTGCTGCTCGCTCGCTGCCGTGACACAATTTAATATTTAATATCCTTCAGCAAAACGTGGCTTGTTTCGAAATCCTCATATGCAGACAGATGAAAAATCTCGCTCAGAAAGGATCAAAATATGCGAAACGCATTGATCTTTGTGGCAGGCTTGGCACTCCTGTAACTCAGACGAGTCTAACAATTATAAAACTGCTGCAGTGCGCACAAAAAGCAGGACTATTTCTCAAGTTTTCGAGTGAAGCTCCTCGTTGTCGGTGTATCCTCAGAGGCGAAGCTCTCTCAGCTGAAGAGTACTGAGGCAGACACCTAGACTCGACTGTGAGTGCTCTGTCAGAACGGGTCTCTGACAGTAACCGCAGAATATTTCATTAATTAATGAGCGTTTTGTGGTGCTATTAAAGCACTCACACGCCCCATCTGGCACTGAGCTCAGGCTTTTAACACATTTACTCACTCCAGAGCTCAGTGTGAGGAGCTGCGGAGGCAGCTGCAGAGGGAAGGAGAGGAGCATGCTAAAACTTTCAGCACGTGAAGTATAAAGATGTGTTTCTGCACTCAGATGTGGCAGTGTGAGTCCTAACCATGCTCACCAGATATGTCCAGAAGTTTGTACACACCTGCTCCTCCAAAGTTTCTTATGAAATCAATAGTAATAATAGAGAGTTTGCTGCAGTAAGAGCAGAGACGGGATGTAAGGATACACGAGTATTGGGAGGATGAATTCAGAATACGGAAATTAAGGTCACATTTTGTGAAGGCAGTATTCAGAATACAGTTACTTTTATATATTAGGAGTATACTTTTATATAGAGGTTAAAAAAAATCAATAATTTTGTGTTCCCTTGCAAAACTTGGTGTTCCCTCACAATAATTTTGTTTCCTTGCAAAAATTTTGCTACTCCTGCAAATGTTTTGCATTCCCTCACAACAATTTAGCATTCCCTTGCAACATTCTAGGTTCCCTTACAATAATTTTGCATTTAATCACAAATGTTTTGCCTTCCCTTGCAATAATTGTGTTGCCTTGCAAATGTTTTACATTCCCTCGCAATAATTTTGTTTCCTTGTGAATGTTTTACATTCCCTTGCGAATGTTTTGCGTTTCCTTGCAAAGGTTTCGCACTCCCTTGCAAATGCAGTACGTTTTTGAAATAATGCAAAATAATAACAAAGGAATGCAAAAAAATTTACAGGGGAGTCTAAACATTTTGCAAGGGAAATTTTTTTTTTTCACAAAGGCACTTTAGAGGCTCCATACTTTTAGCATACTTACCCACTACATAAATAAAAAAATCTACAAAATAAACACCATCAGTGCTTGTTTATCATCTATGGCATGTAGCAAACATGCTCATTAGACAAATTCTAAAGAGGACCAATTAATGGCTTTTTTACAAACACTAAAGTTCCTACTAAAGCCTTAGTAGACTGACAAATCAATGTGATGAGTTATTTGCCCCAGCATTACTGAACATTTCTGAGGAGTGGTTTAACTAATAATCTCCAGTTGTGGACATGTTTGTGGGTGATAAGTTTAGCATTGGTGTTGTGCTGGACTCCTGCTCAGGGATTCTGGGAGCAGAAGTGGACTGTTGAGAATTTTTGGAATTTCATTCAAATGATACATTTTTCAGAAATTCTGCCAAAAAGCATCAGTAAAGTCAGGTACTGATGTCAAACTCGAACTCATCATTGGATGGTGCACCATATCTCCAGAGAATGCAATTCCACTGCTCCTCGGACCAGTGCTGGGGAGCTTTATACCCTTTTAGCCAACGCTTGGCATTGGGCTTATGTGCGGCTGCTCAAGAGTATACCATTCTATTGACCGTGTTTTTCTATGGAGATTATACAAACTGTGTGTGTGCAGTTGAACGCTGAATTCATAGGGATAAATGCCTGAATACTTTTAGACATATAATAAAACGTTTGCAAAAGATAGACAAAGGGGGATTTGTTTAAAATTAGTTGCTTCTCTGGTGTAGGCCTATGCAGATATAATTACAACATGCAACACATCAGGGATTACATATTCCAGTGTGTGCTGATGGCTATTACTGTGTAATAACTCGGACATTACACAGGCATGATACAGTTGTAAAAATCGAGATTTTGTCCTGTTTTTATTATATTACCACTTTAAGTGTTTATTATTTAGCCCTTGCAGTGCTGTTTCTCGATCATTCCTTGTTATAGCTTGGATTAGATGTCACTTAATGGAGTCATGCTTTGAGAGGCCATATTTGATAATCACATGCTTATTTGGAGATGCTTCTCACAATAAGCATATCACTGTTGCAATAAAACCTTGTCTCTCTCTGTAATGGTAACTTGATAAGCTTTTCAAGGTTTATAAATTTAACATGTTTTCATGACAAGTATTTTTGGCTCATTTATATCGTTTCATTCATCATGAAAGAGCAGCTGGCATTTTAATGGGACACTGAAATTCCAACTCTCTGTCCTAAAGGTATTTCATTTTGCATGCATTTTGGACGAAAACCTTTTCAAAAATATTGTAATTCAACATCTTGGGTATCAGGCAACACATTCGGAAACATTTCTTGTAATAACTTTCTGTAATGTAGCTTTTAGAGACATTAAACACTCCAGACGTCTGGTTCCAATCACTGCTGAGGACAATTGTGACTCAGTATGTCTAGAATGGAGCATTTTACATCAAACCACTCTTGACTGATTAGTGCAGCTTGAAAAATGCAGAAATTGTGAAAATTGGTGAAATTCCCCCTTAAATGGTGCATAAATTGAAACATTAAACAATAAAAAAATGTAGTTATAAGGGAAATGCCTATCAGATATCATGACATATGGATATATATAAACAACATGGGAACTCGGCTCCCTTCAGAAAGTGAGCAATAGTTTAAACTAACACAGCAGATCCTCACCTCACCCTTTTGAGCCTAACAATATGACACACACACACGTTGGGAGCGCAAAGTGCCGAGAAACTATTTGAAAGAAAGACAGTTGTGATAAATATGGCAAACCACATGAAAGTGATGCAATCTGTCTGCTTGATCCGACAAGACCTCGAGGCCTTCGACTGTTTCTGATGCTGTGTTTACTTCCCCATTCCCCATCTCTAACTCTACCTCCCCCCTCAGTGCCTCTGTCCTCGGGGAAGTCACAGCTTCAAAACACGCACAAGGAAAGAAAAATAAGCTTTCAACCATCCAGAGTCTTCGCCCTGCCTTCACTGGAACAAAATACACCATAGTACTGACCCCGTTTCAAAGCGAACTGCAGTTTACAGCAGCGTACCTTTAGCTTTAGTTTTTTTCCACTTGATTTTAGAAGGTTGCCTTTTAGTTTAGATTTAGGCTCAGATTCATTGTTGATCCCTGGTTAGAAATTAGCCATGTATGTCTAGTTACCCTATGTGGGACACATATCATGGGACATACACGTTGTAGACACCTTCTCATCCAATGTTTCTTCTGAAATAAATGGTATTCATAGGGAGTTACAGTCTCTACTTTTCTGTGAAGGCTTTACACTAGATGTTGGAACAAGATTTGATTGCAGAGCATTCAGAGCATTAGTGAGGCCAGGTACTCGTCTTGAATAGTTTACTGTGGTGTAAAAACGCCACTCCAGTTCATCCCAAAGGTACTGGACGGAGCACCATCACTCCAGAGAAGGTGGTTCCACTGCTCTAAAGCCCAATGCTGGGGGGCTTAATACCTCTCCCACCAAAGCTTGGCACTGGGCACTGTGACCTTAGGCTCCAGAGCTTCCCATTCTATTGTCAGTGCTTTTCTATGGGGATTATACAAGCTGCGTGTGCACAGTTGAATGCCTGTGTCAGTAATGGGAGGGGGTGTCTGGATACCTTTGGACAGGCAGTGTAATATATTTGTTATATACCTGTGCTGAACTGCTAGAGTCCTACTTCCTTGAAACCTTGGACACAAACTATTTGTCCAGAAGTTTGAAGACAGCTGTTCATCCATCATTTCTTGAAAATCGAAGGTATTAATATGGAGCTTGCTGCAGTAAGCGCCTATGGGGAAACTGTAAGAGGAACAGCCCCAGAGGTCAAAACAGAGGTGTTTTGACCTCTACTTCACAGTTAAGTACTCTTAACTCAGTTTACAGACTAAGAAACCCCCCTTATAATGACGTATCTTAAAGGTAGAAGGAACTTCTCAAGAACTACAAACACTTTGGGGCGGAATGTTTGATTTTTTCTTTCCTGCTAGCTGGCTAACGCAAAAGGACAACATACAGTTAAAGATACATAGTTTAAAAAGTTGCTCCTTTAAGTGTTCAAGGGTTTTATTTTGAACCATGAGTGCTATATAGAACCATGTCATGGTTATATGGTTTTTTGCATGATGAAATGGTTCTTCAGATGGAAGGAGAATGTGTTGTATATGGTTGTATATAGAACCTTTTTTGAAAATGGTCCTACATAGCGCCAAAAAGGATTTTTCTATTATTATGTGTCACGTTTGTAATAAGTGATGAACCCTTTTGTTGCTATACCGAACCATTTTCAAAAAGGTTCTATATGGAACCATCCACAACACATTCTCCTTCAATTTGAAGGACCATTTCACCAAGCAAATAACCATATAACCATGACATGGTTCTATACAAAACTCTGGTTCTATAGAACTCTATAGGCTAAAGAGAACCATAGCCTTTACTAAAGAACCTTTTTCCGGTCACCTGTATGCGGTACTGTTTGACAGACAAACTCATGCAGAGCTGCCCGATGTAGACAAACTGTTTCAGACCGAGGTGACACGGCGCGGCCCAGTAGCTCCGCCAACTTTTACCTTGTTGAACGCTTGCGCACTGTGGCTCTGTAGTGAAGAGTAGTTGTGAATGGGAGGGGAAGAGGAGGAGAGGAGGAGGAGGAGGAGAGGAGGGAGGTGGGGGGAGTATTTTGGGTGTACAGTCATAAGTCGGACTCCGAGGAGCCAGGAAGTAACCGTGAGCCATGCAGCGCGAGGGATAAAAAAGTGAAGCGAGCGCTAGAGAAAGAGAGAGAGAGAAAGAGAGAGAGAGAGAGAGCGAGCAGTTCAGGAGTCCATACTGAGGAGGAAAAGTGAGGAGGAGGGAGGAGAGAGAGAGAGAGAGACGCGCACTCACAGCCTTTTGTGCCAAAATAAGGCGAATATTTACGGCGAGCACGCTGCTCCGCGCGCCTCAGTCACCGCGAGCAAAAGACGGAAGGAAATAAGAGCGGGAATCAGAGGAGAGAGAGAGACGCAGACAGACAGAGAGAGAGACTTTTCGAGGCGACGTTTCTCTCGTAAGGCTCGTCAGAAAAGTCGGCGGAACAGACCGAACTCAGCGCTCAGGATGCCGCGGGTGGTGCCGGACCAGAGAAGCAAGTTTGAAAACGAGGAGTTCTTCAGAAAGCTGAGCCGAGAGTGCGAGGTAAGCTCGAGCCGCCGGAGACGCTTCAGCGAGTGGCGGAAACCGAGCAGAGTCACACGGCAAAGGCAGCACAACAGCAGAGCAGAGCGATGCTGCTCTCAGTCTTAAAGAGCTCCTCACTGTTAGCCTCAGAGAGAAGTTACTCTGCGGCTCACTCCACTTCTCTCCTGCGTTCGTTTTCTCTGAGATTAAACGTGACCCAAACTCACACTTACTCAGAAAGTTCTCCTCTCCTCTTCTCTCCTTTCTTCTCATCTGTTCTCTCTTTCTGAGCTGTAACAGTAAAACTGTGCTAACCTGAGCAGCCTCGACTCGTGTCACCTTCACCGCATCTTTCTTCGCCAAGCACCACACTTCGGCTCCCTTCACACTCATTAGCGTCCACCTTAAAATGGAAAACACGAACTTAACTTACAGACAGTTATTATTTTTGTGGGTTTTGAAGCTAAAGCTGTGAATTATAGAGTTACTTAGGGAGTTTGTTTTCTCAGAAAAGCGTGAACGCCGCTGGCCTCTCAGAATAGCTAAAACGTCCCATCCTTCATGAGTTAAACAGTGTTACTGTGTCTCCGTTTGTGATCACAGATCAAATACACCGGTTTCCGAGACCGACCGCACGAGGAGAGACAAGCCCGCTTTCAGAATGCCTGCAGAGACGGCCGATCAGAGATAGTGAGTATCACTCTCACCTTTTCACCAATAAAGAGAGCCTCTCTCTGCTGTTCTGCCTCTTTCCTGAAATGATGTGCAGCTCCTTTAACTTTTCAGGGTGCAGCTCCTTCACCTGTTTACAAACCGCTGCACCTTTTTATCTGTTTAGACTCAGTGTGCCTCACTCCTGCACTGCTGCACATTTGGTGAGGAGCTGCTTTAGGAAGTTTCAGAAATGGAGAGTGGCAGTTCATTTCACCTTTTCAGAAATAACTGGCTTCTAGTTTTATTACAGTGACACAGGATCTAATGAACAGCTGAATTTGAACCAGTCAGTTGATTAAACTCGTGTCAGTGTCAGCATCTTTCACAAACATTAGCTATTAGACACCCGGAACTGGCTGTGTCCAACACTTCCTCATTTTCTTTATGTGTCAGACAAGCACAGAAAGGACCCTGATTTTATGAAATGCTGTTACGTATTATTTACAGTGTCTGTACAAAATGAGCGCTAGTCCTGTTAAAAGTAGAGTTTAATGGTTTTAGGTATGCTGATGAATTGTGTGTCTGTCAAGGATTTGCCCCTCAGCCACTGGATTCTGTCTGCACTTTTCTTTTCATCATCTTCAAAAGGTTCTCTCGCTGCTCGCCGTGATGAACTCGGATGTGTCTAATTTTAAAGACTCTTATAAATACCTCTAGCCTGTGCTTGTTAACAGTATGACGCCGTTACATTTCCAACAACAAAAACTGCTGGTTTTTTATACAGTGGAGGGAATGAGAGAGCTGATTCTTTGTCTTCAGAACGTTTTGTAAAGAAATGTATTTCTTGTTCCCCCCTTTGCTTTGGGAGCAAAGATGATAATAAATGTTTAATAAAGCTTAATAGATGAGAGACAAGAGAAAGAGAGAGAATTTTTACTGTTAAACTGTCGCTGACGTGAGCAGATCACAGATTTGTAGATTCCGGTAAAACAACCCAAGGAAAAAAACCCCTCCTTCGTCCTTGGTCAGATTTAATGTATTTATAAGAGCAAGCTTATTTTTAGATGAAAAAAAAGTGGTCTGCACATCATCTGAAAGCTGATAACAGTAATGATTAGCATACATACTTCATGGTGCTCAGTCTTTTGTGTATAAATCATATATTACAGAATGTAAATGCCTGTTGTAGGATAGTGTGTCAGGTATAATTAACAACAAGACTTAAAGCTTATTTACATTAAGATGCAAAATTATCAGTAACTTAACTGGCATAACTGAAAAGAAGGCTTTGATTTACTTCCTAATACACATACTTTACCAGCTGTATAAATGCTGTAATTTGCATATTAGTGTGTGCATGTGCACAAAGCCAATCAGGGTGTTATAACAACAGGTCTGATTGATGTTTATTTTAAAGGCTGCGTGATTCTGTCGATCAGATGTATCTACACTGATCCATATCATAAGATTAAAATTCTGTTTTGTCTTTAGAGCATTTTGCAAAGAAATATATTTCTTGCCCCAAACCCCTTTGTGGGCCAAGATGATGAAATTGCTTAATGAAGTGAAATACATGTTTACCGTCCTCCTGATTTTGCTGAAGTTAGAATTGAAGTCCATGTTTAGACCTTTTATGGCCTTTTATGTGCATGTATGCACAGTGAGAAAATAACCTCCTTATTTTGTCTATTGAGATATTTTTATACCAGTATCTCCTGAACGGTTAACACACATTTTATATCCTGCTCTAAAGTCCAGATTTGCACTGGCTGTTCTCCTTTAGCAGTTCATACACTCGCAGTGTTATTGAATTACTGCGCCATGACTAAACCAGTGTATCAGTCCTGCTGCTATTAATGTAAGTGAAGGGCTGCATTTAAAACAATTTATTGATTTTCTACCTCTCTTTCTCTGTCTGTTATCTTTGCCGTGTCCATCAGACACTCACTCCATCGTTCTCTCTTTCTTTCCATCCTTCACTGGCTCTTTAAAATCCAGTGTGCCGCAGCCCAGCTTGCCAGCAGTAAGAGTTGGTAAAGTAAAATCAGATGTGTGTAACTCGATACTTCAAATAGAGAAAATGATGACTTGTGTTTTTTTCTCTCTCTCTCGCTCTTTTGCTCTCTCTCTCTCTCTTTCTCTCTCTCTCTCTCTCTCTCTGTCTCTCTCTCTCTCTCTCTCTCTCTCTCTCTCTGTCTCTCTCTCTCTCTCTCTCTCTCTCTTTCTTCCCCTGGCCCTGGCTCCAGGCTGTTTTCCTCCTACCCCTTTCTGATGTGCAAAAGAAATGACGGGCTGCATAATTAATGCTCAGGCCGGGCTTTCTGATCCTGTTTGTATTGATTTCCCTCTAAAAGGCTTTTGTGGCGACTGGCACCAATCTCTCGCTGCAGTTCTTCCCTGCTAACCTGCACGGAGAGCAGAGGCAGATGCCCACCCGAGAGTACGTGGACTTTGAGCGGGAGCCAGGAAAGGTAATCCCCATTAATGTCGGTCTGAGTGTTTGTCTGACTGTCTGACTGTTTGCCTGTCTGTCTGTCTGTCTCAGGTTAACAGCTTTACCATTCTCTCACTCTCTAATCTTTAACCCTTTAAACTCCTAGAGCCTGTATTTGGGCCCACGGTTCAGTCCAGCTCAAGTACATACAGTGACCCCAAAAAGTGTTTGGACATTTTTGCCATGATTAAAAAAGTGTTAGACAACAAAATATCAAACCAAGTGCTATTTTTGAATAAAGCATTCCAAGACTGTCATTTTTTAGCACAGTGTTTTTTCAAAAGGCGAGTAGTGTATTTCAAATCGCTATCATTTCAGAAAGAAAGCAGTTTTTTGCAGACATCTGTAGGTGTGCATTCACAATGCCTTTGTACACCTCTGAGTTCATGAATCCCATCAATGTACACTAACTCATTAACACCACTGTAAGAAAAACAGCCCCAGACTTGGCATTTCCACCTCTGTGCTTTACAGTGCTCTTACTGCAGTCTGATTGGAATTCTTCTCCAAACAAAGAGTGTTCTTCTCTGAAACAAGTAACATTTTATGAAATAACATAAATTACTTCTTTGAAGGTTACCAACAATTAGTGTCCAAATATTTTTGGGGTCACTGTAGCTTAGATATGAGTTTTATAGTAGTTACTGAATCATTTATAGTAGTTACTGAATTAGAATCTTTAAGATTAATAACTGAATAATAATTCTGTGGTTCTGTTGGCTAATAAATCATTTGTCCTCATTCTGATCTTCTTTATATATCTTCAAATATGCAAATCTCAAAGTCACCTGCTTCTCAAAATTGTAATGCTCTCTTTCTTTTTTGTCCTCTGCGCTCCACACAGTTTATTCTGACTCTCTTTTAAATGACCTTTAATTAAAGCGTTTTTGTCATGCTAAAGCACAACGAAATGCACAACCTAGATGAAACGTGAACTGGCTAGAGAGATTGTGTCTTTTATACTCCCACATCGCTCTGCAGAGGGATTGTGTGGAGACTCTTGATTCTGTCGGGTCTCCGGTTTTGATGGGCAAAGGCCTTGGTTTTCCGTAATGATATGTTTCTGTTTCACACATCTTAGGGAAAAATGAAAACTCACACTATTACGCTTGAGCTCCCTGCAAGAAAAACACCCTCTCTTGAATGAAGCATGTCACCGTTTTCCATTTTATACTTTAGCTGTAGTATTTCATTTCAGCTGTGTTATTATTTTAGACATGCCCACCGCTTTTATATTTTTCAACTGGTCCCTCCACCTCCCCTTCTCTTTATGCATTCATGTGGGATGTGTAGTCTAGCACAGACTCTCAAAAGCCAGACGAATGTAAAATAAACCTATACAATAATGCCCTTGTTCTCCCCTTAAAACCATGTCATTTCTGTTATTTAAGTTGGTTTTTAAGTCTTTGGTTTTCTGTACTTATTTTTTTTATAAATCTGACTATTTTACTAATATCCTTTAGGGCATTATAAATACTGACTTAGGATCTGCTGCCCTGTAACTGTACTCAAACACAAAAGAAAAAAACAATCAGCACTTTTTCTGTACTGTACCGAGAATGTGTTAAAACAGACAGTAAGCTCCTCCACATTGTTCCCATCAGTACAAAGGCTCGAGTCATCCAGAAATCAGTGAGTCATCTCAGTGTCATATGAGCCCTGTTCCTTCTCTGATATGGATGTGCTTTCAGGCCCTGTAAAAAGCCTGAAAATGTGCTATGTTTGTCACTTCGCCCTGCTCCGCCTACAGTTAATAACATGCTGTTTTCTAAACAGCCTGTCTATGTTCACCATACTGTCCAGTGCGAATCAAATCATAACCGAGGAACAGTTTATTAAGCACTGATTTCAAGGCAGTGCTCAATAAATTTGGCAGAGTGAATTCTCTGAATGTTGCTGTATAGCCCAATAACGAATTATCATACATTCAAACAAAAACTTGAGCCCAGTTGGCAGCTTTTGGTGTAAATGAAGACCATTTAATACACATGCAGAGAGATTCTCTGATGACCAGCCCCTGTAGAATTCCTCCTCTGGCTTTGGCGCGTAATGGTGTTTGTTTGAAATGCATTAGCAGGGCACTTCTAGGCTTTTGTTTGTGTTTTTTTACTTCACGCTCGGGCAGTCTTGGTGTTGTTGGCTTTTCCGCTGTGGAGGGCTTGGAGCTCTCTTCACGGGCAGTGCCTCGCTGAGATGCACTCATTAAAAATGCATCCGTGAGAAATCGATGGACCTTTCGGCCCCCAAGCTGACGGACTAATCTTTGGCTGTTAATTATTTAAAAAGGCGTGACAGGTTGTGCATGTGTGTGTAGTGCTGTGCTGATGACTAGCTGAGGATGTGTGTATGTGTGTTTGCGAGGTCAAGCTTGCTGGTAACCTTATATCCCTGTCCGTCACCTCCGGCAGAACTCGGAGCCATGCAGCTTTAATGAGCCTCACACTGTCTGCTTCTAAAACATCCCCACTGGATCTCACAAAGCAGATTCCCCTGCCTTATGCTAAACAGCATTATGTTATGTTCCTGCCACTGCCGAATCCAGCCTTAAAGTATGCTGAAAAAGTCAGACTGAGTGTCACGTGTGCCTTATAACTAGTGTCTTTCACTTTTTGTTATTAGTTTCAAGTGAGGCTTGTGGCAGAGTGAGCTCAAGGAAGCACTGAGGACTTTAGTTTTTTTTAATGTAGACCCTAGAGTGGATAATTTCCGTTTTGGAGCAGCAGTGATCAGAACAATGGCAAAATAACCTTATCTTTATTTGGACGTTATTGCACAACACAAATGAAATATTGCTGTGTTGCCTCTGGTAAGAGTCATCCTTGAAGACATAGGGACTGTGTTATTGGAGATAATGCCCCAAACAATAGGTCCTGACAGGTTTATACCCAAGAATCAAGTTTTAGAGTGTGGGTTTCCTTTCCCCTTTGTTCAAAATGAAACCCTGCAAGACCAACTGCACTGATAAGGTCTCTCTTTCTCTCTTTCTCTTTTTCTCTCCTTCTGTGTGCCACTCTTTTTCACATTTTCTCTATTGATTTCTATCAACTGCTCTTACTTGTAGCGTACTTAAATATGTGCGCTGTTTGCTGCACTAAATTCCCAGTAGAACACAGCTGTCAAGCCAGGAGAGTTCATGCGTATTCTCCAACCTCTGCTCCTAATTAAACTGATTGGTAACCTTTTGCACAAACAGTTCCTTCCTCTGCACCAAAGTTTTAATAGACTGAAGCTAAAAAACCCAAATAAATAGTACCTTAGCTGAAAAGTACACAAAGTCACGGTCGATCCAGACGTGCTAAACTGACTGAGGCATTCGAAGCTTGTCACCAGGAGCTTGTGATCTCTGGCTGCTTATTGGCTAAGTATGCCAGTAAAGCTGTGTATTGGCTGAGCCTCTAATCGTAAATCAGTCATCAACGACTCATTCGTCACTCATGGTGGGCACTCTAATGGCTGTTTTTCACTACTAGACTACCA
Source organism: Colossoma macropomum (assembly GCF_904425465.1). Classification (NCBI taxonomy): domain Eukaryota; kingdom Metazoa; phylum Chordata; class Actinopteri; order Characiformes; family Serrasalmidae; genus Colossoma; species Colossoma macropomum. The sequence continues at coordinate 3,780,728 of NW_023495267.1, read as the reverse complement.
CTACTAAAAAGCCCACTCTGTGATAAAAGGTGAGTCAAGTCATAAAACGTGAGCGGGCTATAGTAAGGCAGGGAACACCTTAATGAAGCATAATTATGTAGCTCTGACACACAACCATTTGATGATGAATACTATAATATCACAGTAGCCACAGAATGAAAGGCTTTTCAAGAAGTGTGTTTAAAAAGTACAAAAAGAATGCAGAATTTTAAAATGTGCACTTTTTTGTGCATTTATAAATGCAGGTTTTAAAAGTTCTCACTTTTATGGTACTATTTCTATTTCATAATGTTCCAGAGTTTAACACTTTTGTCTAGTGGCTTGGCATACCTACCCTGGAATATTTGAAGGCCAGGGGGTGCTTGCGTAAAATGTTTTAAATATTTATCTTAAGTTTTAATGCTTTAGAGATGGTTTTAACCTATGCTGCGGGACGATATAAGTGCATGGCATTAAATTTCTTAACTGTTTCCATAGTCAAAGAATATACTTAAATATACATGCTTAAGCAGTTTCAGAAACTTGATAAAACGTAAAGTCAAGGTGGAGAGTTGAGATGTTATGTTTAAGTTTATTTAGGATATTTAAGTTATGTTTTTTAACTTTGAACTGACATATTTCTCTAAATTCATGTTAAACTGTCGATTAAGGCCAGAATTGCCAGACGTTTACAAACTTCACAACTCTAATAGTTATTTGCCTAAGAATACAGTATAGAAAGGCACGTATGAACTCTGTGCTCCTGCTTCTACCCTGCTTTTCACTTCCGTGTTTTCCTCATTTGAACTCAGACAGACAGGTTTGCAAACTTTCTCTCTCTAGTTCTGCCTCTTAGTTTCTCGTTCTCTTTGGGCTTGGGGGAGGCTCTCGTCTATAATATTCTTCTTCGGCAACCCCCTCCTCCTACCCTTGTGCTCCCCTCGTCCTCCTCCCCTTTTCTCCCAGTCTGAAAACACAGGCGTTGCCAGCAGAAGCGGAGCTGGGCCAGTTTAAACTTGGCCTGTGGCGGGGGACAGTAGTATTATCTGAGTGGGGCGGCAGAGCCCCCGCAGCACAGCTTAAGTACAGGCTCCCAGTGTCACTGCAGGCTAATGGGAACCAGCTGTGGGGGAGGTTAATTTTAGCGGTAGCTAGCATGGCCTAGGGAGGAGATGTTAACCCTGTCCCAGCCAGGAGCTCTGCTACAAGCCTGCTACAGTTAGCTCCTTATCCCTGTACAGTGTGCTTCTAATGAGGGACGTGGAGTGAGGCAGGAGCATGTTACGGCCTCTCTGACTTCCTTAGTTCAAACACTGGGTGGGCATGTTTTAGCTCAATAGCCACGTCTCTGTGAATGATGATATGGAGGAAAAACATTTCATGAAAACTCTGTAACTCTGTAACTCTGTGCACTTTTACAGTTGTTGGAATGTATTGTTTTTGACCATAGAATATAATGGGAGAAATAACAAATTCAAATACTGTAAAAAAGACTTTATTCAGATTTTTTTATTATGAAACAAAATAAAAGAAAAACTCTCAGAGAAATGAACAGATAACAGTGTAATTTAAACTGGATCACTGTCATTCATGAATTTATTTTCTTATAAACAAAAAGTTGGTACATGGATTGATTTGTACTGAGTATTTCCTCCCCTTTCCTTTTTTTAAAAGTTACATATACCCCATGCTCTCTGTGAAGCCCTGCTCCTTTTTTCTGTAATTAGGACCATATGTTTCTGACAAATATAATAATTGTGGTTGAGTAGTATTATGGTTACCATTCTTAATTTCTGTCCCAGTACAATCCATACACTCCAGTCTCTGTTAATGCCTCTTTGGTAGGCTGTGTGAAGACCTGGGTTTGGGAAGAACACTCAACAGTGATATTTGGGATTCAGTCAAATGAAAAACTGCTTTGATTTGGTAGTGAAGTCACTTATTGGTAGTGCTTTGTAGCTAGAAATACTTGATTGTGATGCAGTGTGACAAAAATGATTATCTAAATATCTATCTTCATAGTAACCGCCTGTAGATGACTAATATCGTATTTCATCCTGAAAAATGGTCATATTCAAAAAGCAAAATTACAACAAAAGGGTAGAGGACTATGCTTGACTACCAGAAATTCCAGTGCAGTGGTTGCACATGATCATTTCTTTTCAGATGTTGGAAAAATCATGTATTTTATTATTATTTGTCTTGCAGCATTTTTTGCTTTTGAGTAGAGCTGGGTGATATGGTAAAAATGTTATATCATGATACTTCAATAAATTTTCACGATACACAATTTTTCTGACGAAGTAGTGCCTGCACAAATTCTAGCTAAACAGGACTAAATATGCTCTCTCTGTAATCAAACATGCAGGTGGTCAGTGTTCTCTGAGTACTGATGATATCCACAATTGTTCATAAAGGCACAATTTTATCACAATAAAGATAAATATTGTCATATGGCCCAGCACTGTTTGTTATTCAGAAATACATATCAAGTTTAGAAATACTCCAGGGCAAGAATGTAAAGTATGTGAAAGTTGAGAGTTTGTGCATTTTTCAAGGGACAGCTTGTACAATGTGTAGCCCAGCCTACCTTTAGAGAAACTTTAATTGTATTTTTTAATGTTGGTTATTGGCTGAGTAACTTCACTAAACATTGTCTACCTGGTATCTGTAGTTACATATTATTTGCTCTTCACTGTAACTGGTACTACTGAGGCATGTTCAAAGTGAGAGTCACACAGGCAGAATAAGTCTCTTCCATATAGCCCATCTCCACCACTTAAACCCAATCTTGTTGAAATGTGATCTCCTTGGAGATGTAGGAGCTGTGCTTCGGCTGGGAGACTTTAAGAGATCTGATGCTTGGCCCCCTCTTCTCCTCTCCTCTTTTTTCCCTCATAGCGTTCGTGTGTGGTTTGCTCTTTTTTTTTTTGGGTTCATGCAAAGCAGAAATTGGGTCCGTCTGCTTGGGCCATGCTAAGAGAGCTGAGGCTGTGTCGCCCTCGTTGCAGAATGAAAGCATCAGTAGGGCTGTAAACTGGCGGAGAGCTCCTTGTTGCAGCCAATTTGTGTATGAGACCCTCCACAGTGTGAAGCGGGCCACTGGTACAGGGCCATAGATTGACCACTTAATAAGTTAAATATGACTAGAAGACTTATTTCAGAAAGGATCTGAGTTAATTAATAACAATACAGTAAGTCTAAGCATGCTATACTTGCTACACTTCTGCTGGTGACGGAGCTAGGGCCTAGTGTGCGGGCCTGTGTTATGAAGCCACACCGGGGCGTGGTGTTACTCTCTCTTAGACTCTATAAATCTTTGCTGTGTCTGTGTGCGTAAGAATGTTCGCTCGGGGGCAGATAGCACTGGGAAGAGTCGGCCTAAATGACTCCATTATAAAAGGGGCTGCAGTCTGAGGCTCGCCACAGGAATTGGAGTTTTAATAGTTTTGTGTTAAAGCTTGTTCCCAAGCTTTGCGTGCGCATGTGTATCGGCATTTGTTTGCGCCTGTGTTTGTGACTGCGCATTTGTCTGTACACGCTATCATGTCTGCTTTCCATACATTATTGTGTGTATGCATAAGTGGGTTTGTGTGTATCCCAGCCAGCTCCTACTCTACACTTACTAAGCACATCTCCATATTCATGACTGCTCATGTGCCACAGAACATGTTGTGGAGCAGCGTGGCGCCAGTTTGACAGTTAACCCCAAGACGGAGCATGTGAGCAGGGAGGCGGAGGGGGGCCTTTGCTGGGCCTGTGCAGCTCACTGGAGGAAATCAAACAAGGAGCAGATGAATGCCTCTCATCTCCTCCCCACTGCAGTTAACCAGGAGCAGGAAGTCAGGGGCTGGTTTACTGTTTTCTGGACCAGTGCCGGCTTTATTTTCTGTGGCTCAACTTAATCACTATGTTCTTACACCCTGCTCTATGTACTTCACTATCTAATGCCAGTATTTCTGTAAGATGGTATTGTCTCAAATCAAACAGTAGTGTTTTGCACTAAATGGTGCGGTATCCAGGGCGTAATTTGTAAATGATGAAGTCTCAGACCACTGGGAAGTGATGGATCTGGCAGGTTGATGGGGTGAGGGAGGTCCCAGAACAAAAAAAGTGCATTAGACATGCAGTTCAGTTTGAGCTTTTCCCATTTTGTTGGATCTTACAACAGGTGTGTTAATGAGGTTCTTAAGCATCGACCATTCTGTCGTACGTAGGTTTCCCAAAACTAAACAAAAAGATTCTAATGTGTGAGTACTAGTAATAGTCAAATCAAGATCACAAGCCAGTAATTTTGCTCAGTGTTACTAAGCTTTCTTAAGTGATGAACAATCACAGCATTGCTTGCATTTGCGAGTGATAAACAGCGATAGTGCTGTTTTTGTTACCGTTTCTGTCACCACACACCCACACAGGAGGTGAAAGTGAAAGTGCGTGTGGGCCATGGCACGAGGTGGAACAGCATGCTGCTTTTTAGTTAAGTTTCCACATTTTCTTATGCTATATATCGTACTGTGCAAAAATGACCATGCTTCATTTATTTATTTATTTATTTCCAGTCACAATGGCCATTAAGTACATTAAGTACATTTTTTTTTACATTTTTCTATTTCCTTTTCTCAGTAATGGCTTCTTGACAGCTACACATCCTTTCAGACTCATAGCATTGAGGTGTCTTCTCAGAGTAGAAGGATGGACAGAAACACCTGTGAATTTTTTTCAGAGCGTAATTTTCTCTGTTATTTCTAAGATAAAAGCTTTAATTACTTTTTATGAATTTTTTGTGACAGTTTTGGTGATTTACCAAGTCTTGCACATTTGTTGGGACTCTCATTTTCTCTAAAAATTTTTTTGTGGCCTCGTTTTGGAAGCTTTTGTTAATTTCTTATGACTTATCTAATCTCCTCAGAAAAATTAACTAAAAATTTTGTCTAAAAATTAAATAAATGAAGGGTGGTCTTTGATTTTTGCACAGTACTGTATATATCAGGTTTGTAGAAAATATTGTTATCATTTCTCTTAATACATCTCTTAAGATCACTGCATGAATGTATTTAATGTGAACGAGGTGCCGTATTGGCAAATATTAAGCCCTGGTAGTATTTCAGGTCATTGAATTGTGCCTTAAATAGTCTTAATCAAAAGCACCAAACTCACAGTGTAGTGGAAGTCTCAGAAAATTCAGACTGCAGCGGCTTCTGATGACTCCTCCCTTTCCATTATGTGATATTCAGAGATTCTGGTAAATCATTTGGGTATTAACAGTACAATACGTTGTATTACATTTCCTGTGTGAGCTGTTTGCACTATTAGTGGCTAGTATAATATAAAAGTACTTGATTGCTGTTCCTAATAACTGGCATAGTGCTGATGCCGATCAGGATGTATATGTATATGTGTAAACAGTGGCACTCAGTTCTCCGATCAGTAAGGCAGCGCTACTCTGGGGCTGGGCGGAGTGATGCATGGCAGTTTCCGTGGAGACGTGCTGGGGCTGTGGCGGGGCCCATGTTTCCGGCCTGCACGAACGGAAGCCACTCGGCTCATAGAGGACTTGTCAGTGACATCATCAAAGCGAGCCTGTTAATTGATTCCTGCTGCGTCCAGTACTGGATTGAACCTCAGTACCCCATTCCCCCCACCCTTTGTTCCCTGATATAAACGTTTTTTGATTCATTGGGGAAAAATGGCTTCTTTGTGTATTCTATTATGTTGTATTCTACGAAGTGGGGATTGTATAAGAACAAAGAGCTCACTTCTGCCTTGTTAAGAGAGAGGAAGAAAGAAGCATAAAAAGAAAAAGAGAGAGGACGCTTTGTCTATCGTCCTCTTGCCTTTTCCCATTGGGTTTCAATTATAGGGCTATGCTCAAGTTTCCCCATCCTGTCTGTCAGCCTTCCAGTCACACCATTCCAATCGATGACCTCTCTCATGCACCAGCAGAGATGCAGGAACATATCTCACCATCTCATCCTCCTCTGTGCCATTGTAGGTAGTCCAAGTGCTCTTATGCTTTGCTTGTCGATTTTCGGCAAGACTCCTGAGTCTTTGTCATTTTCTTTTGATGTTTTCTTTCATCTGTTGATAAGTTTGTAGTAACACAGTATAGTAAGTTAAACATACACAAGTACACAGGACAAAGTAAATCCTTTTATCTCTGCCTTTTTAACTGGCAAGTCAAAACTGATACACCAGTGTTCCAGTATCTACAGTATGTACTCCAGTACTATGTTCAGAATTTTAAATGTGATTTTGTAAATATCTGTTTGCTGTAAGTTGTGTTAAACTGTTAGGGTTGGTTTCCCAGACAGGGATTAAGCATGGTCTTGGACAAAATTTCTCTTTCACTGGAGAATCTCCTTTTAAAATGCTCTGTAGTCCAGAGCTAGGCTTAATCCTTGTCTAGTACACTGACCCTTAAAGTCCAGATAATGTGTACAAGACACACATACAAGCAGCGAAACATAAACTTTGCAGACTCAGTTAATACCTATATATGGTGGTTGTCAGAGAAAAAATCTCTAAAATGGTTATATTTAGGGATCCAGATTTTGGCAATTCTTTTGACCACTAACCAACAAACCTGAAATCACAGACATGACCCATGAAAACATCAAACACAGCACTGCATTTTATTTAAATAAGGCTGTGAGATAATTTACTGCTACAGAACTGTCTTAGCCTCCACCACAGCCTAAATATTATGCCTATAACTGTAATGGAACGACTCGTGAAGCAGCAAAAGATCCTGAAAACAGCTAAAAGGTTTTTCCAGTTTAAACGACAGAACTTGTAACCCCATTAGGACTGTAAATTAAAGGTATCACAAACTGTTGACTTTCCTTTATTAGTTTTGTGTGACTGCTTTTACAAAGTGTTATCTCTAACTTGTATGACACTAAACTGCAATGTGATCTTCAGCACAGTCTTATGTATTACTGCTATTGCAGTGTCTAGGTGGCTCCACAATAGGCAGACCCTGTTCTGTTATTGTTCGAGCACGCTTCATCTCCGCTCTCTCAGAAACATGGAGGTCTGCTCAGGAGCACAGCACTGCTGTTATGTTTGGATGAGAGAGAGAGAGAGAGAGAGAGAGAGCGAGAGAGAGAAAGAGAGAGAGAGAGATTACCCTGTTTTTTGGCTGTAATTCCAAGTGCACTCTTTTCCTGATGATGCTGCAGACTGTTTTTTTGCCAGTCTCTTGCCATTCGAAAGGTTTCTTTTCCTCTGACACTGCCTGGCTTGCTGTATTGTAAATTACATTGTGCTCTGAGCTTTTCATATAAAGCTGAACCCCAATTTGCTGCTGACGAATTGCTAATATTTGTTGAAGTTAATTTCCAATGCGAGCAACAAATTCCGTACTAATTTCCATTCATTAGCCACTCATTAACCAAGTATCCCTTATTTACTAAAAAGCACAATGCAGAAATATTGCTCCACACATTGCAACTGGTCATTGTGTACAGTTATAGTATGCGGTCTGAGATGGCAAGTACTTGGCTTTAACCAGGGTGCTGGTAGTGTCTCATAGGTTTGTGAGTGCCCTTTGCTCCCAAGACACTGGAGAAACACACAGTGTCATTGACACGGCAGACTGTTTGGGTTTGGGGTTACTTTACTCTCAGGATGCAGGTGAGAAATATGACAGCTTGCTGCGGCCTGCATTCCTGCTGCCTTTTTCCAGGAAAGTGCCTCCTCGCTCGCCACAGGAGGGGACCACTGCGGCCACCTGGCTTGGACTGGCCAGTGACCTTTTTGGTAATTTGTGTGTATGTGCACATGTTTTAGGGGTGGACAGGATGACTATATGTATCGTTATCATGATAAATTGCATTGCATTACATCAAAATATGCTTTTCTGAGCAGGTTGCGGATATCGTTACTGTTTAAAGAAAACAGACCAACTGCATGTTTTGTTATAAAGAGATCATAAGTAGTCCTGTTTAACTGGATTTAGTGCAATGCATTATGTGAAATACTGAATATAAATTATTCTACTTATAGTTTTTGATTGTTTTGAAAATGTCCTTGAAGTATCGGGATATTAGATTTTGCCAGGTTGCCCAACCCTGATGTGTATTAGTTTGAAATTGCACTCGTATTTTGTTTCTGTCATATCAAAATCTTATTCATTTGCCCATTACATTGCGTGAATAATTTATAACAAATGAACAAGTAAAATGTTGCAAATGACTTGTTACATTGGCTTGTATTACAGTTAAGAATTAAGAATGTTTTTTCCTTCTCCTATAAAGTTACCGGTTCAGAGCTTCTGTTATGATGGCGATGTAACTGCTAAGAAGCTATTAAATCTCCACATTATGTCTAATATCTAAATGCAAAGTATGTTTCTGTCTGCAAGATGTCAGTTTCCCTCAGCAGTCTCTGTTTGGCTTATGGGTTCTGCTGTTAGGAGTGAGCCTTCTACATCTTTGCCAAGTAATCCAGCAGCTTTTTGCTTTGCCTATGATGTCTAGGGCCAACTTACTGTAAACCTTCTTGCATATGTATTTTAGGATATAGTTACATTTATATCTGTCACATTCAATATTTGTTAAAATCAGAGTTCACATACTGTTTCAAAGCTGTTTTGGAGACTGTTTGGGTGAATTGTTATAGATTATATTGTTATCCTTGTTATAGACTTTAGTGAAGTTGCCTCAGCCAGGGCTGTGATTGGTGCTTTAGATCCAAACTCAGATCTCTCCTTTCCACCAAATTCTACACAACTGTCGCATCCTCAGCCGTTTCTACAAACAAAAAATCTCATCCAGTTCTCCTAAACAGAGCTGCCTAGCCACCACCACAATGGAATATGTGGGAATATATTCCCACTGTCATTTCATATTGTTAAGAGGACACTGTCCACCAAACATGTCCTTTTGTACTAACTGCTAGTTTACTGTCCTTATTTGCTTTTAAGACACTATTTTTAGATGCAAAATGTGTCATGGACCTGGCTTGTAAGTCACACATTCACTCATGTTTAGCACACTGAATGTTCTCCACAAGAAGGTGCTATTAGCACTCATGTAGCTTTTGGAGCTTAATATGAGTGGTGCTTTGCATCAAAAATACCATGTCCTTGTTTAGCCCTCAGAAGACACAGTTATTGCAAACTACAATAAATACGTTATTAATTATTTATCATATGTAGCTTATTAAAACAAGCAGAGAAATTCTTTCCGAAGTGCAGATTCTAGCACTATATTCATGTGTGGATTTGATGAAAAGGTGTTGTTTTTTTTTTCTTTCTCTTCCTTTTAGACTTGAAATGTTGAATAGAAATCAAATGTAATTGTATTCTGTTTCCCAACTCATTATGTGCTTATGTAATTACGATAACGTGATGTAAAGTAAGTCTAACAAAACAACAGTAACTGTAGACATCTAAAATTATTGATTTTTGATTGGATTTTTGAAAAGGCTTTTTTTACATTGCGTGTGACACATTATAAAGTTATTACTAATACATTGGCCCGGTATCTGTCATGGGCTTTGTAGGTAAATTAATGGTCTTAATTAAACCTGATAAAAAAATCGTTTTGCTGTAATTGCTCCTATTTCCAAGGAGAATTGCTCAACAGCTCAGGTGACAGTGTGTCATATTTTGCCTATTTGGCATAACGAACATTATTTGTCCCACTTCAAAGCAACATGAATTATTAGTAGTCAGGTTTGCCTAAGGGCAAATCATTTCATCTCATTTTCTCAAAATGGCACACATCTGTTCAGTTGGGTCAGTTGAGGAGCTTCCCAGTGGCTTCCACTGTGCGTCTGTGTGTGTGTGTGTGTGTGTGTGTGTGTCTGGCTGGAGGGTGTTGAGCCTGATGGTGCGAGGTGTAATTATAGGTTTGGGAAGAGAGGGGTACACACATGGGGCGGGACCACCCTAATGTCCCTCTGTTTTTGTGCGTGTGACAGGTGGTGTGGACTTTAAGCTTATTGAGTTCTGTAGATGTTTGTGAGTGTGTGTGTGTGTACGCGTGTGAGTGTGGGTGTTTTTATGAAGGAGTGTGTCTGTTGGGTCATTTGGATATGTGGTCCTGGGCATATCTGGTGGGAGTGTGTGTGTGTGTGTGTGTGTGTGTGTGTGTGTGTGTGAGTGTGTATGTGAAACAATAGTGCAAACGTTAAGGTTGTGCCTGTCTCTGATTACACAGAGGGGCATGCTCTATCTGTGCAACGCTACTTTGCCTAGACGTGCTCCGCACCTGTACCTGGCCGCACCTGTTTTTGTGCGTATGTGTGTGTGTGGGAGAGAGAGAAAGAGAGAGAGTAAGAGAGAATTAAAGTCTTCATCATGATATTTTCACTCATACCTAAGGAATTTGTGTTAGTGACAGCAACAGCTTTGCTATCAGTGTTTTCCTCTGAGTCAGCCATTGCAGAGAGAGAGAGAGAGAGAGAGAGAGAGAGAGAGAGAGAAAGGAGGGGAGATAGAGTAAGAAAGAGAAAGAGAGAGAGTAAGAAAGAAAGAAAAAAAGAGTAAGAAAGAGAGACTGAGAGCTGTGTATCATTTTCCTCACTCTAAAGGAGTTCAGCAGTGTAGCCTCACTTTACTCCACCCACTCCATTGCCCCGATACTGACTGTGAGTGTGCATGTACGTGTCCCTCGGCTGCTGTTAATACCACTGTTCTGAGAAAGCAGCTGCCTTTTTCTCTTAGTCAGCAGCATAATCACCATGAACACACACACATACACATGATCATACCCTCTTTTGGTGTAGGTCATACAACACCAACACTGGTGCTGCATTATTGTAGTGCTTGTGCTAGACGATCGATAAAGTAAACGCTAATAGCTTCTTTAGCATAGTGCAGTTAGAATCATGTAGTTAATAGTAGCTAATAAGAGGGAAAAGAATCAACATATTTGTGCTCCAAATGCGATCAGCATTAGGCCTATACATTATTATGTATTTTTTATTTTAACTGTGTTACCATTTTAAGACATACATGATGTGAGGACTCATGCATAACTCATGCATGATGTAAATAAGTGTGCTCTACTACACCTATAACAAAATGTTGTAGCATAATTATGTATGACTCATTGTGCTAAATTAGAAGTTTCTTCTGGAACAATTTTTTTGATTCATGTGGGTAAAATAGGCAACTGATTTTTCATTTAAGAATGTAAAATGCTAGTTTGGCCCATTAAAAAGCAAATAATGTTGTTTATATTGTGCCGTTAACTAATGTACTAAAGTCAGAAAATCAGTAAAGAAATTGGCCACTGGCAAATTTGGCGGTAGGTAAATCAGAATTGGACGAATTTTTGATTGACGCGTCCCTATCAATAAACTGATAAGTAGCTCACTAGTTATTGCATGCATAGAAGAGGTAATAGTGGTTATGGAATGAGTCTCATCATGGGAACCTACTTCTAATAGGCAAGGCTTTATAGATCTGTGTGGGTGTTTGTAAAGTCAGCAAGGATGCAAATAGTCTCTTTTTCTGTTTATATTGTTGTCTCCAGTCAGAGATGCAAAGCTTTTGTTTTTCTTTACTTAAACCTGTCTTACTTTGATGATGTCCCCTTTAACTCATTAATTCTTTTCCCAGTGTATGTAGGACACATCCATGTCCACCCTGGGCCTAGAAAATAAAAATAAAAAAAACAGCTTTGAGAACTTACATCATTAAACAAAAAAAATTAATTAAAAGGTAGAAATAGATTAAAATTTTTTTGTTCATCTGATTGGTCAGCCTGAATTTTAAGGTATTCATACAACCCAGACAAATCTAGCTGACTTTGATTAAAATATTTATGCAGCTTCTCAGTCTGTCCATTTCGGACTCAATGTGAAAGATGCCGTGTGTTTGTTTTTTCAAAACTTGATGTGCGTTTTTTTTGAAGGGGTGGACTTGTCTGGGGTCAGGCTGAATTGTGCATGAGTTTGTGGAGCTGCACTCATATTAAGTCATTCAGGGCGAAGGTTATGAGTATGATGTTGGGGAAATGATAGTGTCCAGTCACTTCTGCTGAAACTGTCTTAGTCATCACACTGGCAGAGGAACAGCTGCGTCTGTGTGGGTATGTTAGTGTGTGCCCACACATAGACGCATATGAAGGTTTATTTGAATTGTTCTTTAAAGCCTAATGTGGGATGTTTTCAGGCACTGGATGTGGGCTGAGTGTTGGTGAAGCGTTGGCCCTGTGGTGGTAGCTCAGAGAAGTGAATCAGAGAGCTGATGCAGCACACTGGGATCAATACCACTTTTACCACTTTTACCACTTTTACCATTTTCTCTCTCTCTTTCTCCCAGTGTTTTCCTGTGGAGAGGGAAAATCCAAAAAAGGCCATGGGAGCCCTGACTCACATACATAGACATGTCTGAGTAACACACACAGCAAGAGACATTTTGCTGCTCTGTGAATAAGTCTGTGATCAGCAACTGCAGCATAATTAGTACTTGTGTTAAATCAGCCATACGCACACACACACATAAACACTCACTCTTTTTGCTAACAAAAAGCTCCACTCACGAGGTGTGTGGACACAATGCCCCTCTGTCAGCGCGCGTATATGTGTGTGAGTGTGTGTCTTGTCGCTCTTCGCCCCCTGCAGTATTGGCCTCCTCCTCTCTGGGCTTCAGAGGCTCCGACAGTGTTTTTCTTTTTCCCCGCGCACTTCAGATCTGCTGACGAGGGACTGGCACGCGACCGGAGGAAGGGCAGCCTGCCAGCCGCCCACCATGAGGTTACTACGGCAACAGGCGCTGGGCATAGTCTCCTACAGTCTGTTCAAGTTCTGCTCAAATCTACTCGACTCAGCTCACATCAGCTCAACTCAAATCAACTCGAGTCTACTCGCTGCAGCTTGTTTCCATTCCATTGTTTGTAAATTAACACATAAATTACAGGTTAACCCTCAGAACCTCATCATTGCTGACAATAAAAGAATGGTGTAATTTCATAATAATTCATTCTCAGGTGAGATTTCATAGTTAAAGTGCTACAAGAGTGAAATAATTAATGAATTAATTATTTATTAATTCAACTCAAACCCTTCTTGCTCCTGTTTAGCAGACTAAAGATTCTCCACCAGAGTGCACTGTTAGCACTCTGATAGTTTTGTGAGCTTCAGTGAAAGAAAGGAAACTGGGAACCCACTGATCCCACACCAGCAGGGTCTTAAAAATACACATAGTCAGTTTTAGTCTCATTTTAGGAGTCTGTGAAGTAAAAGACCCCAAAACACACCCTGTGTAAGTACACAATTGTAAACGAGAATATTTCAGGCTAGGGATACACCGATACTGATACTGGTACCCGTACTTGTAATAATGCATACCAAGTTTCTGATACCAGCTGTGACGTGTAACATTAAGTGTATACACCACCACGCTAATGAACAAATGCAGTGAGGAGGCTCTGCTCACACAGAGAAGTGTTACTGACTTCGTCATAGTCAGACACAAAGCTGTCTTTAAACAATCTGCCTTGGCAGATTCTCTCCAGGAATACACTGTGTGATTTTAGCTAATTTTAAACACACACAAAGACAGGCGCTACCCCAATATGGGTGGAGACACGCAGGTCAGCTAAATGGAGGAGAGAAAAAAGTGGACATTTGCTGCCAGTCCCTCTATGCCGGCTTTATTTTACTGAATAGAATAGCGAGTTATAAATGTTAATACAGTGATTTTTTAATTGTAAAATAGGCTGTAGAGACCCTATTGCCCTACCGTGTACATCACCGTCTGGCTTTTAGTTTCAGTGCTCAGTGTTAGCAGCGCTGCTCAGTTTCTCAGTGTGTTAGCTCAATACTCAGTGCGCAGTGTGTTATTTTGAATGAACCAGCTTTATTTGAAAGTGTTCATAGACAGTGTCCGCTGCAGAGGCTGCATTTCACATATAAATCGTAGACTTTGTCTATACACGATGGTCTATTCAAATGGTCTGTAAACGAATGTCTATCTGACTTGGTATCAGCTGGAACAAAGGGGCCTAGGCCAACCCCTGAAAAACAACCCCATAGCACCATCCCTCCTCCACCAAACTTTACAGTTGGCACAATGCAGTCAGGCTGGTTTTCCTGGCATTCACCAAACCCAGACTTGTCCATCAGACTGCCAAATAGAGAGGCGTGGTTCGTCACTCCACAAAATACATTTCCACTGCTCCAGAGTCCAGTGGCAGCGTACGTCAGACTACTCCATCCAACACTTGGCATTGGCATGCAGCTACTTGGCCATGGAAACCCATGCCATGAAGCTCCTGGCGCACAGTTTTGGGCTGATGTTAAAGCCAGACGAGGTTTGGAACTCTGCTAACTCTGTTATTGTGTCAGCAGAGCTTTGGCGACTTTTATGCACTATGCGCCTCAGCACTCTGCGACTCGCTGTGCAACTTTACGTGGTCTGTCACTTCGTGGCTGAGTAGCTGTGGTTCCTAAACGCTTCCACTTTTCAAGAATACCACTCACAGTTGATCGTGGAATATCTTGGAGGGAAGAAATTTTGTAAACTGTCTTGTTGCAATGGTGGCATCCTATTACAGTACCAGGCTCGATTTCAGTGAACTCTTTAGAACTTTCACAAATGTTTGTAAAGGCAGACTGCATGGCTAGGTGCTTGATTTTATATACCTGTGGCAATGGGACTGAATGAAACACTTGAATTCAGTGAGGTGTGTCCCAGTGCTTTCCATATAGTGTATTTACTCAAACTCGTACTCGGTCTGAAAAAACTGGTATCAGTGCATCCCTATTCCAGGCATTTCTATTAAATCTGAATCTGTTTTTTATGTCCAAAATCGTAGGGCCCTATTCACAGGCAGAGGGATTCTGAACTTTTAATTGATACCACATTTTTGTTTCTGTGTAGAAGGGGATACATTTTGCTCTGATTTGAATTTGATGAAAAGTTTTTACATTTTTCAGCGTTGTTGTGTAATTTCAACAGCAATAACTGAAGACTTCTGAGGGTTGATTGTACTCTCCTTGCTGCTATACAAAGAATCTGGTATTCCCCTTTCTTTTCATCCTCATCATCATTAGCATCCTCTTCTCCTTGTTTGAACAATTTGTTAGCATTTTGAGACGTCATGCGTCTGTCTAATGTGTAATTCTGAATAATGGGGAAGTAGACCAGAGTTAAAGAGCGACCCATAGAGAGAAACTGTCTGCAGGTGTGGAAATCCAGGCTACGATGCTTTAGATTCTCAAACTGACTTCTTCTTGTTTGCGACCACCCGCTCGAAAGCTGCACCTTCATAATTATTTCAGACTTTCTGCCAATTAGTGTGTCTGAGTTTTTTCCAGAAACAAAGCATATCCTCAGATATTCCCTTTATAACTGTTTGGGTGCTCTTTCTGTATGTGTTTGTCTGTATGTCACACCCCCATCTCTTTCTCCTCTTTCTCTTTCTGAAATACACAATCACATTACACTCTTGCTGTGTATTCTCTGTGAGCTTCATGGAGGTGCTTGGCGGCCTCTATTGGCTGCTGTGCAAGTAACGTTCTGCTGGTTTCATCTCATTTCCTGTATAGATGCGTGGACAATGGGCAGCCTGACTCAGTAGGCCTGAGCCCATATGTGTGTGTGCATGTGTGTGTGTGTGTGAACGTTCCATGACATAGACATAACGACATTTAAATTACATGTTAGGGTTATTGGGTTCATTTGTTCAGCTAGAGCAGAAGCAATTTAAATCTTGAGTTTCCAGCATAACTTTGTGTAGATCGTGTGCTCGCTCACGGTCTCGCTTACCCTTTGTGTTCCTAAGAATGCAGGAGTGTGTAGGAATTGGTGTATGTCCCTGTAGTGTGTGTGTGAGCTTGATTGAGTGTCACTCACTGGGGTGTGGGGGATGTGGGAGCTGTCGGTTGGCTCTGAAGAGGAAGTCTGTGGTTAAGCCGTTTTCTACGCTCCCCTCTCCATGTAGCAGCACTGAAAAAAGCCTGGCTGTCCTTACAGATGTGGAAGCCATTTCAGGAGAGCAAATGTGTATGTGTGTGTGTTTTTGTGTTTGTTTTCATATATTTTCAGGACAAAATGTCCTGACTTTGTAGGAAAAATGGAAGAACAGGGGTAACATATCATCAGTGTCAGATCAAAAACTTCTCTAAAACTGACTTTACTGGAGAAGGTAAAAACTTCTACTAAAGACTTACCTTTTAATTAAGGTAATGTATTTAGATTTTATTCCAAGTAATTTTGGACCATTTTTATTGGTCTGTTTGTCTTGGAATTTTAACAGAGTATAAACGGCAGCTGGTGTTTTCAAATAATGACCAAAATGAAGATACAAGGTTTTGTTCCGACAGTGACGATATAGTGTCACTGTCATTAAAACGATGCTGACTTTGTGAATTGCTTTCCTTCGCAAAAGCTTTACGTTCTATTTAAAACATAAAAGGGTAAAACATTTTTTTTGATTATTGATCATAAGGTTTAGGATTAAAAACGTATCACAAAGGTACTTACATTAGTATAACACCGCATCCTAACATTGTATAAAAACAGTTTTGTGTGTTTTTGTGTGGGGGGTAGGGCCGGCCTGACTTTGTGAAGCGTGGGATTGAAGCAGGCCCTTCTGCGAGAGCGCCGAAGACTCCCCTCGCCCTAGTGCACCCTGGGAAGGTTCTCGGGTTTGGCCCGCTCGTAAATGAAACCCCTGTGCTCGTCGGGCTCAAAATAGCTCTCGAAAAAATGCAAGAACGCAGGACTGCCCGTGTTCTAACAGAAAAACAAACTCTGCCCACTCCACATCTGACACCGCCTTTCAGCCCCTGTTTTCATTTTCAAATTTATTCTTGATTATTTGTTTACATTAATAAAAATACTTCTTCCCTCCCAAGCCATAAAGCTAGAATGACTGGCTGCTGGCTGTCAGGGTATGTAGGATGTTGTCTGAGTTTCGCACATGCATCCACACACACACACACACACACACACACACACACACACACAAACACACAATAGATTGAGGAGGTGTTGTGTGTATCTCTGACTGCTCTGCCTCTAATTGGTTCCTCTGATCACTTCCACATGGCTGCTGGCAGCTCCATCTGCCACCGATGTGTGTCCCTCCCAACTCATTGGAGAAGTGCATGGTGGGAATCAGGATGTCAGTCACCCTCTAGGTGGCAGGCCTAAGCCTTGTGCTTCCTGCATCCTGGGTTTTTTAAGTAATGTGCTTTCTAAGTTTTTCCAGCATTTTGCTTTCTTTTGATTTTGGTTCATTTTGATAATTTAAGGGTGATTTTATGTGAAGACATGATTGGCATTAAAAGGCATTATTGCACATTTGCAGTGAACTGTGGGAAAATTTAGCTTCAGAATTTGTCATGGCTTTGTCAGTGGAATTAACACGTTTCTGTAAACTAAGGTTCTCAAAACAGTTATCATAGTTATCAAAACAAAATCTACTGTACACAACGTGGTGAATAAACAACTTTATTATCATCCTTTCTGTATTTTAAATTGTGCCATATTTGATTCTGAAAGAAAAAATAAGATCTGGCATTTAAATTATTTGATTCTATTGGCACTGCTAATGCTCTTAATGGAACAGGAAAACATTTCTATCCACGTATAATAACATTAATACAAATCCAGTTCCAGAAAAGTTGAGACAGTAGGTAAAATGCAATTTAAAACCAAAAACGGTGATTTAAAAATCTACTTTAACATGTATTTGCACAAAACAGTACAAAACATCATATGTAATGTTTTATTTTGTCAGCTATATTATTTTTTGTAAATATACACTCATTCTGAATTTGATGCCTGCAACATATTCTAAACATGTTGGGACGGGGGCAGGTTAGGACTAGAAACATTTTGAAATGTTCAAAAACCATCCTGAACAGGTGATGCAATCATGCTTGGATATAAAAGGAGCATCCAGGAAAGGCCCAGTCCTTTATGAGGAAGGGTTGGTGGAGGCTCATCACTTTACCAAAAATGCATCAGCAGAAAAATCCACCAGTTTAAAAATATGTTCATTAGCCAGGAATTGCAAGGATATTACATATTTCTCCCTCTTCGTTGCATAATATCATCATCAATCCAGAGAAATCTCTGGAGGAAGGAAAAAGCTGAAATGCATGAAGGAAAAGGCCGAAACCACAACTGAATGCGCAGGACTTCCAACCCCTCAGATGGCACTCCATTAAAAACCAGCATGTTTCTGTGATTTATTTCACTACATGTGCTCAAGATTACTTCAAAAACCATTATTAATAAACATAGTCCATCGCTGCATCCACAAATGCAAGTTAAGACTGTATTATGCACAGCAGAAGTCGTACGTTAACATTGTCCAAAAAAGCTGCTGACTTCTCTGAGCTTGAGCTCATCTGAAATGGACTGATGGACAGTGGAAACGTGTACTGTGGTCTGAGAAGTTAAACTTTCAGATTATTTACAGAAATAATGGATGTTGTGTTCTCTGGACAAAAGAAGAAACATAATTCAGATGCCAGGGTCTACCATGTTACAACAGCTTGGCTGCATAATCGGTGAGTGCGGTGACTAGATTGGCCTTCCTGCAGTCCAGAACTGTCTCCCATTGAAGACGTGTATCTCATTAAGCTTGAATTATGACAACCAAGGCCCTGCACAGTTGCATAGCTAAAGACTTGTGTAACAGATGGATGGCAAAAAAATTCTGCTTTCAAAACTGGATCAATTTGTGTCTTCAGCCCCCCAAATGATTATTAAGTGCTCTTAAAAGGAAAGGTGATGTAACACAGTGGTAAACATGCTCTTGTCCCAAGAATTTTAGAATGTGTTGTAGGC
This sequence comes from Colossoma macropomum, assembly GCF_904425465.1. Taxonomy (NCBI): domain Eukaryota; kingdom Metazoa; phylum Chordata; class Actinopteri; order Characiformes; family Serrasalmidae; genus Colossoma; species Colossoma macropomum. The sequence goes on along the minus strand of NW_023495267.1, from coordinate 3,761,986 downwards.
ATCAAATTTGAAATCAGCATATATATTTTCAAAAAGCAATGAAGTTCATGAGGTAAATATTGTGCCTCAAATATATTGTGTTTTTTATTTAATACAGGTTGGAGAGAAATTACCAATCACTGCTTTCTGTTTTTATCAGCATTTTGGATACTGTCCCAACTTTTTTGGAATTGGGTTTGTAATATTTAAGTTAAATGACTATAAATGCAGTTAGGCAGCACAGGCTGTAGTGTTCATATGGATGAGAGATAAACCTAATCTGGAGTAGGGATGGGCATTAACTGACTAACTAATTAAATGGCTAATTTTGTAGTCAAGTACACAAAAAGCAGCTGAACAGTTAGACGTGCAGTTTTTTCACTTCACTTCACAGCCCTAATTAAACAATTGAAAGAGATAATATTTAAATAATAGGACACAAAACAACAGTTTTTTGTAACTTTCTAAAAGTAGGCTGGAGCCATGAGTGCCATTCAAGTTGTTAAGGCTTATAGGATATTACAAGTTTTTGTTTAGAGAGACATGCGTGTTGACATGCTCTGGTCAGAGCTTTTCTTTTTAGTGACCACAAAGCCTGTTGTGGAGAAAACACACTCTGCTGGCACAGATGTAGCAGAGAAGCTTTCCAAACATTTTCTTATATTAGGCCTGTATATATTCTGTGTAAAAGAAACAAAATTATCTTTCATTTTGTTCTACCTGATTCAGGAATGTTATGTTACGGTTGGAGAACTAGAACAGAAACTAACATTGGTTAGTTACAATACTAGTTCTGAATTGATTAATTTCTTTATCCCATTTCTGACCTCTGGTTTGCAGAAGTGTGTTAAATCAGTTAAGAGTCAACCAGCGAATCAGATCAGCTATTCTGCTTCTAGCATGTGTGGATATACCACAGTGAAAGAGGCAATCAGAATGGCATTTTGGAATCATGAAAACTACCACTGTTTGTCTCATACTGTGTCCTGCTCATCACTGTGAAGTTTCTGAGTTGCACATGCTTTGTTAGAGCACCGCTGACTCTTCACAGTGGAATGACTTGGTTTGACTCCACTGAGTATTTTGTCATTCACTCTTATCAAATATCTGCTGATTTCTAACTCAACATAGAAAGGGAAAGAGCATAATTCAGTTACCTGCAGAATCATACTGTTGAAGAGGTAACACCTCATAAATATCACTGTCAGGTGCATATAAGTGGAACACACAGGTCTGTTATATTTCCTTCCACAGCAGGAGTTACATAGGCATATCACTTAAACTCATGCGACACACAGATTCAAGATTTTCAGAGGGAGTTTATGTTCTTCATTAAGTCTTCATATCTCCTTCATCTCTCAACACTGTAGGACATACATCTTATCCCCAGACATGTTCAGACTGTGCTCACTACTCATTTATTCTGTGTGTGTTGGTGTGTGTGTGTGTGTGAGAGATACACTTTGAAAACATGACTCAGCAGCGTCTCTGTCTCACACACACACATACATGCAAATGTGCACAAAGGCCTTTGGTGGAGAAGCTGCAGATTGACATGAGGACGGAACTGTGCAATCAGAGAACTTTGCGCTTATTCAAAAGAGATAGAGAGAGACGTAGATGTGCAGATGCGTCTGTCTGTTCCCTGGTCTTGTAGGCATGGCTGAACAAATGGAGAGGAGAGAGGAGGAGAGTAGAGGAGCGGATTGTTTTGGCTGCCTGAATCAAAAGCCTGGCAGAACTGAATCCCTCTGTTTACTCGCCACCCCCACCCACCTCTCCGCTTCACAAACACACACAGATCCACTGTGTCTTATCCCTGAAGCTGCCCCACCCAGCCCTGTCGCCTGCTTCTACAGCCCCTCCAGCCCAGCTAAGACCCTCAACTCTAACCTTTCTTCTGCTCCACCCTTTGATCATCCCTATGTTTTTTTAAAGGGTCTGCAAAATCCCGTTCTAAATTCAGCAAGCCTTTATTCATGTTTACTGAAAGCATGATGAATGCTGTGTGCCTTTCTTTCTCTCTGTTTTTCCCCTTCATTTTTCTCCCTCCTCTGCCTCTTTTGTTCTTTTCATCCTCAAGCTTTGTATTGTTACTATAAACCAATGCAAGGCAAGCCAGGACTTGTACCAGTGTAAGATTCCATCCTCAGATACTACATTACCCAGAAACTACTGAAACCGCTCCAGCAGCCACTTAGGCTCATCCAGTGAATAAAGGTTGGAATCTTCCAAGTCTCTGTGTTTTATAACCATTGTTTTTGGTTCCTTTTGCAGCTGACATGAACGCCCTTTCATGCTGACCTGAAAGCAGCTTTGTCTTGCTAAGCAGCTGTTTTTGACAGTGATGGCAAAAGCATATTGTGTAGAGATGGCACAATACCATTTTTTCTTTCCTGACACTGATATTGAGACCTTTATTATCACCCAGTACTGATACAATATCACTTCGCTTAAGATGAAAATCTAAAAGTAGGCCATCATGCTAAAACTACTCAAAAACTTGTTCTTTGTTTCCCCGAAGAATGAAATACGTTTATGGGATTGGTTCTTTTTTTCCACTGATATCCAGTCCAGCATTTCCTGCTGCTAGCAGCTCAATATTGATGCCTGGAATTGGATCATGTGCCGTCTCTGATAATGTAATTTGATATTAATTATTTCTCACTTGTGGCTCATTCAAACAAGCAGAGAAATTCTGTTGAAATTGCAGACTCTTTCAGTCGATAACACATCTGTATTTGTATGTAGAAAAGGAGGATTTAAATTTGTTGAAAATGTGAATTATTACACTAATATTACATTTAAATAGTATAGCAAAATGACAAAAACAACTGTAGATTTATTAGAATTAAACTTTATTCCTACAAGAAAAATGCCAAAAGTGGATTTAGGTGAGGATAAAAGAGCTAGGTTGCATGACTACAGCTTACCTATCACTTCAGTAAGTTATAGCAAGAGAGAGAGAGACTTCTTTCCTCATTTGTCTGTGTTGCTGGCGTGCCCCCAATGAAAACTGTGTGTTTAGGCTGATGGAGTTATGAATGTTCTCTCTGGACAGAACCCAGGAAGACTTTTTAAATGTGTTATTAATGGCCAAAAGGCCTGTATTGGTTGGGAGAAGTAACTGTTTGAGTTGGACGAAAGCGGGAGAAAAAGATTCCAAAATGATAAAAAATATATGTATGCTAATGTCCATATTCAGCATTTATTTGAGATGTATTGCTCTTTGTGCCGTGCTCCTCCGGACTGCTGGTGACTTTCTTTTCAGGCCGTGGAAATATTACATTACTGCTGTCTTTTGAGCCACGTGTTTTTATAATTCTTCAGCAGTTTGTCATAAATTTCCTCTTTAATTATACAGTATGATTTCTCTCAGCCGTGTGTGCATGTGTGTATGACTGTGGTTGTGTGTGCCTGGCGTCTTTTGAAGCACTGACCTAAATGTTTTGGGTGATTTATCTCTCTGAAATGAGGATATGATTTCAGTTGGGCTGTTGTCGCCTTGGTCTCATTGATATTTAGTTAAACTCCTGTCATGCTGCCCAGCCTTTACTTTGCATATTGGAGTTGGTTTACACGTGAGTGTGTTTGTTGGGGGTGTGCTGGGGGTGTTTACTGTGAGAAAACGAGGTGGAGAAGGAGTGAAGGAGCTGTGTTTGAGGAAGTATGGAAAAAGGAGGAGTGAAAGGAGATGCAGTGAAAAAGAGACAAATAGAAAATAAGATACACATATATTTAAAGATAACAAGTCAGAAAGTATATAGTGAGCCAGAGAAGGAGAGAAAGAGAAACTGCTCTTAGCGTCAGATTTGAAAACACTGACCCTCCTTCTATTACATTATGAGAAAATGTTTTACTTTGTTGTTTTCCCAACAGACAGCATGTTTTCCATCAGAATTTACATGTCCCTTAATGCTAGAAAGGTGTAAAAATATTAAATGAGCTCTTAAAACAAACATGTCTCTGATTGGACTAGTAGAGTGCTTTGGTTGGAAATGCACAAGAACTGCTTTCAAGTCAAGCATGCAAAAATGTGCCCTATTTTTTTATAATATGATTTTTTCTTAAGTCCAGTGAAATTGTGCTCTGTTTTGTGGCTAATGATGTGTTTCAACCCTCGCAAAAATAGTCAGCAGTTAAAACTAATTGATTTTATTTGTTTGATCATTTGACAGCCTTCATTAAATATGCAATACTGTGCAAAAAGTAACTACCTTTTCATTTATTTAATTTTCAGTATTTATTGTGTCCACCTTTTGCCTTTATTACAGCTTCCAGACAAATTACTTTTTTCCTTCTACAAAACAGCTCAATAGTAGTAATAATAATAAAAAACTTTGCCGTTGCATACATTTTTGTAATTAAAGGCTCTGTAATTGATCTGGAAGTGACAAATAATACGATTGTTTCCACAAAGGTAGTCAACAGATATAAATGTTAAATTAGACAGAAATAACTTAATGGAAATTAAATGATGGTATATCTGAGTTTAAGTGTTTGATACTTTGTCAGTGTATTCAGTCAGTGGAAAAACAGGAGGCTTCTTCCTCTTTATACACTCACACACAGAGACAGTTAAGGCAGTGCAGTAAAAGCAGACAAAGCCCATGTTGTGTCTGTGTAGGCACAGAGTGTTGGCTGGCAGGTTGTGAGGGCAGTCAGCACTGCCTAGCGTGGGCCGTTCAGCAGCCATCCACACACTGCAGTGTGATTTGGGTTTTAGCGTCTGTGTGCTTTTATACAGTTTTGGAGCAGAGCGCTCTAATTTTGGTATTTAGGTGCCTGTGTGGTTTTAGTGGCTGCTTTGTGTCTATAAAATGTGTTAGTGTTGCACCAGTACCGATACTATTTGGGTATCGCCCCCAATACTGGTGCTGAAACACACTATCTGTATCGACAAGCGAGAATACCAATATCATGACCCAATTTTTGACAAACACATGGCAGTAGACATGCAGATGTGGGTTTATTTCATGCTTGAGACAAGCAGTAATAAAATGGTCATTCGACAAATTAAACAAAATGGTTGATTTTTACAGGTTTTTTATGTTTCATTTTTAAAAACTGACAGTGTATATTACACATATCCATTCATTTATATATACTATTTTGTGTATGTATGTGTATTTTTGGGCTCTCCTCTCCTGCGCCGTGTTGCTGCAGAAATAAACAGCAGCCACAGACTGTTAGACTGCACGCTTTTGTCTCAGCCTGGATTCTTCAGCAGCCGAGATGTGATAGTCCTGTGGCACAGTGCCAGTTTAGACCCCTGTCTCTCTCTCTCTGTGTCCCTCACCTACCTCCACTCCACCCCGTGTCTTGCCCTCATCCACAACACGCCCCCCCGCAACAACCACATACACACACACACACACACTCACAGACACACACACACGGATGTAATCATGTGCCCGTCGTCCCCGTTGCCCCGGCTCAGTATAAATAAATTCAGACGAACTTTACTCGTCTCTGCTAAGAGTGTGTCGGTGTTGCCTTTCTCAGCACTACGCTATCCTCTATAAATAAACGCCCTCATCATAGGAAGTGAACAGCGGAGCGCGGTACTGGAGGAAATAAAAAAAAAAAAATAACAGTGGAATGTATACACATCGTACAGTGGGCCTCCATGTGGGAGCACTGAGCTCTTTGTATTGTTGAGGCCTGCAACATGCTTTACAATTCAAATGTCCTATTATACAGCCAGGCGTGACGTAGCAAGGGTTTTTTTTGATCACAGAGATGATTGCAGTAGATGATTTTGGCATAAGTGATGCTTTCATACTTGTTTACGTGCATTTTTATGTTCAAGACTTTTGTAATCATTACAACAACAAAATGACAATATTGCATGAGAAAGAACTCTTACAACTTTGCAAAATCACTTTGGTCATTATGGTTAATACATTTACTATAATCTCTTTGTTCATGTGTTCCTGTATTCAGGTGTACCTAAAGGCCCCTATGATCTTGAATGGAGTATGTGTGATCTGGAGAGGCTGGATTGACCTGCAGCGTCTGGATGGGATGGGCTGTTTGGAATATGATGATGAAAGAGCACAGGTATAGCCAGAAAAAAAAACTTTTTTGGAAGCCCTTACATTATACAGTGCAGCTCTCTGTTATAATTAGAGATATCAGTTTGTTTACGATACTAGTTTCAATACCAGTATTGAAACCTTGCATATGTGATAGAAATACGATTCTTCATATTTGGCTTTTAAGTGAACAGTTTTTAATTGAAGTCCTTCACTTGAGGACTTGAGTGTCTAAAAGTAGGCTATCATGCTCAAACTACACAAAAACGAAATACATGGACAACAACCGTGACATCATAAAATGACATCACACAATATTAGTTTGTTATTTAAGGCTAGATTTGTTACAGAATTTAATCAGATTCCTTCTTTTTTCTCCAATATCCGATCCAGCATTTTCAGCTGATCTCTAATTATGTCTGTTCTATGAGTATTTGGCTGGCCTAATGAGCCTTCTTTGTCTACTCTGTGTGCGTTTGTGTGCGTGTTTGTGTGTGAGAAGCACGAGGATGCTCTGGCTCAGGCAGCCTTTGAGGAGGCTCGCAGAAGGGCTCGTGATTTTGAGGACAGGGATCGTTCACACCGCGAGGACCTGGAGGTGAGACCGCAAGGGAGAGTGTTTGTGTGTGTATGTATTTATTTAATAAAGTTTAGATTAGTGCATGAAAAATAACAGTTTGTTCTGTATCTGTAGAGTAGAGTTGTGGTGGGACAAACACTGTGTGTGTGTGTTTGTGTGTGTGTGAGTGTGTGTGTATTAGTGTTTGTGTGTTCTGTACTTAATCTGTGTGTGCTGTTCCTTTCTTTTTTGTTGTGCAATAATCCCCATTTTCATTTTTCTACTAACTTTTTCATTACAGCCACTAACATGCTTAGAACTAATTGATATTTTCCATTATAAACTCAAATAGGCCTGTTCCCAGGGGACAGTTAACTGAGTTACTGCAGTAACAGCCTCCAGTGACTGTCAAAACTAGTTTACCCCCAGTTTAAAAATCCGTCATTTATTTATTTCATGCAAAACATTGCAAGACACTAGTTTTCCCACACGTGAACATAATGAAACTTTTAAACATGTCGGGTGAATCGATATCCTACATTACAACCACATTTATTGTATCTAACATAAATGAGATTGTTCTAGAAGCACAGCTTGAAGGCACTCTGTGCTACAGGCAGATATTGTGTCTATAAAAAAGATGCCCGTATGGTACAATGTACATTTTAAGACCACAGCCTCAGGTTTCAGAAAACAGCTTCATATCTGAGAAAAAACACAGTAGTAAAATCATGTCTCTGCTCTCAGAGATCAGGCAAAACAGGCTGTATCAAATAGCCAAGGTGAAATGGCTTTAGAGAAAAAGACATTAGGCTTAACTAAGTGACCTCAGACATGAAAGTTTGTGTGAAACACATGATTCAGTACTTTGTTACTAGATTGATTACAGTTCCAACGAAAATGACAGTATAGTACAACCACAGCTTTAGCTGAATTCTGCCTTTATTATGTTCTTTTAAGTCACAAAGATTGTCAGCTCATGTGCTTTCAGTTTTTCTCTCATATCCGCTTCAGTGCCAGTCTCAAAATAACCAGACAAAAAAATTGTAGCTATTATTATTATTTTGTTCATTTTAAACATAAACATCAACTCCCTGACATGGTTTAACTGTGTACTGCAGTTATTTTTTATCCCAAATAGGAAGACTCTGTTACCGGCACAGGCCTGAACTCAGTCATAGCTATGTAAAATTAAAATGTAAAACTAACTTTGGGAGTGCTTGAAAATGTGTGTTTGTGAGTGTGTGTGTGTGTGTGTGTGTGTGTGTGTGATGTGCTTTACTTGTTGACTCGTGGCTCAGTGCATGAAGAATCTGTGCAATACTACAGAATCATTCTGAAGTCAATCCAAACTGCGCTCCTAAGTTGAAAACCAAATTGTGTTTTTTAGGACCCTGTGGCATCAAAAATCTGGGACTGATGGCATTCACGGACCAGGGTCTGTCTCTTCTGCTTCTCTCTATCCCTGTGTCATGCACTAAACCATGTCTGTGCCTGTAAGTGTGTGTATGTGTGTGTGTGTGTTTGTGAGAGAGAGAGAGAGAGAGAGAGAGAGAGAGAGAGCATGAATTTATGTCCTTTGTGAATTATGAAACACTTTCCATAAGAGCATGTGCGTGCATGAGAGCAGCTTGATCTGTGTGTACGTGTGTGTCTGTGTGTGTATGTGGATGTGTGTCTGTACTTTCACCGTATGTTTGTATATTATTGTAAGAAACCTCAGTCATGATCCATGTTCGTAAGGCTGCTATCAGTTAAATGATGCTTCCTTGTAAGACACGTGCTGTAACACAGTTTTAAGTATCCAGACTGTTAAACTTAAACGAGAGGCCACGTCTCATCACTAAAAGAGAAGTCCACTGTCTCTGTCTCAGTAATAGTCCTGCTAATAGAGGCCAGACTTTCCTCGCAGGACTCCTCTCCCCGGCTGCAGATACCTCTGGGAGTTCCCAGTCACAGCTTGGCAGCACATGAGCACAGCCGTCCTTCTGATGAACCACCAGCTTTTTATTCCACCCTCCCCCTCTTCCTCCACCGCCTCCACCCTGCAAAAATCAATCATGCCAAGGTCTTGTTTTTTTAATACATTTTTAACCGAGTATGAAAATCTAAATTTCTCATTCATGGCGGTCAAGACAATCCATAATCTCCAGGGCTGAGAGGTTTTTTTCCCTTCCATCAGCGAATCACAACAAATTGTGGGGAAAAACCCGCACCCCTGTAATTACTCTTTAACAAATGCTTTCTCATCCCACCAGCAGCGTGGAGTCTTCAGACCTTGAGGGCCCTTATGAGACTGTAGCTCTGGACTCCGTTTCCCTTTGCTGCTGCTCCTCCCCAGACCTCTCTCTCTGCTTTATTCTGAGTAGGGGAGTAATGGTTGAGTTTGGTCGGACCCTGTGGGCTCCCTGGCCCTTGTCCGACACGCAGCTCTCGCATAGCTGTGGTCTCGCTGGCCGCTGCCTGTCCTCCGCCTAGCGTAACTCGATCGAAAACAAAGAGCTGTGCACTAGGAGTCTGCCGCAGAGGAGATGACCCTGTCCTAGGTTTTCGTAAGAAGGAGAAACTGTTTTTTTGTGCAGATACAACAGAGTAGCAATGCATTTTCTAAGGAAGAGAGTGATTTAGCCTTGGAAGAGAGAAAGTCTGTTATCTACACTTTCAAAACAGATACTGACACATAATGTGACTTTAAACATATCTGTGTGTCCAGTTAAGGACAACACATTTTGTCCTGCTTCTAACACAGTCTTATTTAACTTACTCATTTGATCTTATTTGTTTTATTTATATTATCTAATTTTATTATTATTTATTTATTTAACAAAATGTGCTCACAAGTGTAACATAAATATGCATTCTAATTGGAGATGGGAAATATGATAATATTTGTTATTGTGATAAATTTTGTTATTGTGATAAACAGTATTGTTTTCTGAGCATGAATGTTGTCCATACTTATAGAACATTGACTGCCTGCGTGTTTCATTACAAAGAGAGCATAATTAGCCCTGTTTAACTTAATTTAGTGCATACAATCTTTATTGGAGTTACGACTAAGACCACTTATTGATTTATTGATAATTGTCAATAACAGCTCATTTTGCAGTCATCTGGTCTGCTGCTACAGGGAAAACAGAGTAAGAAATATTTTCTGTAGTTATTTAAAGTTTAATGTTTAGTTATTGTGAAGTCTTTTTACAGTGGGTTGATTTTTATAGAATTAACACATTAACACCTTCACATCAAGTCCCAACACTGAGAGCACAGGAATAAACGTCAAAATGAGCGGACATACCATGAGCAACCATGGGCTCTGATATGAAAGGCAGCATTAGTGTTAATGTTTAAAGGGCCCACATCATGGAAAATCCAATTTTCCTTGCTTTGTTCAAAATAAAAAAAGGTTGTAAATGTAGTATATAAATATAGCTGTAGTTTTAAAATGTTCCATTCACTCCCTAGTTCATACGGTCCATATATGGAAATTAAGAGCCAGTTTTGAATTCATTATTGATGTGATGTTATAAAAACCAGTGCATTTATATGTATCTTCCTGTTCAGCCTATAGCAGTTTAGCCCTGCCCCTTCACTTCAGTAAGGAATGTTTCAGCCCTGACAGACATTTGATTGAGGCCAGCCAATCAGAAAAGAGATCGTTTACATGAATCAGTCTTAAAGTAAGAGTAAAAAATGAAATATAAGAAAAAAATAGACATGGCTCTTTAAAGTTTTTAAAACTCGGTGTGTTTGTTTTTTTTGTTTTTTTTGGCCTGTAAAACACGGACAAGGTGTAAGAAGGCTTTAGAGCTTTGTCACCAGCGCAAGTGAAAACTAGCTAGATTTACTGATAATGTAAGTGTAAAATACCTGTAGTTTTAAATAACAAAAAAAGTATATTTATTGATAATTTTGTCCCGGTTTATTGATTTTTAAGAATTAAAATAGTGATTACACAAAAAGTATTTTTGCAGATTAGCCTTCTATTTTTGACTGTGTAGAATAAAGAGTCAGCAAGGATTTGGTGAGTGTAGATCTGCCAATTGTATCGAATACGTAGCTGTGTAACAGAGTGAATGCGTATGTCTACTTTTCTGTCTGTATATGCAATGTTTTCAACATTTTGTGTTTGTGTAAGCACATGAGTGTGTGGTCCCACCACAGAACTGCATGTATGAGGGGCTCTGTTGGCAGTGGGGGTTGGGGAGGGAGGCAAGACTTTAATGGCCTTCTCTCTGATGGATGGAAAATAGATGGGCCATTTTTCATCCAAGTTTAAGCCTTTACTGCAGGTGGGATTAGAGCATGACTGATGCTCAGGCACAGAATGTATTAATATATCATTAGTATTGATCATCTTCATTAGGAGTGCTGTCTCGCCCAGCCTAATCTAAGCTCTATTGACTTGCGGTACAGGCAAACACTGCTGCTTGGCTCCATATGATCGATATTACCTCTCATCCTTATACACACACACATATACGCACAGACGCTTTTCTCAGAGCTTAGCTGTAACATCTGTCTGTCGTTTGTAGTCTACATGTCTACTGTATAGAGATTTTTTAGATTGCTCATCTGTAGTGTGGTTTGGCCTGTGAACTGCGAACCCGTTATCTTTTCTGTTAACACCTAGTCCCGGAGTCAAATTGCGTTAGGTGTGAGGGCTAATTAAGAGCTTTTCATCTTGCGAAGGCTCCAACGTAATAAGCAACGTGCTTTTCTACATGTAACTATGACTTGTCTATTCACAGTGCACAAACATTGTAATTATTTGTATGTATGTGTGTGCGCTATTGCATTTAGTGGCTCTAAGGCCCTTTGAAATACAAACCTCCTCTCTTCTTGCTTTCTAACCACACTGATGCAATGTGAGTGAGTAATGGTAGGCAGTGGAAAAGGCACGATGAGAAACTCGAACTACAGACTGCTGATTCATCCTCATATGCCATTATAATCACATCAAAGAAAACTACAGCAGTCGCTTTGATTAATAGATATTGTTCAATACTGCAAGTTTCGAGGATTCGTGGAGACGTGAAGGTTGAGGAAAAAAACAGCTCCAGGCTTAGAACCTGCTAAAATGGTTAGTCAGGTGGACGATGAGCTCACGCTATGTCAGATGGCCGATTTGTGACCACGTCTGCCTCTCTGTCTGTCTCTCCCTCGCTGTCTGCCTGTCTGTCTGCCCCAGCCATGCCCAGACGTCTATGTTGGGAGAGATTTAGGCATATGCACATAAACATATGTATCTGTGACAGGAGGCAGCAGTCATCTTTTTATTTTTAAAGCTAGTGATTTGAAGACTTGCCACTCAAACCAAAAAAAGCAGCTGAATTTTTATTTTAGAGTCTGCACTGGAGCTAGCCTCTGCTGCCCTCTGCTGTACATGCTGCATGTCAATTTGTGAGAGAAATTCTCTGAAATGTAATGCATATTTGTCTGGGATTTAAATGCTTGTTTGTTTTATACATTTTTTACAATACTTTATATAAATAATACTTTATATATAATACTACTGATAGATACAGTTAGGCTGTAATTTAGAACTACATGTGAATAGACTGATGTCAGCTAAGTTTATGTGTAAGTACCTTTTCACAGTAGCCATAAAATGCAATTTCAGTGTGTTTTGGAGTTCGAAGGCTCAGTTGAGCCTTGAAATAATATATTTTGATAGAAATAGAAAACTTAATAGTAAGTTATTTTGCATTGTTTTACACGTAATTCCTGATTAATAAGATTAGATTGTAGTCAGGGCGGGCAGTATGAGGATATTTTTATTGTTGTTGGGATAAATTACATGCCAATATGCTTTTCTTAGCATATCATCAATATTTTATTACTTTAAAAACACTACCTGCATGTTTCATTAAAAAGAGTGCAAAATAAGTCCTGTTTAATTGGATTTAGTGCAGTGTGTGAAACACTGAATAAAAATCGTTGTACTAATAATTTGTTATAGTATCTTTTTCTACTGTTTTTTTTTTTCAATTTATCAAACTTCAGTAAAAAGTTATGTATTGAGAAAATATCACAATAATATATTTTTGCCATATTGTCCCTCCCTAAGTTGTAAAAATGCAAAGGAGCTGCCCCTACTGTCAGCTACTTGTAGATTATTCATTTTAGGTGTAGCTCCTAAGAGCATGCTCAAATTCCTTGGTTATGCTTAGGATCCAGTAAAATATTTGTAGAGTTGCTTTTACACAGTCCAATCCATGGGAAATGTGAAAAAGCGTCAACAACTTGCTCAGCCCAACCTTCACCCAACAAACAGACTGTGTCTGTAATGAGATGATGCAATTTCTTCAAATTACCAGGCAAATAACACTCATTTAACTGTGCTGTTTGTGTGTTTGTGTGTGTGTGTCTCAGCCCAGGCGACAGCAGGACCCCAGCCCTGGCTCCAACATGGGCAACACTGATGATCACAAGATGCGCTAGCGGCAATCAACAATCAAGTGGGCAGGGGAAGGGTCACATGATCTCCATCACCACGGCAATCTCATACACCCCGCCCCATTCGCTGATCACACGAGAGACCAAAGTCCACATTGTCTGGGTTTTTTTGGGGGGGGGTGTTGGAGAGGGTTTGTTAACGGTCCCTCATTAAACGTGCAGAAGGGTGTGGGTTGTTTAGGGCTGGTATTAGCATGGGTGTGGGGGAGAAGTTTTATTTAATGAACCCTTCCTGGTTCCTTCTTGGGGTTTTGCACTATGTGATACTTTCAAAAAAAAAAAAGTCCCCACATTGCCTTTTGGTATACAAAGTGTTTCTACCTACGTTTCTTTCATCCCCCTATGCAAGCTATATCTTATTTTATTTTTTTGGCACTATTGTAATGAAATGGCATTCTTATTATTTTATTCATATTTGTTTGAGTGAAAGTCAAGATGTTTACCTTTTTTGTATTTTTATTTTCTATATATATAAACTTGTGTGTCTTCGTGCTTTCGTAGGAGTAAATGTTGCTAGCAAAATTTGTGCTTTAGAGTAGAAAAAAAGGAAAATGATAAAGAAGCTGCTGATCTTGTTGACAAGGAAGGCTTTTCGTTGTCTCATCTCCCGTGCTCTCGACGTCTTCCATTCTTTTCCTGTTAGCGTGCGTCAAAACACACTTTAAAAGCGAAACGAGCAGCAGGAAGCATGTTTTCAGGTCAGCTGTGCTCATAGTGTCTTCCATGCGAAATGAAGCAAAGAGATTTTCATTTTCTCTTCTTTTCCTCATCATCTGAATTTTTGTCACCTTGTTTTTATGTTTGTTCTGATTTCAGGATCTTTTTTCTTTCTACGCCTCAACAGAAAATATAGGCCAGCTATTCCACCTTGTGGTGCTGCAGCCTCTCAACTTGATTGAATATGCAGCATTACCTTTCTGTTAAGTTCAGTCGCAACATAGTGGAAAGTTGCATGCCAGCCGAATATAACAGTTCAGTTTTAGTTGTTGTTTTCTGTTTTCTCTCTCTCCTCATCGTTCTGTCCTATACGCTGGTTCTTCCCCTCGGGTTTCAGAAGCACTTGATCTAAGTCACACCTGTGTGAAAACAGGGTGAATGGTTTACTCAAGGAAAAGTAGGATGACGTTTGTATCCCTTGTGTTGAATGGACATGAGAAAGTTGAAAAAGCAGCAAGTCTAGGAGATATGCAGTGAGTGAGTTGAGAAATGGGTCAAGTTCACAGTATTGTTTTTTCCAACATACAAATAAGATGAGATTACTGACAGTTGTAAATGGATTTCAAGCAGGTTGCAGTTCCAATTCACAGTAACTGTAATCTGTTATTGCAGAATAATTTACTCTAATAGGTACGTTTATGCCTTTTCACCACATCCACAGTGTGAATAATGTGTTCCTGCATGGCCTTGGTGAGTTTCCCAAAATCGATGTAGCTTTAAAACACACTAAGTAGAATTTTCCATTAAAGTGAATAGGCACCATGAATGCTTTTTGAGAAAGTACGCAGGTATGGAGTGGTCCGTACTGACTGAGAGGTGCATGCTCATTGGGCTTCTTTAGCTCAGAAGGTACATTTCTGTTCTACGGCGATAAAAGCAGCACTTCCAGTACCCATTTCATTTCTGGATCTACTCCTACTCTGTACAGTCAGCAGTGCCACTAGCAATGGGAATTACCATCATAATTATTACTTAGTGTACAAATAACTGCCTCAGGAACTGTTAGTAAGTTCTCAAAGTAAGTTCTGACTGTTAGTCAGTTTTTTTTTATTATAGTATCTCTCCAGTCTCTCCACTTCAGTGCTTTTGGAGAAAAACAAACAGGCCTTTGAAAGGAATAGAAGAAAACTGAAAGTAGTTGAGAAGAGTAGTTGAGTAGAGAAGCTGGTGAGAAGGAGCAGTGTAGGTTCGGAGCTCTCACATACTGTTCGAAATGGTAAGGATGGAGATGAAATGTGATTAGAGTCTGTTACTTATATATCATAGACCAGGAGCTGAATTACAAAACCCTGTTGTCTTGGTTTCCTCAGAAGGTTTTCAGCCATCAATACTTTAAGTGCAACTGCATTACCTCATTGAGTGCACATGATCAGTAGCTCATACCATGTTTAAAAATGTAGTACCCAACTTGTGTCTTAAATTGGTCTAAGATGTAGCCTATTGATGAATATAGACTACCTCTAGCTACAACCAAAAATAATTTTGTAGCAGATATATGTTTGCAAAGACAGAAGAATAATGTATTAAGTCAGTAATGTCTCTACATTAAGAAAGCTGCTGTTGATTAGAATGTGCTGTGTAAGGTATTTATTGCTAAAATGGACATTTTTACCACCAAATGATCAGAGACAAGGAGCAAGAGGTCACTTTGGAGGCCCAATATTTTTTCATACAATTCAGAGACAGAGAAATCAATGGCCTAATCAGAGTCGATGTTAATGTTTCGCGATTTTTCGTTGTACTATCCAGCAGAAAATAGGAAACCTTCTCACAGGTCCCTCTTCCCCCTTTCCAGGTGTGTCTTGTGCTGTGTGTCAAAAATACCTTTACTGGTCCCATAAGATTCTGCGTCATGTTTTTACTTAATGCTGGCATTAAGGCAAGATACACACCAGGGAATGGATTTTCACATTTCATTTTTTTTAATAAATGGTTTATTTTCTTAATTATCTTTAAGTTATTGATGCAGGATTGCCTTTTCATTTTCAGGTCACGCTATGAAGAAACGTGTATTTCTGTGTTTTTATTGCTTACCTTCTTCCTTAATTCCCTGAGGAATTAGGAACGCTTTTTCTATGTTTTTGTTTGTTTTGTTTTTTTTTGGCATTTTAAGCGGGGAGGACTGTTAACTGAAGTGTTACGTTTGACTTGTTTCTAAATAAACTTTTAACAAACCTCACTCTATTGTAGTGGCACTAGTCTTCAGAAAACATTATATATATATATGCACACCTCCTAGGTTGCAGGAGTCTAGCCCAGCAGTCACTGGACAGGTCATCAGTTGATCACAGGGCAGACACACAGACATATACACTCAAACACATTCACACCTCGGGGCAATTTACCATGTCCAGTTCACCTGACTGTATGTCTTTGGACTGTGGGACCTGGAAGAAATCCACATAAACATGGGGAGAGCATGCAAACTCCACACAGAATGGACTCTGGTCGCTTAGCCAGGAATCGAACCCAGGCCCTGCAGTGGGCCTACCCACTGCACCATCATGCCACCCTATTTGGCTTTTTATATCTATATCTGTCTGTATCTATATGTATATATATATATATATATATATATATATATGTATATATATATATGTGTGTGTGAGTGTGCAGCTATCAGTAGACTAGAAGCATTGACATATTACATTTTAATTCAGCTTAATTCTTTATGACATTTATTCAAATAGTAATTGTTTTAAAACAAAATTTCACTTTTTATTTATTCTTTTTAAAGAATATATATATATATATATATATATATATATATGTCAATCTAAAAACTTTTAATGACTGTTCTCTGTTACAATTTATGAACTGTTAAATCACCTAGACATTTTTTACTTAAAGAAAGTTATTTACTTGTTTTGCACACTATGAAAACTCCACTTACCCTTGCATTGTGTTAAATTTTTTTATGTTGAATAATTCAATACAAAATTACTTAAAAGTTTCTTTTACAATTAAAAAAATTACAATAATCCATTACAAGTTGAGATTTTTTTCCTTGTATGTGAGGTTTAACACCTACAGCGGCAATCTATAATTTAGAAATAAAAAATAAGGTGCCCTTTATATATTTAAATATAATATAGTATTTCAAATATGTTTAATTAATGTTTTCATAAAAGTACATATACTGTGATAAAAGTATCATGTGCAATGTTTAGCAATTTTCACTTCTAGGGTCTGTGGGATAAAAGTTGCTAAATAAGACTCTTATTTTGAAAAAAAAACAACGTAATGACGCTGTTTTTGGCGCCAACGTCTTTCGTCAGACGCAGCGTTCTCCAGCTCTGATGATAATGGAGACTCGGGCTGGCGGACAGACCGACTGAAGTTCACCCGTTTCTCTTTATTTGCTCGTGTGAGAATTAAAAACGTTTATGGATGAGAACCAACACCAGCACCAATTTCCCGCTACAGTGCTGCACAAGCGGGCCTGGCAGCGATTATGTACCGGAGGATTTGACGACGAGGAGAAGCGGTTCAGTGGTTTGGTCCCCAGCTTTTGGTGCTTTTCGTGAAACTGCCACGATTCGATCTGTCTAATCTCAGCGCTGACACTCGGCTCACCTACGGATACACAGCCCACCGTCTGTCCGTCTGTTTAGATCTGTGCATTTTGTGGAAGAAGTCATTTTCACAGCGGACAAGACTAGAAGATGACTAGGATGTAACCTAAACATCTAGCGTCCTCCTGAATGGAGCCGGTATGTGGAATTCGTTTCATGTACGTGAACTCCGTGTGTCTGTAAATTGGACATCTGAGCATCTACAGATGTCCTCATTTAAATATGACTGAAATAAATAATTCTAAAAAAAAAACCACTCAGTAAAACGGGTAAAGTGGGCCATCAGCAGAAGTGGGACAGTGCACAACTGGCCTAGTTTCCTCTGTGTTAAAATGTGTTGCGGAATAGCGCAGATTAAGTGTTACAGAGACGATTTTAATCCTTTACCAAGTTAATGAGTAGGTCAGGTGTATTATATTGGTGCCCTCTGTGTGAACAATGTGAGGTTATGCTGATTTTTGCTCCGATAGTCTAATTGGCAGGATGTTGGTTTAGGATGTTGTGCCCTCTTGATGCCAGTTTGCTCTGTGCATTGTTCAGTTCAGCTTCACAGAAGCTGAGATTATGCTTCAGTTCATGATGGAGGGCAGTGAGAGAGAAGACAGCTCCAGTCCTGAGACAGCCTGCCCTCAGCCAGAGAAAAGGAGAAAGCTCAACCAGTGGAGTGAGGAAAGAATGAAGGGAGCACTCAAGCAGTATAGTGAGCAAGTGGAGACAGGACAGCTGCCACAAATAAGACTTTTGGCGCGAGCATGGAATGTACCAAAGTCAACACTGCAGCGTCGAGTGAAGGGAATGGTTAAGGGTTATGAACATGCCATCGGAAGAAACCCCATTATTTCACAAGAAAGTGAGGCAAAGTTAGCTGAGCTTATTAGGAGTCTGGCAAAGACTGGGTTTCCCATGAGCAAACTAGAGGTTCAGAATTTAGCTTTCGAGTTTGCCAAAGCAAATAAAATCAGAGGTTTTTCAGAAACCAAAAAGAGAGCAGGCTACTACTGGTTTGAGGGTTTCCTGAAGAGAAACCCAGGCCTCAGTTTTAGGAAGACTGAAGCAGTTTCTGCTGTCAGGGCTGCCTGTTTGAAACCTGCTGTGGTGAGGCAGTGGTTTGAGAACTATGAGTCAATACTGAACAGTCTGGGCATCAGAGACGTCCCATCACATATATGGAATTGTGATCAAGTGAAGCTCCAAGAAAATCTGATCTCCACAAACTCAGAAGCTCCTTGTCATGAGGGGATAGCAGCTACCGTCTTTGCTAGTCTGAACGCGGCAGGCGAGTATGGCCCGCTGCAAATCATTTTTAAAAGCAATCAGCTGAGAGCAGAATGGCTTTCGTCCAACACAACGGTACGAGTGTCAGAGAATGGACAGATTAGCTCAGACCTCTTCCTGGACTGGAGCAAACAGTTTGTGGCAGCACTTCCGAAAGATGATCCCAGACCGCATGTACTACTTGTAAATAGTGACAGCAGTCACGTCTTCAACCTTGACTTCCTCAGTGAAATGATGAGCCACAATGTGCATGTTGTGCGCTTTCCTGTTCACACCAAACACGTTTTGCAGCCAACTCAGAGGACACTGTTTAAAATCCTTAAACATCACTGGACTCTGGAAAGCAAGGACTTCACTCGCCAATCCAGACACAAGAAACCCCAGAGGAAAGATTTCTTTTCTTTGCTTACGAAGGTTTGGCTGAAATCAGCTACAGCTCAGACTGCTCGAGCTGGCTTCTGTGAAACCGGAATATATCCACTTAATGCCAGCCTCCTCATCAGCTCCTTAGATAACCTATTCTTTACTGCAGAGATTGTGCAGGAACAGGGGCCACGTGTCCTTCCCCCAAATGCGCAGCAGCAAGCTGTTTCAAGCCCTATCCAACAGTCTACTCCTCCAGGCTCTCTTGAGCCTTCTATTTCAAGCCCTCTTCAGTGCACTCCCTTAAGCTTTTTAGAATACCCCTCACTGAGCCTGGCCCAAATGTTGACGTCACATGCGCCAGTCTGTGAAGTAGAAGTGGATGAGGCAGGAACCAGCTCTGCAGATGTACTTCCAGCTGCTGATGGTGCAAAGCCAGACACCAGGAAGAATTCAGTACTTCCTTGTTTTCATGCTGCTACTAAGGGGCATGTTACCAAAAGAACCAAGACAAAAAACAAGAAACGGCAGGAGCGCCAAGTGAAAGCACAGAAAACTGATGACCAGTGTGCCGTGTGCAGGAGAATGTATGGTCAGAGCAGGGATTCAAAACACATGGAGAACTGGATTGCGTGTTTTGTTTGCCACAACTGGTTTCATGAAAGTTGTGGAAAGGATACTGGTGCAGTTAACAATGATGATGGTTCATTTACTTGCAAGGAATGCCTTTTTTGAAGTAGACTTCAAGGTGGTGTTCTTGATGCAGTGGTTCCATTGGAGGCACTGGATTTTTGTCAGGGACATTGTCAAACTTTTTTTCTGTATTTAAATTTTTTTCAGGACTCTTGCCACAAGCGTTGTCAAATTTGTGTTTGAGGCGTGTTTATGGACCTCCAGAACTGAAGTCTGTCACGCAGTTTTTAAATCCTATTACAATAAAAATGAAAATGTTTCTCATTCATTTGATTTAAGAGAACACCAAAACTACAGTTGATCCTAGGTGCAGAATAATACTGTTGAAATAGCTTGGCAATTGTGCCAGCAGTTTGCAGTCCCAGTGCTGGGAGCCCACAGTTACATTTTTATCTGCTAGCTTAACCAAACAACCAACAATACATTCAGTCTAACAATCTGTGCATAGATTTGAGTAAGATCAGTAAATCACTTGATTGAACAAACCTAGACTCTTTTCTTTAGGTTGATATTTGAAGAATGAATTTCATTGCAGTACTTTATGTAGGAAATGGATTGCATTCCTTGTTAATTAGCGCAGTAGCTACTTTCTGTACTTCAAATCAAAGGTGTTTTCAGATTACGTGAGTTTTATGTTTTTGCTACAGGCAAGACTTAAATGTTTAATTACTCCAAAACAAGCTGTAGCATGGCTGATGTATGAAAAGACTAGGGTGTGTTTGTAAATTGTGCTCTCAGAGTGCCAGAGTTTCAAAGCTGTTGGCCTTTAGAAATGCTGGGGATGGTAACAGATTTTACTTTCACATGACTTTTGTGACATTAACTCTGCTTTAAAAATTTACTGTAATGAATATGATTAAAAACTAACTACAATGATTTGTGCATTTATTTTGTATTTATTAGGACACTCTGCAGCACTCTAAGGAGAGTCCCTCGGTTTCAGATGAGTGTTGGAGCGAATTTACAAATGCACCCAGGAGAGGTCAGGAGAGGGCAGGTAATGCATGAATCCTTTTGGGCAATATAATCTAGTAAGGTTTCAACGGGTCTTTGATTGAATTAGTTTAATGTATTGTCATTGTGTGTAAAAATTATTAGATACTTGCTTGACCTTTTTGACTATGGTTATGAACTATACAACTGTAAAATACTGGTGCATATGATGTTCTTCTCTGTCAGAAAGAATGTGGGCATCTTATTTGAACACTCATTTAAAGAAATATCTTTTTCTGATTACATGTGAAATCAGTAAACTGCTGGTACAATGACTAACTGTGGAACATATTGAATTTGTATGTCTGCTTTCATAGGTTCAGAAACCAGGCTGTAGAGTTAGGTTCCCCTAAACGTCTCCAGGTATCTCAAGACGTCTATAGAGTTTGTCAACCAAGGAATGTGAATTAATATGGATTCCAGGGCTGGCAGAAGCCAAACCAAAGATCACGCCAGGCCCCTCAAGAGACTTTCACTGGCAAAAAAAGATGGCCAGAGAGGCAAAGCAAAAGAAAATACCAGTAATAAGCAGAAAGGGCTTTCTATTACTTCATTTTTCAAGAACACACCACCATCCAAACTGGCCTGCCCGCTATGCGGCAAGCTCATACCTCGTTACAAAATCAATGAACACATTGACTCTCAGTGTCAGGACTTCCTTGAGGAAAATGACCTAGAAGGTTCATCAGCCAGCCACAATAAACAAGAGAAAACAACCTGTCCCCTTCCAAATAATGTACCTAGGAGTCCGGATAAGAAAATAGATGCAAGCTTAGATAGGAACAATCGAGATACAAAAACAAGTCCATATTTTAAAAAGAATTGCTTTGCAAGGTCAGAATCGCCAAAAGCCAACTGCCAAGATAAGGTTGTCAAGACGGTCAGTCTTGGTAGCTTGTCTTCAAAACTCTCAAGAAGAGCGCTGAAGTTTTCAGAGAACTCAAAACCCAATGGTGAAGCAGAGCCAAACTGTAGTGAATTAAGTACTTCACAGAAAGAAAACTGTGATGAGAATGTAAGTATTAAATCAGCTCAAATGTTTCCTTCTGAAGTAGCTACTGTGAATCTACCTCAAGTGGAAAACACACACAGATTTGAGGAGACTGCACCAAAAGTGGAATCACTGAGCGCTGAGGCTTCTCAATCAGTGAAAACTGCTGCTATGTTCAGATTAATGAAGAGGAGGAAGGAGGAGTCTCCTGAAACATGTGCTGCTTCAAACCTGAAGAAGAAAAGTAGATATGCTGGAAATAAAAGTAAAAACGCCACTTTTCCTGTAGTTAGCCAAAGTCAGACGTCACATGTTGATGCACCATTTGAAGTCGGCAAATCTGAACTTGAGGATGTAGAAAGAGATCAGATCACACCACCAGATAAGAGTAGAGATCTCCCACAGGAACCTAGTGAAGTCTCTGTGGAACCTGGTCTACCCAAGCGACCGTACTACCTTCAGAACTTCCTGACCATTCTAGAAGCAGTACTGGAGAATAAGGATGATATGATGCTCTTTAATGAAGAGGACCTCTCATCTGTCCACGGTTTCAAGAAGCTCTCAGGTAAAGAACATACCACAGAACTTATGACTGCTAAACCTGCTTTCTAAAGGTGTTAAACTCATCATTGTTGTCCCTGTTTTTTAGTGCCTGGGCAGATGCTCTATGTGCGTTTGTTCCAGAGGAAGTTGAAATGGCTGCAAGTAAACAAACTGGATTATTCTGAGATCGGCTCAGACCTCAAGCCTGTCGTGCAGGAGCTTTTCTGTGGTGGCTTCCTACAAACAGGTTGGTGTTTGGCATGTGTCTGATTTAATCGGCTTTAGATGGCTTGGATTTCCTTTTAGAAAAATGATGGGTCCGGTTTTAAAAATCTGATTAGCTGAGCCACTTTCAAAGCATTGTACAATCTTGTTATACCTGCATATGACCACACACATCAGTTAATGTCTGTATTAATGAACAAAGTTGTTAAAAATAGTCCTGTTCATCGAATAACCTTTCTTCTTTATGTTGCATGGCAACCATAGGCTATATATTCTTAATGAAATGCAGTGCATATGTTTTGATTTATTATTCTTAGTCATCTGAATTATTTTTTGAACATTGGTGCGTTTTACCACTTCATGTCATACCTAGTGACATCCTTAACCATGGTAAAATCACTGTAATGCACATCATCTTATGGCTTAATTTTTTAATAAACACTTCCTTGAGGGAGTAATCAGGTCAGCCACGTCCAGATTGTTTAAATTTGTTTCTCAGAGTCAGAACTTAAGGACGTCCAAGAAGTTCTTGATATTCTACCAGCTCCAGAGCTTCGAGGTCTGGCCAAGACGTTCCATCTTGGAGGTCCAGGGAACAGCACCCAGAAACAACAGCTGGTAGAAGGACTTCTCCGTTTGGCCAAGCAGCGCTCACTCTTTGCTCTTGCACCTGGTCGAAACAGCACCGGTGCTGTTATTCTCAAGAGGTGCGTTTTTTTTGTTTTTCTTTTTTTTGTGGCTAAGTCAGTGGGCACCCTCGTCAGAGTGATGTTGTTATACCATTTGTTATTTCTCAATCATGTTCTTACTTCACGTAGTAGTTTCACATCTCCTGCAGGGCTAAGCAGCTAGCGGGTTCCTGTGTGCGTTTGTCCCGGGGCCCTCGTGCAGTGTTTTCCCGAGCCCTGCTTCTCTTCTCCCTTACGGACACGCTAGAAGAGGAGGAGATGGCCGCAGGGGGTCAGGGCCAGCTCTACACCATTCTGCTGGTCAACTCTGGACGCTTGGCATTCCCAGCCTACACTGTGCAGCGCTCTGCCCAAGTGTTTCGGGACAGGGACGACCTTATCAGGTAAGTTTGACAGTGTATTAGTGTTTTTAAGTCTATTAACTTCAGTAAATGTGCTGGCTACTGACATTAGATTAGTGTATGACAGACAGTTGTCGTTCTCTTCTGGTAAGATACGAGGCTGCCATGCGCACCCTTCAAGAAGTGATTACAGCAATGCAAGCTGGCAGCTGGGAGGATGCCCTTGTGCTCTACAGTACTGCAAAGGCCACCTGGCAAGACCTTAAGCAAACTTGTGATTGGAGGTCAGAACTGCAAATTTGCTTATTTTTTTAGCCATTTGTTTGGTGGCTTAATGGATGTGGTTCATAAATCTGTATATGTGCACAGTTGTCAGGAGGCGCTACCAGTGTTCCTGCGCTGTTTTACTGTGGGCTGGACGTACACACGGGTATTATCTCGTGGAGTTGAGATACTTCAGAGACTGCGCCGCTATGAGGTGCGTATGTAAACATTAACACGTAAAATGATGGAAGATGCTGTTATATACTTTGTTATAACAAAGTTAAAAATTAAAATAACAAAACCAGATATTAGAGGCTTAAGTAGGGCTTCAGGTAAAATCCTTTATTTGGCACAGCTGACAACCAAAAAGTTGTGGCTGAAAAAACCTGAAAGTTTTTTTTGGTTATACAGAGGAATTGTCCTTATAAGATTTTAACTTATTCTATAATAATTTAGCCTAAACTGTTGAACTGTATGTATGTACTGCTTTGTACTTTTTATCCTTTGTTAATTGTATAGGATGCAGTGGAGGAGCTGCGGTCTCTTCTGTCTCAGACAGTGTTCTGTCCAGACAGCAGAGGGCGCTGGTGGGACAGACTGGCTCTTAATCTTCATCAGCACCTCAAACAGCATGAGCAGGTACTGCAAATCCACAGATAGAACTGCTTTGAACCTATGTGAAGAGGTTTTTCTTAAAAATTTCCAAATGTGCAATTCTTGACACCTAAAGAGCTGTCATCATTGGGTGGGCAAAAGCTATAAGCTTTTGCTGGTGTTCAAGTGTGTTGCACGGTGTTGGTAGACACCAGAAATGAAGCAGACATGCATGAATGTGTGAATATTCACTTCACATTTATTCATGGAGCCTCTACTACTATCTTGAGACAGTTTGAAATCAAGCTGAATGCAGATGTATATATGTGTATATATACATATATACATTGCTGCAGTAGCTAAGAAGTAACAAAAAGGCCACACTATTGATATACTCCTAATCTACCATTAGTGAATATGTGGATTTTTGAACTGAACTGCAGCTGTCAGGTTACATAGATCTCACAGCAAAATCATTAGAGGGGGAACCAGTATTCAGAATTCTTTAAGACCCTTAATCCCTATTCAAACAGGATTATTACCGCAGCAGTCCTCAGTTATTATTAGTGACATCTTGAGTTGTTAGTTCTTTGTGGATCATTTGTACAAGTGTCCTCTGTAAATACTGCTGAGCAGTAAACCTTGAACATATTTGTCAGCCCATAGCTCCTAAATGCACATATGTTAAAACTGATGCCAAATTGTTAAAAACACACTCACATTCTCATTCAAACCTAATAATTTCACAGAGATGGTGTCTGTATGGAACATTAGTGTCAGTAATAATTACTGACTTAAGTAATTTCAGTAACTCCTAAGAATAAGGCTTTACTGTGAAACTCGTGTAATTGCTGGGTTCAGTGACCAAAATGAATGTTATGACTGTCTGGGGGACTTTTTACTCCATTAAAGGCTATCTGTGCTATCCGGGATGGACTGATGGACCCATTAGTACGGACAGGTCACCGCTTGTCACTGCACCAGAGAGCTGCCAGAATGAAGGAGTCAGCGAGTTTTAAGAAGTATCGCCTGCTGCTGCGCAACCTCCCTTCTCTACATGTGCAGGATGTTACTCACGTGAGTCTAACTTTTTATTTTAGATTTAGCTATCTGAATCCACCCCCCTGACCCAGAAGGA
Organism: Colossoma macropomum; assembly: GCF_904425465.1. Taxonomy (NCBI): domain Eukaryota; kingdom Metazoa; phylum Chordata; class Actinopteri; order Characiformes; family Serrasalmidae; genus Colossoma; species Colossoma macropomum. Next base: position 3,736,550 of record NW_023495267.1, on the reverse strand, counting down.
TAAGCGGCTTAGAAAATGTGCTTAGACTGTATGGACTGTGTTATGTACTACGATGTGTGGATATAGCAGCAGGAACTGCAGTGCATTGTCTAGGCTAACTATGTTAATGTGATCTTATAGGTGTTATCAAAGTCTGTATTTTCATTCTGTTCTGGCTCCTGAGTACTAATTTGCTTGATCTGGCTGTGGACTGAATCTCTGGCATTGGTTTTTAACTCCAGTTCTGGAGTGCTGGAGTCAAGCACAGTTTGGTGATTTTCTTCAAACATACTCGTTTAACTCGTTAGTATATTGCCAGGTTTTATAGATGTGAAATCACCAAGCTGTGCTGGATCCAGCCCTCTCCTGGGTCTGAGGTCTAAGCAAAGAAGCATTCTTTATAGACACTGGATGACTAATAGCAGAGGTAGACTGTGTTTATGGAGATCCAGCTGTTTTTGGATTCGGCTGACACAATGCTTTTGTGTCTCTTGACAGGTGACAATTCGAGGGCAACTATTTCCCCACGAAGGTGGTATGGGCAAATCAGTGTTCCTCAGACCTGCTGCTGGGGATGAGGGCTCTGTGGAAGGAGATAACGGCATGGTTATATGCTCTGTAGAAGAGCTGGCCTTAGCCCACTACAGAAAGCTCGGCTTTGATCAAGGTTTTTAAACAAGAATATAATTAGCACTGCATTTTCACATTTTATTATTATTATTATTATTATTATTATTTTGATACCACATCAGTTTGGTATGTGTTACTTTAGAGTCGACTTTGTAAGAAACACATTGCTGATAGATACATATGTTGCAGGCATTCATGGCGAAGGCTCTACGTTCTCCACCCTGTTTGGCCTTCTGATGTGGGACATCATTTTCATGGAGGGGGTTCCTGATGTCTTTCGAACCCCTTATCAGGTAAATTGAAAGTACGATTCAGTCCCATTCATTGTGGAAAATATATATGCTGTTTTTGCAAATTAATGATCTTGATATTGTTGACTTTCCCAGACATGTCCTCTAGACTTCCACACTGACTCCTTCTATGGGAACCGGCAGGAGGCTATTGAGGCTCGGGCAGAACTGTTGCGTGAGGCATCCACAGAGACTCTGCAGGAGCTGCTGGCCGAGGTGTGGAATTCCCAGGAGGGACGAGTTTGTGCATTAGTCAACTGGGAGCGTTTTTCATCTCTTCAGCAAGCTCAGGTGACTTGGAATTGGGAAACCTAATCACATTTATCATGTTTTTCCATGGAGAGAATGCCTCTGTGGTGATTGATTTATACCAAATCTTTACAGCAAAGAGCCAGTGAAAGCAGCAGTGTATATTGATGTGTGTTGATTAGCAGAATAGAAATGTAATTGAGGTTAATGGTTTATTCTGTTTTATGTGCAGAGCTTAGTGGCATGTCTAGGAGGCCACTTTTTAAGTGGAGTGGTCATTAGAATGGCAAAGGACTACAGACACAGCAGAGGGGGGCTTCCGGACCTGGTAATCTGGAACACCTCAACCAACAGCTATAAGGTGAGCATAGGAAATTGCCAGGTGATACTTGCTGGTGCAGGAATTTCAATAAGCAGTTATTCGACTAGTAGTCATTTTGGTATGCTAGTGTTTAACAGCTCTGCTCTGCACATTTCGCTGTTTTTCCTGCTTCAACACACCTGATCCAGTCAACTGATCCAGAGTCGAACTGGAAAACGCAAAGACCCAGGACACACCAAGCCACATTTTAAGAACTAGCGCCAACTATATCCGACTGAATTGCTTTCTGCCGGCTGTTGCCACGCCCCAAAAACTACAGCTGACAATCGTCACGCTCATACCTAATGCGCCTGCTCGAATAGACACAACATGGCAGGAGTTGGCAGTAGTCTGAACTATAAAACTGCAGCGTACAATAGAAATAATTGTTGGAATGTCTTATAACCTTCAAATGTCTGTGTTTAAGCTAAACCTTGTATGAAAGTAAACCACCATTACATATTATTCATGTAAATATTTGGACTTTCAAAGTGCGAAAACAGTTAAAATGCCCATGTTTAGTGCTAAAACTCACTATTTACACGGCTGTTGAAAAATTCTGTCAAAAAATGCTGACGACGTCCCATGCCTGACAGCTGGCTTAGTGTGTTTCGGGCCTAAGATGTGCAGGGCAGGCGGTACTGCAGTACCAGGTTTGGGAAGCACTGGATTTCTCTGTTGAGACAATAAAATGAATAGGTTAAGGAAGTACAGAAAAACTGCAAAGGATAGGCTTGCCATAAACTTCTACTGATTTGAGGTCTGTTCTCGTAGCTGGTGGAGGTGAAGGGCCCTAATGACCGCCTGTCCCAGAAACAGCAGCTCTGGCTGGAGGAGTTGCAGAAGCTGGGGGCTGATGTGGAAGTGTGTCATGTCACAGCTATCGGTGCTCGGGGCACACATCTGGATTAAAGCGTGAAAAGAACTTCACAATCGAACTTCAAAACCAGGGGAAAAAAAATCATTCACACTGATGGATTGTCTCTGAGGGACATGGAGATGGTCTTCATGTGCAGTGTGGCTTTTTCCTGATTTTTCTTTTTTCCTGAACAGTTCTTCAGTGCTTGTTTGGGGCACTTTATAAGGCACTACATTTCTACATACTGTACCAAGAAAATGCTTTCTATTAGAATGAACAGTGTGAAAAATTACTGCTATTGTCTGAATTGCATTCTCATGGCTGCTAATTAGGCCGTTTGGTTTTTATGTCTTTGTTCTTTTTGAAAGCAATGCATTTGATGTTAGATTTAAATAATTAGTGCTTAATTGCAGTAGGCAGTATTGTTTAATACTTTTGTGCAAGGAAATAAAATCAAGTTAGGATGCTTCAGATCATGCGGTTTTACTAAACGAGAACTGACTTCCATTTTGTCAAGGTTTCATACCCTTAGCTAGGAGTGAGCATTACAGAAAAAATGCTATTATCATATTAGAATCGAAAACTATCCGATACAATATCCACTACATGCTCAGAAAAGCAAAGCATAGTGTTTATCACATAATGATGAAAGCCACATCACACACCTCTACTCATAACTTTCCCATCACTTCAGAACTCCAGTGATGAAACTTGCAGTCATTCTATTGTTGCTCCACAGTCAGTTCACTGTACTTGATAACTGTGCCCTTGAGGCCTTTCATTTCCATTCCAGTAGTTTTAGTAAAATTGAGTGGGTAGCGCTCGCTCTGCATGGCTGAAGAAGGTTTTGACAGAGCAGTAAATCCTGACTCTCCAGGTCTCTATGTCTCTACTGGACTCGCTGTACGTGAAGAAGAACTGATTTTCAGATTGGAGGTGGACCATGTCTGAGGCCTAAAGAGACAAAGCATCGCATTGGCGTGGATGTTTTCAACAGGCTCAAGAGATGCTCCATTCTCAATACTGACTCATTTTTGCCGTCTTGATTACTCATCTTCTCCCTGGGTTCCTTTGGTCTGGCAAAGTGCAAGGAGCTTCAGTCCAGCTTGATCTTGGCCTCCAGGACCTTCCTGAGGGAGCTCATGAATCACCTCAAAGTCTGCACTAACAGAGATATATAAAGGGAGAAGCCTGAAATCCAAACACATTTATCTGGAGATGTTTGCATCTTGAAAGAGAGAACGTTCAAGAGGTTGATGAAAGAATAGGTGTCCAGATTAAGTTAGTCTTTTCTCTCATCTGATCCATCTAATGTTGTAAATGCTGCTAAATTTTAGTCTATTAAGTCTATTAATATGAGTCTATTAAGACAAGCTGTTTTGGTTTAGTGTAGAAGGAGCGGGATGAAGGAAAAATTCCTACTTAAGTAAGTTACCAACCTCCCCACCCTGTATTATTAATAAAAGTCAACAATGATTCGTCTCATTCATTCTTCATTACTCAACTGCTCTAGGGATGAGCGGATCAATACTAAAATGTCAATACTTTTGATAAACCAATACTTTTGCCATTTATTTTTGGGGATCGATTCTCACATGACTATCAGTATTAGGTGTTTTCTTTAAGCAGTAAACTGAAGTTATAAGTTTTATTAAACTGTTAAAAGAGAAAAGATCATAGCTATTGTGTATGATAGGAACTACTTTTCCCTCTGCCATGTGACTGCTTCTTACACGCACAGTTACATGAGACACAGTGAATGCTCTATTTGTGGCAGTTTATTTAATACTAATTGAACGGCTTTTAATATTTTAAAAACAAGATCCATTGTTTTTATTTATACTGTATATATCACAAAGAATGAGCCCTTTTAAAAGTGCCAGGATTAATATTGGGATATTAGCCTTGGTATTACTTGGTATGAAATCAAAAAGAACATTAATAGGGTAGAGAATTTGTAGTGAGGAGAATTATTATTCTGTAATGTCTTCTGGGTTTCTGAAGTGCTAAAAGGTGCTCCTGAACAAGTCCAAAATGAATGGGTTAAAATGGAGCATTTGAGCAAAATCATAGTTTATAAATACTCAAACATTTTTAATGTGAAAGAATATATTCATTTCCTGAACACAGAACGGCATAAAACGTATTTTAACTTTTAGGAGCTTTTGAACTCAAGTTATAGAAGTTTTAAATGGGTCCTCATGTATGTTCATGACGTCAGTGAGCACGAACAGCCAATGAGCTGCTCCGCTCGCCAACCAATCAGCACTCAGCAGCGTAATGCTAGCGCCAGGCTGCCCAAAACCTGTTTGTTGTAGAAAAAAGAAACATACAAGTAAGTCTTCTTTGCTTTTTAGTGAAATACATATTTCTACTATATAAAATTAAAGGACAGTTCTGGGCAGGTTCGTTTTTAGCCGTATAGCTCCATTAACCCCATTCTTTGAGAAAGCGCTCGCGGGCGCCCTCTGCTGTTTTGCAGTGATGTTTTTGAAGTAACGGGGAAACGGTAAGAGGCTAGGATTCCTTCAGCTGTTCATCCATATTCAACCAGTGGCCTTTAAAACATCTCAGACCAATCACATCACAGCTCTTAAGTTGTAAGCCAATCATATCAGAGCTGGGGAGGGTCTCTGGTGCAATGGACTCTGCACGATACCGTCGGTCGGCAGCTGCTGAAGTTGTGACAGGATTTTGGGTAAAAGTTCACTACGGTAGCTAAACATTAGGCCTTATTCAAATACGTCATATACAGAGAGAAATAGTGAATAGTTACAGAGTGAAGATACCCTACAATACGGATTTGTAACATTTTTAACCGGTTAGCTAACTTTATCTGAGGTAAACAACATTGGAGCTAAGCTAGCTAACCTAGCTCACGAGCCAGCTAGTTTAAGCATGAATTTTAAGACGCTTCACAGACAGTGTAAGTGTGAACGAGCGAAAGTGATAGAAATAACGTAACGTTATTAACAGCTTTTTATATTGTTTGTTTATATTTCCCTTCCGTATTTGAAACAAGCATATCAGTAGCAGCCATAGACTTTTAACAATCAGGTGAGAAGGTTTTTGCTAGTTCAAATAAAATAAAAATAAAGAAATAAACTGACTGATCTCTCATTAGGCCTTGAGTTATAAAAAGTAATGATGTGTTACTAAACACAGGTTAGGAGAGGGGGATCAGGCACCGATCTATAGTCTGTGTATGTAGTCTGCAGTGTATCTAAGAGGGAAGAAAAAGAATTGCTTGACTTTAGTACCATTGCTTGATCTGTGCCTGTTCTAAGTGAATGGATAGCATTTAATAGTCGTATTAGATACGTGCCCTATACAAACTATGAAGACAGATCCTCTGTGTGCCAGCTTTTTCTGCCAGAAACGTTTAGAAAAAGTTTAGCCACCCATCCATAATTCTGTAGTGACACCTCTGCTGCCTGCAGTCTTCTCACGGCATCACGAATATCATGACACTGGCAGTTTTTCCACAAAAAATCTTTAGATAAAGCTCTTCTCTGCCACTCCACTGAAACATCTTACTTGCTTAAAACTTACACTCAGTTTAATAAAAATATAGATATTTCTTATGATACTGCCTACAGCAGGCTTGTTCCACCTGTTCATGTTCAAGTCATAAGAAGTGGTTCAGCCCAGACTTCTTTGTTGGTTGAGCTGCAACACAGAGCAGCCAGTCGGATGAGAGATCCTTTGCATATATTGGTTGTAAAAACAGTAATAAAACCTGTTTAATTCTAAAAGGTAAAGAAAGTTTGGAAAATGGTTATGTAAATATTAATTACGACTGTTTTGGTACATAAACCCACCCAAATCTCATAGGAGGACCTCAGGGCAAAAAAAACTACTGAATGATACAAAATGATTGTGTACAATACTGCTTTCTTTGTTCAGGGACATGGACCACCGAGCTGACGTTGTACAAACCCTATTCCAAAATAGTTGGGACAGTAAATAAAATGCAAATAAAGAAAGCAGTGATTTATAAATCCACATTGACCTGTATTTAAATGTAAACTGGCAACATAAGTAATGTTTTAGCGTATCAACTTTTGTTTTTTGTCAATATACTGAAGTTGATGCCTGCAAGAGTTGGAACATTGGTAAATGTTCAAAAAACATTTTAAAAGAGGTGATGTAATCATGTTTGGGTATAAAAGGAGCATCCAGGAAAGGCTGAGTCCTTTATGAACAAAGATGGGTCAAGTCTCACCACTGTGCTAAAAGAAAAGTCAGACTGTTCAAGAACAACGTTCCTCAATGAGCGTTTGCAAGGATAGTAGGTATTACACTCTCTACGATACACAATATTATCAAGACATTCAAGAAAATCCAGAAAAATCTCTATGTGTAAAAAAACAAGGCCAAAATCCAGAACTGAATGCCTGTGACCTTCCATCTCTCAGATGGCACACAATTAAAAACCGGCAAGTTTCTGTGGTTTATATCAGCACATGGGCTCAGTAAGACTTTGACAACCCATTATCAATAGACACCATTTGTCGCTGCATCCATAAATGCAAGTTAACACTGTATTGTGCACAATGGAGGTGATATGTCAACAACATCCTGAAACGCCACCAACTTCTCAGGGCTCGAGCTCATCTGAAATGGACTGATGCCCAGCAAAAACGTATTGTGGTCTGACAAATTGACTTTTCAGTTTGTACTTTGGAAATAATGGACAATAATGTGTTCTCTGGGCCAAAGAAGAAAAGGACCATTCAGATTATAACCAGGGTAAAGTTCAAGAGTCAGTCAAGGAATGGTGGGGTATTAGTAATAATTTGCACATCTGTAAAAGCACCATTAACACTGAAAGGTACATATACATTTTGGAGCAAAACATGTTGCCTATGAGGTGCTCTTTTTTTCCCCACATAGTTGCAAAAGAACAGCAGTTTGTGTTCAGTTCCCAAAGAGTTATTAAGTGCTGTTAAAAGGAAAGGTGATATAACACAGTGGTAAACATGCTCCTGTCCCAACCTTTTGGTATTGCAGCCATCATTTTTGGAATGAGCTAATATTTTTAAAAAATATCAAATGTCATGTTTTTGTACTTTTTCAATTTAATATAAATCAAACAGAATTTACTAATCACTTCTTTCTGTTTTTATTGGCATGTCACATAGTGTCCCAACTTTTTGGGAATTGTATTTGTATGTTAATTCTAATGCAAATGTCAAAGGGCAACTAGCTACCACATGCTTGGCACCAGCACGCTAAATGAATGACATTAGCTGTGTTAGCAACTGTTATTGTGTATTCTAACTGAAATTATATTTTTTAAAACACAGATAATATTGTATATTATTATGTTATTATCTAACATTAACTGATATGCTAAATCGCTCACAGTTAGCATGTTTTTACTTGTGAGTTCTCACATGTGGAATAATTAATGACTTTCTGCATGACAGCAGTGAGAGAGCAACTGGAGACTGAGCAGAAGTGAGAGGAGAAGCAGCTCAGGAAGAAGAAGTGAGAGAAGGAGCAGAAGAGTGTAGAGGAGTGAAAGAGGAAAGAGGAAAAGAAGTGATAGGTGCACAGCAGTCATTGTAGAGGTAAAATATGTATGTAAAATATATTTTAACTATATCCATGTAGTATGAAGCAGATTGTTTTTCATGTATAGTCCTGCTCCTACTACTGGTTAACACGGCTGGCTGTGCCTCCCTTTATTCTGTTTGCCAGAGTACAACTTTAAGTTTAGGCCAGGAGTGGAAAGCTGCAAATTTACCTGAAAGATCATTCCAGGGCAGGAAGTGGGCTCCTCCTGCAGAATTACTGCAGCTGTGACTTTAGATCCTAGTTCACTAGAACTGACCCCTAGATCTGGCAAATTTCTAAGCTTTTCCATCTGAAGTGCACTTTGACAAAGACTACTGACACTGTTGTAGCAGACTTTAATGCAGTAGACTGTTGTTCTAGTTGATGTATATTAGAGCTGCTATACCTGCACTGACTGTGGGTCACTTGGGAGACCTTTGAACCATTTTGTTGTCATATTATGGACATGGGTTTAAGGCCCACTTGCAGTCAGCTCCTATTGTACATGTAAAACCACAGTGTGACTGCAGGATGCATGTGCTGCCTGTTATAGCAAGAGGCCGTGGCATATTTTGACCATTTATTGGCATATATTATCACCTTAACCTGTGAACACTGACAAAAACACAGCCTCCAGGTTTCATTTAGATTTTTTTTAGCAATATGATAATTCTGATAATTGCTTATTTACCGTACAGTGCAACAGACATACATTTGTGTGACATCACTATTCCTCTTTTCTTTTACTGATTACAAAGCCTTTTAGCCTGTGTGCGTTTCTGCTTGCTGCCGGTGAGTTGAACAATGCCGTTGTGTCTTCCTCAAGGGCTGAATCTTCTGTCTTTTCAGACTAGGACATGAGAGATTATATTTATAACCCTTTTACTTTCTTCTCTATCTGAAGTTTATGAGCGTGCTGTATTGGATCAGCACACGAAGACATACAGTACTGTTCACAGTTGGAGTTCCTAACTTTGGGTGAGGCCATCATTCTCAAGTAGTGATGCTTAATAATAGTTCTCTCCAGCCAAGTGGAAATCTAGTTAAAGCAAGCTCTATCTATCATCACGAGACCCTGCTACAACCTTATTGCCTTTGCTAAATGGCTCCCTCTGTGGTAATACAGCAATGTTTGTATAAGTGAATGGACAATAAAAGTATTATAACTTTATTCCTTTTAGCAGCAGATGATGAGTCAGGTAACTTATTTATATAGAGTAAGGCTGTACAAGGTTATATTGTTATATAGCGCAGAGCATAATTTAATGGTTCAATGTATAAAAATAGTCCAGTTTAACGTTTTTGACAGCAAGCTTTTGTAAAACTGGTTCAGAATGTACGGTCATCTGCAAACATTTGAACACCCACAGTCAAATTACATGTTTTGTCAACTTTCTAAGTGAAAATAAGTTAGCACATCCTCTTCACACTTAAATGTGGCATTTTCTACAAAGTTCAGTGCACATTTTTATTTATTTTGTTTTTATAAAACATAAAACATGTGCCAAAACTTTTGCTTATAACTGTACATCAGCCACATACCTCTCTAATCTTTTAGAATTACATAGAAAATGTCTACAAATATTCAATTAGTATGTACATGAGTAGTTTTCATCAGGATTGTGCATCACTCAGTTTGACCACTAGGTGTCAGTATATCACCAGTATTCATACTGTGATTGTAAGTACAAAAGCCCAGTAAATAACCCTCAAGAATGATGCCATCAGTACTACTATACCCTAAACCAGGTTCTGTAACAATTTCAGGCTATACTTTTTTCCTTTTCAAAGAATCCAACCAGTTCACTGAACACAGTTTTAGTTGTAAAAACAATATCCACAGTGAGTGAGCTGTAGTAAGTCTAGCAAGTCTAGAAAAACAAAGCATTTATGCTGCTTAGAATGGATAAAACCTGCAATACTTTTACACTGCCATGCTGCAGTTTCACCAGTCGTGTTTTAAAAAATGACAGTACAGAACATACTTTGTGTAAGAGACATTGTGTGCATTCTATCATCTCAAGATCATCTCAGAAGACCCTGTAGAGAAGACTGTGGTACCTGTGTCGAGGCAATGTATGCTGAGAGAGAGAAGCTATTGATTTTAACTGCAAAGAGCCTCCCACACACTGAGAGAGAGAGAGAGAGAGAGAGAGAGAGAGAGAGCTAAAGGATAGCGAAAGCCTCTCCTCCACATTTGCACTTTGGCTTGATGATATTCAGTTGGGCATAAAAAGGTTAAATCTGAGTTGTTAGATGAATCTCTGATTATGAAGTCAATTGCGTTCATGTTGCTGAGATACTTTAAAGAGATTAGTTACTTTAGTTGCTTTTGATTGTATAGGAATGTTTTTTTGCTATTGCTGTGTTTTTACTATAGTTTTATTTTAGTTTTTTGTTAGTCTTGTCTCTTTTGGAGGGACTCATCACATCACCTGACTAAACTGACAGATAATATTGCCTGTAATCATCATAAATTGCAGTGTGTCTGTGAGAGAACTGTCTAATAAAGTATGTATCAAGCATTTTATTCGTTGATTTGTCATGTACACATCATCTCCTACAAACGTTCATAATCAGATGTCCATCATCAAACCCTACGAAACAAACAAACAAGTGGAGAGCATATCTGTTTGCCTGGCTCACACTAATCTGAATCCCACAGTTTAGTCTATTTAAAATCACTCTGTGGTTAGTAGCTGCTTATAAACTTGTGGTTGTGGATACCTTGTTTGCTAGACTGCCCAAGGTATCTTATTATAGCACCTCAGTAAGGCTGTTTCCTGCTTAAGTTTGGCAAGGCATTAAATAAAGAAAACAGTTTATTTATTTGTTTGTTCCTGCAGTCTTTTTGGCCAGTGCGTCCCGGGGCTGTGCTTGGCCCGTAGCCCTACTGGGCTTCTATTTCTGAGAGCTAAGTGGCTCTTGATTGTAGCAGCCGGGCTGCCAGTGCTGTGGGCAGACCCCAGTGGCAGCAGACCCTCCTTATTCTCCTTATTCTCCTTTGGCAAGAGCCCCCGGCTTGCACTCTCCGGCTTCCTAATTTAGTAACGGCCGGGTAAAAATATGCGCTAACGAACAGGGTCTGGTATGTCAGGCTGGCGTCCAAGAGGAGAGAGAGAGAGGGAGGGAGGGAGAGAACGAGGTTTGCTGTTGTTAGACTAGGGGCTCAGAAAGATGGAGGTGCAGTGAGTACAGAGCACAGAGTAAAACTACTGTACTGTAGTAGTAATATAATATTACGCCTAACACAATAACTGTTATATTGTATCAACAACAACAACAATCATAATCATTGTTGCTATTTCTATATACTAATATTAATTCTAAAATCTAAAAAAGTCTGTTGATTTCAAGTGTTGTAAATTTGCATTTGCTTAATAGCATTCAAGTGTAATTTTGTGTTTCTATGTTGCTTACAAAGTCCATGTAGAACGTCCATGAATAGCCACAAAAATTCAATTTATTTCCCCAATATGTCAGTGATTAAATACTTTTACATATTTATGATTTGTTTTATTATTAATATTAATATTATTAATATTAATGTTTTATATATTAGTTATTTAATTCTTACATTTTACAAATGACAGCTTATCTGTTAAATACAAATCTGTTGATGGCAAAGCTTTTGGATATGTTGGGCTATTGTGCTTATATTGCTGCTTCAGGTTTTGCAGGCTGCTTGTTCAAACAAACACTTTCATTAGATAAATCACGTAGCAGCACAGTTGCCAATGAACTACTATTACATCTAATTGCTGTATTCATAAATCGCTCTTTTTTGCAGTTATTGTGTAGGGATGTATTATGTAGGGATGCACTGCTCATGAATTTTTGTGGCCGATTGTGATTCCAATTTATTGACCAGCCAAAGTGGCTGATTTTTATTCACTTTTTATTGTTTTAACCAGAAGCTCACACTGCATGGACTGAATGAACACATTGAACACACTGGCACATCTCCAGTATATTCTATTAGCCAAAAATGTCATGATATAAATAACATTATTTGCATTAAAGGCCAAACCAGCATTTTAAAAATCCAAAGTAAAAAATCAGGTGCCTGTTTAAATAACAGGAATTAAATTAAGTGTTACATTGAAAGTAAGAGGCAACTGGCCATTTAGCTCAATGAGTCATGTATAATTATGCTATAACATTTTGGCGCAGGTGTAGCTGCAGCATTCAAATACAGTGTGAGGGCGCTTACCTAACTCACATCATTTACTTTATAAAATTGTAACACAGATCAGTCAAAATAAAAATAATAAATTGGCTGATTGCTCATTGTGTACGCGGGGCAAAAGATCTTTCTTGCTTTCCTGTTTTTCACGTGCTTATATACAATCATTGACAATAAATGTACACAGTTGTTCAGTCATAACAGAAGATTACTAATAATTCATGGATACAATTTGTATTTTTTTACAGAATATCCTGTTAATTTTAATATCATTAAAATAACAGCTCTCAGTAACAGCATTCATTCTGTGCAACTGTCTAAGTCTTCACTCATTGATTCATACCTGATCGGGAGTCTAATAAAGCATGCGATAGCAGTGTTGTGCGATCTAGGGAGTCCAGCTAGTGGGAACTAATCATGACTTAAGTGACAGAAAACTTTTAAATAGATAAAACATATATATATATATATTTTACTGTAATTTAATTTAGAGAAATAGGCATTTTTTGACATTTTTAGTGAGCAGCTTTGCATTTAATTAATTTATTCATTTTGTGCATTTATTAAAATGTGTGTGTGTGTGTGTGTGTATGTGTGTGTGTATCACAGTACATTTTGTACATTTATGTACATATAAAAGAAACATTAATAAATAAACATCATGCTTTTCCTACAAATTACCACTTACAGTGCATTTACATGTCTGCTCATCTGGAATGTCAACTCTTCATCACATCAGCAGTAAATATCTGTTAAATCCTAATAGCAAATCAATATGAACATGATGTTTTAAAATAATTATTCATAATTCTGATGCAGTTATTATACACTTAAATGAATAATATAATAATAAAAAATTCAGAGACCACACTTAATTTATTTAATGTGTAGTCAAAATGGCTGTTAAGTTATGCATTTTTCAGCATCAGGAAAAAAGTAGAAAACATATTTAACAGAAAGTTGCACAGAATCTTCAACAACTAAATATGATATCAGATTTTTAGTATTTAGTATGTCCGCCCTTTCTGTTCTTTTTAGAAAACTTGCTTTCAGTGTTCAAAGAAATCTGCAGGGATGTTTTTCCACACCTCAAAAGTTCAGTGTAAGCAGTTGGTTACATTTTCTGCTTCTCACCATCTAAGTGATCTCAAACACATTCATTGATGCTGAGGTCTGGACTCTGGAGTGACCAGTCCATTGTTCTGAGAACACCAGCAGCTTCTTTGTTTGATCTGCAAATTTTACAAAATTACATTTTGCATGAAATGTACAGTTTTTGTCTATGTTCTGTCTATTTCCTTTTACCAGTAATGGTTTCTTGACAGCTACACATCCTTTCAAACTCATAGTATTGAGTTGTTCTCTCACAGTGGAAGGATGGACAGAAAAACCTGTGGAATTTTCAGATCTGAAGGAAGAGTGGAGCTTAATTTTGTCCTCTCTCTCAAAGATGAAATCTTTAAGTACTGTTTATCTGATGGTGACAGTTCTGTTGTTATGAGTCCAATTTTCTCTATATCTTTTATTAATGTTTTTGAAACTCTTGTTTTTCCTCTTATTTTCCTTTGATCTTCCCCTTCCATATGTAAGTGGGTTATCTTATATTTAATCTCCTCAGAAATGTTTCCTAAAAATGAATAACTTGTACTTCATGGCTGTTTTGACTTTAAATTGCATACATTAAAGCTTATCTCTGACCTTTGCACAGCAAAAAGTCACTGCTGTGCACACTGACCTACAACAGTATATACGTTTGTGTGAAGGCCTTGCTGCTGAGGCCCATGTGTGAGTGCAGATTGCAGTGCGGTTGTGTGGCTGATGTGTGTGAGACTTGAACCCGCCTTGCTGTGTCTAGCTTTGAGTCATGTGTTCATGTCTGCAGCTCCATGGAGCAACAAGCAGATCAGACACAGCAGCTGACACAGCCTCTACTCTCTTCCCCCACAGCCCACCAGACACTCAGCTGGTGCTCAAGAGGGTCTGCTCACGATTCACACCCTCATCTACCACCCATGAGCTTCTCAAGTATGTGTATTTATGTGTGTGTGTGTGGAAGGAGCTGGGGGTATCTAAAAATATTATCTACAAACTAAGCTTTGACCTGAGAATGATTTGGTTGATTTTGAGAGTCCACACAAGTCTATACAAATCAACGGGTGTGGGCGGTTGAGTCAATACATGCTGCTGTAAATTAAGCTAGACTACTAATTACTGTAATTGTTGATAGTGACAGACTAACCAACTAATGTTAGCTAAGCACTAGATTTCATTAGCTAGGTGGTTAGCTTGTAAATCTGGCTAACCATCTTGTTCTATTAATGTTAGCAAGACGCTAACAATAAGCAGTAGTTATTTGTGTTTTGCTGTATTTATGCTATATATATATTTGCTAATACTTATGACCAGAACAATATGTACTGTGTGAACCAGTTGCCAAGATAAATGTATAGAATAAATGTAACTCACCTCTATATTTTTGTTTCTCAGTCCCTCCACACACTGCCCTTCTCTGCTGAATCAATGTTAGCCCCCTCTCTGATAAAACGGGGGGTGCAGTATGGAGTTCATTTTTTGCCAAAAGTTTCAAATAAAATAATAAAATCTACAACCAGAGTGTCCGCCTTCTCCATTGTTCAGGCGCGTGTGCTCTTTTTAGTAAGTATGTTATTTTTTTGATAAGTGTGTCTGATTAATGATACTTAAAATAGTTTTTAGCTTCCTAACCTCATTATTCATAAGGTTACTTATTCAATAATAAGTTTTAGTTTTGAGAATAAAGAACTGAACTGGGGACCCTCATACAGACCCTTAGGGTTTAAAGAGTTTAAGGTAGGCTAGGGTTAGGGTTTTGGTTAAGGAGTAGCTTTGGAGGTTATGGTAAAATGTATGGTCATGGTAATGTTTATTATGTTCAGGACTACTATGGGTCCAGGTCAGTTTATGGTACAATTGTAGTAAAAAAGTTCTGGTGCAAAATTAGGAAGGATGGGGTGGGGTACAGGGGGTATGTGTTCCTCCTATGTCTTGAAATTACACGAAATATGGTTGTCGAAAAAAGTACATAGCTTATACTGATCAGTGATGCACCAATATGGTCATTCTGGACTGAATCCAAAATTCAGGACACACTTGGCTGAAAAATGAAACCAAAAACTGAAAGAAAATGTTCTTTCATAAATAACTTTCCACTTGATTTTTGCTTTTGAATTAATAATGCTGACGATGCTTCAAAGGTGATAATCAGTATGTTGAGAGAACTGAGCGACATAGTTGAGTCATTTATTTGAAACAGCTTGCTAAATAGTATTTAATAGTAAAAGTCATGAAATTATGAAAATATAATACTTAATAGTTTCCCATAGGCATCTATAGCTGAATTCCAGAGTCACCTCTGCTATAATAATAGAAAACACCTAATTTTCCAATATTTAAATCATGTAATTGTGGCTTTAGAACTCCCATCTAGCAGTCAGAAGTTTCTCCAGCAGGGGGCAACGTTAGCACAGAGGTCACATTAGTGTTTGTAATTTGGAGAAGAAACAGCCACAGCGCTCGTGTTTGCAGTAACAACTTTCAATACAAGAGGTTAAAGAGTTTGTTACCAAAAAATACTCAGTATTATTTTTGGGATTTCCATTAAATCATTTAATGCTAAAAAGCATGTGAGTTAAAGACTGTACTGAATGCAGCTGCAGCTGACTGTGTTTGTGTGTTTTATGGTTAATCTGCTGCTAATGCTGTTTATGCTTGAATCACTAACCTGTCCTGTTTGTATGTTACAAATAGAATCGTAACATCAGCACATTTTGTAATGTGTTCTGATCATTTGTTCGCTTTTTTCCATAACAGTTATTTATAGTCCTTCTTTTTCTGCTTAATTATTATCACATCTATCATTATTGATGTTATTTGCTAAAATACTTGTAGCGGTGTTCAGATCAGACTAAGACATTATTATTCCCGTTAATTATATTGTTTGTTTTTGTGTTTTAATATTGACATCATGACAATATGATAACTCTAACTGTAGCCGTACTTTGTTAACTGATGTTGACTCCTGCTTGTCAGTCCAATTTGCACCCCTGAAATGTGTGTGTGTGTGTGTGTGTGTGTGTGTGTGTGTGCGCAAGCATTGGGTACACCTGTGCCAGTGCTTACACTGATATATGGTAAATGATTCTTTGACTTGATACACCTATGAGAATGGAGTGAGGTCATCTTGGAAAGCTGATGATGGTGCTATAGTCTGTCTAATCTAATTGAGTCGGACAGCCGCAAGGCAGTCTTCAGATGAAACCATGTCTCGGGAAAAACTCAAAGCACTTCAGTGACAAAAGTGCTAAGATCAAAAAGGAAACGTGCAGATACACTTGTTTTTTATGCAGTATTGCATAAAATGAAGTCGCTGTTGTGATATCTTGGTTCTATCAGACTGCACGCAAGCAGTTAGGGTGAGGATGGACATACATTTTGGATTCACAATCATATTCACAGGCAGACATTGTAAGTGAAATTTATGTACTATAAAAAATGGCTTACCAGCTTTGTGTTAGAGACAAAGTATTTGTTAATATATAACACCACAAAAAAACATACAGATTAATTGACATGAATGCAAGGATACTACAGCTTTAAATACACTATTCTGACAAAAGTTTTGCAACCACAGTCAACCACAGTTTTTCTTTTTCCCCTTTTTTGATGTTGATTATGGCATTCACTTATTGTATATATCCTGTGCATATATTGAAAAAATCTCAATAAATGTTTAGGTGTCAAGAAAAGAATCATATCGTATGTGTTGTTACACCTAAACCGCTAATAACACCCTGAGATGGTAGGGGAAACCTTGTCATCACTTGTCCTGCTTCGGTGGA
Source organism: Colossoma macropomum (assembly GCF_904425465.1). Lineage (NCBI taxonomy): Eukaryota > Metazoa > Chordata > Actinopteri > Characiformes > Serrasalmidae > Colossoma > Colossoma macropomum. The sequence continues at coordinate 3,719,557 of NW_023495267.1, read as the reverse complement.
GGCAGTGTGAGAAACTTAGCAGGTGGTTAAGGGTGACAATACCACATAGCAGCGCTAAACAGGGGATTTCAGAAGTGTCAAGACACTTTGTATTCAAGTCAGTAAGAGTCTGATGAAGGGTCAGTACTACAGAAAATAAAAGTGTACCTTCAGCTTATTTGTCCAAATGAATTAGCTCTGTGCGCAGTAGATATGAGATCAGCATGTAACACACTGAAATTAGTAGTAGTAGTAAGACGTGTAAATTCCTGTAACGCAAATGTGTGTTTCGGAGAAGCATACATTTAACAACGTATACAATACAATCTCTAGCCAGTGTTTAACATTTTATTCTGTTTGAAAATAGCAAATTGGTCAGTTTTATCAACATTTTTTTAAAATGTTAAATTCAGTCATGTAACTAGAAGTAAAATAGATTTCCACACTTAAAAGTTTCTTTAGTCAAGCTGTATTTTATATTGAGAAATGATGCACACATAAGATATGATGTTCAGTCTTTAGCAGGGAAGATAACCTACTTTTGTATTTTTTCACTTAGTTTGTAGTTTTACACTTCAGTGCTCAAGCCCAAGCAGTCTTGTGTTGTCCATCTTTTATGATTTGCTTCCACTAAATTCAGAGCTGATGAATCTGCTGTAAAATGTGTCTCATCAAAGCGTTTTAGCCTACAACGATGAGTACATAATAGAAGTGCCTTCTCTCTCTGTTTCTTCCCTCCACTACACAGATCAGGAAATGATCAGCTTGTTTATTCTTGGTGTAGGTTCTTCAGCGTATCATCATAAGTGTAGACGTAGCCACGTGATGTTTGAGCAAGGGGAACAAACATAAATATAAATATGGCACGTTTAGAGGATGTGTACTATAGAAGCATATCGTAATGAAAATTAAATGAAAAAGTAATATGTAAAATGGCATGTATTTGTACGTTTGCCATAAAATTTTCCACTCATGTAAGCAACGTTGAGCTCAAAGTGAAAATTCAAATTCAATACTGTGATTTTAATTTGCCATTTGGTAAACTAGTATTGACATTTAATTTACACAGAGATTTAGATGCTTTATGAGTAGCTTTACTTGAAGTAAAATGTCTTTCCAGAACAGCATATTTATGCTTAATGTGATCATGCAATAATTGTGATAATATGATAATTAAAATATAATTTATCTTACATGCATTTTCTCTCTCAAATAATGCATTTAAACTGCATTATCAAAGAAAACACCAAACTAGAAAGTTTTCAAAATTCAAATGTAAATGGGAAACAGCACCTCTCCTTTTAGCAATTACATACCCTCACCTACTGCGCTCATTATGTGGCAGAATGCCTTTGACCAAATATCAGATATATAATTATTGGTGCTGATAAATGAGTAAATGGCCATTTTTGACTGGAAGTTAAATATGTGAAAGGCTGGTCTCTCTAACTTTTTCACAGTACTGAATATATAGAAATTTTATACAAATACAGTTCCAGAAAAGTTGGCATAGTACGTAAAATAAAAATAAAATAAAAACAGAAAGCAGTGATTGGTAAATCCACTTTGACCTGTGTTTAAATTAAAGCAGTACAAAGACAAGATCATTAATGTTTAATCTTATCAACTTCATTGTTTTTTTTGTCCTAATGATGATGAGTAGAGCAGAACAAATGCTCCCAAAATTATTGTTCCATTCGCTTCCATTCAGTTAAGTTAAGAATGTTTTTACTTCTACTGTAAAGTTATCATTTTGGAGAGATAAATAGACAGAAAAGAAAACATTTGCACTAGAACACCAAAACTGGACATCTGACGTGGATCTCAAGAAGCTGTTACATAAAAAAAGGATATCAATAAAAGAAAAGAAGAAAGTTTGCAAAGTAAACAAAGAAACTACTGGTGTTCTTAGAGCAATGGTCTGACCACAGGGTTTGAACTGTGGCAGTGGTTTTGGGGGGTCCCTGTTGGAAGATCTGAGGTGAGCTATGTATTGATGCATACTATTTGCAAAATGTATTAATGTGAGGTTTACCTATATACTACATAGTATTATTATGCAGGAGTCTTTTAACGTAATATCTAAATTATAAGTTATTTTACATTTAAGGCTGCAGCACACCGGACATGCTGTGTCGGGAAGCTTCCAAAAATTCAAAACATTTTTTTTAAGAAGGTGCGCGTACTGGTGCTGACTTTAAGTGTCAACATGCGCTGACACACAGAGACTTTCAGCGCTGTTGAAGCTGTGGGGGTCTCAGCGCGCCACTCAGCATTTTTGATGCTACTGCATTAAATAAAACTCAGCATGAGACAAAAAGCCATATAGATCACATGTGGCTTAATATTTACACCAAGAAAGACAATAAGATTCTAAACAGACAAATACTAATGCTCTTTTACCTTAGGCAACATTACAGCCTAGTCTGCTTCACCTCATATCTTTCAACTAGAAAACAGACAGTTTATGATGAATTAGTTAGATGATGATACCAAATGTGATAAATTCATAAATTATGTTGGACAATTTATACCATTAAATCACTGTGACGAATGTGGTACAGCTGTGCTTTGTACTGTATCTGCTGTGAGACACGCAACTATGTGTGGCAACCTGATGTGCGGTGGCCTTTAGAAGCTGACAAGAAGACTCTGCAAGCAGTTCTAGTAGCAAGCCTGTTTCTCTGTTAATATGTAAATTAACTCAATAAAATGATGTCAGGAGGTGGATTTGGTGAATCCCATAAAAAGTAAAACCAAATTATGATTTAGTTTGCTGGACAAATGGGTAACATTCTGGTCATATGTTGGTTGTTGCACAAAAACACATGCAGGCTAGTGTTAATGTTACCCATCAAATGTTCTAAAGCAATCTAAAATGAAACCTCTTTGCTAAGAAAAACATTAGTTAGCTTATGGCATGGATGGTAACAACATTGTTCTCTTTGTTATTTTGGCTGCTGCTGACTTGAAGTATCTAAGGTTGACTCGAGGTTCTCTAAAGGTTCGCGACAGTTTGAGATGCACTCAAACTTAAAGCTTTGTCAGTTTTAAGCAGAAGTGATGTGGCTCAGTGCAGTAGACTGTACAGTTAGGTTATGAATTTGGACTGTTTGAATTTGAGTGTATACACTTCATCCGGGGAGGAGTCTAATGACATGGGACCCCCCCCAAAAAAATTTCTCTCTTATGGTGGGTCCCTTTACTCTAACAGAAGGTCCTGGACCCCACCCCTCCCCCAGCCCCTCTTCAATTTGAGCCCTGACCATACCAGATTTCTTTGAAACACTGAAAACATGAACAAATGTAAGCTGTAATAAGGGTAAAGTGTGGACACAATAAATACCAGAATTTTTTATATTATATTTAGTTGTTGGGGCTTCTGTGTAATTTTCTGTGTAATATTTTGTTAAATATAAATATAAAATTATATTAAATATGAACAGCTGGGATAGGCTCCAGCACCCCACCGCAACCCTGAAGCATAAGCGGTTTAGATGATGTATGTATGTATGTATGTATTAAATATGAAAATGGGATGAATGCTAAATCGGGGGGCTCTCCCTAAACCCAATCTCACCGAATCTGCAGACATGCTGATAAAGTTGACTCGACTTGTCAACTTTTAAACTGCATCATTAAATCAGACATTTGATTAACTGAAATAGAGTTCAAAAAGAAATAAAGTGTTACCAAAAGTTTAGTAAATTGCAATGACACTAAATCGACCTACTTCTTATAGGCTTCATAAAAACTGAAACCTCCGCTGATATAATAGAAAGACATCTATTCATGTTGTTTAAATATTAATTTTGTTTTCTTTAATTATGTCTTAATTACTTTGGCTCTGTGAGGACTTTGTACCATTATGTCAGATCTTCTTGGCTCTCCTTGCAGTTGTTTGTGTCTTGGATTAAGGGGGGCCAAAAGCTTTACGTATGGGCACAAGGGTGATTTGCTGTTTTCACCCATTTCTGAGTCATTTTGAAATCTTTGATTTAATAACCCTTAAAATGTCAACTGGCGTAGCAATTAATTATGAAGAAATACAGTGTTATTCGTGCATATGAAAGCACATATATTAACTACATTACATTAATATGCTTAGAACAGTGGTTCTTAATCTTGGTCCTGGAATTCACCCCCATTATTTACAAAATTCACAAAAGATCATTTTTGCAGAAAAATGAAATGGAATTCCTTCAGTGACATTTGTTCTAGACAAGTTAATGAGTAATATGTGTGCACTCATATGCACTTAAATTGCATGAAAAATACAGCATTCCTCTTTTTTTTCTTGATATATTAAGGCTAAATAAATGAAATATTTTGTTGGAAAATGTATAAAATAATAATAAGCAAAAATCAATAGAAAGTTATAATTAATTAGAAAATAATATTGACTAATATGGCTTCTAAACATTTGAACAGTAGTTTATGAATATCAATTTTTTTGCCATTTGATTATCACCTCCTGTGCTTCCCCTGTGTCAGAAAACACCAGCCACCACTGGGAGAGATAAAGAAGACATGAGAGTTTAGTTGCTGATGAAGATAAGCGTTATTATCTCAGCAAAGCTGAACACAATGTGTGACTTCATTGAGATTTCTACTAAAATTGAAGAGGAGACACATGAGATCATTGGATGCTTTTGCTCAGGAGAAACATTTGAGCAGCAGGAGCCCTAAAGCTACACTATGTAAGTGTTTTTACTAAAATTGAAAGAAGTAGCACTATCAGGAGAATAGACATAATATAAATGTCTATATATGTTGTGCGTGCACTGGTGCAAGTCACCCTGTAAAGCCTGAATTAATAATTTAAAAGTCAGAGGTGTGGGGTCAGATTTCACAAGAGTTTGTCAGACCACATCATATGTCTTAACATATTAACACCACATGCACAGGCTCAAAAAGACGTTCCAGCTTAATGTTTAGGTCTCAAATGCAAAATCAACATTATTCTGATGAAGATATGATGATAATAGTATCACTTACAATCCTTGTAAGACACAACAAGTTTTGACTGCATTTTCTTTGAGTTCTTTTTTAACTCACAAAATGTTATTCTCAATGTTGGGTGCAATTACACATTTCCACCACAGAGGTCACCAAATCCCCAAAACTTACAAAGTGTAGCTTTAAGCAAAAGTTTCATTTGTCTTTTCATCTGATCTCATTGTTGTCTTGAAGAAACTACAGAGATAAAAAGGAGATCTCTTTTTTATTTTGCTTTGGTATGGGCTGACATCAACGTCATGGCTATATCATTTCATTCTTGGCTGTCTGAGGTAATTTGGGAAAATTACACAAATACACTATATGGCCAAAAGTATGTGGACCCCTCATAATTATTGAGTTCAGATTGTCATTGCTAATGTGTATCATATTAAACAAACAGTTTTGCAATCTCCATAGACAAACATTGGTAGTAGAATGGGTCAAACTGAAGACCTCAGTGATTTTAAGTGTGGCAATGTCATAAGATGCCACCTTTTTCACTAGTAAGTCTGTGAAATTTCTGCCCTTCTAGATGTACCATGCTCAATTATAAATGCTATCACTGTGAAATGGAACCATCTAAGAGCAACAACAACTCATGAAGCGGTAGACAATGAAAAACTCACAGTTTCACAGACTCACAGAGTGGGGCTGTCTAGAACCAAAGTGTGTTAAATAACCTATCCTCTGTTGCATCGCTCACTACAGAGTTCCAAACTGCCTCAGGAAGCAACATCAGCACAAGAACTGTGCATCAGAAGCTTCATGACATGGGTTTCCATGGCCAAGGAGCTGCACACAAGACGCAGTGTCAGCTGGAGTGTTGTAAGGCACGCTAACTACAGAATTCATAGTGCTAACAGTAAAGTTTGGTGGAGGAGGCATAATGGTCTGGGGTTGTTTTTCAGAGTTTGGGCCCCTTAGTTCTAGTGAAGGGTAATGTTAACACTACAGCATTCAAAGAGATTTTAGACAGCAGTTTTGGGAAGGCCCTTTCCTTTTCCAGTATGACTGTGCCCCTGTGCACAAAGTGAGGACATGGTTTGATGAGTTTGGTGTGGAGAAACTCCAGTGGCCTGGACACAGCCCTGACCTCTGGGATGGGGATTCACCTTTGGGATGAATTGAAATGTCTATTGTGAGTCAGGTCTTCTCGTCCAGCATCAGTGCCTGACCTCACAAACGCTCTTTTGACAGAAAGGGCACACATTCCCACAGACAACATCTTGTGGAAAACCTTCCCAGAAAAGTGGAGACTTTGACTTTGGAGAAATGGGGGGCCAATCCCATTTTAATGCCTCTGGTTTTGAAAGTGGATGTCCAGCAAGCTCATATAGGTGTGATGATCTGGTGTCCATACTTTTGGCCATATAGTGTACATTAAGAATCAGCCAGTCAAACGTCTTACAAATGACATTACCAGACCTTCTCAAGGGCAACTTAACCAGCTCAAATAGGGCTTAAGTAAGCTGAACCACTGTCCAACTCTGATTTCCAGTACTAAAATATAGCAGTGTTGACTCTACAGAATAGAAATGTACTACTGTCACATCAAACTGAGCTCAACATGATGGTGTAAAAGCTCTATAGGAGTGTGGTGTCTGTCAGGATGACTGTGAGACTACACAGTCATGTCTGCCACAGCCATGAGTAAATCAAAATCCAAAATGCAATGACATGTCACAGAAATTCTTGGAGAAAATCTCTCTTTATTAGTCTGACACTACAGCCCTAAAGAATTTCTTTCCCGTCGAAGAGGGAGTTTTTATTTCCATCGTAATGAATTTAATTGGCCTGCCTCATTTGCAGCTTTGAACTCGCTTGCTTTTCCACACCAAGTGTAATTTGTTCATGATTTCCTGGAGGATTCCTTTCATGTAATTATGTCTGGCATGACATGCAACACTTGTTTTTCTTGTTTTTTCTTTTCTTTTCTTTATTTTACTGGACTGTGCTTCTCCAAATTCTCTTAAAGTGTCTATACACTACATCTTTCTTGTATTTTATTTTTTCCTGAAGTCCGTTTATGATGTTTGTGTGGTTTTATGTAACAGTTATGATTTGTTTTGTATTTGTTTTTTTACGATTTATTTTCATTTTCCAATTTGACGACCTGTCCAGGGTGTTTCCTGCCTTCCACTCAGTGAGTGCTGGGATAAGCTCCAACACCCCCGCGACCCAGGAGGATAAGCGGCTTAGATCATGTGTGTGTGTGTGTGTGTGTGTGTGTGTGTTTGTCCTGTAGAATGAAACAGGCTGTTTTGTCACTGTGCATTTACAACAGGTATATTGTTGCTTTCGAAACAAAACCTTGTATCTCTAAAACGGTAACTTTACAGGAAAAGGAAAAAACATACTTAACTATTAATGTAAGTCGATGTAACCAGACTTTTTTTCAAGTCATTTTGGGCCGTTTCTTTTGGTCCATTCTTCATGAAATTGACACACAGTGTAAAGGACAGCATTTTCAAATTATGTCAAAAACTGAAAAATATATGTAAATGCACTGGACTTGTCACATCAGAGATATATGTAAATGCACTGGGTTTTGGGAAATCACAAAAAAACCCTAAGAATTTAGAATGGAGGAAAGAATAGTCCATGATGTGATCCCCTCTAACTGAGTGTTTAGATAAACACTTTCATTCTTTTTGTGTTGCCGGCTCTAATATTGATAGACATGTATGTCTGGGAACTAGGCCTTTCATAATTATTTAAACAATAGAACATGAGAACGAGTGTGTTATTGCAAAATAACATCATGGCTGTGATTTGGTCGCAGGCACCAGCCGAAGGCGATAACACACGACCTCAAGTGTTCTAGCGCTTTTATACAACAGTTAAATAAATAAAGTAAGAAATAAATAAACTGGACTGTGAACGTGTCATTTAATATGTTTTTATTCAGCAGTTCCTTCTACCAAATTATAGTTCCTTAACAATCAGCTTGTTGCTACATCAGTGTAACGAGCTCCGCTCACTCGCTGCACGGCCGGCAGTTCGTTCTCCAGCTCCACGCAGACCAACTGACAGTTTGGGAATTTAGTGTAGTCTCATCTTCAGAGTCTGATCAAATCGGCTGTCAGTCAAATGTGATCTTAAAAGTATCCATTGTCTGTTTGTGCGCAAAGTAAGTAAGTAAAACGTTCAAATGGCTTGAGCGTCTCCTACAGCTGTCAAAGTCGTTGCTTAGCAACGGCGTCTCAGCGGAGTGATATAGTGTTTGTGAAAAACCCCTGATGTTATGGCGAAATAACAGCATGGTAAGAGCGCTTCTCAACCAATCAGCTCACGTGGCTGGAACTGTTGTATAATACTTAATAGCCTAATTGCAGTTATTTAAAATGACTGCAGTTATTCAAGCTGATTGCAGTTGTTTTCCACAGTCGTTAGATTTCACAGTCATACTATGCGGCAACAAAAATGTTAATTTGGTGCGTTGATTTGAGGCAAATAAGTGTAAAAAAGAAAGCAGGAAGTGCCTTCATTGAGACATCATGGGACTCATGAAAACCAAAAAAGTTCTAACTTGGTAATCTAACATGTTTAGATGGAAGTGCTGAGTAACATTTGTTTATTTGATAGCTGTGTAGCCAAATCGAATGTTTTACATGTATGCTGGCAGAACGCATGTTTTTTTGCTTCTGTGAATATGCATGTAGTGTTGTATCAACACTGCATCTAGTGTTAGCTACTTAGTGAACATAGTTCAGCCAATTTGGCCACTTTAAGCTTGTATTTTAATAGTTGTAAACAATGACAAAGAAAATACAATTACATCTTTAATCACAATTATTTGTATCACAATTGTCACCTAATTTTTTTTCGTTATCGTGTCAACCCTACTGAAAAAAACTAATTATCTGTGCTCTACAAAAGACTCTACAAAAAAATCTGTACTGTACAAAAGACAGTGTTGGAGCAGTATGGTATTTAGAATCAGACTAAACTATGCTAGCCCAGCCACTATATACAATATGCGGGCATATTTTAATGTACCTTGCAGAAAAAGGCGTTGCTGCTTACAAGCCTGATCTTATTAATAAAATATAGAAGACATCTAAGAGACAGAGTGCAGGAGGGAAAATTCTACTAGCCAGTCTGATAATTCAGCTAGTCATTAAGATCACCATTAAAATCAAACTATTAAAACTATTAAAATCAAATTGCAAGACTGATCTATCTAGCATATCAGATTGCAGGACTAGGCAAAATTCAACTAGCCAAACAGAGTGCAAGAGGAAACCACATGCTGCATTAATGTACATCATTTGTCCCATTTCATGTCACTATATGACCAACATTTTCTCGACAAGGAGTATTAAAATATTTTCTATGTACTGTGCAGCTGGATTCAGCAACAACCAACAGAAAAACAAAAATCTGTCTTTACACTAACTAGTTTAGAAGTGTTTAATCACTTAAGTGTTTTGTAATATCAGTAATGCCGATGTTTACTGATGTAAACAAACACGTCAAAACAAATTGTACTGATCAACACACTCAATTGCCTCGCTGGTCTTCCTAACATTAGCAAAGAAACTAATGGCACCAATTTTGCAACTATTTATAAATAATGTCACATATTCACTCACGCAACCTGTGATCACACACACCTTTATTTCCTTTAACACCAGTGGCCTTTTTTTACCTTCCGTTTAGGCTTTCACTGCATTAGAAGTCTTGCTCAAGCACTTTTATCAATAAAGAAGTGGCGTTTTGTGCCAAGGTGGGGAATTGAACATTGCTTTTCCAGGCGTAGGGCAATGATGTTAACCACTATGTTGCATGGTAAATGCACTAAATAAGCATACAAATAGTTTTAAATGCAAGCTACATTTGTAAGTTTAGCTTATGTGTTCAGTGTGGAGGCCAATTTTTAAAAGTAGTATTTAATAAGTATTTCAGGTAGGCTGCTGCATTTTTATAGAGGGGATAAGATTAGAAAGAATAGACATAGAATATTCCTGAAATTGCAGTTAACATTTCTGATATTACTGTTAAATCATTGTGTGCTTTTGAAAGAATTATACATATTGGATATTGTATAGAGTAGTCAGTTTAATTTCCCCTCAACATGCATGTGGCATTTTGGCATCATTTTTTACCAATTTTGTTCCTTTTTTGCACTTTTCTTTTAATTTCTTTTACCTTTTAGTGTCAAATGGTAGAGCCATTTAATTTTTTGTTCAGACATTAGCTAACTAATAAACTGCTAGTTTCATACTAGTGTTTCCACACATGGGTTAACTGTGTCGTCTGATGGATGCAAAACATTTGACCAACTTTGCATGATGAGGAAGTGGCAGGGTTCCACTATAAGTTTTGGAAGCATCTGTGTGTATTGCATTGTGACATTATTGTTGCCAAAGTCCTGAAATGATTACCATTATTGTCTGTTTGTCTGCTAGAAGTAGGCCCTATGTCAAAGTTATTGGCACTTCATCCACTGTTGGATGAAATTGTACATCCAAAGTCTATATGAATGAACTTTGCACAGGATTTTCAGCTTGGTGTCTGTTGTCCAGAGTCCCCCTTTGAATGGCAGCCACAAGCAACTGCTGGGTTTCCTTGCCCTCTGGCTTTGCCCTTGGCCAGTAAAATCGCATGAATGGTTTAACACTTCAGCACAAAGATGGCTTAGTCTGTCATGTAGCCTGTATGCTAATGCCCTCACAGCTGCTTCACTTCTGATAAAGTGTGCCATATGCATGGGCAACCTATGTAAATGTTTTCAAGGTGGTTTGTGCAAATGGCAGAGCGATGAAGAATATGAAACTGAACCGATGGTTTAGCCAGGGGCCATTGCCAAGCCAGCTGAAACTGAATGAAATACTGACTGCGATAGCTCCAGTGAGATAAGCTGGATTTCCACTATGCAGAAGCTCGATACCATTTCAGCATCAAAAGTTCATAATGCTTCCACATTCAGACACAAATCGTGCTCGGCATAGCCCAAGCCTTAGATGGCTTAGTGTGGTGTTTATCTCCTAAAACCATGGCCTAAATTTTGAAGCGTAAGCAGAGAACAAATGTCCCATTGTTTTGGGACCAAAGCTTCTAACTCCCTCTCTCATTCTGTGTCAAAACCAAAGATTACCGAGTGCTTTCAAGGTGTTATTGCCCGCCTTTGACAAGACAATGCTGCTGCAAACCAATAACCACGTTTTTGTCCGTTCCCTGTATGTAAATGCCATTGTAATAAACGTTTCAACACAGCAACAAGGGAGGGGGAGACGTGAATGTGAACATGTTGTCAGCAAGCTCTGGGTGTTTACTAAAGCGAGGCTTTTGTTGAGAGAGCCAGCCAGCTGATTCTACACTTCAGGCATTTCGAGTGGCACCAGCAATGGAGAGTGGAGCTCTTCTTTGTTCCTCTGAGTTCCTGCAGAGGCAGGCGTCCAGCAAAGGGTAGTTCAGTTCCCTGTCCTGGGAGCACCCTGGCCCTCCAGTATAGCCTTCCAACGCCTTGGTGGCAACCACAGGCAAATGTGAGCATGGCGTGATGGTCTACTCAGTGATCAGGAATTTGCAGTTTATTGTCTAACAGGACACTGAAAGAAAATGGGGTGTCAACACGCCTTAGAGACGTCTCTTCAAGTTAATTTTGTTTGGCTGGAGCAAAGCAGTGCTGGACTACTGTGAGGTGGAAAAAAGCTCCATTATAATCTGCTCTTCCTTCAGGAGTGGTCTCGGCAGCCATTTCAGTTTCACACTCGGTTTATGTGACAAGATCCGAGGGAGAGGTGAGATGTAGACCTCCTATGTGCCGAGCTCCAGGCATGGCTGCAACTGCATGACGTTACCTAGGAAATGGAGCATTCTTGAAAGCCAGGGTTAATTTGTTACCTCTGAGAATCCTGGCATGTTTTTTCGACTATCACACTAGATCCAGAGCTGGTGAATAAACCACTTTCAAGTGCTTTTCAAAACAGGCGTACACCTACGCTACAAACTGTACTGTTTGATGCAACCGCACTTGTATTAAGTGGAGGAGATTTGGTGAACTCCTTCACAAGCTTCACAGATTTAACACTGACTGCATCAATTAAGTGAAATCTATACTTTATAGCCTCTAGGTCCCCGGCTGTTGGTGCCAAAATTGAACAATGTTGTCGGTAAAAAGGCGTATATGAATGTGCCAGAGTACCTCTCTGTTGTCACACGACTGCCAGACTAAATGTCTGCATGGGGTTCTCTGACCTTTGAGGCTCCTCTGCTATGTTGCTGGGGGTAGGCAGGGGTCGTGTGATGCAGGAGTATCAATAATGGAAGAAAGGAGCCCCCCCGCTGCAGGGCTGCTATGTGGGTCAGGCAAGGCTCTCTGCGGATGCAGGGAGATTGATGAGGAGTGCTGGGGAGGGTGTCTGAGCGTCAGGCCCAGTGCGGTACGCTCGCAGTCGGTATCCCTGCGCTCACTCTCCCCTGGCCCCCCTCCAGCGCCACGCAGCCTGCCGCTCTTTAAACGACCTTCATGTTTTCCTTGTTTTTTTCCTCAAAAAAAAAAAACCTACATGGCCCTCCCTGGAAAGATGATCATGCTCGATCTCTGTGGCTTATACTTTTGTGCTTCCCCACACACCACCTTACCTCTGTGTTTGTCTGAAGGATGTGGGTGCACTGTTGGGAATCACAAGGAGGAGGGGTGAGAGGAGGTTGTGATGATGAGATCGCAGTCTCAGAAGGGCCTGACACTAAGTAGTCTTAGTCCTAACTGCTCCAGAATAATGCTTCAGAATATGGTGAGAGGTGGTGTGAAGACCAGAAATTATTTTGAATGATAGGAGTCAAGTCTTGCCTCATCACACCTCTGCAGTTGTTTCATTTGCAAGAAGAAAACGAGTGACTTGTATTTGAAACATATTTCCCCTCTCCACAAAAAAGAGGGCTGGATATGCTTCTGGTGTAGTACATCCAGATAACAAATTGAGCCTCATTCACCAACTGTTCTTAAGAAGAATTGAACAGTTTTTACAAAAATTCTGACATTGACCAATGTTTTCTTATTTGGGATTTGTTCATAGGTAAGAACAGAATCTACACACACTCTAGAGCACAAAGGTGTTAACAATTCTTTGGATTAAGAACACGTCATGAATCTGACACAGACTTTTTCATAGGAGCTTTCTCAAGAACAAATTTAAGAAAAAACTTGGGAAGATATTTGTGAATGAGGCCTATTGTTGCTTGGAAATTAAGGCTATGTGGTGGATATTCTAGCAGGCCCGTATCCATGAGATCCACAGCTGCATTACTTTCTCTTTGTCTGGCCTCACCATTTAAAAAAAAATAGTTGTGAAGGATTGTGGAAACATCTTGTTTGTGAGTTTTCAGTTTCATTGTTATAGAAGGGCTTGGATATTGCCAAATGACTGCTAACTCAAGATGCATACCTGTTGCAATACATCTTTGGACAGTTGCCTATTGTTATCGACAATACAGCACTCTTCAAAAGTCAGACAACCCTTCATTTTTTAAATTTTCAGTTAAAATGGCCATTGACAACAAGTACAAGTTATTTTTATTAGGAGATTAGACTTAAGATAATCCACTTGCATAAGAAAAGTTAAAGGAAACAAAAAACAGTAATTTCCAAAACTGTGGTTCAAAACATTATTAAAAGATACAGAGAAAATGGGACTCCTAACAACTGTGCAAGACCTCATAGAGCGCCAAAAATGTCACCATCAGATAAACAGTACTTAAAGCTTTCATCTTCAAGAGACGGGAGAAAATCAAGCTCTACTCTTGCTTCAGATCAGAGAAAATCTAAAGCTGTTTCTGTCCGTCTGTCCACTGTGAGAAGACATCTCAGCACTATGGGTCTGAAAGGATGTGCAGCTGTCAAGAATCCATTACTGAAAAAAAAGTAATGGATTCCATGGCCGTACAGCCGCGCACAAGCCTCACCATGCACATTGCAAGTTCATTGAGTCCATTGAAACCCTATCTTGACTGTTGACTTTTTATTTTGCTTTTCTATTTAAAAGTGTGAAATTTTGAAAAGGTACACAATGATCTTTTCTATTGGAAAGTGAATGTACATTTAAAACTAAATTAAGGTACACAATTGAAACTTAAATACCATGTTGTAACTCTGAGGGTACATTTACATTGTTTGTACCCAAAATTTACCTGGACAGTACTTTTTTTCCTGCCCTAATGCATGGTACCTACTGTACAGTTTGGTAGAGGAGGAATGATGGTCTGGGGCTGATTTTCATGGTTTATTGGGATTGGCTTCCTTCCAGTGTTCCAGTGCAGGGAAGTCTAAATGCTTCATCCTATACATTCTAGAGAATTGTGTGCTTCCAACTTTGTGGCAGCAATTTGAGGAATGCCCTTTCCTGTTCATCATGACAATGCCCCATTGCACAAAGCAAGATCCATAATGAAATGGTTTGCTGAATTTGATGTGGAAGAACTTGACTGGCCTGTGCAGAGCCCTGACCTCATCACAAACCTTTTGAATGAACTTAAACTCTGATTACAAGCCAGGCCTTTAAGTCCAACCTCACTAATGAATGCTCTTGTGACTGAACGGAAGCATTTTCACACAGCCGTCTTCCAACATCTAGCTTAAAGCCTTCTTTGGACAGCTGTTACAGCGGGAAAGGGGTATCAACTCCGAATGAATAGTTTTCAAATGAGATTCAATGTGTGGATGTGATGTTTCAGTGTCCACATACTTCTAGCCGTGTAGAGTATAATAATGTCTGAATATTGTACACAGGAAGATACAGTATGTTCTGACCAGAGTTCCATTCCATCCAAGTTTCAATTCAGACAGCAGGCTGTGTTTGTATGCTACCTTAACCCATGTGTGCTGTATGAAGCAACAGTCTGTGCAGACCACTGTGACTCAGATTAATATTTGCTGTCACCATGTCAGTATCATCTCTCTGCTGTTGTAATTCAGCCAGAATGTTCTTGCACATTTAGGGACACATTTTTTATTGGACTGTACCCAGTTCAGTTTAGGACCCAGACACATTCCATTTCTTAAGCTTTAACAATTCCTAGACTATGTCTAAACTTTAATTAGGCTTGGGATCAGAAATTGGTTTTGTATTTGCATGTTCTTTTGGTAAAATGAACAGAGCTTAACTCTGTTGTAGTGATTAAGAAAAGGTTTTACGTTTTGCATTATAAAAATATATACCCGGGAAAGAAACTTAACAGATGACTGCTAATGTAGACTATTTAAAAGAAGAAAAATACAAAACAAGGAAAATAACAATAGCATTAAAGTCTTGTTTGTATTTCTACAGGTAGACCACCGTATTTACGATCGGGTGCTGTATTAATTAGCTGTAGTCCTTATGTGATAATTGCACACTTGAAATGTGATTGTCCCAAAATGATACAACCAAAATAAGCCTTGCTAATGTGACTTGCTTAAAAACAAACTATCTTAATGCGCAGTCGAAGTAACATTAACACATTGCCTATGTTGCCCTGCTTTGGGGCTGCTGTAGCACATTTCTGAGACTGCTTTCATTGTCTATGCCTGAGCACACCTCACAGCTTCAGGATGGATAAATGCGTGTGAAACTGCTGAGAAAGTGCCACTCCTCACCTTCTGTTAGTGTGAACAAAGGCCCTTTGGAATGTAACCAATCCATGTCTCTCTGCAGGGGTTTTGAGAAGACAGATGTTTTACCTCCCTGCCTGAATATTGTGGCAAAGGCCTGATGGAGGACAGAATTAGGATCAAACATCCCAATCATGCTGGAGGTTCCTCTCTAGGTTAATGTGCTGGCTGGTGCCATTTTGAGCTGATTCTCCAGCTGTCGAAATGGAAAATTCAGGGTGTATTGGGGTATTACCATCATCTACTGAGAGTTGGAGGGTATGTAAGTGTGTATGTGTGTGTGTGCAGTAGGAAACCAAGCTGGTGAAAAACCTAGTATGTCATCATATTAGTGACATAGCGAAACGATCAGTGTGAAAACGGGCAGGCAGGCGGAGCAGAGGCAGCTTGAGACAGATGAGCAGAGAGGAACCGTTCCTGTCTCCACAGAAGGGCAAAGCTGTCCTGATTGATTGGGGTGGCTTCTGAGAAACACCCCAACCTCAGGAGCATCTCTAAGGCAACTGAAGTGCATTCTAATGAATAAAAAACAGAAAAGAAAGGAAAAAACAAGAGAAAAAAGATGTGTTGAAGTGCAGATGAGTCAGCAAGTCTCTCCAAACAACAGTCCAAAAGCCTGAAGGAGTGGATCAAAATAATCCTCTGCTGTAGGTATGTACAAAACTAAATTATGCTACTTAGTACGTAGTCTTGCTGAATTTCCATGCAGCCTCAGCAAGGTGCAAATGTATGCAGCGCTCCTCTCGTCTGAAACATGTGTGCAACTGCCCTTTGCTTTAATGTGCGACTGTGAGTCACATGTGGTTGTAGTACCACCGTAGGGCTTCTAACCTGAGGGGATCTTATTATAAGCTAAGCTTTGCAACTGATGTTAGCACATGTGACATCAGCCACGGGAGTATGGACCTCTACAGGGTCATGTCCAGAGCTTGACTCTGTACACCTCTAGCTCCGCACAGAGCGCCAACTGTTCTCCACCAAGATCTCATCTCCACAGTTTGTGTGAGGACCTATTGATTCAGAGATGGAACCCTATCGATTTAGCCAGTGGTTTCTCACTCGAAACACCCACATTCTCTCTGTCTCATTAGAATGCACCAGCATTATGTAGATACTCTTGAAAAGGTTAGCATTTACAGTCAGAAGCATCATATGGTTGTTGTCTTTGTTTTTGCCTTCTTTCAGGTTAGAGTTTAATCTCGGTTCTGGATTGGCTTCAAGCTCAGCTCCATTCTGGATGCAGTGGCTGTGGCATCCTAAGGGCGTCTTCTGTTTTGGAAGCCGTAGCTTAATTTGGGGATGTAGAATCTGAGTGTATTGAGGAGAAATCAGAAATAAAAGAGGGCTGTTTGTTTTTCATTGCTTATTAATATGTACACCCCTGACACACATGCATGCACATACACATGTACACACATGCACTGATGCACACATTTAATCACAACAGTCTTTTCAAACCAATCCTGAAGTGTAAAAATTGGCCCGCTCCTGACTATTCATCCACTCTGCATGTCTTTTCTGCCTTTGTGGGGTCGGGCCTGCGAAATACTGTTTTTCTTTCTCTTTCTCTCAGGGGAACTGGAGGGAGGCTTGCTTGTTTAATAGATGCTTCCACATCGAATCGGCCTTCCCTCCCTTTGAACATGCTTCAAACAATAGCAAGGGTAGACACAGTGTGTGTTTTGTTCACTGCCAGCCATGTGGATGGCACATGCTAATGGTATGAAGCAGAGGAGCTACACTGAAGGTTTGTTGAAAGGATGGGCCCAGTAGCTGCTGGTCATTTCCCAGAGTTTTGGGAAGGGAGGGAGGGGGGCTTTGATCTGGAAAGGAGGGTGGTGTATGCATCGTGAGGAAAAAGGGGAGGATGGAAATGCTTCAGACGCTAGCAATGTTCTTGACAGTAGCCACATGAAAAGGGCCTTTGTGGCTTCGCGCTTAGTCCTGTGCAGATGGACAGCTTCCCTTTGCTGTAAAATAATCACAAAAAGCCTCCTCCTGTCCAGATGTGGTGGTTCAGAATAGCTTTGTAGAGGAAAGAATAGATAGGAACTTTACTTTTGGTGCATCAACAACTGGATCTTTCCACCTACAGTATTTATTGATCTATAAAAGCTGGTATGGACAGTCAGTGGGTAGACATTCACTTTGCATAGTGTACGAAACTTAAATTTACAAAAGAGATGAAACTGGAGTAAAATGAAATGACATTGGAGTAAGCTTTTTTGTAGGTTTAAGTAATTCCATTTCTGCTCCTTGATACATCATAAGCAAAGCTTGCTGGTTTACTCACGTTTATTATGTATGTCTGGCTGAACATTTAGCTTCTCCTTTTAACTTAATGTGGAATGCTTACTAGATGTTTTTTCTCAGCCTTATTTACCACAGCATGGCCTAGAAATGTGCCCAGCAGCAATAACACTAGCAGTTTGTGCATGAGCATCACAGTTCTGTGTTGATTGATCCAGCCTGCAGTGGTGATGCCTTGGGGGTTGGAGTGGAGGTGCGATATTACTGCCATAGCTGAGACTAAAGCTGACAGCCTAATAATAATAACCCCAAATGTCCCCCATTATGGTTCCACATTCCCCAGTCTTTATATAATACTGGTAGCAATGGAGCATCTCATTGCCTTGCCTTTCCCTTATGAAAAATTGCCTGGCTTAAACACTTCCTCCTCCCCTCTCATTGCACAGCCACGGAAGCGTATCGTTATCAGGGCCTTGTACAGGCTTTTGCCTCCCTGAGTCAAGATAATTGACTGTGTGGCTCAGCTGCGTAATGGGAAGTGAAGCAGTTGAGGTACTTACCCATTTGAATCTGTAAAAAACAATGTTATGCATGATGCTGGGGTTGTCCTGCTCTGTGACTCCAGAGGTGGGGAAGAGGCGAGAGAGGGGGTAGAAAGAGAAACAAAGTAAAAGAACAAGGTAAGATAAAATACAGTTGTTTTTTTTCCCATGGGCCTTTGCTCATGGGATGCTAATGAACTTGTTGTGCCATTGTTAGGTAGGGTTTTCCCTTGCAGTTTTCTCCATTGGTTCTCTCCAGCCTGCCATGTATATTGCTAGTCCATGACCGTCCCTGCTTCCTTGCGCTTCAAAGGCATGCGTCCAGTTCTTTCCTTCATCTTCACATTTGCATTAGCTGCCACTACTGTGAGCCCTCAACAGTTCTGCAGTGTGCCACGGCGTCTGAGGAGCGCCTGGAGAGTCAGCAGTTTACTGTTTGACATTTAGCGGCGGATTAGTGAATTTCACGCAGCCTGTCCTCTCACTCGTAATTAGCGCAGTGAGGTATTGCACTTCACCACGGAGGCGTGCATGTGGCATCAAGGCGGAGATCATTAACGAACACCTGGAGATGAACAGCTTGTGGCGGCTGGTTGGTGTGACCCTGAGCGGGGAGCGGGCCGGCTTCCCGAGCCCGAAGGAGGTGACTGATGGTGGGGGAGGATTTGTCAGATCTAGGGCATTCCCAGGAGCTGCAGTTTGTCTCCACTGACAACCTGTGCTCACCTGACGGGCCACTCATCCACCGCGTGTGGTAATGTGAATGTGCCGTATGGCAGTTGTTGCCCTCTACCACCAGCCCCCCCCAGTTGTCCTTTGTAGAGTCTCCTTGATTCTGGTTTTAAATATGTTCAGTGATGGAGATCCTCTCTCTTGGGTTCCCTTCTCCTCTTCGTTCCTTTCATTAATTCTGTTCTCCCCTGTTGGAGTTTACATATGCCACATGGATTTGGAACAGTTGTTCTGGATGCTTAATTGCTCAGAAAATGTATAATGATGACCATATACAAGCACAGAAATGCACAGCAATGCCATTTCTTATCAACACAAAAGAACTGCACACTTCTCCTCATGCCTTCATATGAATCCAAGACGGAAATCAGAACCATTCTACCACAATTCTAATGGTAGACTCTGTCAATTAGACCTGGATGAGCCCTTCATAATGGCAAGGGAACAAAGGAGAAAGAGATAATATCAATGGCAGATGGATCCAACAGGATGCATATGGGGGGAGGACTGTTGAGAACGGTAAGATTTTGGCCCAGGCTGACATCCTCTGAAACAGAGCTGTGGTCATGTGCCCTACTCTTCACAACAATGGAGTGACGTGATCTGCTGAGAGATGCTCTCTGACTTTCCTATATTTTGTCTGTCTGTCTGGGAAGTTGTCCATCAGCCCATTGCACTATCCTGTCCATTTCATTGCACCTACTTTTTATATACATCATATGAGTGTAGATGGGAATCCTGTCATGTTGATTTTGGTGAACGCTTAAAGAAACTCAGAGTGGAGTGGAACTTTCAGTTCTCAACAGAATGTGAATGATGCAGTTCAGATTGCTCGCTCTAAACTGTTGCAGTGTTTATCATTTGTGTAGGTAACTGTATTGACCCAAGATTGAATGGCATGAAATGAAAACTCCACTCTGTACTGACTTTTCAACGACATGTTGCCTCAATATGGGTTTTACAGGTGGCAGAGAGTGAAGCCTTGGCCACTGCGCTTGTACAATGGACCTCTCTGTAGGCTGGCCAACCACAAGGAGCTCATTACGGAGGAGCATCTCAGGTTCTGCTGTTGGAGAAAAGTGGGCTGAAAACTAATTGCAGCAGACTGCTTGTGAGGTTTCCTCTTTTTTGTGCACTGTCTGGTTTTATCCAGACCGCTTGGCAGCGTTTACGCAAACACGGTGTACAACTGGGAAGGGAAGAATTGAGTGTTTAGGTTTGGAGGCTGAAGCTAGCGCTCTGTATATTGGATTACACTGAGCCTCCAGCTAACCTTGTACAGCGCTTGATCAGAACAAACCTTTTCTCACTCTCTCTCTTTTACTCTCTCTTTTCTTGCTCTGTCATTCTTTCTCCTAAACATACTTCTCAAATTAACACATTTTTTTACAAACATAAAACCTGTAATCTTTAAGTTGGTCTATTTGCCTTCAATTCTGTGTGCATTTGAATATTGTCTCACAACGATTAACCAATGTCAGTCTGCTGGGACGACCATGTCCCTGTTGCGGCAGCCATGTTTACCAGTCTCCACCTCAGGCTCTTCCCCACAGACGGCTGCATGCCAGTAGGGGTGCAGCACACCAAATCCCCCTTGACTCTGGAGCTAGCTGTAAACAACCTGCGGGCAGCATCTCTTCTCCCCCAGTCTCCCTCTCTGGGCCTTCTCTGTCTCCTTTGCCAGCTCCTCTAAAGAGTACCTCCAGACAAGCTTCAGCACCAGGTTTCATGTGTCCTTTCTTGTTTTAACAGTGCCATCTTTGCGGTCATTATTTGAAGGTAATCTAACAGTAGATCATATTTCCTCCAGTAGAATCATGACAGACATTTGCTGGTGAACTACTCCATCTCTGTAATCTGTCACAGAGTACACATGATTCAGTTATCCAGGCCATTACATGCCTCATTGCTGCCACTTTTTATCATCTGCTGGACCAGGCTGGTGTCCATGGAGCTGTGTTGTGTTTACCACAATGTACTTGCATGGAGTCACTCTGCTCAAGCTGGTGTAGTGGTGCTATTTCTCACTTCTTCTTCCTCCTGACCCCACCTGGCCCCGGATTCTGCTTCTTGCGCCGTACTGGTGCCTGTCTGGGCTGGATGAGGGCTAATTGAAAGTGAAGGCTGCTCAGGCATTGATATAGACTGACAGCACTGTTTAGCCAGAGGTGGGCATGCTGCTCCCATGCTGGGAGTTTGCGTAGCGCAGGAGAAAGTACGGCACGGTAATAAACACAAGGCCGTGCTGAGATTACCCTGGCCTTTGGCCAAACGCAGCAAGATGTGTTTATTATAAAAAGAAGCAGAAAGTGAGACTCCTCTGTTTTTGCCTATTTCAGCTAGTGACAAGAGGACAGGGTGTTTTTTTTGTTGTAGCATGTTGCTAAGACTTGACCCCCATCATTTTTAGATCAGAGGTCAAGGCAACATCTGAGCCAAGGGGCCTGTGGATGACCATATAGCATGACACCAGCTTCAAAGCGCCCTGTAACAAAAGTGCATTTCAGCCTCTGATGTAATGAGCTCCGATTTTGTCATCTCACATGGTGCAGATAGGTTAATCATTTTCATTAACACCGACTCCTCCAAGAGGCCTTCTTACCGCAGAGCTGTCTGCTTTGTGCTGGCTTGGCGCATGCTCGGGTCCTGAACCCTCACTCATATCTGCCCAGTGCCCAGGAAGTCTGAGTCGATGTGTAGCGACAGGCTGGGACCCCCCAGCCCAGCCTGAGTGGACAGTTGTGATTACTGCTGACAATAATTTATGGGTCCGGCTGATTGAAAACACGAGAGGTGGCGAGGGGCGACCAGGCACCACCTTAAGATACAAAGCTGGAGCCACAGCTGCTGCTGGGAGAAGGACTGCTGCCAAGTGCTGCATGCCTTCTGCTGCCTGCAGTAAAAGCTGGGCTTGTGCTCCTTATTCTCTTTCTCATTTCTGTCTTACACACATATACACACACACACACACGTTGATAACACACACTTGCACACAATCACAGTGAAACATAATAACATGCCATATTTATTGTCTCTGTCTCATTTCAGTTTCCGATTCCTAGATCTTTCCTTGAGCAATTTTATTCCAAACTTTAACCAAGCCTGAAATGCACATCCCCAAATCAAAATGCTCTGTTAATGACAAAGAAAGAGAAGTTTGATAGTGGATAGGCAATCTGCGTTTGTCCTCATCTTGATGCAATCGCTCTGATCCTCCCTTAGCTGCCTACTTGGAGCTCTTCTTCCTAATCCCCAATCCCCACCACTCATGATCTGCGCTGAATGCAAGCCCACACCATTGTTTACATCTTCATCCTTGTCTCCCTCGGAGGGAGAATCACGTGGGTTTGAACAATGCCTTTGTAAATCCAACCCCATGTTGACACATCACTCAGAAATTGAAAATCTTATTGAGAAAATATTATTCTAGATTACACAGAACCTCATAGGCATCTCTTATTGTCTGAGAGTGACAACAGAAAGACCTCTTCCTTTACATCTGGTGTAGTTGCTCCCAAAACCGATACAGATTATTCAATATTAATCATCAATATTTGAAAAATATTTGTTTAGAGGTAAATTTCCAAAATGTAGCATGAGGATTTTTAGGGCTGGCCCAAATGATTAAAAAAACTTAAGAATGAGTTAATTATGATGGTATATAGTTCTCCATTTCGTGTTTGGAAGCTTTGTCTTTTTTTCTTTTTTTCAAGCCTCAAAAATTGTAAACTAAATTACAGCGTGTATCATAAGGGCTTTAAATAGATTAAAAATAAATAAATTTGGCTGCAACTGAGCTCAACTTGGCCTGTGAGCTGCCTTCACTGCTGTTTTCCATGACAAAAAACAGTGAAGTAGCCAAATAAAATAACTCTGTAAAATAAACACAAACTACTGTAAAATTACAAAATAAATAAATACAGTTGAATAACTAAAGCAAAGTAAAACTAAATTTGTGATGGTCATAAAAAATGACAATTCTAATTTGTTATGAACATTACTTTGTTTCAGTCTTGTGCTTAGGTTCTGTGTGACTCATAAAAGCTGTATTTAAATGAGAAGGCTACAATTGTGGCTTCTATAGGAAACCACAGCAACTAGGCTTCAGCCTAACTATTCATGCACTGTTCCTACTTACTGGATATATTTTGAACTGCTGTAAATGAACATAAGATTAAGGTGAATTATTAATTGTAAATAGTATTGTTTTAAAGGCGATTTTGGGAACAAGTAAGTGCTCATTCAGAAGTGGTTATTTGAAGTCTGTAAAATGCTGTTGTAATGATTTTACTATTGTAGCAGTGCAATTATATATATATAAAAATCACCTTAAATATCTGATTGTTGTCATTACACTTACTATTATGTACTAATAAATGACCAAATGTGGAACTACAGGCAAGCCAGGTTCTAAGTAAGCCTATCTACTCTAGATGCTGCATACAAGAAGTGATGATATGAAGACAAGTTCATATGACAGATACGACACGAGCACGAGTTGCTTAATCTCCTGAGGTCCCGCTGTTTCATGAAGTGCAAAATGCATGATAAATGGCTTTTGTTTGTCAGCGCAGGCTATTCCAGGGTTTGAATTGTGGCCAGTATTTGAGTGTTTGCTGCATGTTGGCGGTGAAAGTTGTTTACATTGGAAGCACGCTGTCTTGCACAGCTCAGTCAAACCCATGATGACACCTAGCTGAGAAAAAGTTCTGAAATTCAAAGCACTACATCAAAGCTGTAGTTAGCAGCCCACTGACAAAAGCATACTCACTCTACGATACAGGTTCAGTGCAGCGTCAAAATCAATAAAAGTGCAAGACAGTGCGTTGTGTGTGGGTGTGTGTGTGTGTGAGAAGGCTGGGTTGAATGTAGGATTGTGGCATGCTCTTCAGTAAGCTGGGATCTCCAACAGATTGTCAGATAACATCTCCATTTCAAGGGAACAGGGATTTTCATAAATATTTACACATTCCATATTGTCTACAAATAGAGCCATTCCGTGGGAGTCTTGACAAAACAAAAGGAGTATAGAATTTTACAAGGCAAAATAATTGTATAATAATATAAACATTATTATTGCAATAATTGTACATTTATCATTATTACTGGAGTATGTCCACTATTCTAGTCCTACCTGAATCCAGTAATTGTAATCCTGACCGAGTCATATCAGTAATATTTTCTATTTTAGATAAAAGATCAACCGCGACCCAGAAGGATAAGCGGTTTAGATGATGGATGGATGGATGGATAAAAGATCAAATCTACTATCTACTATATCTACTTTTATCTGTCTATTCTTTCATTTATAGGAGATGATAAAATGTACGCCAGGTTTTTATAGTGTATTTATTTAAATGTTTAGGTGCTTAAGGAAGCACTTGTATAGTCTGTCGCCCAAATAAAGCTGACCTAAACTGTATGGTACCAAACAGGAGAATCAGAATTCCGGTGAGTGCTCACACAAAGAACACTAAATGCACTAAAAAGCATTAAAGTCCAGAAAACATTCTGCTCTTGTCAGAGCAGTGACGTCTCTGGCAGCTTTAGCTAAGCTATTGTGTACAGTAGCCTACATGCAAACTATAGACATATAGCCATATTTATGCAGACACAAGCCCATTTTTTTACATTTTAGATTGTAGCAACTGTATCACACTTCAAAAATTTTGAATCACATTTTCCAGCAATATAAAAGCGATTTTGTTGCAGGTACATGTATAAAATGATTCTGATATACTGGCATGGTGCGTCCTCACATGTTTCAACCAATTTGTAGGAAAACTATTTTAGATGTGCCCAGGATATTGAACAGGGCTGTAGAAGATTCTATAATATTGGGAAAACAGTAAAGCAATGAACAATGAAGTTACAATAATAAGTTACAATAAAATTAACATCCAGAATGCCTTGTATTTGTATTATTGACGCTTATTTTACTCTTTCACTGACTGTTTACATACATTCGGGATTGCTCTTGCAGTTTTGCATTCCTTATACAAAGTATCATCAATAATGTATCATACAAAGTCAGTGACTCCGCTGACGATAATGAGGCTGATTTGTACATGAAAACAGTGCTTTGTTACGTCACTGATGCTGCTAGTCGGCAAGGCTTTGCGAGGACAAATGGCGAGTAAGTGGGTCATTCACAAGGGGATATCCCCAAGCTGCGTGCCTGAGATGAGAGATGGCGCACTTTAATCCCTCCTTACAGTGCAACTCTCTTGTGGCCTGGAGCAATATCGCCCACTTCCTCCCATTTTGCACACACAAAAAAAAGATTGCATAAAACTGTCTGTTTGACACCTGAGGAAGGAGTGAGCTATGTGGCAGCACAATACCTTCATCACTGTGTAGTTAAGATGATAGAGTCCATAGGCACGCTTTATATTGTGTCATTTCACAATCTTGATTTTGTAATTAACAACAGCTACTGGAAAGGTCAAATGTTAGAATTTCCATCATGCCCTAAATTCTGCCCAATTAGGTAGCTTGGGTAATATCCATGGGGACTTGAAAAAGGAGCCCATTTCTTGGCTTGAATACCTACCGGGCTTTCTTCTTCTAATCTCCCGTGATTAGCCTTTGCCACTGGGTCCAGGTCATTAATCCCGTCCCCCTTACATTGACTGACAATAATCTCTGCTCACTGGGCAGGGCAAGCTGGCTCCATTCGTCACACTGTCACCCGGTAGCTCTCGCAAGGGAGAGGACAAGGACCATTTATCTAGCGAATGTGCTGGAGAAACTGCAGGGCTGGCAGAAATAAGGGAAAAAACAGGTTCACAATAGGATGTGGCAGATGTAGTGTGCTGTGGTTTTCTCTTGTTTTTGGTTGCGTATACTTATTTTTAAGTTTCTAATGTAAGTAAGGTATAAATGGAGTATGACAGCTTTCTTACTGTATTAGGACAGTCTACTGCAGGTCAAAAGCCACGCTGTTGGGGTCAATATGATATAGATCAGTGGGTATTGATGCTCAGGTGCTCTTATGCGCACTCAGTCTTGTGCGTTAAATCTGTCTAAAACACTCAATTTACTCAGAAGAATGGAAGGAGATGTGCAATTGGGCATCTGATGTCTCTTTCTAAATCTCTTTCCCTTGCGTTCTCTCTCCCCGTTTGCCACCTGCAGCCACAGAGGCGAGGCAGCTTTTCAGATGAATAAATTTGTATATTTTACAGTGCACCCCTCCACGGCAGCGTGGATCCTCTAGAGGCCTCTTTCTCTTCCCGTGCCTCCCAAGTTCGCCCGGCACCCTGTGGAGTCATTAGTCTCCTTGCCGTATTGAATCTTTAATCATCTGTGTGGTGGGGAGATAAAAGAGGGGGGAGCGTTGCGCTACGAAATCCGAGTTCAGCCATGCCTCACTTTTTCTGTGCTTTGAAGTGCGCACACCGCTGTTTGGGTTGAACCGCTGCATACCCCTGCTTGCTTTGAATCCTCTGGCTAGGGGAGAGAATTGGAGTCCAGCCTGCAGCCCGGTACAGTCGTTGCTCAGAGTGGTGCGTTCCCAAAGGTGAGCTGCTGGCTTGTGTGGGCTTGCAGATTTTTATTTTTTTTATACTGCTGCTCCCCTGGTGACGGTGATTTGTCCACAGACAGACATCAGCAGCGGCTCTCCAAAAGCAGCCGAGGCTGTGGCCGACGCTCTCCTCTGCCCAGATACAGGATATTGTAGGCAGCTCAAACAGTTGTTGCTCGGAAGAGTGGAAATGTTGGAGCACAGCTGGTCTGAGAGCAGCCCGCTGTCTTGTTAAGCGAAGAGGCCCTGGTAACAATCATGCTCATGTACAATAGCAGACTTAAAAAAAGATATAGTGACTGATGCAATAACTCAGGCTGCAGGGATCAGCCGCACCAGATGCTAAAGATTTATTCTGGACAAAAGTAGCTTGGAGCACTATTACTGTAAGTATGCCCCGATGACCTCTCTGACCCTCCCATATCAGCATCCACAAAGGTTTTGTGCACATAGGGCTGCACACAGGGCTGGATATCATGCTAAATGTTTTGACACGATACCTATACTTACAGGTACCATAGGGCTGTCATAATCATGGAATTTTAGCTGATGATTAATTGCTATTTACATAATTGCAATTAACAATTTAATTGTTTTTCTTCTTCATTATTTGTGACTAATAAAATATGAGGCTAATGTGGTCAAATTGCCTGATTAACTATCTTACTTGCTACCTATGTTTACTTAGTAGCTAACACTGCTTGTATTGTCAATACACTGCACTGTTGTGCGTGCACACTCACACAAATGTCTACAGTTACAGAGACTTATGAGTAGAGTTAGGCGAAGCTACATGTTCTTCATTAAGGTGAAAAAAGACAAAAAACTGCCAGCATACATACTGAAAACCTAATTAGCTACGTAGATAACAAATAAACAAACATTACTCAGCCCTGCCCACAAAACTTCTTACAGCACCAATTTAGAATTTTTTTTCAGTTTTGTTTTCATATGATGCCCCATGATATCTCAATTAATGCATTTACTACTTTCTTTTATTTATATTAATTTGCTTCAGCCCCACCCACCCAGTTTACATTATTTTTGTTGCAGCATAATATGACTGTGAAATCTTAACGACTGTGGAAAATGCTTGAGGTCAGCTTAATTAATTGGAAACTTTAATAAATTGTAGAATTGTAAAAATCTAACATTGCATCATCTCAAAAATTGTGATTAGGTGATTATGTAATAATTGTGACTGGCCTATAATACAGATTCTTGAATGACACTTTTTTAATTCCTTCTTTTAAATTACAAACCGAAAATAGGTGAAGCTTAAACCAGAAATAAATCTAAGGTACTGGAATGGTCATATTTACTGACTGCTACAGGTTTCAGACAAATCAAGAAGTGCTGACGTAACACACACATTAGGGTTGGGCAGTATAGTAAAAATATAACATCACAATATTTCAAGACATTTTCATGACACGCAACATGCATCAGGATATGAATATATGCACTATATCCAGTCCAACACGAGTAAATTTGCACTCTTTGTAATGAAACACACAGTTGTTCAGTATTTTAAAAAGTACTAACAATATTCACAGTATGCTCAGAAATGTGATGTAATGTAATGTGATATCGTTTATCATGATAACAACACATATCGTCATACTGCCCAGCCCTACTACAGACAGAACGTTTATACAGCCAAACAGCAGTCTGGATTTTGGAACATGCGTGATTTATTCGCTCACTAATGCTAATAAAACAGACTTGCTATGTGCAGAAATTTGGTTTTAAATCAAATGGAATTTTCTATACTCAGTAGTACTGAAGTAATTTGGTCGGTACCATAAACGTGTTGAGCTTAAACACCTAGCCCTACTAACGTAACAGGAGTCATTAAAAGGTCAATTTTCCAAAAAAAAAACTTCCCTCTGTTAACAAGTTTTGGGATTTTCTGAAATGATTAGTTGTGCTGTTACTTCTTTAGGCCTGTTTTCTGTTGACATCAATGAAAAATAAAGGGAGACTTATCATATTATTGTATGAAACTGTATGAAAGTGTTGATACATGCCACTGAAGTGTAACATCACTGTAAACGCAAGGTACATTACTAGCTAAAGCCTCCTCAGAAAAGAACTCAATAGCTCAATTGGCCAGTAGCATTGCAAGGCCAGGTCTAAACTCGTAACAAGAATACACATTTGGGGACAACTTGTTAAACTCTACAACCAGCCCTCACATTCCTCTACTGCATGCTTTTTTAATGTCTAGAGTACAGTCGATAACACAAGCAAAAGCTAGCTTCTGAAACACTTTCAGCCAAAAGAACTTTTTCCCTTGTAACATTGTCCATTGTAATATGTTCTCTGCACATGCGACACACATCTGACTGCTTAATTAGAGTATTGTGGAAACTTTTAGCCACGTTAACTTATGTTACATCTATGTGTTAACAACAAGCATGTTGCCTATCGGACAGTGTTGACAACCTCACTTTGAGCTTCACCTCCACTGTGGTGCTGCATTGGTTTAAAAATTTCACGCTCAGTTTGTTCCCTCCCTAATAAGTCTTCATTCCCACCCACATTTAGCCCTAAATTCTGGTGCTCAAAAATGCAATCAGTAACATAAGCATGCCTTGAAACCCCCTGTATTCACTGAGTACTCTGTTTATTGCAGTAATTAAGCAGTGCCAGTAGCAAGTCTCTACTTGACATGCCAAAATGCTTGTATACTCTTGAGACATGCCAAAGCACAAAAATGTTTTACTATCTTAACGGCGCATATTTACTGGTGTTATCATGCTGATGGAACTCAAAACACACATCTACACAAGCACACACTTGCAAATACACACCCTTGGATGCATAGTTCCTGCCTCACAGCAAGGTTACAGGTCAGTGACAAACAATGATAAGGTGTGCCCATGCAGAATCTATGCCAGCAGAACAATGGCCATGTAGCAGGCTGCACCGTGTGGACAGTCCACACACCAATCTGTAGACCATACACACACACACTGCTTAGCACAATAGGAGGCGTGAGGTCAAGAGCTGGGAAAAAGAGAGGGAATTCCCAGCATGCTGGAGCAAATCTAGAGCTGCTGATTTTGAGTGCAGCTTCAAATCCACACTTGGAGATTCATGAAGTCCTTATAAACATTAACATTCCTGTTTTTAAGTAGGGCTGGGTATCATAATACCAGCCAAATATAATACAAAATACAGTACACGATATGATACAAAGAAAAAAACACTCCAGATGTACAATAGACATTTTTAGTTAATGTTTACCTTAAAATTTGTTTTAAAAAAACGTAATAGTGAATAAACATAAAGGTTTGGGAGAATGATACATTGACATTTTATACATACATGACATTTTTATTCGTGTTTGCTCTATTTTTATGGTTTTTTTCAGTTTTTTTCAGCATAACTCACTCCAACCACAAACTAAACCACGTTTGTGAAAGTGAAACTAACTCAAGTGTACAAATAACAAAGGTCATATAGCCCTTAACAACTCTACAAAACTCTACAAAGATACTCACTTTATTCATGCACAAAAAAGAAGATTATAAACTAATGAATAAACGTTAAGGATCCATGCAGCACTGTCCAACATAGCCT
This sequence comes from Colossoma macropomum, assembly GCF_904425465.1. Taxonomy (NCBI): domain Eukaryota; kingdom Metazoa; phylum Chordata; class Actinopteri; order Characiformes; family Serrasalmidae; genus Colossoma; species Colossoma macropomum. Next base: position 3,689,343 of record NW_023495267.1, on the reverse strand, counting down.
ATTATACAAATAATAATAAAAACATTTAAAGATTTAACCCTATTATCAGCATATAGTTGACACACAGGATGTTAGAAATGTTACACTCGCAGCCTTAAATGCAGTATCAGTTTCACTCATGCATACGCGCACCATGTAAAAATAAATTCATATTCATATCTCCTATCGATGATAGATTGCCATACCGATATTCTATAAACAGTTGTTTTAAGTTGAGACTCGGGGTGGGTGATATGGCTAAAATATAATATCGCAATACTTTTCACAATGCATATTACATATCATAATACAGTACAGTAGCAAAAATTATTTGGACATCTGTGGTATACTTAAAATGTATTAAGTTCATTGGATATGGAAACAAAATATCAAAGCAAGAGGCAATTATTTTAAACAGACCATTCCAAGACTTTTGCAAGACTTTTGGAATCATATTCTTTTTGGCAAAGGATTCTTTCAAAATCGGGACCAGTGGTTTTCAGATTGTTATCATTTGAGCAATTTATTTGCAGACGTCTGCAGGTTTGCATCCAGAATGCCTTCTACACCTCTGAGTTCCTAAATCCCATCACAAGCTCACCAACACCATCGTAAGAAAAACAAGTCAGACTTTTCAGGCTTCACAGGTTAACACGCAGCAGCACGTAGACATCATATTTTAGGGTGTTTTTTCCCTCCTGACTCGGTAATGCTACTTCTTTCAATTTTAACAAAACATTTTACTCAGTGCAACACAGTTAATAGTCTGTGCTTTTGTAGATAAGTTATTGTGGGACCATAAAACTACTAGCTATCGATCACTGGCTCTTGCCTTCACACGTGAATTTGAGGTTGTGGTGTACTTGGGATTCCTTCTCTCAAATCAAGTTTGTATTTTTAACATTGAAAATGTTGTTTGTTTACACTAGGACAACATCATTCCCTTCTTGCCTCTCTGTGTAACCCACTGCACATTGCTTTATGATTTAGGCATCCTGTCATTTTGCTAATATTATTTAGCCAAACACTTCTTGATAACATTAAAAGAAACACTTTGTGGAGGGGAAAAAAGCAGAGAGTAAGGAGCTTTGTTATGGTATTCAAAGCTGCATTTGTGGTAAATATAACCTAGTATGTTCAGCTCAATATCAATTCTTTTATAATGTAAAATTGAATCACATCAAGGCGTGACATTCCCTGTAGCTAGAGGTTATTGTGTTTGCGGCCGTGGAGACCCGGCCCCTGTCTCTTGCTGGTCTGTGTGTCAATCCTGTTTCTCTTCAGCGTGTACAATCTCTCTCTCTTTACAGAAAGAGAGAGAGAGAGAGCATGAGATGCATTTTCAGTCTTTGCTTCTCATACTCATTGAGCTTCAGCCGTGGGATTTCCACTTTTAAGCAGAAATTTAAGTCCTTTTCATCTACACTAGCACATTCACACAGTTCCAAAATCTGTTTAGGGATGCCTGGAGTCAGACTGGGAGGGAGGTATATAAAGAGCTGGAGTGTGATGCGGGCTGCATGTATGAATTAAGCAGTCGTTAAAGAATGGGCGATTTGTTAAAGCTTCTGCTGCTGTGTGTGTCTGTGTGCGTCTGCATGCATTTGTATGTACACTCTTAAATCTCTGCAGCAATGGGCCCATCCCTGCATGGGACAGCAGCATGCCAAAACGATGCTGGCGGTTCAGTTAAGTCCCTATTTGCCCTCTCTGATAGGCCTAATTTAGCTTCCGAGTTCGATATAGAGCTGCAAATATTTACTTCTGCACACATTAAATGTGTTTGCTTGGGACGGTTCAGCAAACAAACCGCAACGGTATATTAAACGCAATATATGTTCAACAGCGCCTGCAATTATGCACTTCACATAACCGACCCTCCGCTGTGAAAGAACGTCTTTGTGTTGCTGAGCCTTGTTTGCACAGATTGTTATTCTTCCGTCCACGCCGCTCTGATCATGCTATTTTACATTCAGACTATTCATATATTTGCTGCAGACTCAAGCAGACGACCTTATCTAGTAGGCAAAGGGCTTTTTATTATTAATTGACATCTAAAATCTGTTAATTTTATCAAACATTACATTTTGAATGTTTGTAGTAGTTTCCTTGGCATTTGTTAGGCATTTGTAGACATAATTGTTGAGCATAGCATGAGCCTACATGGTTCATGTTAATAAGCCTACACTGTCAATGAGTTTTATCTAAAAGATTTAAAATAAAACTTCTCTGTTGTGGCTGGATTGACATACTGCTTTTACCTAGCACTATGCAGTGTCACTTAAGGCTGCTATATCTTACTAGGCTAACCTAGTGACTGTTCTCTAGCTATACCAAAGTTTCAGCAGCAGCCAAATCAGTTGTGCAGACACACAGCTTGCATAATCTCCATAGAAAAGCATTGCTAATGGAATGGGATGGTGTAGTAGTATGTGAGCCTAAGGTAACCAGACCTGATGCCAAGTGTCAGTTAGAGGTGTATAAAGCTCCCCAGCACTGGGCTGTGGAGCAGTGGAACTGGGTTCTCTGGAGTGATTGAACACCATCCAATACCACTGCTGCAGCAAAGGCCAAACTCCTTATTTGCAAGGTACTTCAATATTTTGTTGTACTATGGGAAGAGAATATATGACTGTAAGATTGGAGAGAAATCTGAGAATATGGGCTGGAGTCCTGGGCAGCTTTTGCTTTAACCCTTTAAGGAGCAAAACCGTGGCTGTTTTTGACGTTTACTCTGCTCTTCTTTGTTAATCACGTGATTACACGGAAAGTCACACATCAGTCATGTTTTTTGTGTAGTGTTGTGTGGTCTTGAGTGTGTGCCATCACTGTGAAAAAGTCAATGCATCCAGCAGTAAAGGAAGCCTTGTGCATCTTTAAAGGGGGTACACATACTTATAGCAGACCACTGTAGCACAGATTTCATCGTCTTCAGTGCCCACTGAAGGGCCGTTCCAAGCCAACGTGGAGCCAGGCTGAGCTTTCACCTGTGTAGATAATGAGCTTCCTGCCATTGTGGGATACTTCCTTCCTGCTTGCATTCAACTTTGCCTGTCATCATGCTAGCTCTCCACATCCCTCCGTTTATAGGCCCCGGCCCTGGGCCTGCTCTCTCCGCAACCTGTCAGTGCACAGCCGCCGACATCTTGCCCCCATTGTTCCAGCAGCACCCATGCGGATAGGATGAACAAAAAAGTGAACAGGCACAATAGAAGCAGGCCTTGGGTGACCATAGAACTTTCAAGGTTCTAAGACTATTTTAAACAGAACTGTGACAATTCAGGCCCTTCGTAAAGGAGCAGAAGCATTCTTTCCCACTTCAGGACTGTCATCAAACATTGTCCCCCTACAGTTCAAGCCGTCCTGCGGGCAGATCGATTGTGTGGGATTGGAAAGGAAGCTGTAATGAGAATCTGCAAAATAGTATCTGGTCAGACCTTGAGTGCATACCAGGTGCTTATGCATAAAAGCAGTGGCATAGGTTTCATTTCAGCTTTGGGGGGACATACTCCTCATACCACCTGACCCATGGTATTTAATCTCACACTTTCCCTTTGATACTTGAAAATGTTTTAATATCAAGCAGCCTTTTCTTCATTACCATTTACAATCAGCATAATCGGTTGTCTCTAACACAGATCAGTGTAGCTGTTAATCTGCAGACTGAGAGAGCTAGAATGGCCCTTTATCTACCTCAACAAATCAAATGCCTTTAGAGTGAGACTCAGTCAGACATATTAATGTCTGGTTGGCTGCACCAACCAGACACCGGACAAACAAAAGTTCACACCTCCCAACCCTGTCTACACATATGTTACACAGACACAGAAGTAAAGCTTTAGGTGTGGAAGCTTTTTTCTAGGTTTAAACAGAGCCAGCGACATAAGCAGCTGCTTACAGCCCCATGGCTGCAAAGGGTCCTAGGTCATTACTGTGCCATTATGTTGTCTAACATGCTTGAGCAAGGGGAAAAAAGCAACTGGTTTGTCATCTCTCATAAAAGAATGTACTTATCTAGAGCCAAAAACCGGAAAGGAAAAAAAAATGAAGATGAGGAGGAAAAGCTTAAAGATAAATATATGCTTTGTTTTTTGTGGTGTAAAGTCTTGTATTTGTTTTGGCTTGTAGTTGGATAAAAAGATGTAGTCAATCTGGAGTCTGTGGAACAAAGCAGGCTCAATTTTAGACATGTTTACTGACTAAGTATTAGCTTCACAAAACCTAACAAACACAGACTTGGTTGACTCGTTTTACAACAGTTTTCTCTGTTAATCCTGGTTTAGATTTTCAGGCTGTGATTAATCTTTGCGGGCATTCATGTGAAAGCTTGATGTTTATCATTAACAGCCAATTGCGTGAAACATGAGGAGTCGCCAAAGAAGGACAAGGAAATAATACTACCTAAATATGTAGAAAGTATTTGTAATGGTAAAAAAGCAACGGCGTTCCCACTTCCATCTGGTTTAGATTGAGCTAAGCTGAAAGTTAGCTGGGTAAGCAAGAAATACTGCGTCATGAGACAGACTGCTGGATCGAGAATGTTGAGATGGATGTCTTATTGATGATATTACAATCACAAACATCAGCAGTACACAATTAGCTAGTTATAAATATATTTAATTTAGGCAGCTTGTGGTATTCATTGTTATTAGTTAGCTCTAATTTTCCAGTGCATCAATTAGAAAGGTTTAACCCAAAAAATCCTACTTAGAGTCCCCTAAAGGCTAGAGCTGGTCCTAAGTTTAAGAAAGACTACCTATACTAGCACCTACTAAACTGCTAGACCTACTAAACTAGCTAGCTAGCTATTGTTAATAAACTATGCCACAGCATTAGTCGTATTTAAGGAGAGAGCTACAGTCTGCAGTAGGTAACAAGCTGGCATTGTCTTACATTATCACAGTAGTCTGCTTAGTTTACTCACTTTTAAACTGTCTTGTCTTGAATGTTAGAAAAGTGGAGCTGGCTCAGCCTTCTACAGTAAAGGAACATGAATGATGCTGACTGTTTAAAAACGATATAGCTTAAAATACATATATTTTTTGGGCAAATTTAACAGCCAAAATCAATCACAACACACTTGTTAACCATGTACATGGCCAGTTTGTTACACACTTCTATAACCTAAGAATAACTCAACCAGTTTGCATTGAAGTCCTTGTAGTTACTGAAAAATAAGACAAACTATGTAATAAGACTGGGATTTTAAGGGGTTAATAGGGAAAGACTGGATTTGTTGAGGGTGACAAATTATCCCCCTCCAAACTTTAACGTCAAACCTCCAAGCTTTTATTACTTACTCATGTAATTTAAAAATAACTTGGCCACTTTGAATTGCAGTACATGTAGTTTTTGAATTATAAGCTATAGGTTATCATGAGCCTGGAATTTTAAGGGGTCAAACTCATCCAAAATGTTTAAATGTACTGACATTTCAAGAAGAAACTTGACAGTGTAAAAAAGTGAAAAAAGTCTTAGTAGTACATTTCAGGAAGAGTGTTACACGAAGGACTTCAGAGCATTCTTTGAAATGCCATAGTACTGAAATCTCTTTCAGACAGTCTTTCGGCTATCCAGGGAGAATCTCGACAACAAGCAGAAAATATTACCATGCAACAGTGTTATTGTAGAAAGGTTTAGGACTGTTGCAGATATGTAACATGATATGCTACCTAGTGTAGGACACAGTACATGAATGTCAAGCCATGCTATTGAACACATGTAAACATTATCACCTCTCAAGTCGTGTGATATTTTGACCCCTTCAGTTCAGACAAGGTACTGGCTTTTTCTTAGCTCACAGGCTGCCAAGAGTTTCCACTTTGTGCCACTAATAACCATTAACTCACATTTATTTTTCTAATATGTAATGGAAAATAGTGCTTCTCCTTTAAAGGTGATGCACGCTATTCATTAAGTAAAAAGCTCATATCAAAGTCAAACAGTAGTGTGCCTCCTTTCTCGGTCCACACAATGTCAACTCTAAGGACGTTTCTGCAGTTACACCAGAGGAGATCTCAGGACAGCTTAAACTGTGAGAATACTGAGGGCCTGAAAAAGCAAGGCACACCCCACATGAGCCCTGGATGCCAGCCCCGGGCGACTGCAGTTGGTCAGGCTTATTGGGTTTGGAGCCGACCATGCCTTGCGCTGCCGCTGGCTCGTGCTGAGCCAGCTGTTTGTTTGAGGGGTGAGTGAATTATTTTAATCCTGTGAAACCAGGAAAGCGTTCACTGAAGGAGGAATGGACATTCTTGCTGAGGATATGGGGCCCGTGAAAGAGTTCCCTATGCTGTTGGGCTGTGTGAAATATGGCTGTAAAGGTCCACATTGATCGGCGTGAATCACGGCTGATTAACTTGTCAGGCCTAATTTGCTCTCACATACATTTCCGTGCAGGGACAAATATTGGCAGATCTTCAGTCACAACGGTGGTCTTCCACCTCCGGCGAGGCCTGAGGAAGCCCGAAAAGGAAAAACCTGAGAGGCAGACTCCCCCACTTCTCTTCAGGTTTCCCTCTCACTTGTCGTTCAGTTATTTTCTTATACCCCACCAGTTAGCACTGTGCAAACTGTATATCTAAATCATCACTTGCATTAGATCGCAGCGTGTTGTTGAGTAATTTCAAATAAACTTATTTGGTTGTTGCCACTGTATGACATACTGTTATCAGTAAAAAATAGACAAAAGTATAGACAAAATTCAATTTTAAATATGTCTGCTACTACTGCTTTTAGGTATGTGATGTAGTTTTGACTTTGGCCATAAGATATTGGAAACCACATGAGCAAGTCTATTTGAGATTACTTAAGAACTCAATGCAGTTTGTGGCAAGTGTAGGTTTTGTGCATTTCGTGTCATTTGCAGAATGGATGCTAGTAGCTATAGTCAGAAACCACCCTGTCGTTTATTACATTTCCAATCACAATGGTCATTATGTACCAAGTTATTCATTTTTCAGCATTAGAAACAAAGCAGAAAACATGCTTAAACTAAAAATTACATTGAAGCCTCAACATATCCTATGCATCAAATCTATCAGTATTTCATTTGTTCACTTTACTTTTGCGCTCTCTACTGCCACTTTAACACTTCCTTTTTTCCATTCTTAAACCAACCAGCTATAGCTGTGTCCTTCCAACAAAAGCTGTTCTCAAATATCTCACATTATGTTCTCTTTTAAAGAGACCCTAACATTGACACAAGCACCTTTCAAACTCACCTTAGCTGCCTTGCAAATTATTTCTTATGTACATAAAGTGGCTAAAATGGCTTAAGGAGATATTTCTGAGGAGATTAGATATAAAACAGTCCACTTGCATAAGGAAGAGAAAAACATGATTAACAGATATACAGAAAATAGGATTCCTAACAACTGTCAAAGACGTGGTAGACCACCAGAAGTGTCACCATCAGATAAGCAGCACTTATAGCTTTCATCTCTGAGACATAAGTGAAAATTAAGTTCTACTCTTGTTTCAGATCTGAAAAAGTCCACAAATGATTCTGTCTATCCTCCCGAAGTGAGAAGTCCGAAATGTTGTGTAGCTGTTAAAAAGCCGTTACTGAGAAAAGAAAATAGACAAAAAAGAAGAATGTTTGCACTGGAATACTGAAACTGGACTGAGATGTGGAGTGAGGTTTTATGGACAGAGTCTAAATTTGTAATTGGGATTACTTGAATTGAGAGATGCAGAAGATGCAACAAACTTCCAAGGCTGAATTTTGGAGATGTGGAAAAATATCGCTGCAGGTATCTTTGAAAAACTGAAAGCAAGAAACTGTAAAGAGTTGTGGGTATAATAAAGGCAAATGTTGGACACACTAAATACTGAAAATTTTGATATGTTATTTGAGGCTTCTGTCTAATTTTCTGTAGGGGAAAGGTTCTCAGATGCCCGTGGAGAGCAAGTTCAGGAGTAAAGGGTCTTCCGGGGGACTTTCTTGCTGTTTCCTGGCAACATGAGGCTGCGGAGCGGCTGTGGAAGAGCGAGGGGAAGGCTAGAGGGCTTGTGGAGGAGCTTGTGTGTGATTAATGACGGAGGTGTGTGTTACAGCGAGCATCCTCTGAGCAGCTACGGATCAGTCATCCTGTAATACAAATCTGACACCTGCCCACCCCCACCTTCCCTCCTCTCTCCTTTGCCCCTCCTGCTCTCGTGGCGCCATCATCAAAACCTCAACTCCTCACTGCCAAGTGCACCGCACCAGCGTCGCCCTCATAAATCACCCCCGGAAACAAAACATGCTTAATCTGTGACGCGCAGACTCGACGCACAAATTTATTACCTGCTCTCCAGACATGGTTGCACATCTCCGAGAGCCACTGTTTACCATGAGAGAGAAAGAGAGCAAAAAAAGCAGAAATAAAGGGCTTTACTTGAATAAAACTTATCCACATATGTTGGGAATGGCAGCTAACTGTCGGTTCAGTGTGAGAGACAAAGCATTTACTAGGCAGGGTAATTTGAATGGCTTATTACAGCTGAAAATGTGCACGCTTCTGCACCACCGCGTTGGCAAAGGGAGGTAAGGATTTTTTTTTTTTTGCTCAAGCGTATTTGTAAGACATAAATACCTAAGTCTTTTGCATGGATTAGGCTGGCAGAGAGAGTGATTGGCCTATAGTATGAGTCAAATTGCCTGCTTGAGCCTGGGTGTCTTCAATAGCACCACAGGGGTGTAAGAGAACAAAAGCTCACCTCACCATAATCCCAGAACAAGAAAACAAGCAGAAAATATAAACTAGCTTTATGCGTTTGTATAATTCATATTTTATAAAGCCACTGCTACCCATTCATTACCAATCTTATATCATGACAGATGCAGCCATACAAGAAGATACAAAGGAACATGAAGCATATTGGTGGAGATTTACTTAGCAAAGATATCATGATTCTCATTATTGAGCAAAATCCAACAACTAATTAATTAGTTTCCTTAATATCCAAAAAAAAAAGACCCTGTGCTTAAATGATATGCCCATGTTGTGCCTAGTTAAATGTCAGCTTTGGGAAAATATTCTCAGGGGTATTGTTATTTTCAGTAAGGATGCATACTACTGAAGTCTCTGGGCCCAGCATCTGGAGTAGACAAACAATACCAATGCTGTCCCCTTGCCATCTTTAATGCTTTAATACTGATTACAGCAGGAGTGTGAGAGCCAAAGCAAACTACATGAGGATTCCTCCCTGTGGACTTGGGCTTTGTTCATTTCATACACTAAAAAAGCTTAGTATGGAGAGTCCCTTCTAGCACCAACTATTACCAGTGGTGGTGGAAACATTTACAGACTTTTTTCAGGCTGTTTACTTAGCTGCCCATATCCGGCCAGTGGCTATTGAGTGTTTTTCTAATGGTAACGTGTTGCTAGAGGTGAAACCATTCTTGCTTTAACATCCTTTAGGCCTTGACAGGCAGCCGGTGCAAGTTTGTTCCTACTTGTCTTTTATTTGCTCTCACAACAGTCAGAATGCAACATGACAGCACCTGCTGGATCTTTATCGTGATAGCATGTCAGCTGAAAAAGATACAGCGAGGTCTAATTATGAGCTGCGACTGTTTTCAAATGCATAGCGTGCCAAAGGCGCACTCAGAAGTCTGGAGCTGGAGGATAAACTGCGACGCATGAATCACCTTGGAAGATCTTATGCAACTTTATTTGTTCTTGACAAACCCTTCCACAAGCTGAGCTGTCTCTCTGGCTGAGGAGGATGGGAGCAGATGTAACTACTAGCAAGATTTCACTTTTCAAAATTTCAGTTTTCATGCACTGTAGGAGCTAGTGGATTGGTGAATCACTATATGTTTTTGCAGATTATTTTTAAGAGGTAATTTAGATCATTTTGAAATGTCTTCGAGGAATAATCTTTTTGGCTTCCTGTAAACCGTTTTATTGCTGCTTTTATTGGTTTATGGATTGGATAATGGCATTGAATGTAAGTACTTTGGAAACATTTTTAAAAGAGGTTTTAAAGGATGTCAAAAAGGTTATTTGGTTAAATGGATCTCACTATCTTGCACAGGCATTTATGTTTTTGTTTTTATGATTTTGTGCACATTGAGGAGACCCAATCAAATAAAACATCTTTCTACAATAATTTTTTGTATGAAGTGTTAAAAACTGTAGTTTGGCTTTACTATTTTATAAAAGGGTAAAGAGAGGTATAAACTGTTGCAATTGTAGTTGTCAGTGGGCTTAAATATTCGTCATAGACAAGGGTTCTGTAAATCACCAACACTCAGATGCAATCAAACGCTTTCATGCACATGGTCACAGGCCAAAGCTCCTGAACCCTGACTGCGTAGGATGAACACGTTAATTGCAAGCCCATTGACCTTTATTTGTAATAGCCCACATATTCTTCATGCTTGCTTTTTAATAATCTGCCCGTCCTTAATTGAGAAAGGTCTGTGTCATCCATCACCCTTTGCCGATAAATCTCTGCAATCTCTTAAGTAGTAATCACCCCAGTTGGTGCATTTTCATCAAAGTGCAAGATCAGTACAGTGTAGCCACTGCCATGGCAATATGGAAACATTGTTATTCTCATAGCATATCCATTAAGGCTGGGCAATGTATCGTTTGTATTAGTATACCATGATATTTGCATGCCATGATGTTGCTTTTCAAGATTAGCAATATTTATAACAGTATATTTGACAGATAATGGCCATTATATCAATGATATAGACCTCTGAAGTTATGCATTATCATGCAGTCAGCATCAAACCGATATTAGGAATTCTAAGCAGGTTTTCTTTATGAAAAAATTGAGTCACGTTTTCATAAATTGTCATTGTTGCATCATATAGTAAACTAAAATGTTCCAAACTTGTTTTGTGCTAAGTACATTTCCCCTTGAAATGTCACTGGATCCTCTTAATTACAAGGTCATTTAGCAATTGAAATATGAATATTGATACTTGAATGCTACAAGCAAGCTAACATTCTCACAGATTGAAATAATTTTGCATTAAAAAGTAGGTTCACTATTAAACTTCAACACTATTATGTACCAACACTAGCTACTCAAACTGCAGGCAAGCCCTGCCAAAGCAACTTAACCTTTGTGTGGGGATTTTGGTGAGCCAGTCTTGTGATGTCAGTTCAATGTGCAGCATTGTTAGCTTGCATGCAGTATTTGTCTTTCAGCTCCTTAACAACCTTCAAGTTCAGATGATACAATAACATTTGTGAGAAAATGCATTTTTGTTTACCATAGGACGCAATGTCAGTGATTCATTCTTCATAGTATTTTCTCATAGGCATATCAGAACAAATAAAAATAAGGCTTGTAAGGCATTCTTTTAGTGCAGAGTACCGGCACTTAGGAAGAGTGGGCTCATTAACTTTATTAATGTGAGTTATCATCTGATACTGTGATATGTTAAAAAATTATCATGATACTGAATTTTATAAATATTGTTCAGCCCTAAAATCCATATAGCACATCTAGCAGTCCATGAACGTCAGAGTCTGTGCGTAAGAGGCGTGACATCAAATTTATGCCTGACTATAGTTTGACTTAATGAGATGCGAAGCAGTGATTCACTGCATATTTTAATTTACACAAGAGTGCTCATTTAGAGGGTGTAAATTTTGTTCGTACTTATGTTTCATAAATGAGGTCCTGTATATTCTGTATAATATTTGCAGGCAGACTTAATATTTTGGTGGGATTAAAAAGGGCTGCAACAGATAGAAGGCTGTACCTAATCATTCTGCTGCCAACTGATTTCACTGAGGTGTAATAAGGATAAAAAGTAATGTACTGAAAAAGACTAATTGAAACAATAACAAAATCATCTATCTAAGAGCATCAACAAAAGTTCTGAGGTCCGTGCCCTCAAGCATCAGGATTCTGCTTGTTAAGATCAGATTCCTCTCTTCTTGAAAGTTATATTTAGCTCTTAGATTTCAGACTCATGCAGTAATGAAGAACTGTCTTAGTATATTTTTTGCCAATAACTCTGTTTTGGCCAAAATGTCAGGTAGAGGCATTTGATTCTGCAGTTTCAATATGTGCAAAAGAGTATTAGAGTGTGACATTTAGGTTGACGCAGAACTGCATTCAGGCCAACTTCTATATCAATATTATAAATAGGTTGCAGTAGAGAACAGCTGAAATATCCTTATAAAGACCAGTGTGCACACACCACTCATTTAGTTTTAAAGTTTCAAAATGTGATAAAATGATTATGATGTAGGTTTCCGGTCTCTGCCATTTCAGTCTTTGTTTATCAAGTGGATCTCTGCTAATGCTACCTGACAACAGGACGTCAGAGTGAATTATTCCACAGCCATTTTGCTTGATTAATGAAATAATTCATGAAATTAGGGACAAAATGAATAATGAGAAGAGGAGCTTCATTTCTGACCTTGCTCAATTTTTAATGAACTCGGTACAGTTAATGCAGAATGGCTGGCTCCTTTTTTATAAATGGCACCATACAGTAGCTTCACCAAATGGTGAGATAATTAGAGAGCGCCTACCATTTTTGGAAGCTACTCTAGGCAGGCGAAAATACAATAGAAGAATAGAACATGCATTAGGAATAAAGCAGAACGTGGAAATGTTTCAAAGCCTAAGCACTAGGTACTATTTTCTCCTGGGATTTCTCCTCATTACCATCCACTGGGTGCAGGGAGATTATATGTCTGTGATTGTGAACTGCTGACAACGCTAAGAAAACAGGAGGTTTTCCTTCTTGGAAGTTTTTTTCTGAAAATATATAAACAATAGAAATAAAGGAGTTCTGTTGCCAGACTGGTTGAAGGTCAGTAGGTCATTGCCATGGTTCTACAAGAACTCGAGAAGATCAAGTTTCAAATGGGTTAAAAGATTAGTTTAGTAAAGACTGCAAAACCACAAAAACACAATGGATCACAGTTGACAGTGGATTCTGATGTAGAAAAACTTGAAAAAAGTAGAGCCAGTCTGAAAACTTCAGCAGTTTTGATCCACATGAGTATGTGACAGTTGTGTGGTGTGCTGTGCAAGGAGCTGGCATGGCACGCTCAGTGTTAATTACAGGCAGTAATGAGAGAGCTGAACCAGACTGCGAGACATGGGGTATTTTTAGAGCCCCTACATAGTTATCTAACACACAGCCAATGTCTGCATTGACACAGAGTGCCATGCTTTAGCGCCAGATGCAGTTTTCGCTCTATTTCATCTCCCCACCTTTAGACTGTCTGCTGTGGTTACTCTGGCACACCAGGTGTGGTGAAATAAGTTGTTCATATATCACTGATTGCTGATAAGTTCACAAACTGTCTGCTTTTCCACTGTTGGTTAATTTCTCACTTCATCTATCCGTGGTGTTTCATAGATGAGAACACATTATGGGAATCAAATCATACTTTTCTAAATGGAAATCCCTTTTTCATTGACTGTGAATAACACATGAACAGTCTCAGTTCGAGTTCAGCATATGTGTGAGTTCTGCAGTGAAAGGAGACAGTCACTCACTGCTGAGACAGACTGGGACCAAGGCGGCCTACAAAAGACATTTTGGGCTTTTGGGGCTAGTTCCTCTAATTAGGAAAAAGATAATGATGCATGATGCAAGAACTTGCAGTCAAAACGGTGACCTTCAGTTTGGGCGTGACTGTTTGAAACTCTGTCATTCAAAACTGCTGGAATAAAAGTGTCCTGCTCTTTTAGAGCTGGTACAGTGAATCCTCCCCTGACTTTTTGGAGTTTGTTGTGTGAGGGCCATTGTACAATCCTTTTTTAATTGGTGGCATAGTAGCCCTGTAGTCTGGTGCTATTTGTGGTCTGGCACAATGTTGAAAATGTCAGCTGTCTCCTATCAGAACATATTCTATAAAACTCATGCAGTGTTCTGGATCTCGTTGACCCATCAATACCAAATTATTTGACTTCATGGTCAAATATATATATTGTTATTTCTGGCTGTTCATTTCTAACTTTTGTTGAATTCAAACCTTAAAAGTGTGTACATTACTATCGAAAGGTTTGAAATTACTGGTTATATTTATGATTGATGTTATTTTATTCTACAAAAAATAACTTACAGAAAATACCACATAATGTAGATATACCATACATTAGATATATATAGAAGATATTTTGATGTTTATTAACATCAAGAATAAATTATAAAAGATATTCTGTAACTACCTATTCATAGTAATTTCTTGATATGTAATATACCTGAGATTTGATCATTACTTTTTAAATTTAGGCATTTTGGATATTAATTTTTTGTAACTTTATTTTAAATGTTATTCAGCTCAGTCATTATGGAATCATCTACAGCTCTATTCATTATTCTGGAAAGATCTAACATTTCTGCATTTATTAGAATTTCCTACAAATGAGTTGAAACCTAAAAAGTAGTAACTTCATATTAAAACGTATAACATTTTATACATGTGAATTCAACAAATTAATTTTATATTATTGAAAAAAGTTAGTGTATGTGAACTTACACTTAATTTTCTCACTCATCATTTATATATTAATTTCATAGCAGGCAATTAGAAAACAGATCATTCATAGTAGTTACTAAATAATAAGTCTTCTAACTGAAAATGCGAATAACATCCTCTGGTACACTTCAGCACATATCAGTGCACAATTACTGTTTATTTGCTAAATATAACATATTGGGAAAAGTAAAACAGAATGTGGCCTATGCACGTTATATTTTATGTTTTTTTTTTTTCAATATCTCAAACTGAGCAAATAAATAGAAATTGTGCACTAAAATTTTTAGACCAACAGGCCATATTTAAGCGTATTCCCTGCAGAGGATGTGTAACTTATTTTCACTTCATTTGATTTGAGTGTTCACATCTTTTCTATATGACTGTACTGTATTCATTTTTTTCAAGAGATAGATTAGATATAATCCACTCGCATAAGGAAGGTTAGAGTCAAAGGAAACAAGTGAAAGACCTTGTAGACCACCAAAACTGTCACCATCAGATAAACAGCACTTTCATCTTTGAGATAGGAAGAAATCAAACTCCACTCTTACTTCAGATCTGAAAAAAAAATCTCAGGTGTTTCTGTCCATCCTTCCACTGTGAGAGGACAGCTCAGCTGAGTCTGAAAGGATGTGTAGCTGTCAAGAAGCCATTACTGAGAAAAAAAAATAGATAAAAAGGAAGAAAATTTGCAAATCAAACAAAGAAGCTGCTGGTATTCTCAGAACAATGGACTGGTCACTCCAGAGTTCAGACTTCAACATTACTGAATGTGTTTGGGATTACTCAGAAAAAAATGCAACCAGCTTCAAAGGCTGAACTTGGTGTGGAAAAATATCCCTGCAGATTTGATTAAAAAACTGAAAGTCTCCTAAAAGATGGGAACTGTAATAGAGACAAACAGTGGACACAATAAATATAAAAAACTTTAGCTTCTGTTTATCTGTTCAATATATGTGTTTAAAAAATGAATAACTTGTACTTAGCGGCCATTTTGACTGGCATTAATGAAAAGTCTCTTGCACAATATTGTATAAATGTGATACATCAAACTGTAGCTGAAATTATATAATTTCAAGTGAGTAGTGAGTAAAAAAAAGCCAGTTTGTGATGCCTTAGTGATACACTAATGCATTAATACTGGATCAAGCGTTTGTCCTATGATGTTTGACCCTTATTGGGTCAATTTCTCACTTATATTAATAATCATAACACAAAACAAAAACGCACCCAGCACCCTCGGTGTGGCTGAGTGACAGCTGCGGCTGGTCCAGGCTCTCCCCTGAGCCAAGCCCTGTCACACACACGCATGCCCAGAGTGTGTGTGTCCATCTGGGATCCTACCCTTCAAACTGCTGTCGCCCAGCTCCCTCCCGGCAGAAAGACCGGGGGACAAGAGGAGGCAGAGAGTGTGAAGGAAAGCCTCACAGGGGCGAGAAGGAAGCCGTCCAAAGCCAGCTGGTCTGGCTTTGAGGAAAGCAAGAGAAAAAGAGAGGGGAAGAACAAGAGAGAGGGAGAGAGACAGAAAGAGAGAGAGAGGGAGAGACGAGAATGAAAGAAGAGAGAGAGAAGTATTAAGGTTAAAGGAAGTGTCCTTGTTGGAAAGGGAAGAAGTGGCCCAGCCGAAGCGAAGAGAGAGGCACCTGGAGGAGGCCTTCACAGCAGGTTCTGTGAAGGCATCAATAGCTCAGTAGATACAGGTGAGATATGGGGTGGGGGGGGAGTCAGTTGTTGACATTTGGCATGAAGGGCCCATGCACTCTATTAAATTATGTGATAATGTGCAATAATATTTACATTTGGCATGTGCAAATTATAGGCCCTGTGTGGGCACAGGTAAATCTTCATGGCTGAACTGTTGATTCTAAAACTAATTTTCAAAGCGTTTTAGTATGTATGTGGACTAACTTGAGGTCAGGACAATATCTCTGCACTGTTTGTGAGGCATTATCTGCAACTCATCTCCATTTTTCCAAAGACAAATGTTCGATAACAGTTCAGCCAATGTGTGTGAACTCGACGACGGTATGAATTTACAATAATCAGGTAATGACAGTATAAATGCATGCAGAAGGCTTTTGTGGACCTCAAGCATTCAGTGAGAGCTGGCCGTTAAAATCCAGCAGAGTGAGGGTACACAAAAATATGTCCCACTGGACTAACACTAATCTCAGGACCACAGGTGGCAGGGGTCTAGGGGTTTAGAGCAATCAGTAAAGTCTCTGGTGCCAGTGAGTGTTTGCTGTGTGGGCCTATATGTGCCCAGCCCTTGACGGCTTTACTTTTACAGACAGCGCCAGCTTCAGGAGGATCGAAACAGAGAAATACATGGATATGAATAAACCCACAAAAATGTATTGAGTTTACAGGCGCAGATAGTCGTACCGATATTAGAGGCAGTTTTCAGGCTATTAGTAGGAAATAAGTGGGTATGCTCACATTGAATTTCAGTTATATTGAATGTCTGCATTTATTTTCATTGTGTTAAATCCCAGTGTGAATAAATTTTGGCCCTGTGGACCCTGAAGTGGTGTAGAAGCTTAACTTGAGATTTAATTGCAGCTGTTTCAAACAACAGTTGAAGTCACTGTTAAAATCACGATTGAAATTTTCCTTTTGACCCCTTAAAAGGCCAGTTTTATTACATATTTCTATAACAGCTCAACCAGTTTGCATTGAAATCCCTGTAGTTACTGAGTAGTAAGCCTGGGATTTTAAGGGGTTGAATGTAATAGTACACTTATTTTAAGAGTTCTCAGTATGCTGAAAGGTTTCTTTATTTATTACAATGCAGGAAAAAAAAATGAAATTTAAAAAATTGCTAAATGTATTAATTTTTTTTACTATATTTCTTTTTTCTTTTCTTTTTTCTTCCCAAAAATGATAGTTTTGCATAATATAAAGTGGATGCCTGTTCCCCATCTAAAACTTTTAAACTGGTTCAATGAATTTAGTCACTTCGCTCTATTCAATGGTGGTCTGGTCTCGGCTGCTACATGAAAATCTGAAGATGTTAACATGGCAGTTTTTTGTCCATCTAGGGTTTCACTTGTTTCACAGTGTGAGCTGAAGACATAACTTCATAAGCTTTCAGGAATGCAGTGGGCCAGTTCCAGTACCGACACATAGGCAAGCAATGAGCCAACATAATAATCAGCATAATCATTACTCTAAATGTAAATATACTCAGAATTACTCTGAATGTAAATACAGAAAGGAGAAAGTCAAATCAGCTGAGAAGATAATCTCATCATTTAAAAACATTTCCAATAAAATTTTCAATGAAAATCAATGTATGTTTATATTTATTAATCACTTGTTATGTTTTTAATGGGATAGACTAAGTATACATTTTAAGTTGACAGTTTTATTGTTCCTTCCCCACTTTGCTGAATATATATACTGACAACACATTGCTTACCATAATAAGGATCGTGTTTACTAATGAATATGATTCACAAGTCTTTTAAAAGAAAATCACTATAAACTCCAGTTCCTGAGTCTTTTTATTGCTGCTGTAAAATCTGCTTTGTTGAGTGCGCTCAATAGGTATAAGGAATACAATGATGCAAACTCAGTTAGCTTACGTATATATATATTCTAACAAGAAACCAAAATACCTAAAGTACCTCAAAGCTGCCCAATGAACTGTTCATTACGGAAGTCAGTTTCCACCACTGGAGGCAAATATATATCTGATTATTATGAGATAGCAAGTCAAAATTATGAGATACTAAGTTATAATTATGAAAAGCTTTCTCATTTTTATGACTTAGTAAATGGCTGTGTATGTTTTTCAATGGCAGAAATAGTAAATAGACCACCTCATTATGTTCTTACAGTAAGAACATGCATCAGACAAAATTCCCTTCATATTTGCTGTTTATTATCATTACTGACCTGGGTGGGACTGAATGTTACAAGAAGTGACAAGAACTCAGTTTAGCTCACAGTGCAAGTGATGATACACAATCAGCAGGCCAATATCAGATGCTGTATTAGTCATTTTATTTTTTTTAAAGAAACACCTGAGGTACAGAACAGTAAAGAGACTTGTGCAGACCTGTTATGATAAGCACAGAAACTCAAAAAAAAACAGGTACATTTCCAAACAGACTAGCGTACTGTGTACTTATTTAAAGTAGAGTGTTTTTTTCTTTCGGAAGTGAATCTAGCCTGTAGAATGTGCAGGACGTTGCTCCTTTAAATCCCGGCAAAAACAACTCGTGTTGTTCAGCACCACACCTCTCCCTCAGATCCTGCAACTACACGTGACTCGGCCACATGCGACGCAGACGTAGACGAACTTCCCCTCTGTGATTGGTCGCTGTCAAACCGCCGGCGAACGCCATTGGCCGAGAGCAGCGTCACTCACAGAGAGGCGCTCCTATTGTTGCTGTTGTTTTACAGAAATGACGTCAATCGTATCTAAGGCCGCGCTGCCTTCAACTACAATAAACAGTGAAGTGGTCGCCTGTAACAGAGCCCAGAACAAAACAACCCACTTAGTTCACCTCCACGCAGCTTGAGTATAAGTTTTCTTGCTTGAACAGCGTAAGGTAGTACTAAGGGGTGCTTTTTGAGATGAGCACCTCGTCGGTGGTGTGTTGTGACTTGTAGAAACCTGTCTGTTTATCTTCTCTCTCGTACTTTGCGCCATTCGACCGTCTCTGTTAATGCGGGTGATGTCATGAGTCAGCTATGGACCTGTTTCCTGTCTTTTCCTCTCCGAGCAGTAACTTTTATATCGCACGCAGCTTCTTTTCCCGCCTCCCCCTCGCGCAGCAGGCTTAAAACAGTCTGAAACGGACGGGTTTCGTGAGTACCCGCTCTTTTTTTTATTTACTTTATTTTTTGTTATTCGAAAAGAACTGCTCCGTAAGTTTCCATATTTCTTGTTAATTGAGACGCGAGTAGGAGGAGGAGGAGGAGAGGAGGAGGGAGGAGGTTGACTGACTTTCGTCTGCTGTTCGTCAGAGTCGGGGAGGAGCCTCTCTTTGACAAGAGATTGCTTCTTCGGAGTTTGTCAGCTCCCGAAAATAGAAGCCCGTGTGCCAATGTGACTGAAAATACACCGGTGTCACACCGCGTCCACAGGACTCTCTGATACACAAGTATCTATATACAGCGAGGGAGTGTGGAGGAAAAAAGGTGAGTAGCAAAAATAGCAACAATATTGCACAGGAGAGAGGGACTTGGTGTGGAAGAGAGAGGGAGAGAGAGAGAGGGAGAGAAAGCGCAAGAGGGAGTCGTGGAGTGCCTTTTAGGAGCACAGATGAAACGCGTACAGTACTACATGTAGTTCACGGAGCGGTTAGAGTAGGACAGTTTTCCGTTCGGATCATTTGTTCGTCAGAAATTGACGAAAAACACGCAGGAATGTTTGGCTGCGTGTTTAAGAACTTTCGTGTGGAGAATGTGTTTTTCCTTCTTCTTTTTCTTCTTCTTCGCGTGTACGCAATTCTCTGTCTCTGCGTAGATTCGTGTTTTTAACGTTGTGGTCTCCAGTGGACTACACTAAGGTTATCGCTCTTATTCATATCTTCCACAAAATACAACTGTCTGTCTGTTCGCGGTGTTTGTTATGCAGTTGTTTACGTGCGTCATGTCTTTGCAAATGAGACAGAAGAGGACACATCAGTCAGATAATGAGACACGCCAGCCTTCCTCATAAAACCATTACTTTGTGCTTCAGACTTTATATGCTGAGTTTCAGAGTGAACGGACTGTAAGATTGTTGTCTTCAGTACATGGGACAAGGGGGTCTTCTCCATTCGGGAAGAGAAGTTGAAGTTGTCACCAAACTGCATGACTGCATGCTAAATTGTGATAGTTTTAACAGCTACGGCAGATCAGAGCTTAAAACAAGTCCCATATACTGTGTTTGGCCACTGTTAAGTTTTGATATAGGTAAATGATTCTTTTTTATACCTGATGTTATATTTACAGTAGAAATGTCTTACTGTATTTACTGTTTGAACAGACGTGCACCATATTCAAAGTATGTATGTATTTCATAATGCTCCATAAAATGAACAATGCTTGGCATGAGCATGCGGGCTCCAGATCACTTCTTCAACTAGATGGTGCTGGTCAGTGTTTGTGCGGCCCGGCACATAGTGTCACATAAGTGTTCAGCTGGCATGCTTTAGTGAAAACCCTCCATCCGCTGTATGCTTGCGAACAATCGTGGTGTCTCTGGAGAGCAGTGCTAATTGGTGCCATCAATTACACTGTAATACCATGTTAATTTCTAATTTGATTTAATGTTGTTCATAATGTTGGCCTGTCTTAAGTATTAGCCAGAGGGCCGCCTCATACTCAGCCGAGTGATCCCGACACATCCGCAAGGGATGCACTGCAACAGACTTACTCAGTTTAATTCATTTCAAAGGCATGGTTTGTAGAGTAAGTGTTATTATTAGTGACTAACTAGTGTGAGGAAAAATACAGAGGCCCAACCAGGCCTAGCTTTGAGTGACAGCTCTAAATAGCTGCCTACAGTAAGCTGAAAATGACTTTCTTATTCATGGTCCTTAATATGACTGTAGGAAACTTAGTGACCTTTGCACTGTCAAATATGAGTGAAATGCTGCTGTTCTTATAAACTGACGATTGTTGCTAGGAACCAGCAGTATTGTCTGCAGTAAAATCAAAAGTGTTGAAATAACTCTTACTCTGTTCATTTTGGACTCTATAAGAGTAAAGGTGGTGATTTTGCGGTGTAAATTTGAATATAGAGGGAACATCTTTCCCCCATGCTTGCACTTACTGTCAGTTTAAACTTGTGCACAAGCATATAACCCTATACAAATAAAGTATATTAATAATAAATAACATATAAATACAATATAAAGTATTTTTTTTTATATATTACTTTTTTGTGTAAGTGACTTATTTTTAGAGAGTTATACTAAGACCTGTCGGCACAACGTGAACTGCAGAAACTCCCAAATAAATTAAAATCCCTTGAGTTTTTCATATCTGTATTTTCATTAGGTTTAAAGAAACATTTTCTGAAAATGCAACTAAAATTGCAGTCCGGTACGCCCCGTCTGAGATGTGCTTAATCACCCACAGGCAAAAGACTTATTGTAAGTGATTATGTCTTGAAGATTGCACACCCCATTCCAAAATACCATATAATTTACCTTTGAAGGGTGTAACCGCTTCACATTAGGACTTCTTCCAAACCTTGACAAAATGACCTTTATTTTGACCTTGCTGTTAAAATTTCAAGCCTGTGTTAATTATATAATATGTACTTTGTAACCACTAAGAAATATAATTTTGCAGGGTATTTTTTTTAGGCAGGTTAAATGAATTTCATCCAGGGTTATTTTGCTGTGGAAGAGAACGGGCTCCTCCTGACTAAGCCAGTAATTACATGAAGCAGGCAATCAGGTCATGGTACACAGTCATGAAAATGACCTTAGGAGCAGTGTTTGCCTGTCACGCTGGCTATTTCGCTTCAGAGAGGGCTGGGGCCTCGTCCGACAGTGGACGCACAATTTTTCAGCTTCTCGGAAAGATGAGATAATAGATTGTTGGAGCGCTTTGTTTTATAAGAGTGATCTGAACTGAATGGCAGATAATAGCTTCTGAGCACGCGTACTTGCTCCAAATTAGAGCTGGAGTGGATGTGTTGGAGCGGCGCCCAAGCCCTGACACACTAAAGTAAACAAGCAGGAAAGAACGTTATCAAGTAGAAATCAAACATCATAATTTCATAACTGGAATATTTGATGTAATCTGCGAAGGGCGCAGTTCCATTCTGAATCTTTGTTATGAAACTGGATTGAGTCATTAATAAATATAATATTATTTTGTCATCGTTTTAATTATTACAAATGTTTTTTCTTTTGTTTTGTTTATCAGTGCCATATTACATTGTGAAGAAAGGGCTTTTTTTACTTTATACGTAATCCCAACACTCATCACTTATCATAACCAATTAATAATTTCCAAACTTGCTTTGGTTGCGCCCGCAGCACCAACCATGTCTATGAAACTCAGCGGTGATGCATTTTCACACTATATCAAGAGATAAAGCACATGTTTTTCTCATTCATGCTCTTTGCTATAACTGACAAAGCCCTCCCTCGCTAGACCTGCTAAAACTTTTGCACCTAGGCCAAAGTGATACTATTATGCCTACTTGTGTGTAATAAATTTACTTTTGCATAAAAAAAACTTGCTAGAAATGGTTGAGGATATATTATCTTCTTCTCAGTCAATGTCTTTGTATAAGACCAAGATGTAGAGATAAAGAAGACAGTTTACACAAGTTTTTATCCTTGCTCACCTTATGAGGTATGCCTAACTTGGTGGTTAATGGAAATAGCACCCTTTTTAGAGGTGGTAGGCATCTTGGCATGGATATAAAGACCTCGTTGTACATTTTTATTGAGTGTCTATTTCTGGTCTCAGCTCAAGTATTTTATTTTTTTTTCACTTTTTTTTTTTACATCGATTGCATTCACATTACATCCCCGATAGTCTGTTCGCGACTGCAGATGTAGTTGGCTGAAGTTCTCTCCGATCCTTCTCCATTAGCTTGTTCATAGCCTTAAAGTAATAACACAGGACTCCAATACATGTGCCCATTATCATGTAGTCTCCCTGTGGATTATGTACTTTGCGTGCTGATGAGGTGCATGGAGGAGTAACGTGTGTACAGCCATCTCACAGTAACTGCTGGTCTGTATGGTTCAAATACACCCCCACAACTCTCCCGCATAGAATGGAAACTTAGTAACCACAAAATTCTTCCATAATCGAGTTGTGTCATGTAATGATGATTATACTGCTGATTACTGTCAGTTAGTGTTGGGTGATATATCATTTATACCAGTATACATAGCAATAATAGTTTTTAGTTTTAGTGTTGTTGATAGTTAACAAAAGCTTAGTTAACTGCAGTGTATATCGTTTGCTGGTTGTTTCAGATTTTAGTTTCAAAAAGTAGTTCATCATACTTAAAAACTAAAAAGTATGTTTTCTGGAAATGTGATTTACAATACTGGGTAAAGTTTTATTTGTTGTATTTTTAAGACAAATAAAGCAGAACAAAACAGTCCATTCAAAGCAAGCTTTCTACACCATTCTTTCATCACAGAGCACCAGCTTTCCGGGAGTATGGGGACAAAAATAAATAAATAAAGGAAAATACAGGGAAATAAATGTGTGGTAGATCTGACACACATACAGGAGAGAATAAACAGGAGAGCTACATTTATAGCAAATCACCAAAGTTCTACCCATTTAGGAAATCTGCAAATTTGTCTTTCCACAACATGCAGCGCAACTCTAAAATGCATCCAGTACAAAGTGATGCATGCAAACTGTCCTATGTTAATCAATGTAACCATCTATTTTGGGTGCACGTGGAAAGCAGCAGTTTAGTTTCACTTTGTTTTTTGCCACCTGCCACTGTTGAAGCATGTATAAATAGTAGTGGGTTTAGTGGGGCGTGAAGATTAATTGTCCCACTAAATGACCCCCTGATACCAGGCTTGTGCCAATATCTGATATTTTTCTTGTACATCAGATATGTTTCAAGTGTTGATGCTCATACGTGGTGATCTGTAAACATAAAATGTAGTATTTGGGAGTACATATACCTGGTTAAGCATTACAGAGGAATATACCATTTATTTCTTTATAGGGTTACACATTCTGTAAAATGAATTAAATGCAGATATCTTAGCACAGTAACCCAGTATTGCTTAAATGTTCTGCACTTCTGAAATGCAATTAATATGTCCTTTCATTTACAACAATTATCTGTCAAATCCAGTATGATTCCCGTATCATCATGCATCCCTATAACTTTATTCATCCAAATTTAAATATCATCTAATACAGTAATATATTTGGGAAATGTTTACCAATACCATCAGGCATTACTGTTGGGCAAAATGCAGTGAAAACCTGCGTAAACATATGCTGTTGAAATCATTTTCTGCATCTTGTTTTGTTTGCATGGCTGTTGGTGCGTGAGGTCGCTGAGTATGAAATAAAGTTATGAGTGAAACTCCAGAGGTGGTGATTGGTGTGGCACGGGTTGGATGTGTGTGAGTAGGGGGGGGGCAGGTCGAGCGTCTCTTGCCGTGCTCTTCACAGCACTCTCCCCATCTAACAGTCTGCTCTCAGCTTCTTCCAGGAGAGAGAGCGTGAGAGAGAACGAGAGAGAGAAAAAGTGAGGGCGAGAGAGAGAGAGAGAGAGAGAGAGAGAGAGGGTGAGGGAGTGAGGCTGGAGTGTGTGGGCGAGTCTGATCTGCAATTAACGCTGGCTGTCAGAAGGAGAAGGCTGGCGTTTACACCGTTGCTTCTGAATCACTGAGCGCAACACTTTCCTCTCCTTCTTCTCCCTTCACCTCCCCCCCATCCCACCTCCTAGGAAAATTTCTTTCCCAAGGAGAAGAAAGCAGCAGGAAGCTCAGAGTGAAGCACTGAGAAAGGAAGGAAGAGCAAGAGCAAGAGTCGTGCTGGATATTCTGGGGCCAGAACGAAAGGTTATCAGCGCTTTGATCGTTGGGTGAGCCCTGTTTTTTTTGTTTTTGTTTCTGTGAAGCGGCAATGCGTGAATACTTAGACGCTGCACTGTGGCACAAGTTTTTAACAAGTCCACTGCCGCACTCTTTGTGCTTTGAATGCAGTAAAGCCAAACGTGATATAATGGTGATAAGTGAATGATAGTCCTTTGTGGCTGCAAAGTGGGCTGAGTCAATATAGGATGCAGCGTGAATCTTCGGCCTTGTCTTCCAATACAGTGATGAGCTTTAGTAGTTGACTGCAAAACAGTTGCCCTATTCACATACACATTTCAGCAGTCTACATGTTGGCTGCACTGAGTCCAACACCCTGCTCTCGAGTGTCTAATTTGCGTCAGCTGCAGCTGGCAAAGGATTCATTGTTCAATCACAAGGCTAGCCGCAGATGCATTTTAGTTGATGGAGATGCACAGAGAAGTCCATATGCCTACTTGTGTGAAATGCAACTCATTAATAGTCTCATAATTGGGGGTGATTATATGCACTTACATTTAACCAGCCGTTTTAGAATGATGACCTCTAGTGCGACTTTGATGTAGTGCTTTACAAGCTATTTTATAAGCATTACAAAACACTACAAAAATTGTTAGTAAATCATTTTATAACTTGCATGTCACCTGAATGCTTGTTGTAAAGTTCAGTCAGACCTATCAGAGAAAAAAATCGAACCCCTCGAACCCTAGGCTTATTGTTCGGTTATTAATCTTAAAATGCATTCAGTAGCTTCTATGAATGATTCAGTAACTTCTGTGAAACTAGTGCAGGCTATGTAGTTATGGGATTGAGGAACTGAATTGTGGACCCACATTGAGGCCTGTTGGGTTTAAAGGTTTAAGAAATTGATTATAACTTCACTTTTGAGTGCGGTTTGACAGTGTGGGGTTGATTTACACCTAAATGAACTATGCGAAGCTATTGTCCCCCAGCAGTCACAGACTCTGTTCTGCACACGTCATTGTCATTACTCACTCATCTACCCCTGTAGAGGGCCTGTGCTTTTTCTCAGAGTAAAGTGTGAAGGCACTTTGGCAGTTGTGCTCCAAATATTTCCCAAATCAGCTGTAAAGAATGCCATACTTCAGCTTCTTGTCTGTGAAACTCTCGCTAGCTCTTCTTTTTGTTTCAACAGCTCTGCCTCTCACTCGCGCATGCTCAGGGCCGACGTGATTCATTGTTTACTGGAGCACCATCATTGAGCTGGAGATTCCAGCGTTCTCCCGCGAGACCTGGAGGCAGGATGCAGAATCTTGAACCCAGCAGATAATGTTTTAGCCATAGTTTTGCTTGTGTGGGCAACGCAGACTTTTGTTTTTTCTTCCTCCAGGAAACATCTCTGAGGATCTTTTATTGAATAAGAAAACGGTATAAATGAAGCAGCTTCTATTGCTGAAAAGGGCAGCAGAGCTATGAATATGCATGGCTGCTGAACGCATAAATTCGTGGTGATTTAGCCACTGCTGACTTCCCTCTCTATTATCTGTGGCTTTTGGATCGGCTTGCTAACCAAGCGGAATGTATGGTGTCCCAGCGGGGTCACCCAGCAATCAGCCCCAAGGAGCGGCTCCAAAACCAGAAACCTCTGGCTGCCTCCTGTCCCACCGCCGCGCCACCTCGCCGCACGTTTGATGCTAAATAGGTTACCCCAGGATACGAGAAACACGCTAGGCAAACAGAAAGATCATCGCTTAAGACATGTAGCAAAATATTAGCTCCTCGTCACTTTTTTTTCCTCCTGCCCTCTCCTTCCTTCGCACAAACCTGGGCCTGTTACAGCTCGTAAATAGGTTTCCCCAGCACTTGCCAAATAAAACCATCTATCAGGTTCTTAGGCTCCACAGTTTTAACTTTATTAGGTAGGCCCTTAATATGTAGCGATGATGACTTCCAAACCCATTGGCTTGGGGATTAGCGAGCAACTTTGGCACAGGCCTCTGCACCACATGCGCTTTATAAATACTGCTCACTTTCTGACATGCAGATAAGGTTTCAAAGTGAATATTTATCAAATCATATTTAAACACTTATATCCAGTGTTCTTACATTTTCTGGAGGGCTTGAGAGGGGGGACCAGGGAGGCTCAAAGTTATAATTAAACAAGAACATGTGAGAGGGGCTTTCAGCGGCGAATTATCTGGCTAGACACATGTCAGCTGAATGTATTTTTGCTGCTCCATTTTTCATTACCTGGAAACGTCTTTTGGATAGTCATGAATTGATGGTCATCTGATGGTCATCTGCGTGTTGGAACAAGTAAAGTGCACCAGTCCAAATACTTGTAAAACTAGTGGCAGCTTTTCCAGACACAGATTAAACATAATCTTGGAATAAATTAGGAGATTCTGCACTCCTGTCCTGACACTGTTCTTAAACTGAGTCTGAAACCCTGCTGTGCTTTCTCCATATATCAAGCCTGAATCTCACTAAGAGTTTCTAATATGTGAACATACTGTATGCTAAAAAGGTTTCATTTTATTTAACAGTGATGAATGCTGGAGGTTGGATAGGTTTAATAAAACGCTTGTAGTCATCTAATGCCACAGACCCACTGTATCAAATTCCCAATTAAAACAATTGCTCATATTGTGAGTGTTCAGTAAAATTAGAATTTTATTATGGGAAAGAGGACGAATTTTCCACTGATTTAAAGAACCCGTGTCTGAAGTCTGTAGATCATGTGTTTATGACCTTAACCAAGTTTTGTGAATCATAAAACTCTTTCATTACATTTAATATGCAGTTTTAAACCGATATCTTTGTCGTAGCCCAGACACAAACCTAATTACTCGCCGGAGCACTTGGAATTCTCATTTCCATGACATGCTTGATCCCCTCCACACCTCCACGCTAACCTAACTTGCGCTGTGCAACATTACTAGTTCCGCAAATACGTACTGAAAAGGACGAACAATAGCAACAGATTCCCTTTGTAAGGTGCAGCAGATGTTTACTCCCTCTGCTGAGTTAGTGGAGCGTGGCTGGTGTGCTGCGACTGCTTAGCCTTAAGAACCAGCCTGTACTGACCTTTCAACTGCCCTGCCCTTGGCGCTGACCTGTGGTTGTAAGCCACCTTATACGGCGCACTCAGCACATGTGCTGCTGAGCGGAGCAGAGCGGCTTAGGGATCGACGGGCTCCTCCCTGCCTCCTCTTTGCCCTTCCTGCAGGCTCTATCCCGCTCCAGACACCCTCACTGGAGGCGTCCTCACCCCAGGCCTGGCTACTTGGCTAGCCTGGTGCCAGAGAGAGAGAGCGTGTGTTTAGCCTTGGAGCCAGAGCAGCAGCTCAAATCTGCAGCTTATCCTCTTTCCACCCCACACTGATCCTCCTCCTCTCTGCCTCCTCACGCCGCCAGGCCGTTGCCCACTCACGATTGTGAGCATGGATAAGTCACTGCCCCGCCAAAACAAAACAAAAACTCAAAGGAGCTAATTGACCCAGTGCAGCACTCACCATAGATTATGTCATAGGGCAGTAAAACGCATCGATCTGAAAGGACAGCCTTAACTGCATCAGTTTTGGAATGTTATAATTGATTATAATTTATTATATCTTTTAGAAATCAACACAAACCGATTATATTGATGTTCAGATAAACATGCCCTTTTTTTGGGCAAAATAATAATCTCAGGCATGAAAATCCACAAAAAGCTTTGTGTATTGTTTGCATAGTCTATGTTTCACTACTATTTAAGTCATACATTCCACTAAAAGTGGAAGAAAGAAAAAATTTGCTATTACTAGCATTATCTCTGTAAATACATCTGCTGATGCTTTCAAAAACATCACTAATGACATAACTAATGGCTAACGTGCCAACAGATGTATTTACAGATAAACTACTGTGCTAATAATAATATTAAGAATAATGATAATAATAATAATAGCAGTATTTTTTTCTAATTTTGAAAAAAAAAAAAAGTTGATTCCTATCTTTGAAGCAGATTTAGGAGCAAACAGTGATAGTGCGTGAGTATTTGTCAAATAAATGAATATTATAATAAATGTTGTGCTTGTAGTATATTGTCACACTGAACTTGGCCATGAAAGTATAATTTATCTAGTAATAAAAACAGATTTGTGAATGTTACACAAACTGTCTAATGCCATGGTGTCTGTAATTTTCTAAACGATCATACTTTATTGTGTGGTCAGAAATTTGCCTATTATAGCATTTTTAGGCTTTAGTCTGCTCTATTTAACGAGGCCTTCTGTGCTGTACGCAGTTTTAGCAGAGTTTCATGGTTATTAACATAAGCTGTGCTCAGGACTGTTGTGTCTTTGATCTGTTGTGTTGTCACTTCCATACCTGGTTTAACTGGAACAAAACTGCTGTTTCATCTCCTTCATTGTGAAATCCTGTAGAATCTTTGTAAGGGCCCAGGTTTGATATTCTTAGTCTAAGAAGTATCCGTAGGTCTGTGATTCTTCTCTGTAAGGTGAATCTCCCCCACCGTCGGCCAGATTTGGATTTATTGTGTTGATCTGGGAGCTAGAGCTGAGAAGCAGCGCCCATCTTTGTCTTCTCGAGCTTTTTTCATAGCGAGTCTCATGGGATTGACACTCACTATCTTTAGACGCATGCCTCTGTCCTTTTATTACAGTAAGCTTTGCTAGAGTTGTAAATATAAAACTTTTCTGTCACTGTGGAATAAAACTGTCCACAATAGAAATGAAATATGCAAAGGTTTGTTAACCTTGGGATTAACCTTGGCATGCAGTTGAGAGTAATAGATTCTGTTCCACATGATAACATCTCAGCCTGCTCTCACTGTGCCCTTATAAGAGAAATTTTCTGTTCTTTTCAAAATTTTACACATGTGTACTTGCTCAGTGACTAATCTGTAAGTGGGTGTGTGAATATTCCTGTAGCTCTATGTCTTGAGTTGCAGACTGTTAACCTGTTAGGCCAAACTGAGGACTTAACATTGGCCCAGATCACATTATAAAACAAAAAGTGCAGAGACTCTGGGGGCACAAGTCAGTAACATATTAGGGCTAAGCTGGAGACCCTTTCTTAATGCCAAGGTGCTGAGATGTTTAGACAATGTTATTCATTCTTACATATATTTTTTCCAATTTTCATTTGTCTTTATTACAATTTTGGCTTTTTTTGTGGAACACATATGTATGCTGTGGCAGAAAATTACCTCCCATAGGATTCCACAGGGCAGAGAACAAGACAGCAAACATGCTTTTAGAAGCTGTAATATACTGCTAATGCAGTGAAGCAATACTCTCCAACAGTTGTGGTTAGTGGTGGCCAAGATGACAATATTT
Organism: Colossoma macropomum; assembly: GCF_904425465.1. Lineage (NCBI taxonomy): Eukaryota > Metazoa > Chordata > Actinopteri > Characiformes > Serrasalmidae > Colossoma > Colossoma macropomum. Next base: position 3,659,070 of record NW_023495267.1, on the reverse strand, counting down.
TATCTTTTGTCGTGATAAATTACTTATCACATCATAATTTTCTGAGCATGTCGTGGATATCATCAGTACTTAAAGAACACTGCCCAACTGACATCTGTTTCATTACAAAGAAAGCATAATTCGTGTTTAATTGGATTTAGTGCAGCTTAGTATGTGAAAAATGAAATAAAAATCACCGTTTCCCACCCCTAGTTGTGGTGTTTTTTTATTCCATCTTATGTTATGAATGCACATAATCTTGTAATTCACCAAGTATTATTTTACTGCTGCTCATTCATTTGAATGCTGTGGGTAGTAATGTTTTTATGTGTCATCACTTTCCACTTCAAAGTGCATAAACTTTAGCACTCCATTTCAGGCGTGGGAACAAAGGTAACTTAACTAGTACAACCAGAATACTAGCTGCATAACCAACAATTTTATGCTAAAAGAGTTCAGTTAATACGTAGGGATGCACAATAATATTGGAAATAATATCAGTATTGGCAGATATTTGCGTATTTGCTTACAAAAAATATAAGCATTGGACAGATGTTTAGATATCACCAATAATTCAAACGATATTCAATATCTGATACGTATTTATTGTACTCTGGAACAGCAGTATTTTGTGTTTATGTATTGGCCCCAGCAAATATGTCCATTAAAAAATATTGGAGATATTATCCCCCCTCCACCAAACTTTACAGCTGGCACAGTGTAGTCAGGCAGGTAACGTTCTCCTGGCATTCACCAAACCCAGACTCGTCCATCAAATGCCTGTAAAATGGTGAAAAGACCCCCCATATGACTGTAAGGTCATATCATGCAATCAGTTGCAATAGCTCAGTGGCAGGAAGTGGGTCTTCTGAGGTGCTCCCAGGAGAAGTTCTGCCAGAGATGGGGGGCTGATGGCTCTGAGTGATGTAGTGTGCACCTGTGTTCTGCACCCCACCCCCCACACCTCCATCTCTCATTACCTCTGTGCTGTGGGCACCGCTACAGTAGCTTCAAACCACAGCTGCGTGCTGTGCTGCATGTTGAGGTGCATGTTCAGGATATCCTAGCTGAATGCTGTCATGCATGCTCTCCATTAGTGACATGTTTGTAATGAGTACGGCACAGTTGCATTAGCAGTTGTTTAGAATTAATAGTTTACTTCAACACTTATTCCCTTGGGGTTGTTTTCCATGGTCATCATGAAATGGTTGGGGGGTTTCAACCTTATTTTCATGCCATTGTGTTAGATTTTTTTATTTGGAATCTAAGTAAGGTATTTGTATGCTTTTTTATTTTTTTGAATGGGCACTGATCATGCATATACACTCTTAAAAATTAAGGTGCCAAAAAGACGCTATAGGAGAGCTAGTTTTGGTTCCCTAAAGAACTTTTTTAGTGTTTAGTTCTTGAATAACCATTCCTTCAAACGAGATATATGGGTGGAGATGCTTTTTATAGTTTAAAGAACTTCCACCAGGTTCTATTGTAATTAAAGATTTTTCCTAGAACCATAAGAACAATTTAGGAGCCTTTATATTTGAGTGTATTGTGCTTCAAGTTCAAGTTTGTTGATAGCATTGTGACTATGATGTGAACAACTAGCAAGTCAGTGTGAAATACAGGCACTAGTGTTAGATGGTGACTAGATCGCAGATCTTCTCGCAGTTATTAGCTCCGAGGCAACTAAAGAAACCCTCCTCATCTTACCACTGTTGCTGCCGTTTAACGTTGGGTGAGATTTTATCAGTTCATAGTAGCTCTCACCCTGACCACGTCACTGAGTTCTAAGACATTCCTCAACTGCAGGCTGACGTCACCCAGAGCTGAAAGCATGTTTGGCACTTCAGAAACAAAAGCTGAGCCATCAACTGGTTCTGGGCGTGTCTGCTTTGTTTGACATCATATTCTGTCAGGCATGCTGCTCTTAAGCTCCAAATCTGTTGCTGAACGCCAGCAGTGAATAACATTATGTCACTAGAGTTTGATTGCATCACAGACTGAAAAATGTTGCCTTGGTATCCTCGTCCTTTAAATGATGTTTCCTTGCTCAGTTATTAATGCTGAAAAACATATGTGCAATTAATGTTAATAATTCAATAAATATGCTTTGATTGCAATGGCAACAAAGGAATCAGTAGTTACAGTAAAAAGAGCAGCATGGAGGAGTTGCGTATTATATTTACTGTTTTTTCCATTGGAAATCTAGAGTTCAGTCCAAGTTGGTTCCATTTTGCTTCTCTTAATCCAAGAAATCCCAAACATGTTTAGGTATGTTGAGGTCTGGATTCTGGAGTGGATAGTCAATTGTTCTGACAACACTAGCGGCTTCTTTATATGATTTGCTCATTTTCTTCTTTTTTGGCTATTTCCTTTTGTCAGTAATGGCTTCTTGACAGCTACACATCATTTTAGAGCCATAGCACTGAGTTATGTTTTCACAGTGAGAGGATGGACAGAAACACATGTGAATTGAGTGGAGCTTGATTTTCTCTCTTAAAGATGAAAGCTTTAAGTACTGTTTATATCTGATAAAGACAGTTTTGGTGGTTTTACATGGTTATTGGAAGCCCCCATTTTCTGTCTACCCTTAATAATATATACAAAGTAACATATAATATACCCAGAGATTTCTCCAGAAAAAATGAATTACTTGCACGTCAAGGCAGTTTTGACAGGGAATTGCATACATGAAAGAATTTTTTGTTTGTTTGTAACAACGTCCAAAAATTACAAACTACAAAATCTGGCAAAAATGGAAAAGAAAGTTGTTTTCACAGTAGAATATTGTATGCGTGACAATAACTTTCATCAAATTCAAATCATAACAAAATATCTCCTTCACATCCTCTTTTACATTCAAACACATTAGGTATTGACTGAAAGTCAAGAATCTGAATGTTCAACAAAATTTTTCCGCTTGTTTGAAGTAGACAGAATTTCACAATGCTTCTGTTAGCCCCAGTGCTAACTGTGACTTATAAGAGTTGAATTCTAAATATTGTAGCCAGTGCATTGTTGTGGCCGTGGCCTCTGATACAGTAGGAAGTGTGGGGGCTCCAGCAGCTGCTGTGTCCCACAGGGAGCAGGAAGAGGGCCCTATATCTATGTTTTTCTCCCAGGCAGTAAGCTCTGTGTTTCAACCTCACCAGAGGGATGTGACCAGGCTGAAGAAGGGAAGTGACTCAAGAAATGGTCTGCTTGACGTCTTGGTTGGTGTGAGAACACACCATGCTAAACCACAGTGCTGATATTGTAGGATGGTTTTGTCACTTGAGCTCCCTTTTGTTACCTTAATGTTGTAGCAACACTGTTCTAATTTGCTTTTCTTAGATTTTTGCCACTCTTGGGGAAAAAAAAGAAAAGAAAATCAATTAATGGCCAAGAGCTTGTGCTTAGAAGGCGGACGTTTTGTGTTTACGCGTGACTGGAGTAATTAGCTGTGCGTCTGTTTGGAATATAAGATGCTAAATGACGGCCTTTTGGATGGGGCTGTCCCTCCCTAACCCCAAACACATGTCTGATCTGGCTGAGAAGGCAGCTGATATGGGCTTGGCACAGACACTATGTCACTTTTGACTGCCGGGGAGTTTTAAATGACCCTAATCCCCTCAATTTGCGAAGATGTAATTCCTGTAATATATGACCCTGGTGATTTGTCAGGGCCTCCTGGAACATGCTCCATTTTTCCACTGTCTGCACTGCCCTGATAGTGGGATGCCCATGTAAAATCTCTGTTGCTGGATGTGAACAGGGTTTTTTTTATCTTGGCTTTACTGAAAGATGAACAATCTCTGTTCTGTGGGTTCACATTCATTTGAATGCTACAGTGATTATTTTTATGACTGACTATTTCAGCCCTAATCCAGCTTTCTGCCTCGATTTTTCTACTTGTTCTGCACTTTTTCCTCTATGGTATGAAGTTCTTTTTGCATACTGGCCTCAAAGACGAAGCAGTTTATTTCCCCTCATTAAAGGCCACTCAATCCTATTAAGTTTCCCCATGCTGTAGCCTGAGCATTGACTTTACTCTCATCGAACACAGATCAGTATGCGAAAGGGTCAGCCGCGGCCATCCGTCAATAGGCTTCCGCGACCCTACACCGGTGGTCAGGAGCGCAGTGAGATACAGGCGGATGGATGAGATGAGAAAGTTCTGGAGCCAATACGGCGCAGCTGACCTCTGCCATGTAAGGACAAGAAATGAAAGGCAGGACAGGGAGGTATCAGCTTTACTGGCATGACATCAGCCTCCCTATGGCCTCAAGCAGGCACTGGTGCTTTTGAGCCAGGGAAAACATGACGCCACTCCCTCTGGGAAAAAAGGCGCAATTACGAAATCACAGTGTGCAGACTTGAACAATGAGAAATGCACTTGATGAATATGTTTAACAGCATGTTCAAATGCCTTCCACTTAGAGAAAAATGGGTCAGTGTGCAAATGTGGGCAGTGGATCTGGTGAAACTTTTTAAAATAAAGATTAGCCCCTAAAACTGCGGGCTTATTTAGTTAGTAATGATAGTATTTATTATTCAGTCACTATCATAGATAATGTAGTAACTGCTATGAAACTAATATGTAAGTTATGTAGTTACGTGAATGAGAAACTAAACTGTGGGTCCGCATACGTAAAGGCCAGGACCTACTGGTGGATCCAGACTTTTATTACGCACTTTTAGCATGCAATTCAAGAATAACTAAGCTAGTTTGAATAGTTTTTTTTTCTGAGTAGTTACTAAATAATAAGTCTTAGGATGTAATAAGGCTGGGATTTAGGGGATAATCATTGATCTTAATTGTTAGCTACAGTTTTAAATTTTATAAATGTGATTTATATTTATGGAATTAAGGAGTAGGCAAAACTGTTTATTAGGTCATTCCTAGTCATCAGGTTGTCAGGAGTAAATCAAGGCCATTTTACGCCTCTTTCAGCAAGTGTGTAGGTTTAGCTATTCATCAGCCACCCCCCTATTACGTCTTTTTCTCTCTCGTACTTGCTCTCTCTCTCTCTCTGTCTCTCTCGCTCTCCCTCAGTGACATGCTCTGCTGATCCAGGTGAAACAGTAGACTGGGGGGCTGTTGGGATCTCAGCTGTTCTCTGGCCGTACTTGGCCTGGGTCTTTCACTCTCGGGGCCCTTATCTGTCGTGCTGCCCTTCCCTGGCCCTTTGCTGAGGTCCTGACGGTGCTACAGCTGCTTCTACAACTCTAGGGCCTCACCCACAAGGAGCGTGGGGGGGTTGGGGGAGAGCAGACTAGCCACAAGGCTCCAGTCACAGATACAGGCTATAAGGGGATTGACCTATTCATGCTCCGCCCACAGAGGAATACTGTTGTAGCAGTTGTGTTAGGACAGAGTATTTGAATACTGAAATCACTATTCGGGTGCTCATTCCATTTTATCACAGGAAGAAGGAGAAAATGAAATGAAACGCTTTTTTTTATGTTTTATGTTACGGTTTTGCTCGTGTTTGTGAGTAAGTATGTATTTTACACTGTGCTGCTCCACAAGTGACTAAATGTGAGCATGTCGTTAAGATAAAATGCAACTTTATTGCTTGCTAACAAGGCTAACTAATCTAGCTGATGTTAGCTAAGTCCAGAAACAGTGGAACTGTGAAAAAACACCTGGTGTAAGATGACAAGTCCTCATCAGCATCCAGTGTTGTGCCACACAGATGTAGCTTTAGCTCATATTTGAGGAGGCAGCCGATGTTTCATCCACACTAAAACTACTGATTTTCCTTTGACTTTTTTTTTTTTTAATTTATGCTGCTGATTCTTTTACCTCTGAACATGATTAATTTTGGCAGAAGTACTTTTATTCTTATTCCACAGTTAACAAGATGTCCATTCATTAACACTAGGGAATACTTGAAAATCAAAATTAGTCAGAATGCAAATCCCTAGTAATCAAGCTGGCATGATGACACATTCATTGTTGTCATTTCAAACCCGCCTAATTTCAAGTAGATACAACAACATAGCCCAGCTTGATAACGCAGAAACCGGAAATGCGATGTTATGTTTTTTGGGGAAATCCAGGAAATCCATCTAAACTGCACTCCAGCGAGGCCTGACTGCTCTCATCTCATTCTATGTTACTATACTTTTTTACCATGCTTTATTCCTTAATGTTTCCTGTCTGTATCTCGTGTATTTTTTCTCTCTATATCTGTCAGGTGTGTTATAACACTGTGAGCTTTTGTAAATGTCCTGTAATTCATATCTTGATTAGTCCTTCAGTTGCTTTCACAATCGCAGTGGCATACCTTTAGTATATGTGGTCTTTGTATTCAAGGTCATTGTGTTCATTGTGTTCAGTCTGTTTTTGCTCCAGCCAGCTGCTGTTCATGTTTGTTGAGCCCAAGGAGGCTGCGCAGTGTTCTCTGCACTTTCTAAACTGAAAAATAGGTGTTTAATTGGGAAGATAAATCTGAACGAGGAGTGTGTAAATCCTTTCGAAGTTTCAGTGTGTACAGTTTTAGTTCATTACTTCAAGAGCGGTGAGTTTTCTAAGGAAGAGCCTCCATCGAAGGCCACATTGCGTAAACAGCAGCGCTGCTGCAAGCAGATGTTTATGTAAGAACACATCTATATTTTAAAATGAAAATTGTTACTCAGCTTTGGCTCTGAACGAGAAGGAAGGAAAAAAAGACGAGACGCAGCAACACTCTCTTCAAATCCTCTCTGGTGCCTGGATGCTGCGATGACACTTATCCTCCTTTCTGCATCGTTTCTAGTTTCTCATCAGGCAATGCAAAATTGCCTGCGGTTTCAACCATCCAAAAACTTAACACAAGATTCGAAACCAAGTGAACCCTGAATGAATTGTACCGTTTCAGCCGTTTATCCTATAATGAACTGAAAGGATTGGCTGGACTTGCCAGTAGTTTTCTCTTTTTTCTGCGGTCGTGGCCTGAGGAAATTGCAGGGTACAGGGCAATTGTGTTTTTGTTTAGCTGCCCCAACGAGACTTGGGGGAGGTTGTGGCTCGGGCTGCTGTGATGTCGCTTTGAAAAATCAAAAAGGTGAAAAATGCTCTGTGCCCAATAGGCTTTTGTTAGAATTATTATTATTATTATTATTATTATTATTATTATTATTATTTGAATACTTCAAAAAGATTTGCCATTCATGTTGTATTTATGTCATTCTTTTTTCCAATCTGATAAGGCGTCGCTACGCATCCGGTGACTATTGTGCATCAATTTTTCTATAAAAAAAAATCTCATCAGTTCACAACCTTTCCCAGTTTGTGAGTCACAGGCTTCCACGCTGCCTGGATTGCATAAACCTTTTATATAATGTAGCATTGTGGAACATAGTCACTATGAAGAGGATTGAAATGTCATGGGGGGAAGAGCATAGCATCAAATATTTATTCTAAGCCATTTGAAAGTTTTCCCATAAAAAGCAGAAGTACTAACCCACCAATAAGAGGGTGCTGTAACTGCTCGGGAGTTACAAAAATAAAATCGTCTCTGTGTGTTTGAACGGAGGGAAATAGCTCTGCTCTCTGATGTAACCACAGAGGTTGTTTTTCCAGTACAGTATCTCTTCTCAGATGGAGATAAGGCATGATGCTAGTAGAGATTTCTAGTACCTCTTGCGTATGACTGTGTCATCTCTGTGTTCTGTTATTTGTGTGTGTGTGTGGCGCTGAGATGCGTTAATGCGTGGCATCTCTAATATCCTCATGTGCTCCGCTCCCTCAGGAGGAAGATGTCGATTCATCTGTGCTGTTTACCATTTCTGAGTTGGGATCTGGGCAACATCAAAAGGCTGCCATGCCACTTAACACAGCTCGCAAGCTGCCTTTGGGGGCAAAAGAGGGGTAGGGGGGGTGCTTGGGCAGGGGGGTTGGAACTCCTCAAAGCTTCGGTGGGATTAGTTATCTCTGATGACGACACTCTCTCTGTTTCTATCTCTCTCTCCTTTTCTGTCTTTCTCTCGTTCTCTCGCTCTGTGCTATAGGACAGCCTTGCCAAAAGAGCCAGGGACACATGCCATCACTTCACACGGCAAGTCCAGAAGAATGCTTTCATGCAGACTTTAGCGAAAGTGTTGTGTGCGTGCAGGAATGTATGTGTTTGAGCGCATTTGTGTGTGAGAGACTGAGCAGAAAAGAAAAAGGTCTTCATTTAAAATACAGCATTTCAGTCATTCGCCTCAAGCAGGAATGATTCACTTATTGACAAACTCATAAAAGGCAACAGAAAGCTTTGAAATTTCTGAGGTTGAGTGCAGAACATTCTGCATATCACTCCATCTCAACACATACTTTTATTTCATCACCTAATATCTTTTTAGAAAAAAAACAGAACATAGGTTTGATGATGTTGAAGTAATATCCTTGAAGCTTTCTTCCATGGGGATCCTCGAAACACAAAGCCAGCTTCAGCATGAAGATGTTCGGTCATTACATTGACATATTGTCATGATGAATTTTAAAGATGAAAAAATTTCAGAGCTTAGCTTACAGTTTTTCCTTGACAGTGAGACACTGTGATGAAGATGTTTAGAGAGCTAGTGAAAACTTGGCCTTCCATCTGATGTGAAAAGACTATCAGGTGTTGATGTTTTAAAGCTGGAAAGACACAATGCTTCAAGTGAACAACCAAAGGCTCGGGTTATTTTTACACTTCAATTTGGAATTAACTTTGAAAAGATTCTTTTGGCTGATGGCCAGCTGTCATTAGTCGACAATTAATCATGAACCAGCAAGCCTAAAATTAAGGACATGGCCCATCAGAATTTTGTAAAACGAGTAGTATTGGTTCTGAAATCTAATTGGCTGACGTACATTCAAAGCCATTGTTAAATAATTGATATACGCAGAATTATGAGTGCACTCATCAACTAAATTCTGTATTAATGCATTTTAAAAAGTGTCGTATGGATCGTGGAACTAGGGGTGGGAGATAGTATTATATGATGATAATTCAAGACATTTTCATGATACACAATATGCATCACATTATTTTGTTTTTCTGAGTTGCAACCTGCAGTGCCACATTACTACAAATACTACTAAAAATACTATAACAAACCTACAACTGCAATGATTATTCAATGTTTCAGCAGACTGCACGGCACTAAATGAAATGAAACATGACTAATTGTGCTCAATTTGCAATGAAACATGCGGTTGGAAGTATTTTTAAGTACTGACAATATCCACAAAATGCTCAGAAAGGTGTACTGTGACATGATAACAAAAAAATATTGTTATATTGTCCAGGCCTACATGGAACATAGTACTAGTAGATGGTGCCAAGCATGTGTGTGTACATAAGGTCAATGTACTTTATGTACACACCATAAGAACTACATAAGAACCCAGTTTTGTTTAAACTGAAACTCAAAGTTTTATTAGTAGTCCATGATAAAACAAACATGCCATGACCAAGGCTAGCTTTGACTCAGTGTACCTCAGTAGCTCTCCATCTATCTCGTCCTGCTTTTTAATTTTGCACACCTGTGTGTGATTTACTCAGATAGCCATGCATCACACTGTCTCTCAGAGAAAATGGACGAAGTAATTCTCTCTTTTATCACTTGCGGATGTTTTTCATATGGTAGTGCTATTGTCCTCACAAAACTATGTTCATCCACGCACTTATTTGTTTTAGTAGACCTATATTGCAGAACCAATTGCCTGTTGCACCCTCATGCATACAGTTCAAAACTCAATATGACTGATGAGCCTACCTTTTTAAACAGGAGCTGCTGTTTGTTGTAAATGAAACAAAATTGCATTGGTGAAACAATCGTTTATTTGTCATGTAATGGTTCATCAATTCATCATTTACATCCCTAATTTGAAGTGTAACAAATGGGCACAAACATTCTAGCTTTTTTGAAAGTCTTTCAGAATTAAAGACTTTTTGATATGAGAGGTGGTGGTCTCAAGTTAAGCCTCATGTGCACTAAATATCTCTTTTTTTCTTGCCTTTCCAAAACACGCATGTGCATATGCATTAAATTGGTGCCAAATAGTTTTGTTTCACTGATCGCAGACCCAAAAAAAATCCCAGATGCACTACAATTAGCACAAGCGAAAAAAAATTCCACCAGGAGAATGGCCTCCCCGCATGAAATGGATCTGTTCGGTGAGGGTCATCGCTTTATCCTTGAGAAACTGAGAATCCATTCATCGGCTCGGCTTGGAAACCTGACTGACGCAAATGGATCACTGGGAATAGGAGCGTCCCAGCAGTAATTATGTTACAACGCTTCTACCGCACACGACCATGGGGCGGGGGAGCAATGGTGGCACATCTCTTGTTCCATTGCAAGTTTTTTTTTTTAATCTCATGTCCTTTTTTATCGCTGTACATGTAGAGGCATACGTGCACACTCACACATACGTAGACCATATCTTGGACTATGTTTTAACAGTTTAATGTCAGTTTTGTTGTACCAGCTCAGACAAATCTCAGTCTTTGGATTGAGACTGGCTGTGACATTTACAGTGCCCAATAGCAGAGCATGCATAAAGAAGCTGCATTTGAAAAGACAACACCAACTGTGCAGACCAGATCCAGATGGCAAATATCCTGATATTATGTCCATAGCCTGTTTCATAAATTCTTTCTCTGCCTTCCAAAGTTTGAAGCCAAATAAAATGACGGAACGCATGGATACTGAACCAAATCCAAGGAAGAGTGCAGTGTCCACAGGTACTCCTACTCCAGCAACTGATTTCACTAATTAGTTCTCTTACTTCCTTTTTATGCTTGTTAGTTAGGACTCAGGTGGTGCTGTGCAGTGCTGTTATGAATTGCTATAGATATGGAACCCTCAGTAGCAGGACTTAGGGACATAATGAATGATTGAGGCAGAGGGACTTTTGGAATGCAGGAGCCACACTGACGTTTCTTCCGTGGCTTTTTCAATGCAGTCCCGGAGGCGTCTAGTCTAGTCAAAGTCACCTTGCAGAGTCCTCCCTAACTGGCTCTCGCCCTTGCTGAGGTCCGTGATTGATTGTAGTGATGACTATTGTGGAGCATTTTTGCTTCCTTCCTTGCTTCCTTTCAGTCTGTTCTGTTCAGTTTCTTTAACATCTGTTTCTACATTATTAATGATTTTTGTGTTTATTTCTGAGTCTCAAAATATTGCCTGTCTTTCAGCCACGAATATTACTTAAAATGCTTATATTAAATGCATTAAATGCATATATTACATTTCCCTCCTGGACCCTTTCCATTTTTCCCGGTAAGTCTTAAAAATATAACAAAAATGTAATTTTGTTATTGCCAGTAAAATTTTTGACAGAAATAAGTATTGATCTCGAACATCCCAGGTATACGTGAACAACTGGCAGAAAATACAGTGCATTTAAGGGGTTAATTCTTTATGCATACTCTCAGAAATGGGCACTAAACTACTTTTTTGGGTACCAGCTCACTGGGGTCACTGGGGTGGCACCTAACTATACTTCATTGTGTTTCAGTTTTTTGTTTTAAGTGTTTTGAAGTTGGCTTCAGGCTTTTAATGTTATTTTTCTGCTTAAAGGGTATGAAAAGGTGCAAAACAAAAGTGATGTAGTGAACCTTTAAAACTCATTTAACCCCATTAAATTGAGTGTCTCGCCAAGGATCCAAACTCCTTTCAGTCAGCCTTCGCAGCCTCACAGTGTGAGCATGTCCAAGTTGGTAACAGTGTACCGTATCAGGGGATAGCACTTTTCTGTGTGATGCCTTGTTTCTGTTACTGTATAAAAGATGCACAAGGCTTATTTTATTGTAGGATGCACTGTGGTTTTTTCAGAGTAGCGGGGGAAATGCTGAGAGGGCTTCTTGTAATGGATACAGAAATGCATTACTATGAACTGTAAACAGGATTAAATTGCCCCTGTCATAACAAAACCTCATATCTCCAAAAAGCTTTATGGAAGAAAGAAATGGATGTCATATTTGAAAATTATAGACCATAAGCTAGATAATGTATTTACCGTTGCCGTATCAGAACATTTTTTGTTTTCCCATAATGTTTTTGGAGATATGAGGTTTTGTTACGACAGCGACAATTTAACCCTGATTACTGTTCATAGTGATGCATTTCTGCATCAGTTCAGGAGCACTCTCAGCATTTCCTCACTACTAATGCCTCCAAATACTACTGTGTTTTGCTGCATGTTACATGATCATCAGCAGTCATGCTGTTGGAGAGCACTGGGAGCTTCTCCATCTGGGGAGTTTTGGATGTGGTGATGGTATTCTGGAGGTGATAAGTGACTTTCCCTCCTGCTCTGTGGCTGGCTCCTCCCTGGTTGAGGTTAGCTATGTGCTAGCAGGATAGGTGATTGAACTAGCATTGATCCGGCTTGGGATTATGGTGCGGTCAGTAGAGAGTTGGAGAGAGCTTGTGCTTGCTGCCAGAGATTAACCACTTGCTGTTTGTCTTCTGAGCGGTGTTAGTGGCAGGCTGTACTGGGGCCAAACAAAATATTCAATTTCTCTCTTTTTCTCTCTCTCTCTCTCTCTCTCTCTCTCTCTCTCTCTCACACTCACACACATATCATTGCAATCATATCAAAACTGTGTAAATGCATTTTTAAATTTGTTTTTACAACATTTGAACTGCCCTTTGTGTGAACACTTGATTACAAATGGACCAGCAGAAATAGTACAAAATCACTTAAGGTAAAAATTAGTTGCATCACATACATTAAATGTTGTTTCCTTCTCATGTAAAGTCACCATTTCGCACATGAGGTTTTGTTACAGCAGTGCAATATAGAAGGTTTTCACATGCACACAAGTATCCACATGCACATTAACACATGTACATGCAAACCTTCTGCCCACAAAGCAGGATACACACATTGACACTCTTGGCAGGCCTGTGTGAGAGACTGGACGATTGATAAAGAGATGGTTAAAGAGATAGCCTTGGCAAGAAACAAAGGCAGCTCGGACCTAACTGTGAATCTAGCCAATCCACCACGGTGCTTCACCTCTAAAATACTAATGTTTGTATGACATTATCTTGGTATGAGAATCATGTTTCGCCAGGCACATGTGAGGTCGGGTGTAGCCGTCAGTGCGGTGCTACGGGTTCCAGACAATGACAACTTCTGGCCCTCAGACACACCTCTTTGCTAAGAGTCAGGTAAGGACAGAAACGCTGCCACGTGGAACCATGACTTCGAGACAAATCTCGGATTTGCTCCTCAATAGACACATCCTCCTGTGAGGAGATATGCTGTCAGCTCCTATTTCTGTCCGTTTTGGAGAAATGAAACCGTGCTATTTCGGATCACGCCACATCCTTCCCCTTTCCCACCCCTCCACCCAGGCAAAACATGAAATCCGTCCCCAGTTAGAGTACAAGAAAACCAAGTCTAGTGTAGGCAGCATAGCATGCGTGTGAAGCATGACCACTGATTACTTCAAAATTAGTTTCTTTTGCGAAATCTCTTGGTTTCCAGCCTCTAAATATAGACTTCCAGAGGTTTCATTGTTTGGTGACGCATCTTTCTGGACTGTCCCCTTTGGCCCTGATAAACAGAAAGCTTTTAATATTTTTCTAGAGATGTTGAAGATTGTGCAAGAATTTACACCTTAATCTTGAAATAATACACACCAAAGTAGGCTCCATTGTGAAACAGCTCAAAGGCACTGCAAATGCAGAAAGCCTTAAAGAGCCAATATCATGGAAAACCAAATTGTCCTCACTTTTTGAAATAAAGTTTTATGTAGTATGTAAACATTGTTGAAGTTTCAAAACAAATCGCTCACTACACAGTCCACTTTCATATAGTCCATATATGGAACCTAAGCTGAGATCTTCACTGTTTTTGTCACAAAAAAACACATTTACATATATGCTCCTGTTTATCCTATAGCAGTTTAGCTTCGCCCATTCATGCTAAAGTTAAAAAGAGTGTTTCAGTCCGGACTGCTTTTTGAATGAGGCATAGTACGGGACAGCCACTCACAACAGAGATCATTTACATACTCCAGTCTTAAAGGCACAGTAACAAAACCAGCCTGTATAAAGCTAACAGGTTAAGAGAGGTTGGAAAATGGTCCTGTAAAGACGAATTAATTCTGTTTGTCGTACAGAAATCTTTAAGTGGACCAGGGGAAACAATGAAATATAAAGATGCAGGAAATAGGACTCTCGGTAAATGGCTTCAATAGTTACTGGCACGTTTTAACATGGTATACAGCTGTTTGTATTAAGGGAAGTTAACATAGTGTGAAAAGTCCTATCTGCACAGCATAGACGTAGCGTTTGGTATCATTCTCACTGAGTTCTTGATGTTCAAAGCCTCCTTCTCACTCATTTCTGCACATACTCCCCCCCTTTGGTAGATCTTATTAATTATATCTCATTAGTTGCCTTGGAAACAGGTGAGGGAATGAGGAGTGGAGGGAGGAGAGCGAGAGAGAGCTAACGAAGGGAGGATTGAGAGAGAGACAGAGTGAAAGAGAGGATGAGAGCAGCTGAGAGTGAAAGAGAGTGAGAGAGAGAAAGAGAGTGAGAGCCACTGAGAAAGTGAAAGAGAGAGAGAGAGAGAGAGAGAGAGAGAGAGTGGCTCCTATAGGATCATGCTAGTGTTAGATTAGCATCAGTAGACATTAACACCAGCGCCACTGCTGGCTTTGCTTTGGGCCTGCTGTGGAGAGGGAGATAAGAGCCACGCTTATCCCAGCCAGCCGCACTGTCTGCAGGTACAAAGCAGCCCAGAAGACCTCCACAACAAAGCTTCAACTCCTCTCTCCATCTCTCGCTCACCCTGTCTCTGTTTCTCTTTCTCCTCGTGTTCTCACATCACTCCCTCTTACACATAGACTTCATCTGGGACTGCTGAGTGCAGACTGAGCTGTGTAGCATAAGCATTTTATTGGTTAACAGTAGTCTGACACTTGATGTTCTTAGTATTTCTATAATTAAACATGACAGACTCTTTTTGTGAAGAAAGTCAGGAGAAGAATTTAATCAGACTGCACTAAGAGCACTGTAAAGCACAGAGGTGGAAAGTTTTTCTTACATTGGTGTCAGTGGGCTTGTGTTCATTGACTGGATCATGAACTCAGCAAAGCATTTTGAATTCAAACCTGCAGTCTGAAATTTGCTCAAACAAGAATGATCTGAAACACACCAGCTGCTTTTGGAAAGCTTTTGGAATGGACTGTTTAAAAAAGGGCCACTTGGTTTGACATTTTGTTTCCTAGTACAGTGAACTTAATACATTTTTAAGTATGGCACAAATGTCCAAAATACTTTTTGGAGCACCCATGCGTGGATGGGCATAATATTCCCTTGCACATTTAAAGAACTCTCATTATCTACCTTGAGTTATGTTGTCACTGTCATATAAAAATCTACCTTCATTTTTTCCGGTTTTCATTACCTGTCCAACATCCAGTCCAACATGTTTGTAGCCTGTGTAATTCTGTTGTTTGCTGCTGTAACTCTGCAGCTTCCTTCAGCATTAGTAAATGTTATATCTTTCTTTTTGTCTTTCTATTTATCCACCTGTGGTCCCTTTACCACCTGCGGTCCATTTTACCACAAGTCTCTAAGGCTGCATCAATTAGTATTGTTTTGCTTTCACACTATACCAAATGTTAGTGTTGGGTTTAGCCTGCTGGTTCAGAATTCCTCCACATTGCACAGACATGCACTCTCTGCTGTATTGTTTTCTTGGAAATTGACTGACTCGACAAGTCCCTCTTTGGTATCGCTTGCTGTTATCGCATGTTGATTCTCGGTTATGTAAGCCGGGGCATGTTTTAGCTGCTTATCAGCCGAGGCCGAACTAAGGAGAGGCCTGCCTTTTTTTTTGTGAGACAGCAGAAAGTGAGTGAGAGCCCGCGAAGGGGGCGGCGAGTAGCCCGCGAAAACGACCCTGGTTGTAAACACAGAGAAACACGGCGCTCGAATCCACTGGAGATGGGCTTGTGTTGTTGTTTAGTCTCTGACTTTACAGGCAGGAAAGATAACAAGGGGAAGGATCAGAGCGGATGCTTGTCCCATAGGCGTGCTGCCTTTTTGCTTTTTCTTCTCTCTCGCTCTCTCATGTCTGACTGCCTGTTAGTGGTCATCTGTAGGGGTCTGAAAAACAGGAAGTGGGGAGCAGGATGTAGGAGTGCGCTCTGCTCTGCCCACGGGCCTTCGGGACGGGCCGCCCACAGGAAGTGGCGCTGCTGTCACAGTTGCGCCTGCCCGACATTCTGGCAGCCGCCTTTAAGTGGGAGAAACAAGAGACTGGGCAGGACACTCAGGCCTTTTTTCATTCTGCCGCTTTCATTCACTTTTACTTGTGAGGAAAAAGCAACCTTTGAAGTACGCAAGGGAAAAAGGGTTTGTTGTGCTTTTTGTGACAACGGAGTTCAGGGACGTTGTACAAATCTCTACGTCCTGTGCAGCTACAGTCTCTGTGGGTCCCCTTCCCATCTCCTTAAAATCTTAAAAATAATTGCCTAAATAGATATGTAAAATACATGTACAAAATACACTTCACTCTCTCTTTATGCGTAAATAAATTTCCTTCTCATGTTTGTGCACTTTTCTATTAACAACAGTCACCAAGGTTAGCTGCGACTACATGTTTTATGCCTAAGGGGTGGGGGGGGGGGGGGCAAGGAGACATTTCTATGAATGAAAATTTCAACCTCAAAATATTTATTTTGCCACTGAAAATTTAGTTATGAGACTAATTAATTAGTCATTTAAAATTGAAGACCAGAGTAAACTTTTAAGTCCAGGCCCCTCGAGGATCCACCTAGGGATCAATTCCACAGTTCTCCCAGCTATGATGCCCCTGGAAAAGTTAAAATCTTTTGCTTGTATTGTCTCTACAAGTATAGTGTTGCTGTTGTAACAGAACCTTGTATCTCTGAAGTGGTAACTTTATTGGAGAAGGAAAAGATGCCCTTTACCTTAATGTGTGTTAATGTAACAAAATGATTCAGTAACACTTTACTATAGGGCAGCATTCATAAGCCTACATGACATCCATGTGAGCCTTTCATGACAAACCTTTATAGACATCAGTTGTTGCGGCACTTGCTGAGGTGAAATGAAATCAAAATGGACAAAGGCAACTTTCGTGATAACCGACTCTGTTTGGAATATTTTTTTTGCCACCTGTCATGAAAGGTATGTAGGTGTTTTGATATGAAAGCAACTATAAGCTATTTTAACAGAATTGTGGTCCAGAATCAGAATAATCTATTGGTTCATCACTCTCACTTGAAAAGGAAACAGTTGATTTTGTGTTCTGGCATGCTAGTGTGTTGTCATAGTCCAATGAAAAGGACTATTATGCACAAAAGTCTTGTATTTTTCCATGTACAGCTCATTTTTAATACAGCACATTGAAGTCAGTTGGGGAAAGGGAGCTTTAATGTAGTAAGGGATTAGGGCAGTCCTCTGCAAAATGATAGGTTTGTACTACAGTGAGGTGCTGGGGTTGTGTGTAAAGGTTTTGGCAGCCACAAGAGGGGTTATACTGTTTGGTGTGTGTGTGATGGTGGTGGTGGGAGGGGGTAATTACAGTGTGAGTTGAGTGTGTTTTATTGAGTGTGAAAGGCCTGACCCCAGCACGAGCCCTCCCACTCTACTAGAGCCACGTCCCACAGGAGAGAGAAGGAGAGTGAGAGAGAGAGATATATAGTCAACTAACACAAGGCCTGACTCACTCTTTTTCACATACGCTTATACACTTGAACACACACAATGCTCACAAGGACTGTGATTTACATTTATATTGAACCTCTTATCCTCACATCTCAGATACAATACACACCACTCTAAAACAGTGTTAGGAACAGAGGAGTTCACTTGTTTATAAGCCATGAGACTGTAAAGACCTCAGTGAGAGGTGTCTTTTCTTCACTGATTCGGTTACCTTTCCTGCTCTGCATAAACAGGTCTTAACACCTAAGTTCTGACTGCATAATACAGATAATTGAGAATATGGAAACATACCTGAATAGATATTTCATTTTGAGAAACTTGAAAGACTCATTTTGAAAACCCTTGAATTCCCCCCACACTTTCAAGACAGGAAACTTTGTGGCATTTCTCACAGTCGCCCACTGTTGTGTGTGTGAGTTACGAGTGTGAGGTATGAAAGTGCATTCCGGTGTGTCGGTGTACCGTGATATAGACTGTACCATATCGTGAGTACCTTGATAGGCCCAATGATGCTGAAATGCAAATAGCCAATAATAATAAACATAATAGTAATAATAATAATGATAAATACATTATATCAAATACATACATAAGTTATATATCGTGATATATAACCTACCAACAATATTATTATTAATACTAATATAATTTTTAATATCACCAAAACTGTCACCATCAGATAAACAGCACTTAAAGCTTTCATCTTTGAGAGAGAGGACAAAATCGAGCTCCACTCTTGATTGAGATCTGAAAAAATCCGTTGTAGGAAGACAACACTATGGGTCTGAAAGGACGTGAAACTGTCACTGAGAAAGGAAATATTTTTATGGACACATTGTGAGAAGCAAAAAATGCAGTCAACTTTTAAGAACTTTGAAGAGGTAGAAAAATATCCCTTTGAAAAACTGAAAAGAAGTCTCCTGAAAAGAATGAAAGAGGTAATAAAGGCAATGGGTGGTCACACTAAATACTGAAAAGGGGATATTAATGGCTGTTTTAACTGAAAATTAGATAAATAAAGGGTGCACTTTGCACTGTACTGTATATCATGATATCAGTTTATTCCAGGGATTGGAAAATATTGTGATTTTAATTTGTGTTCATATTGCCCATGCGTGTGTGCACATGTGTACATGGGCCTTGTAGGTATAGCCAGGTCAGGGTCAGTGCAGCACATGCACATGTGTAAAAGCAGCAGGCTGTGCACATTACATGTGCTACGTACTCCCATTGATTTTCATCTCAAATATAGGCAGCCGCTCCCACAGAGGCATGTTCCCGGCTTATCGATCAGAGCTGCTACAAACGTTTGGTAAGCACCTTTCAGCTTTCAGGAGTGTTGGACTGGTTTAAATCAGAGACATCACAGAACAGGTGCAGTCTGAGCACACCAAGCGGTACGGACAAACTGCAATCATCATGGGGAATATAATTAATAGCTTAATGCCTCACTTGACTCAAATCACACTGGACAGATTACTGTATGTTCCTGTGTTTGTGTGAATTTCTTCTGCCACTCCTTTGCTTGGTAAATAGAGCATACGAAAGAGAAGACTCAGGAGTATTGAGAAGGGACAGCAGATTGTAGAGGAGCAGATGAGTGTTGGGAAGGTTTTACTGTGTCTTTGCTTGTGGGTGGGGGTGGATCCAGTGCAACAGCGTTGGCTCAGCTCCCAGCAGCCACGTGCTTGAGCCGTCCAGCAGGGTCTTAGACAAGTCACTGCCAAAGCAGCTTTGTAGCTGACCATAGAAGAGGGGGCAGAGGCTTGACTCTACACTTGCTAAGCACATGTGACCAGGAAGCCTGTTTCTGGATCAGTTTTTGCAGTCACTGCAAAGAAGCAGATTGTGTGACTGTACGTATATGCTTGTGTACATACTTTAGCAACACTACTATACGTGAATGAAAGCTATTGTTAAATTAGCATTGTGCAAATGAGAAGTGGTCCTCATTAGTTTCCATTCATTGTTAGTTACATTAAAGTAATACTTCAGTGGAGAGTGAAATGTGCACAGTTTTATGTTATTGATCAGTCAAGACACTGTTTAGTGTTTAAACTTTGTGTCTTCAGTTTCACACCTGAGGTATGAGGTTAATGTAGCTAAATGGTAATGGAAGCATTAGCATTGTGCAAAATGCATGCCTAGATCATCACCATATTTGGTTGTTAAATAATCTCAAATAGACTTTCAATATATGGTTTCTCTATGCAGCATACTTTTCTACATTTTGTCATACTTTAAAAAAGTTTTTTTTTTTTTCTGTTAAACTACTCCTTTAACATTTCTGGGTGAAGTACTGCTTTAAACAGTCTCACATTGCAATTGTGGATCAAGATATAATTGCTAGCTATACCAAATGATCACAAAAAAGGAAACCCAGTCTAGTATCAGATATTTCCTGCAGTCAGTCCTTTAAAGCAAAACTGATCCAGAAACAGCTCCATTGTTTGCCCAATTATCTCAGCCTCCTTCCTCATCTACCTGCGCTCCATTCACACAGCCTACCCATCACTCATCTCCCAGAAGAACTGCAGCATGTGCGTCAATCTCGCCGTTCTGAGCTGTTTAATTGATGCCTGTCGTTTATGCCTGGCTTTTTGTGACAGGTGCGAGAATGCAGCACTAGCAGACAGGCGATAAATAAATAAATAAGCAAACAAACACCATGGGCCCCTTGTTTCCCCCTGACGAGGTGTTGATTGTCTAAGCAGTTCCATCTGCGTGTCTGACTGAACGTGTGACTCAACTCACATGTACAGACATTAGTCGAACTTACCAAGCGATTCCATGCTAAGGAACTGATCTTTTACTACAAATGTCTCATGCAGCGGATGGGGCTTTGGGCCAACAATAGGGGAATGGAGCTCCTGCACAGTGAAGTAACTAGAGAATGTGCTCCATTTTAAGGCACAGAGCACATCCATCAGGCCGGATGAGTTATTGTATTTGCACGCCAGGCTATTCATTGTCTCTGTCCTCCTTGTAATGTTTGATAATGTATTGGAGGCATGGACTAGTGCCACTAAAAACTAAAACACACAATGCATAGCCTACGATGCTATTAAGATGACACAGTATGTTTAACTTACTCTCAGAATCCTCTGATAGTTTGTTTGTCGCCAGAGTTTGACCTCATTTAAATTCAAATTCAGAACTAAACCAACCAATCCTAAAGAAGCAGGGTTCAAGGAAGACTTTTTTGCATTGACTACAGGCAGACCCAGTAGACCTTAAGCATTTTCATTTTCATGCAATATAATGGGTCAGATAATACAGTTAAACCATGAATATATATGTGGGCCAGATGTTGGTTCTTTGGCCCACATTAAATAAATGTGGTCATCATTGGAGTTTTTGAGACAGGATGTTGCTCACAGCTCAGCCACAGCTGTGGAGAGGTTAACGATTAGTCAACAAAGTTGATGACTTTAATTATTGAGAAATTATGAGTAGTTGTTTACTTAAAATAGAAAGTACTCTGTAATGCTCTAAAATGCTCTAATGATATAAACTGCCATTCTGACAGATTGCAATACACTACAGGAAACATGGGGGCGATATGGCTTCTGTTGTTTAATTGCACCAGAAAAGAAGAAAATCATGCAAACAGAACTTTGAATGATGGTAGCGCTCTGGCAAAATGAGAGGAAAACAAAAAGATCCTAATGGTACAATTAATCGATCAATGCATTTATTAAATAATCTATAGATTCACTGATTATACTAGTTGCAGTTCTAGTTTCGGAGTCTGAGCAAGTGAATACCCTTGATTGCGAGGTGTTGTGCGGAGTGGGTGTATGTAGTAGAGCTCCAGTGAATCGTGCTGAACAGCGGAGCGAGACAGAAGGCGCCGTGAGACACTGGCGAGGTGCTGCTTCCATCTGCCCTCCTTTAAAGCACTGCATGGTCCATTCTCTAGAGCAGGAGCTCTTAGACAACCTGAGTGAAAGCAGGCGGCCTGAATGCAGGGCCAAATGGCAGCTTTCCTCCTCCGCATCCCCCGCCTGATCTGAGCATGCCGCCAAGGTGCTCCTGTCATCCGGAGGCAAAACATAGAGGCACAAAGAGGAACACAAAAGCGCTCAAGTTCCATTCAGGCCCATTAGGCTGAGCTCTACAGTTCCCGACCTCGGCCGTACACTATATGACCTACTGTTACCTATAAAGATGGATAAAACTACAGACAAAATGCAGTCGTCTGCAACGACTTTGTTAGCAATGTAATGTACTTTTGTCCATTTTTATAGATAACAGTATGTTGTACAGTGTCAGAAACCACATAAGTCTATTTAAGATTACTTAATGTGATGTCAAGATGAGTTGATGCTGATTTAGTCATGCAGTTTGCACAGTGCTATTTGGTGGAGAATAAGATTCCATTACTTTTCATCCACATCTGCATCTCCAACCTGCAGTTTAGAGAAGCTCCTTGTAGCTCAAGAAGCAAACATCAGATACCAAACCTATCTTGACTTGTTGACTACATTTGCAAAAAGTATAAAACAGTGTAAATTAATTTTTTTGATGGATTGTCACTTGGATCTTGTCTTAGTCTTTCCCAGCATCACAGAAATGTCTTAATATGATGCATTATATGCCCCCCCCCCTCCTCTGCAAAGCGCTGTGGCAGCTCTTAAGTATAGTTTAGAGCTACAAGCTAGATGCCACAGTGTAATTCGGTTGCACTGTGTTTGGATAAGCAGAACATCATCAGCATACACAAACACAGATACAGACACACATACAGTCAGACAGAGCACTCCAACCATGTGAACGTTTCCATTCAAAGAACTTGTAAGCTCTTACACAATACATTTAATCCAGATGTTTTCATTTCAATTTGCCTATGACTGAAAAAAATGGGGTAGAAAAGATTAAATCTAACTGAAACATTTATTTGTCTGTTGTCCTGCAGCTCTTTTATGATTGGAATGTGTCAGGAGGATGTGTGTTGTCTAGCCTTTGTAAGGTCAGACAGAAATCACCTAGCTGAGTCATTTTTCCCAGCGCAAACCTTCAGCTGTTTCAACTTTGATACAGGGGCCTCCAGAACAATCAGATTTTTTTCCTTTTAAATAGATCAGTGAAAAGTTTTATTTCTCTCATCATGTCAGTGTACGATAATGTTGATAAATAACAAAGACACTGCAGTTCTGGGGTCAGAAACACAGTTATCTACTGTCTACTGGGTACACTCATTTAAAACTAGAGTTTAAAATCACAATGAAATTGAAGAATCTTAAAATGAATTGCACATATTCCATTTATCAGTGTAGGTTTCAGTCATAATGTTGAGAATTGAGACTAAAACTATATTTCTGTTTTCTGAATGTCTGCCTTTGAGGCAAAGTAACCTCAGTATGCCGAGGGATATTAAATCTTGCCATGAGCCACATTTCATTATTTGGTTGCAAAAAGCACATCACCTTCTCAGAGTATTTAAAACTGTCAGTGTTAGAGTGGTCTAACCATGTTTGCAGAGAAGTGTCTGCCCCTGGGAGTTAATCCTGTCCCTAATCTAACACACCTGCCTCTGATATCCAGATGCTCACACTTCCACACTGTTTACTACCCTTATTGAGTACACTTCATCCCAAAACGAGGAAAAGTGATTTTTTTTTTCTCAGAATGAGTGTCCTTCAAATGATCCTCTTCCATTTACCCTTAGATGCACTGATGTTTCACCAGCTGCTTACAAACAAGTCAGTGACCAGGCACTTATCCAACATAAATTCAATTCAAAATTCAAAGGTCTGAGACAACATTGATAACCTGTTTTTCTAATTTAAATCTGGAAATAAACAACAGAAAGTTTTAGAATTTTGAAATTTTTAAAACACAAATTTTTAAAAAACAAAATTTTTAAAAGAAATAAGCTATGACGTTAAATTATGAAAAAATAATTAATATTTGAGGTCTAATTTAAGCAAAACTGTGACTTTTTAAAGTCTTATCCCTCCCAATAAAGCATGTGTTCTGATGATTCTAAAGTGGATTTGCACAAACTTGTGAAGTCAGAACTTTGGACCCCACTATATGCATGAATGTATTTTGATATAATAAGCGAGCTAAAGTGAATATTTTGGTGTTTTTCCTGCTCTTAACACACCAACTAAACCTATTAGCTGCTTAGTTGAATCAGTTGCGTTTGCGTAGAAAAACCACCAAACTGTGCCGGTCTCTGGCCCTCCACCACCCCTGATTTAAGGGTTAAGTCTGATTTTATCATTTGCCCACAATCATTTACCAATGCTGTAAAGAAAATGATCTGGCGGTACATTGCAGCTAGCGTGATACTCAGCTTGTTACTGTGAAAGTATTTGAATATGTCTAAAATCGAATGGATTGTGTGTCAGAAGAGCGTGCAAAGCATTAGGCTGCACCACCCCTGCGTGAGCGGATTGCGGGATACGGTGTGCTGAAAAAGAACAGTGTCCTGCACACTCCTTCCCATTCAGATTCACTGTAGGGAAATTTTCTTATGCGCTGTGGCCAGAGTTTCCTACCTACAGTTGTCGGGGACGTGACCTCCCACGAAAACTTTTCTGCGGCGCTGGAAACACCTAAACACCCCTGTTCTCTTTTAACCCACTAATTACTGGCCCTGGGCACCCGCTGCTCCCTTCCCAAACCTCCTGGTCATCACATTCTGTTGCTATATGGCCACAAAAAAGAGAGGCGGAGGAGGAGGGAGGGCTGCTTTTTCTTGCTGCTTCTCAATCTCTGGAGGAGAGAGTTCAGCAGTGACTTTCTCTGATGAGAGATGTGTTTACATAGGCATTTTTTATTTGGGCGCGTGCGTCTGTCCTCCTCTCTCGCGCCGGAAAGGGGGGATGATGAATGCCTCTGCGGAGGTTTGGGACAGGGCCGTGGCGCACCTCTTTGTGAGCAGGTTGGGCCGGAGCGAGGGGGCAGACGGAGTGCTCCCCAGGGCAAAAGCAAAAGGGGCCCCGGTTTGGCTTCCACCTCCTATTGCCTCATCCTGAGGCCCAGTGGATTTAAGGCTCATGTCAGCCCAAGACTGGGTGCACTCTTAATCATCTAAAGCGCAAGAGGCTGGCAGCAGCCAGGGTTACGGAGAGGGAGAATGAGGCCATCTCTGGAGGCACACGTGTATGTGTGTGTGCGTTTATTTGTCTCCTATAGCGCCTCAGTGAGAGACACACATTGACCTGATGAGGGGAACTAAGTAAAGAAAACCACATCCAAACACACCATGAGAAAACTGAAGGCAGACTCTTGGGGTAATACGCATTGTGAAACCAGACAGACAATCTGATCTGCTTTCTGGTGTCATATTGATTATAACATCTCACTTCCCACTCAATCAAATGTCAGCCCGTCACGCAGCAAGGGCTTTTGCGTCCGTTTCACTTGTAGCTTTTGCCCATTGCCCATTCGCTGAATGTGAAACAGCCTACTACTGAATATTCGCTTTTCACATTTCTTTTACTGCTATTTTAGGACTTAAGCATACTTTACTATATTAGCGTTTTGAAATATTTTAGGCATATACATAGGTTCTGTGTCATGTTTGTACTTATTCTGTATAAGTACCATATAATTACATCAAAATCTCATTGCAGTGGTTCATTTTTTTTTTTAAACAGTGAGATTATGTTTGTTTTATATGTGTGTAGTTATGTACAGCACTGTTGACCTACTACTGCTGTTTTAAATGTGCTTCATAAATAAAACTGACTTGCTTTTAGGGATGCAAATTTTGACAAATTCTTAGGAATGAAAAATGACCGGCATCAGTCATTGTTTAGTCATTTACCGGCAAACCCTAAATAAGCGATGAAACCCATCAAAATATCAATGATAAAATGGATATTTCTAGTTCTGAAATCTGAACTTTGTCTGAGCTGTGTCTGAAACTATTGTAACATGCATGATATGCAAACATTTTAAGCTTCCCTATATAAGAACCTGGTTTTATTTAAACTGAGGGGCAGACAACTTGTTTTTATTCAGGATTATATGATCAGATACTAAATAGGTAATGAAATAACTGAAATATATAATGATGGGCTATTGAAAGTTCTGGATTCTAAAGTTAAAATGTTATATTTGCCAGTCATTATAGCCCAAGTTAAGATGAACATATAGGGCATGACCAGGGTAGCTTTGGCTCAGTGTCCCTCAGTGGCTCTCAAAAGCTGTTATTATTTTACGTCCTACTCTGTTATTTTGCACATGCACACGTGTGATTTCCTCACACTGCCGTGCATCACACTTTCTCTTAAAAAACTTGGACAAAATAGTTGTCTGTCCTATGACTTGTGGATGTTTGATTTTGATATGCTACACTGATGTTTTTGTGCTGTCGTCCTCTTAAATAGTGGTCTGGACGTCACTATTTTTAGCTGCACACTTTTTTAGTAGGCCTATCTAGAGGAACTAATTGCTTATTGCGCCCTCATACCTGCAATTCAAAAATGTCCCTCCATTTGACTGGCAAACACGGATATTCAAATAGTAACTGTTTTTAGGGGAAATAAAGTGAAATCAACTGTTCTTCAGTAACTTTGGTCAAACAGTTCTTTATTTGTTAGTTAACGGTTCATTGGTTAATCATACATTCCTACTTTCTTTACCTTAATTATGGACAAATGTGTTCTGAAGCCAGACTTGCCTTGCTTGGACTAAATGAGCTGAAGTACAGCACTCACTGTATGAGAGCACACTGCTGAGCGCAGGGTGTTGTGTTGCGCTGCTTAACAGCAGCAGAAGGTTGAGCCCCAGCTGTTCTCTGAGGTGCAGGTGGGGAGATAAGAAATCATCACAGGCCTTCCTCTCATATCCTCTCTCCGAGTGGCAGCCAATAGAGTACAGAGCGCTCGCCTGCTTTCATCTGCCTCGCAGCACTTCCTATGAGTTTGAATGTCACTAACTCCTGCTACCTCTCCCTCTTTCTGTTTCTTTCTCTCTCTTCATCTCTGTCTATCTCTCCCTACAGATAGTGGTGCGGACACATCAGGAGAAACGCAGAGCAAGAGAGACGAGAGAGTGTGAGAGGAAGAAGAGAGAAGAGGAAGGTGGTGTACAATGTGCTAGTGGAGTGGAGGAAGACGAGCGCAGGTGTTTTTCTGATATTCTCGGGGTGTCAGAGAGACCGACGAGGACGCCAAGATGGGAAGAAAGAAGATCCAGATCACGCGGATTATGGACGAGAGGAACCGGCAGGTCAGTCTCTCCTCTCTTCTTCGTCCTCCTCTTCCTAATGCCAATCCAAGAATCCTGTCCAGTGGCCTTAGTGCCACTGATCATTAATGGTTTTTTAAAATGTAGGCCCATGCCTCAAATTCTCACTCTTGTAAATACATGACATACATGTTTGTTTCATACCATACAGTTAATAATAGTTGCTCAATAATAAATCTTAAGTCAGAAAAAAACAATATACAATAATCACACTTCTTTAAAAACAACCACGTCAACATCTCCAACTATGCTGTAGGCAACCTGATATTATTCAGATGAATGCCAAGACCAGCGAGTTAAAAACTTTATTTAAATCATCACTGCAGATTTTATTGGTCTCTCCTTTTAACGGGCACACACTACTGAAAATATTGTGCTGGAGCAGAGCAGAGCAGAGTTGACCTGCAAACTGTCAGGTTAATAGACTTTTACTAAAAATTCATCTGAATAGTGAAAAAAGTGAGAATTGTAAAGCAAAAGTATATAAAAATGTTTGAGCATTATCTGTATTGCTACAGTGTTAGTAAAGAATTCATTTACCAACATTTTGTTTATCATCCACCAGGTTCAATATATAGACAAAGCCAAAATCGACTGGTCAGATAGGTCATTTCATTATTGGTTAGTTAAGGGTCATCTGCACATTGGCTAAAAAAGTGCTGTCCCAGCATCTACACCAACGCTTAGCTGCCCTCACTCGAGTGCACCCAGACAGCCAGCCAGCCAGACAGACAGACACACAAAGTCCCACTCGTTAAAAAAGGGACCGGGACACGTTTGCAGTCGTACTTACAGACGCGTCTCCCGCACACCACCCTACAATTTCAGTGCTGAGGAAGTTGATGAGGCAGCAGAAGCCGGCGTTAGCCAGCCAGTGTGTGGGTGCAGAGGCAAGCAGAGGGAGAGGGAGGTGAAGAGAGGGCTGACTGTGGCCTCTCTCTCTGTCTCTCTCTCTCTCCCTCCTCACTGGAGGGCTCGAGACGGGGCCCAGAGGGGGCCCATTGCGCTCCCTGTGGTTGCAGCTGGTTGCTAGTAATTAGGAGCAGCCACTGCACCGCAGCACCCTCTCATTAGCAGGGAGGGTCAGCAGGACATTCAGTGTCCTTCTCTCTCTGTCTCTTTCTCTCTCTCTCTCCTTCTGTCTCTTCTCTCTTTCCCCACACAAAAAAGTGCCAACGCTCTGGCCAGCCACAGAGACAGGCTGGAATTCACCCTCGTCTGCTCACGCTAAATATAAACAGCGCAGCCCAGCTCAGTCTGGCCTGCTCCAGCCGCTGTCTCCCACACATACACATCTCTTCCATTCACCGTGCCTGCTGTCTGCCGTCCACTTCTCATCACTGTTCCACTATCAGGACAATACACTCTGTGCTAATTCCCGGGTTAGGCTGATGTAGCATATTACAGTAATTGAATGTCCATTCTGAAGACTCTATATGATACAGGCAGATTCTTCTA
This sequence comes from Colossoma macropomum, assembly GCF_904425465.1. Lineage (NCBI taxonomy): Eukaryota > Metazoa > Chordata > Actinopteri > Characiformes > Serrasalmidae > Colossoma > Colossoma macropomum. The sequence goes on along the minus strand of NW_023495267.1, from coordinate 3,630,765 downwards.
GAAGGCTTTTTTGTAGGGCTCCTGCTTTAAGGGTATGATAATGAAAAAAAAGAAAAAAAAAGAAAAGTACCCCATCAAAACTGCTTGGATGCGCCCCATTCACACCCTCTCAAAATATCATTTGCACCGTCTTGCCGGCGAAAGAACTTTCTTGCCGTGCTAGCGGAAAGCTAATTGAGGTTTTGCTCGCTCTCCTGAGGGTGATAACATAACAGCCAGTGCCCCCCCTCTACCACCCTCCTCCACCCCCCCTCTGCTCTCCAGCTCAACCCCTTTCTCTCCGAAAGCAAGTGTGGAGGTAGCAGTTCATCCGAGTGAGAAACTCAGAATTTACAGGACAGGCCAATTATCAGCATAACACCCGGCCCTGGGTGGGATCCAAACATGGAGGCAAGCAGACAGAAAGACGGCTGCTAGGAGCATCAGCATCTGTGCTCTCTGCCCTGGCCTACACCTACAACATCAGCAGAGGCAGAAAGACAAGAAAGGGGGAAAAAACGAGCTAGTGTAAAAAAAAAACACTTTGTTGCCGGCTGCTACTGAATTAATGAAATGTATTCATTTATGCTGGAGTGAAGATTTTCAGGTCTAATTGAATTGAAAATATGGGCTGGAGTGGGCTGAAGAGGTAAAGAGTGGCTGTTTGAAATTCACCACTTCGGTAGTCGTTGTTGGCAAACGTGTTGTTTCAGGAGGGCTTCAGCCCTTAGCTGCAGCTGTAACCACAGAACAGCTCAAAAGACAATGGCTGGTAATTAACAGTTATCATGTCCATCAGATTTCAAATGTCACGGTCTGCATCTTAGCGAGTAGTTATCAGTGACAAGCAGGCATTGCGTGAGTGGCGTTTGGCCTGCTCAGCATAGGCTTCTCACTGGAGATTCTGCCTCAAACTCCTTTATAAGAGGATGTGTATGTATGTGTGTATATACTGTATGTGCGTACCTCTTCTTTCACGGACTATGAACCTCATTTCTTCTGCTCTCTGGGGTGCCTTCCTCACCCAGGCGAGTTGGCCATTAGCATATCGGGCCCATTGTGAAGATCAGTTTGAATCTTTATCTGTGCAGCTGTGCTGCCAGCAGCCTGTGTTCACGGCACAGAGTCGAGGAAGCTCCTTAAGTAGGCTAATTAAATACGCCAGCAATGTTGCACACTGATTCTTGCATCATTATGGGAAGTGCTCTAGAAAGCCTGTTGACCTATCAGAATTTGTATGGTGGAAGCTGGCAGGGGTTGGGAGGTCTGTAATTGCAGTATCCATCAAAACAAAGGGATTCGCTTCAAGAGAAAGCAGGGAAACAGGACATTTAAGCGTGCCATTTTGGGGCCATATTTCATAACAGTGGTGCAGCCTGGAGGTCCAGGGCTACATTTATTGCTCTGTTTTGCTCTTTGAATTAACCCTATTTGGGTAGCTTGTGAGTTTTGCTACCTGTGGAGCATATTGGAGATTGTGGTTTCGTGCTGGACTGTGAGGGTTACATAGACTAGTTGACTAAAATGTTCACTAATACATGCTAGAGAAAGTGCCTGGTTTAAATATTTAGAGATGGAAGCAGCAGAAAGATGCAGCTGGAGGGTCCAGAAAGGAACTTTTATTTTTAAACATGAAATGTACTTTGTTAGCTTGGAAATTCTTCATAAGTTGCATAGGGCTACGCTGAAATACAACAAAAATATTTGGTAACTGCAAGTAAATACTTTGTTTTGTTCTATAGTAATTATATTATATTATATGTAATATAATAGTGTCATCTTAGCTGTTATGTCATGTTACTTGTAATTGTCTTGACAGATGCCATAAAGTTTAATATCACATGCTAATTTTTGTATTCTAGTTAGCAGTCATAACATCAAACAGTGTGAAATCTGTCATGGCGATTAACAGTAATGGTAACATGACACTGTTACTAGACATAATCTGTCATGACGACTCATGACAGCCTGTGATATCTGCTATGACAAGTTTATGACACGGTTAGGTCAGTCTTACGTAGTAGGCTTCAAGTAAGGCTATGTTCACATTTCCAAGCTGAAATGGCACAAGTCTAATAAAGACCTGAGCCACTTTCATATGTCATCCTATATCGGATGCATATCAGATTTGTGGCCATACGACCTTAATAAGAACGCTCAGAGTGGAATTCATGTGTGTTTTTTTTTCAGCCACACATATGCTATCATTCAGCGTTAACGCTATCATTTATCATTAAGTTTTCACCCTCCTCTCACTCTAATGAACAGCTGTTCCAAGCAAATTATCTTCGCAACAAAGGCTTGTTCTGCTGGTTAGTTAGTTTGTCGTTCATGATGCACATGAACGTGATGTCATTGATAAGGATGTGCACATGCGGGTCATTTAAGGACACACAACAAATTTGTGTCACTTACCTTCACAGATATGTACCATCAAGTTGGACAGATCAGATATAAGAAAAAAATCAGAATTGAACAAAAAGGCTTGTAATGTGAACATAGCTTTAAGTGTCGCCAAATACGGCTGCTATGCATAACCTCCTCAAAATGAAGCATCCAGGTTTTCCAAAGGACAAATTTCCAGTTTTGGAATGTCAATTTTGAAGCACTTTTATTTTTGCCTTTTTAAGGTAAATTATAACTGCTCAGCTACCTTTTTAAATAACTAGTCAACTAGTAAACAATTCAGAATAGACAACATTGATTATGGGACAAAAAACACCTTTGAATAATGGCTGCACTGTGACAAAGTGCGCAAAGTAAAAGGAAACCTTAGAAAGATAAATAGTTTGATTAGCTAATTAATTCAGTGATGGTTAACAAATTAATCGATTTTAGAAATAATAGCTGTAGCCTAATTAATAGTTGCGCAACCCCTAGTTGGACACTGATTGAGCCAGTGAGTTTGCGCTGTCAGTGAGAACAGGTTGAGTTTGACCCTGACACTGTTTCATAATGATGCCAGTAGAGATTGTTCCTCTCTTCTTGGTTCCCTCGCTGCCGTGCGCTTGCGCTGTGAATTAAAAATGGAAGAGGCAGAGGCCCTGTCATGCATGCCACCCTGTCCTTCTGGAACGTTCCCCCAGCTGCCCCTTAAGTGCGTCCTGATGGAGGAAGAGGAGGAGAGATAGGGAAAGAAGAAGAAGAAGTAGACGAATGTAACCGGCGAGCTTTGCTGAACAGGCCAGGTTTGACAAGCTAATTGCAAAGCTGTGTAGGGGGCGGACACCTGCCATAATAGCGTGGAAGGGCAGAATTATCCCGTAACAACCCCCTTCCTCCTTTCTTCATCCTCTGCTACCTGCCTGTCCGTTCTTCTGCTCAGTTCAAGCTCTGACTTGCTTCTCGAGTTCTCCAAGCCTGCAATTATTAGCCTTAACGATGACATGCACCTGTCTCGCTTGGACAGCACAAAATAGATGGGCAAAAGCATAAGTGCGCTGTTAAATTAGCTCCCCCAGTGAAACGAGCCTTAATTACTCTAGTGGACTCAAAAGCCTCTAATGAGAGATGCCTCTCCTGGAGAAAACAGCAGCTCTCCAGCGTGGATTGTGTAGTGACAGCTCTTTGCCTGGTGGATGGTAGAGCATAATATTATGAGTGCTATTGTAAGTAAGGACCCCAGGGGACAGTTCTGCGAAAGCGTGCAACAGAACTTTCCCCTGGTTAAGTGGAGAGAGAGCGTGATCGAGAGCGAGAGGTGGAAGGGACTGTACCAGGTACCTTTTCAGTTTTTACACATTAGGTTGTTTCTTTCACGTTGGCTCGTTGTGCATGTGTGATCTTTATGCCTAACGACGTCCTCTGTATGCCATTAAGCAGGCTCACTGGGGGTAATTGCTCAAGTCATTAAAAGTTTGATGATTTTTCGCTGTTGGGTGGTGCACCGCCCGCCCTTGCCTTGGCTTACTTTGGCTTCCGCACGTCACATGCTGGCGACACGCTCTCTCTCTCTCCCTTTCTCCTTCCATCTCCCTCTCTTTTTGTCACCAGGGAAAGAGCAAAGCGCATCCCTCCAATCCCCTCCCTTCTCTACCCATCTGAGTTCCTAAAAGCTCTTGAGCTAACACTATTATTCTTTAATGGGTGAAAACATGCTTGATAGCGAACAGAGCGCTGAGAGAAAGAAGGGAAAAAAGAGCAGAATGGAGGGTTGATGAAAAAGGTCTAGCTTTTGAGGCCACTGGATACATAAGGTCTGCCTGTGCTACAGGTCCTCAGACGTTGCAGCGTAATCAAAGGCAATCTGGATTATTTGAAGTGAACTTTTGTTTTTAATGCAATTAAATTACATTAGTCTACACTTGTATGTTTGTGAGGGGAAATGGTGTAGGTGGCTTTGGTGTGTAATTTATGGCTGATGTCAACAACAGTGAGATGATTCAAACTGTAACACACCCCAGCCCCCCGCTGCCCCCCCAGCTAAGAGACTGTGTTGTGCCTGATGATTCATTTTAATGCCAGAACAAAACCATCTGAGTGATGCACATCATAATTATATCATACGATGTGTGGTCATAAATTTCTTGCCCCCACATGCTTGTGGCTTTCGTTTTTTTCCATTAGCAGGCACAACATGGAGTCCCAGGGCTGTCTCTGATAGCAGTAATAGCATCTGACGCTTTTCTTTGATGTCAGCACTGACAATGTTGTGATCCAGAGACCCTTTACCCCACCAACACCCCAAACACAAAGATCTAGCACTCTATTCCATGTGTGGTTCAGGCTCAGCCCCTAAACATCCAAACCCTCATCTACAAGCTTAAGCCTCACGTCTGTTTCCCACTCTGCATTTCTGTTTCAGCTGTCCACCTTCATAGCGTCACTGCAATATAAAATAATTGTAAGACCGTCTCTGTCTGAGGACTTTCTTGGTTGACCAAAAGACCTGATTTGTGACTATAACTTGGCCAGTTGCCAATCAGAAAACATTAGAATGTAGAAGTTAAAACCACTTTGCGCCTTGAATGGAAGCTTTTTTTTCAACCATGTATTTTAACAGTAGATTTGAAATTTCTTAATTAACAAATTAGGCATATCAGTTTTGGTTTTTTTCCGTTAGCAACTGGAACATGGAGGCAAAAAAATTAAGGCTTTTTTTTTTTCATGTCAACACTGACACACTGCCATCCCAACTAGCACCTCAAGAGTGTCAAATGAGAAGACGTACAGAACTCTCTTCCAAGGTCGCTCCACCATGGCCCCAGCTGGCTGGCTGGAACCTCTGGGTTTCCATAAGTTCAATGGTGTTTGCTTTGCACCCTCCCAGAGATGATCTAGCCGGACAGCAGGGAGGGACCTCTGCCTGTCTCGCAGGCCTGCGGAAGGCATGGGTCACTCTACCAGCTGCACACATGACTGTGGACTACATAAGCATCCTGCTGCTTGTTACAGAGATCATTGGAACTGACATGTAGCTCTCATGATATATCCCCCTTCCTTTTCCTCACCCACTCCCCTTTTCCAACATCCTTCCATCCTTTCCCCATTAGATATCAGACACAAGCATCACCCCCAGTGCCCCAGACCACTGCTGCCCCACATGGCTTGTTTTTCATGTTGGCTGTGCTCCCTAAGGACAGCTTGTGATGGAGTGTCTGACTGACAGGCCAGTCCTTGTCATTTTTCGGAGGTGAAACATACACACAAGCATGCGCACACGCACACACACACACACACACACACGCACACACACAGAGTAATACTAGCTTTCTGGGGGTTTTCCATTTGCTTGTGTAACACAGTGGCTGACAAATGCTATGTCTACGCTTAAACCTAATCCTAACTTAACTTTAAAAAAGAAATTTTTTCTCTCATTAATTTTGTCATAATAAGGATATTTGGTCCCCACAATAAGCTAAATACTTGCACACGCTCTTGTATACAATGGGAATGATAAGGGGGTAGTGGTATGGCTAAAATATGACATCATGATACTTGAAAACAATTTCATGATGTACAATACGTATCACAGTATTTAGATATTTAAATTAAATGTTTGCAGAAATAAAAATAGGATAAATAATGAAGAAATAAGGAGTAGTGTCAAAGTTAACACATTAATAACACGTTCACGCATAAATGATTAAAACCACGGAGAGACACTGTTGGTCTCACTGGATGTCAGTCATGAAAATTGAAAAAAGTGTTTACCCTATATTCATGTTCACCCTGCATTCACATGATTTTCAGTGATGTCCAGTTCATGTGAACCCTGTGTTCACACAGTGAAAAGTAATGCATTCTGAAGAAGCTTATTTTGTCCAATCAGTGCACTATAACTGCACTGCTTTTTAAATAATAAAAAAAATCTTTTTAGGTTCACATTTCAGCAAATAAGCTAAATGTGATTATTGTGGTTAACTGCACAAAGGAATATGGTTAATTGCGATTAATTATTTTAATCTGCCCTAAAAATAAGATAATGGGATAATGGACTGACATCCAATTGGCTACTTGTTACTAAGCAGTTTACGCAGTAAGCAAACACTGGTTGTTTTTGTTGTTGTTTAGAGGCTTTCTATAATTAGATTAATTTTCTCTTTTTATGATATGTGTAGTTGTTCAGTGTTGTACCCATGATATACTCAAAAAGCATATTGTGACGTCATTCATCAGGGTAATGATAACATTTCAGCACATTTCCCACCCCTACACAAATGCATGCTGAATGTACGCTCCCACACATGTAGCCAAACAGTGAAGCACTGACTGCATTTGTCCCCTACATATTTTACACAACGCTCACATGCATATGTTAACGTAATCCACAGTGAGGAATCATGAAAACCCCTCAGTACTTACAAACATTACCCAACATACCTCACCCACACAATCTCACCCATTTCCTCTTCCGTGGGAATGAGGAGGGTTATTTTTAACTCCCCGTCGCTGTAGTTCATGCCCTACAACGATCACCCCTATTCGCAGACCCGTTCTACACAGCACAACCCACCCCCCCACCCCATCCAAAACCTCTTCACAACCATTACCAGCCTCAGTATCAATCTACACCTGCACCAGAGAGAAGAGAGCACGCCAGAGAATGGTCCAAACAGAGACAGACTAAGCTGAGATATCTGCTCATGGCTGGAACAGAGTTAGCACCATAGGTTGCTCACTTGGAGCTCAGAGGAAAAAAATATGAAGAGTTATGAAAAGGTCAGCGTTTTCATTCCTGGCATACAATTAGATGAGAAACGTTAATATAATTACTGTATTTCTGGCATCGTGGGTCATCACAGTGACCTTATCAGAGGCTGCAAGAAGTTAGGAGAGAACAAGAGAGAAGTTTGGCATACAGTACATGACTCACAGCTTTACTTCTTCTCAGGTACTCGATATCTCTTAGATGTCGGATAAAGCTGTTCCCAAGATATCTTTTTGTATTGACCAAAAACTTTTCCAAAACATCAATACTCTAACCTATATGCTTTATATATTTTTGTAGGGCAATTGTTGAAGATCCTTGATTGATGTGTCATGGGCCCTCGCTCGTAAATTCATAATTTACTCTTGGAAAAAACAAGTTTGGAAATCAATCAGTACACCTCAAAACTCAGCTGTGTGTTTAGTCTCGGCGATCAAGTGGAAAATACAACCCCAGCATCATTCGCGTAATCTCAGACTGCTCTGTGGTTTTCCACTGTCTCTGTCAGTCAGTCATGAGTGTGAGGGTGCTGTCTGGAGTCTGACCCCACTGCCCACATCTCTACTGCATGTTGTATAACTGGGATCATGAAACTCTACCTGTTTTGGTGCATTTTTGCAAGACAGTGTAGCGTCTGCATGGCATGGCAACAGAACGTTGCGTAACTACAGCTCTATATCACATTCTCAATCAAATAAGCAGTACAACTGAACTGTAAGACAGACTGGCTTTCTTCCTTGTTGTTTTAATCTTAGTGATATTGTACAGATTTCCCTTTTTTTTATCAAAGTTTGAGAGGCTAGTCCTGTGCGTGGTCTGCGACATGATGGTATCACTGTCAGTATGTGCGTGTGTACACCACATTGTCCTGCTCTGCAGGTGAAATGAAGCGCTGACCTGGGTCAGCAGCCCCGTGCATACTTAGCAGCAGTCAGGCAGAACAATGTCACAGCACTGCCCAAAACAGCAGGACTTTTCCTGCTCAGCCGCTGACATGTCCAACTCCAGCCCTCCAGCCCCATGGCCCCCAGACTACCTCTCAGAATATTTGTTCAAACTGAAAGGGACCCAACAATTCGAACATCATTTCTCAAATATTTGTCAGGCTCAGTTTGGGTTCAGGTTTTATGTTTAGGGTTTTTGCTCTACCCGTTGGCCAGCTTTGATGAATGTTTGCTTATGTTTACTCTTTCTCCATACTTTATTATTCCTCTACTATTATTAGTCCTCCTTAAACAAGTTTTAATCTGGCACCCAGGATTCACTCACATTGAGGTCCACGAAGCGTACACAAAAAAGTGGACATGGGTGAAACAGCAGGTTCAGGTAGAGTTGGGACGGAAATTTGTCAGGCTGCAGTTGGGTTCAAATAGAATTTTTCTCAGATTATAATCTGATTGGGACGGAATTTTTCAGGCCACAGTTGGGTTGAAATAGAATTTTTTTAGATTATAATCTGATTAGGACAGAATTTTTCAGGCCACAGTTGGGTTCAAGCAGGATTTTGTTGGGCCTAGTTGGATTGGGACAGAATTTTGTCAGCTGACATTGGGTTCAGACAGAACTTCGTGAAGCTACAGTCAGATTAGGACAGAATTTCATTGGACCACAGAGGGAGTAAAACAGAATTTTTTTTCAGGCTACAGTTGGGTTGGGGCAGAATTTTGTCGAATACATTCTGGTTCAGACAGAATTTTGTTGAGCTACATTCACTGGGCTAAAGAAGTCTTTATCACTTTTTAGTGGTACCCTACACACTATTGTTAAACTCTAGAAAGCTTCTACACCCCTTAGTTAGGCATCTGCCCCCTCCGATCTAATCTGAGTGTGCATGCTGCAGGAAAATTTGGAGTGTGCCATGGCGTGTGCTGCGCTGTGCAGATCAGTTTGTCATTGCCAAGAATGTGTGCGTTTGCAGCAAGAGCAGGCGGGAAGAGAGCAAGACTAATGACAGCTGGGAGGGAGCTGGTCTCTCTGGGTGTGGGGATAAAGAGGCAAACAGTGCAGGCTGCTGTCTCGCCATGCTCAGCTTACTGCTCTCACAGGACCACTCAGGTACACAGCCCACCTCACCACCACTACGCAATCCACTGCCTTAGCCAGAACCAATATCTCTATCCTTTCTCCTCTCCTGGGTCTTACAGAAAGGACAAATCTATGTGTAATCATTCTGTTTGAGCAGAATAGCTCTGTCTGTTAAACATTTCAGTTAGCACTGTTTGGTTGCCATATTCAGTACAGTCTAGAGGTAATTGGACAGTGAGATAGTTAGTTTTTGTTGTATTGACTCTGTTCTCCAGAAAAAGACCCCTTAAACTGCAACTGTTTACCCCTTAAACTGCAGGCTGATTGTTCAGATATAAATAAAATGAAAGTTATGCTGCTGTGACAGTGAGGAAATTGAAGCAGTTTAAGGGGTTAAAGTGCAGGATGCCTCCAATTTGGGGGTATTTATGCCTATATTAGGTTACTATATGTCAAGGTCCCCTGAAGTGGTAGAGCAATGTATAAAAAAAGTTGATTCATATACAGTTAATCAAGTGTATATGTAAAAATGCTTGAATTAAAACCGGTGTCACTTTCACTTTAACCTCATACTCAATATTTTCTGTCAAATCCAATGTGCTGGAACACAGAGCCAACCCAACAAAACTCGGTCACTGTCCACTTACCAGCCCACTATCCAGAGGACTGTAATATCCAAAACATTGTAACGTTGTATGACTTCAATTGCTCTCTGGTTGCATTTGTGTATACTTTGGGTAATGAATCACTTTAAATTCCCATAAATTGAATGAAGAGAAATGAGAGATGATTTGTGTTGTGTTGGAGGATATAATTGGGCGCTGTAATCACCTGTAATGTGGAACATGTGACATTACTCCCACTCCACTGGCGCTGACCCAGGGGCTGTGTGCTTTCAGAGACACTGTATAGCTCATTGGATTATATTGCATTATACCATTCGAAATGAGGCTTGCCGCAAGCTGTGACCAATTAAAGTTGAACAAAGCCAGCTCATCTGCTCAGCTCTGCTTAGTAGGTCAGTGAAATTGGCGGAAGTGAATACACACACGCACACACTTGCATACATGCACACACACACACCCTCCGACTCCTTTTAGCTCAAGGCGCCGCTTTTCTGAGCAGTAGCTTTGGCATCTTTGTACATTTTGCCATGTGCGATGCCATCCTGCTCCATGTGAGAGCACATTACCACGCTTCTGCACGCTGCCATCCTGTCATGTCCAAATCACGTACATAAATCTGGCCTCGCCTCACTGTATGTTACGTGTTAAACAGGAGCGTGTCAGGGAGCTAAACTCTGTTCCTTTAAATGACCTCTGGTGGATGTTAAAAGACGTCTGAACTGGCTGCCTTGTAGGGCTACACAATGTGGACAACATACTAGCTTTGCAATTATATGGCTAAATATTGTAATTGAGATACTTGCCATATAGACCTCTGAAGTGATGCTGCACTCTGTAGTCGGCGTCATGCCCATATTAGGAACTCTAAGTCCACTAATAGACTTCACACTATTATAGACCAACACCACCTACTCAAAATGTACACTGTTAGTGCCAAAACAATGATATTTAGCAAAGCTTGCAGGTTGGGTAACTACATGCTGACTACAGAATGACAAAATGACTTTAGAGGTCTGTTGGTGAATCAATAGTGTGATATAATTAAGGATATCCTGCCTTATTTTGCCCAAAGTAATTTAGTTTTGTTGGTTTGCCTCGATTCATTCAGACACCCTCAGAAATACATCTGGCAAGCAGGACGCTTACAGTGGACAGTAAAACTGAACTGTGATTGTTTAGAGGGCCCATGCTGTATTTCAGCCTTCTGCAAAGTCAGTATTGCGAAGGCCAATCTTGTGATAACCATTAATAGACAATAGCCCTACTACCTTGCTCTTTTTCACTGTATGTTCCATATGTATAAGCAGGCAAAATGGCCCAACCCAGCAGAGCCTGAAGCATGACGATAGGTCATCTCTGTATGGCTCAGGTTACTACAGGAGTGATGCATGAATTGCTGTAGTGCACAAGAAGGCTCGTGTTACAGCAGCAGTTACAGGACAGAGCAATGAGGGAGAGCAGGGCAGGAGCGATGGAGCTGCTGTTTCACTAATGACACTGATTGCGCTGGCCAAGGAGCCACTGCTGCTTTCCGGCAGCTGACCTGTCTAACCTGAGCATGGCTGCTGCACTGTCTGGTAGCTAATGCAGTGATTGAGGCTAGACTGGACTGAGGCCATCATGGAGTTCCAGTTGCACTGCCCAGTTTTATCCATTTGTCCTAATTAAGTCTTAGTTGATTCCCAATCTTTCGGTAGGCCTCTCTTTTATTACACAACAGCCCCAGCAGCTTCAAAGGCTAAAGGCCAATAAACAGCTACTCCAATGTGAATGAAGGCTGCTTTTTGTTCAACATTCCCTCCATGTAAAAATGTTTCATTTCAGAGAACTGTGGAGGTTGGATGTTGGATGTTAAAATGATGACCCCCCCCTCCCCTTTTAAACTGCATAACAGTTATTTTTTTTTTTTAACATTACGGTCAAAATAAAATCAAAATGGATCTTTTTACCTTGATGTCCCTGGTTAGTTCATCATACCATGCCATTTTAATGACAAGATATTTGTTTTCCTGCAATCTTTGATCGCAGTGTAGTGACTATTGCTCGCCTAAACATTTTTTTTTTTTAAATCATGTCACCGCACACCAGCGAGTGGAGAAAATTATCAACCATTATCATGTTTTACCTCCCACCACCCCACCTATTATCAAGCGAAATGCTCAGCTAGCTCAGAGGCCCTCCCTGACATTGTATTGTTCTTGGAAAAACAGTACATCATGGGCCAGAAGGAAAATATTTTATGATTTCTAATTCACATCAAGTTTACCCCTCAAACCCTACATTCATTATTCACGTAATGATCTTAAGACTTCTTAAACAGCAACTATTATGCATTGTTTGGTGATATAACTAATTTGCATGTTAAATAGCTTTGAGAGTGAGGAATTTATTTGATTTAATCTAAGTAAGGTATCTGCAAGGTCTGCTCCATTACCATTTTACCCAACACATCCGCTTTTTTTGTCCATCCTTGTCTCCCAGGTTACCTTTACAAAGCGGAAGTTTGGCTTGATGAAGAAGGCCTATGAGCTGAGCGTCCTGTGCGACTGTGAGATTGCCCTGATCATATTCAACAGCTCGAACAAGCTCTTTCAGTACGCCAGCACCGACATGGACAAAGTCCTGCTCAAATACACAGAGTACAACGAGCCTCATGAGAGCAGGACCAACTCAGACATTGTGGAGGTGAGTGAATTTTCATCTGCTGCTTTTAGCACGACTAATAGCAACTTCAGAAAGGGCCAAATGGAAACGTGTGAGGATGTGGTTCATCTGCTGTTCTCAGGTTGACTAAATATTTGATTCCCTTCTCAGATACACATACAGTACAAAACACTTCCAACTCTTTACCAGAAAATGTATTTTATAGCATAGCTAAAGTACTGATGCCTGCCATTGTCCCACATAGAGACCTGTTTGCTTTGGGTGTAAGCTATGAAACAGATCAATTTCAGTTTAGGCAACCTTTGTAGCCTTTGTATTATCACAAAAAGGAGCACTATATATATGTTATAGGGACATTTTCTATCACATTTATCGCAAAAATGGAATTCGCCTGACTCAATTCAGTGGTCCACTTTATTGAGCCAGGGAAGGGAGGTGTTGTCCAGACCAGTTCTGCCGACTATGAATACTAACTTCATATCTGTTTCATTTTCAGTCACATCAAAAATTAATGTTAATTGAATGGGATAGACGTTAGATATATACACTACCATTGGAAAGTTTTACCATTGAGAAGTTTGAAATTGTTTTTATTGATACAAAACCAATTTGTCAAAAATACATGTATAAAATGAGTTTATTAAGATGCTGCTGCTAAATTTTAACTGACTTGTTGGAAGTTGGAAGTAAAAATTAAGAAGGGTCCAGAGTGATGTAGATGATTCTGTAATGCCTGAGAGATCTGTATAACACTGAGAATGATCAACTTAATATCCAGAATCTCGAGATGAACACCTTATCAAAGAATGACAGTAAATGGATCATTGCAATGTATTATTTATTGTTTAATTACTTTAGGCTCCCAAAAAGCTTGAAATACTGAAGAAAGCATCTTAAAATACATAGCTAATAGTAATTTAATCCACATTGTATAAGTTATTATGGAATAAAATAACAGTAATTATTAATATGAAAAGTGATTTCAAACTTTTGTTTCTTAGTTTTGGTTATATTAGCGCTGATCAGCTTAGCAATGACAGTATGACATTGTACACTTGTACCACTCTTACATAATTACAATGAATTATGAGCTGAAAGCTGGATGCTGTGTGAATTGTCCTGACCACTTCACAGAATTATGAATATTCATTTTTTTCAGTCAGATTAAAAATGAATGGTGATTAAATATTAGACTCCAATCTCAAAAGAATTTATTGTTTTTAGTCATTTGGGTGCTGATCAGCTTAGCAGATATCATGCAAATATCTGGCACTATCAATTAATTACTATGTATGATGAGCTGACAGATCTAGTGCATGTATTTTTTTATGTAACCCTAGGACAACAGTTGACATTAGTCATGAAGTTTACAAAAACAGGGCTATGTGCAGACGTGATGAGACCAGGCAACATATATCTGGCGGGTAACCGTTTCCGTCTCATTCTTGTTCTGATAGGGCTTCAGGACGTCTGTAGGACCTGATAAAGTCTAACCCAGCTTCAGTCTGGCAACTGCCAAAGAGCACAGGTCACGAAGCAGCTCCCCTGTTGCCAGACACGCTGTATGGGGGCTTTAGTTCATTTTGCAAAGCGATCCTGTAACTCCTGGTTGATTTATTTCTTTATTTCCTAATTTGTATAGTGTAGGTGTTTCACGCAAGTGTTTACTCACGACAAGCCAACCCAGCTGGTCCTTAGAATGCAGAATGCAAACCATAAGCATTCTACAGTAGTGCTTATTACAGAGTGCTAGATTTGCCAAGCGTGCACTGTCCTCATTTGTCAAAGCAGCATTCCAGTTTTGTAGGCCAAGACCATCGGCGAGTGGAGAACAGGGCTGACTGCGGCTTCCAAAATTTCCCTCTGACGCAGTTGAGGTTTCTCACTCAGTCCGAAACGTCCTCCACTGTAGCTAGCGCCTGCACCTTCGGACTAAATGAAAAGCAAACACGTCGGCGCAGTAACGATAATAACAAAAGAAAGGGGCTTGTTTGTTTTGAAAACCAATCGCCAAGACAGACACAAACTGGCCTTTGTGGCTTTGGTTCGACTGAGACGTTTTTATGAAACACTTTCAACCTCAACCCAGCTTTCCCGCGCAGCCGTAACATATTCCTGATTCCGCTGGCCCGGGTTGCCTCAAACACGCTTTGTTCTTCGGCCCGTGTTTGACAACGAGAACTTAATAGCTCAATAGTGTGACGTAGGAAAGTCTGTGATCCCAACTAAAAGTGTTCCGCTTAAAAGAGAGAAGGACTAAAATGACATAAAAGGAGTCAGCTGTGGCGATGTTATCTTTTATTCATGCTGATGCCGCTGCTAGTGAATTACCTGCTCGGCAGAGCTGCAAAAGAACGCAAGTTGTCTGCAAGGCCTTGGCTTTCCATCAGGGGCCTTCTGCTGGCCCAGCCCTTCTCAGCATAGTGCATGCCCTCACCTGCATTAAAAATGAATAGACACACTCTTCTCCCCTTATGTAACTGCAACCCCATCACAGCCTTGCCTTTTTTCGAACTGTCTTTTTCTTCACCTCTCTTTTGAGGAGCATGCTGTAAAACCATGCTAAGGACACTCTGGTCTTTCCTTAAAGCAACTCCAAATGTGGTTGATCTGCCAAGGCACTATATGTTCAAAAGTTCGTAGACACCTGGTCAAGCAACATTTCTAAAATCAAGGAAAATAAGTCACCACTTTGCTACAGTAACAGCTTCTTCTGGGAAGGCTTTACACTAAATGGTAAAACAGTGCTGTGAGGACTTGACTGCATTCAACCACAAGAGCATTAATGAGGTCAGGTATTGAAGTTGGAAACACCAACATCACTCTAGTCCAATAGGGATTTAATAACCCTCTAGCTGACACATGGCATGGGGCTTGATCACCTTAGATTCAAGTGGGGCTGCTCCAGAGTGTCTCATTCTATTCTATGCTGATTATACATGCTATTTGTGAGCAACTGAATGGCTGCATCAGCAATAGCAATCAGCAATGGCTGTATCAGCAAGGTAGCTGAATTCCCTAATAAGAAGGGTATGTTTGAACATACAGTATAGCTAACAAATAGCTCATCAGTTAGCATCATGCAAACTGCTTGGCTACATATTAGGTAATCTCAGATAGACCGATGTAAAACCAAAGCAGCAAACTTCAACGAACATGTTTGGCTCACTGACATCATTTGCTGTTAGGGAACCATTTTTGCTGAGCTATCACTTAAATAACCATAAGGGCAGTGTTCCTCTTTTTAGGTATGTTGAAGCTATAGGATGACATCTTCTGTAGTGGATGGAATGGCAACTCTGCCTTGTAAGTGGCACACACAAACAGCAGAGTGCTGTCAAGCAGTGGGGCCAAGCACACAAGCCAGTGGCATGGTGCCGCTCTTTCCCATGTCAGCCCTGTGGCCACTCCAGGGGAGCATGGCCTAGCTCACTAAAGCGGCCAACAAAGCAGCTCTTGTCCCTGCTCAGCAGGCCTGCATCTGTGCTAGGCTGTCCAGATCCCCCTGCAGCCCCGCTGCCTTTGTGGCCAGAGTTCAGAAGTGAAGAAGCAGAGCAGAAGTAAGCCACCTAAAGCCCAGGCTCTCTTTTCCCAGCCCAGGGCACACGCACTACCAAGCCCTGCCGCTGCCAGGGAACAGGGTCATAAAGTAATCAAGGCCCACCGTCAACAAGAGCGATGACTTGGATTCTGGCTGTGATATCTGCACCGTGTCTCCTTAAGGCTCCATTAAGAGTAGCACTGTACAGTGATAAGGCCAAAGGCTATCAGTGCTTCTTATACTGAGTGAATCTGTTAAAGAACGGCATCAATGAGATCACAGAACAAAATATGTACTTCATGATTGATTATTTTTGTACGTAAGAAGAGTCTTTTCCAGCTTATATCAGAAAAAAGTGGTGTTACGTCAGTATAAACATAAGTCACGGCTTAAAACCGCTGTTAAAATTGAATGAGGACATGTTATCTAACTTGCTAATGCTGGTTACAGTTTGGTTCTTCTTGTTAATAATTGTAGCTAGCAGTCATTCCTACAATGCTATTTGTTACTTAGCTTATGTTAGTGCTAGATAATGTTACGTTTGTTTGGACAGTGTGCTTCTATGGTTGACCAGCCCATGATTATGTCACAACGAACAGCTGACAGCTAACCCATAACCCTACATGCATGCATTGCATTGCTCTTTAAAACATGTCTTATATTTTTTATTACCAAATTATTTGGGCCTTTGAAACAGCTTAGAAGTATGCAACACACTTGAGATATGAAAAACCTCTCAAAAGAAGAACTGCCCATATCTGGCTGCCTGTATAAAAACTGCAAGCTTGTTTCTCATCCGAGCGTTACGGTGTTGTGCAGCCACGCTATCCGATTTGGCCATGCGCTCAGCTCATCCTAATGGACGTGAAAGGCTCTGAATGAGTATTTAATGGATGAATTCTCCCCACTCCTCCCTCCCTCTCTTGCTCTCTCCCTGTCTCTCTCTCTCTCTTCTGGTGAAATGTGCTTCACATGGAGGCACTTACACTTATCTAAATTAAACAATTGCATTAAACTCCTAAACGCCACCCAAAACAGTTTGTGCTCTCATTTGCCCATTTTTTATTTCGCCACACACTTTCATTGGGCGGCGAAGGCTTCCCGTTCCATGTGAGATGCCGAATCAAAGGTCACATTCCTCCTCGCTGCCACCATCTGTAGATAAAGGCTTGGCCTTGTAGCGGGGCAGAACAGATGCCGCACTTTCCACAGATGGATGTGTGCCTGGGGCACAGTTTGATAACCAAGTGCAGGGCTATGGACTTCATCTCAAGTCTGGCTTCTTGCAGTTAGCACCAGAGCCCTACACTCAGATTGCTGGGCAAGGGAAGGGTGGAGAAAGTCCACATCTGTGTGTGTGAGTCTTTTAGAATGTGTGTGTGTGTGTGTGTATGTGTGTGGCCAGCGCACGGCGGTTCAACTTCAATAACACTCCAGGCGACAGGTGAAGCGTTGCGTGAAATCTCCCTTTGTGGATCCTGTCCACTTCTCCGTCTGATTAAAAGTGGCCGCGATCCCATCTGCGTCTCCCTTTTCAAAGGCTCCTGGTCTGAAGCAAGCCCTTTTATTTACTGAATAGCAGCGCGGGGTTGATGGAGCGTTTCCTCCGAGGTTACAGCTCCCATTCAGGGAGCTCGCGGGGGTCTTTAAGGGCCACCGGTGTTCTGCTATATCAGGTCTCCGCCAGCACATTCTGTCCTTGCCTTCACCTTCGGCGCTGGCTGCGGAAAGTGTAAGAAAGTGGGCCTGAAAAAGTCCACCAGGATGGATGTTTGCTCAGAGATCCTTTTTTAATAACACGCCTCCACAGAAGTTCATTTTAGTAGACTATAGCAGAAAATGGCCAGACCAAAGAAACTTGAGATACGGACAGGTGATGTTGGCCAGTGGAGAAAGTTCGTCTTGCACATGTTTACTATGGCAAAGCAGTCAATTAATGCTATCAATAATACCAGCAAAGCATTGTATTTACATCGTAAGCATGAATTTAGCCAGAGGAATGGCGGATGAGCTTGGCGGAAAAGCTCCGACACAGGAATTTACACACTATAATGATTTACCATCAACGTGCTAGAGAGGAAATGCACCCACTGAACATAGGCTGATAAGTGTCACAGTGCAGAATCATAGATTGGTGTCTGCGGTCTCCCCACTCTGTAGAAAGACCCCTATAGTTCCTGTTCCTCTTCCTGTGCGTTTCAAATTCAATTTTATTTGTGCTGCAAATGAAAAAGCTGCTGCAGGTAATTAAAATAATTCAATGATCCTTACTCTTCTTCCTCTCCGACAAGAGGTAATGAAATCTTCCCTGAGTCGCTCTAGGAGCTTACTCTCTTATTCCAAACACAGACCCACAGTGTGTGGAGGATTCCTTGAAATCAGATATCAACTTCACAGCAGATATGTGGCGTCTACACGTCCCCTAACTGCCCCCCTCACTCCACCCCCCACACCCATCATCTGTCTGTGACACTCCCCACAGTGTTACAGTGCCATGCTGGCAGAAAACCATTTCCATTACCCAAATGATCATGCTTTGAACAGATTAGTAGGCCCAGCTACCCACTGGAGATGTGAATTCCATTGAATGTTTGTGTAAGTGTTTAGTTGCCTACTGTGTCTGTATGGCAAATGCTGGCTTCGATTAGGTCTGAATGAATGATGAAGTTGCAAAAGTTGGCATGCATGCTCATGTGACACTGGTTGACACTTAGAATCACTTCACTGAATATGTGGGCAAGTGTTTTGTAGCCTACTGTTTCCGTGTGGCAAAGACTTGCTTCATTAAATTTGAATGAATGATTGATTTTTAAATGTAAGTCCTGTAAGTCGCAAAAGGCAGAGCTAGCATGCGTGCCTGTGTGACGCGAGTTGACATTTAGGATCACTTCGGCTGGTGTTCAGTGTCTTGTGTCGATTAGAATAGTAAACAAATCAGAGGCAAATATAGCGTCTGCTTTTTGGAGGTCATGCAAGGCCAGCATTGTAACGTGGTTTTGAGAAACAAATGTTTTATTTCCTCTGCTGAGCAAATACTCAAAGGCAGAGTTGTATATGTAGCCAAGTGAGTTTGAAGAGTGAAGATATACGCGACTGTAACTGATCTCGCAGGCAGGAGTTAAAGGAAACACATCCCTAGCACTTTTGCTGTTAAATTTTTCAAGGTGTTGAAAAGAAAGCGGCTGCCTGTCCCTTAAGGGCGTGCTTTTGAGGACGTCCAATGGCAAAAAATTAAAATGAGCAAGATATGTAAATCTTGACCATTTTGAAATGCCAGCCTTGCCTTTCTCTTCCCTTCCATGAGATTCCAGTTTTGTTCCATGTGAATCACACCATTGTCTTTGCACAAAGCACAGGACCCAAAAAAAGGTCCCTCAGTCCCTTAGCTCGAGAGTCTGAAGCTGAACATTTGAGCCGGCATACAAGGCTTTCCAAACAGCAGCACTACTGATTTTGCCATAACATACATATTCATTATAAAGCCACTCCAGCCCGTAAAAGCCCAGCGATAATGAGCTGCATTGGCGAGTAAAGCTGTGAACGTGGGATAGCAAAGAACGAGTGTTGGGGGAGGAAGGAAACGGGCCTGAGTTGTATGCCTGGGGTGGGGAGATATTTCTGATAAGGGACCCTTCATCACCCTGGTCTCGAGGGAAGGCGAGGGTGTGGGTAGGGGGTGTAGCTGATGTCATGCAGCCTCAGGGACATATATATTTTTTTGAGTTGACCACTGCACACGTGTGGGCCCTGACACTCCTGCTTCATTTCTGCAGAAATACCACAAGTGCTAGGTCACCCCTGAGAGAGGTGCCAGTGTGAACTCTTCATCTGATGTTTCAGAAATGCGATTCTCTCATCACTGCATATGATCACCCTGATAGGAAAGTAATGGAAAGCATTTCTTTGCAGTAACTTAATATTAAAGACTTACTTCTTCTTTTATTTACTTAAAAACTTAAGTGGCCTGTAATGCTTTAACACATTTATCCATGAGTTTCTTGAAAAGCAGGTGGACGCTGCCGTGACATTCCACTATTTCTGTTTGCCAGTTTTATTCCGAATGCACTAAAATTTAAGTGGCACGAACCGCAAATGCAGCAAAATATAAGTCACATTATAGGCACAAGATTCAAATATGAGCACGGATTTAACTTGCTCTGTTATTGTATACCACAAAAAATACTCTTAGAACAGTACGTTTTGAACATCAGCAGCTTCATAAATAATGGCCATGGCCTGTGTTTACCCAAAACACTCAGCTTCTTTTACTCACAGCATTGTTAAGTTAACTAAGATATACCCAATGGAGAAAGGCAGAGCACAACAAAATTGCACTCCTTTGCATTCACTTCATTTTTGTGTTTATTAATCTTGACAGGCAGGTTTGCTAGCATAGTGCTAAATGTAGGTATTAAATCAATATTATACCCCTGAGTAGCCAACCTACAGCTAATATTCCCATGACTGGTCGCTAGATGGTAAAATGAACGTCAATACCCACTGGTCAAAATGACTTAATAAAAAAATAAATGACTCATAACATCACCCCTGGTGTTTTTTTGTCTGTGGTTAGCTCAACCTGCCACAACCTGTACCAACATAAAATAAAGCACGGGATATTCCAGTTCACTGGTGTGTTTTTTGCCACATGAACATGTGCCAGCTACCCATCTCATTATATAGCAGTATTTAATGAAGAAATCGTTGTTTCATAAGAAAGTGAGTACTGAGTACCATTACTAGTTTTAATTTCTGTTAGTTTGCCTGTAGCACTAAGCTAACAGAGGAGAATGTTCACTTCTCACTCTGGGTTTAGGACTACTTATATATTCATTATAAAGATATATATTCAGATATTCAAAGCTTGTAAGACACGCACATAACTTATTCTTTTTTCAGTTTTTCAGGGAATCCTTAAATGTATGGGTATTAACTTGATAGCTATCTGTCGAGCTGGTTGTTAAAACAAAACTACCCTTGCACATAGTTTGTGACTGCATGCATGCATTTGTTATCTAGTAATTTTTTGCCATTTTTCTGTTAAAAAAAGAAATTACGCAGACCCCCTTAAACTAGCTCTGTGAATATACTCTTAATCATTGTAACCAGAAAACAAAAAGCAGCTTGTGCTATGAATAGCAGGAGGTTAAAGTTCAGGGGTCATATTACAGAAACATCTTTACTGTTGTTTTTAGACAACAGTGACAGGCATAATAGTTCACTACTAGCATGATGACGCTACATTTATGTATATTGCAAGATGGTGGTTTCACTTGTGTTTTTTTCTATTAGCATTTAAAAAATCCCAGACACCGCAAACACGATCTCCACCGTCCCCTTTTATTACCTCTATGTGTTAATGTTGATAAAAACTCATTATACAAAATGTTGCACTGATGGTGGTGAATAATGCAGAATTGAATGTGTGGTATTTTATTGGGAGGAATAATGTAGCCTCCATATCTCCAGTATACTGCACTTTAGTGTTGTTATTTACATCAGTAACATCAGCTGTAACTTACATTTTGATTACGTGTTTATGTTTCAGCTATGCATGTCGGTTGCATGGTAACAGGCATGACAGTTGATTGTTGACTTTGATCGAGTAGGTTAAGATTTCCTAACTGGAGATACTATAAGATGCTGTAAGATAAGATTCCTAAATTAAGATAAAGTTTGCTTCTGTAATACGTATTTGTGAAAAATCTTATCTTGATTCGTCAGAGCTTAAGACAAAAAATAGGAAGTTTCTGTAATACGGCCTCAGGAAAAAGTAGATATGATACACATGGTCAGTGTGACAGACTGCGATGCACTACAGAAAACGCTGGGGGAAATCGTTTTTGCTGCACAATAAAAAGTGCAACTGCTTGATGCACAAGTTGAACTGTAGTGCTGTAATGGGGACAAAGTAAGAGAAAACTTCAGAAGGCGTAACAATTTGATTATTCGATTAATCAACTAATAGTTGATAGATTGATCCGTTATAGAAAACGTTAGGTTAAAGCCCTGTTTGTAAAGTATTAATACATAGCTTTTCTATGTTAAAAAAAACATTTTTTAGTTTTGTTTTCTTATCTAATTGAAAATTAGCAATTAGACAAAACAATGACTCGCACTTAAAAAAAAAGAAAGAAAAAAAAAAAAGAAAGGTTGTCCCCAAACTTTTGACAGGCAGTGTATGTTTGGGGGGAGAGAAACAGAATTGTTTGCACTGTCAATCACAGTGGGCACAGTGATTAAGACCCCCACTCCGTCTTAATGAATGCAAATTGGCACATCTGCTTCTGTGAGCTTGCTGGCCAGACTGTTCAATTAGCGTGATTGATCAATTATCATCCTCCTGGTGACGCGGGGGGAGAGGAGAGGAGAAAGAGAGGAATATGCAACTGTGTGCTAAAAAGAAGAAGGGCCAAAAAGCCTATTAAAGTACAGTTTTAAAATGTCATTTGGCCAAATTGACGATGATTGAATCACTCAAGAGCCTTGCAAAAGATGCAGCCTTCTAATTTTTTTTGACAGGATATAAAAGTGGCATTCATATCCTGGAAGGAAATGCTAGGAAAGTCCCATGCATGATTACGTCTAATCCGTGGGTGTGATATTTTGAAGAGAACCCTCTTATGCAGCACTTTGGTGCCACAATAGATAAACTCGAGCACCCAAATGCTAATGTATAATTAGGCCTTTCTGAGCTCACATTATCTAAGGAAAAAGATAATTTTATTTGATATGTTGCTGTTATTTCAGTAATGAAGAATGTGCTGTGTAATGAATTACATGCAGTATGATGCCAAGCATTCCATCTAGTCAATGGCATCAAGAGATTGAGCAAATTCACTGTCACTGTCGTTACTTGTTTATTTTCACTCAGTCTAGTTGATCAAAAAAAAAAACAACAACCCAGTACATCAGAGTAAGCTGTCAAATTTTTAATTGTCTTTGTATTGCTGTTTGTCTCCATTTCCCAACTATTAAATCAAAGACTGCTCTAGGGTGCTCCCCAAGCACAACATGTGCTGTTAATACCATGGCAATTACAAACCCATTTCTCTTTTAGCAGGCAGGGGTGGCAATCTTAATAGGAGTATTATTTATACGGCACTGTTGATTCAGCCTTAGCCGCTAAGCTCATTTTCCAAACATTAGGGGGCTGGGTGTCTCAGAGGGGCCCTGTCTGGGCTCTTTCACTGACAGATCAGGCCTGGAGTGCTGCGGAGCTGTGATCCTGACATGCTTAGATAATGTAGCCTCGCTCACAGGAGGCTGGAGCTAGCACCATGCGTCTCTGTCACCACCCCACAGGCCCCCCACACAGTCCTGAAGCTCCCCTGAGTATCTAACTTGCCCAGTCATGTGGGGCACCCCTGGCTTTGCCTTATTGTGTCACTAGATTGGCACTGGATGTTATGCGTTTTTGTAAAGGTGTGTTTCATCAGTCATTCAATTCTTGCGAATTGTAAATACCAATTGTGTTAACCACAATTAGTCATATTGCAGCCTGTTTCATTCCAGTCTGTTATCGCTACATTTCCATACGTCACTGCATATCTCATGAGAACTCGAGATGAGAGTAGAGGTCTAGTAATTATATACACCACATATCGAAAGTCTGGGGACACCTTACCTTCCTTTGAAATGAACATAAATCGGCTATTACTTTGGGTACATTTTGCAGAATTCAGCTTCATGTTCATTAATATCTCTACCTTGATATGAAGAGTGGGCTTGACATAAATAATGATTTGACAGTTTTCCTTTACAAGCTATTGTTAAACACAAACACTGCAACTCTTTTGTCCCAAAGGCGGTTTCAGCATGTGAAATATATCTCGCTATATATTATACAGAAATATACCTATGAAAAATTAAAAGAATACTCCTGCATTTTTCATCCCAATCTCTGTCTGACACATTTGTAGCACACAGTTGATTACCATGGCCAGTAAGTGTGGCACATTTCCCTGTGCATAGAGAAAAACGGAAAACCTGTTGACTCAGAACACATCTATGAAGATGTACCTGCCTACTGGCATCAACATTTTGTGTTGAGTCAAATAGTTTTCTGTTCTTTTGGTCAGAAAAGTCATTGGGTCCTGTCAAGTGCCAAGTACAAGTTATTCATTTTTCACAGAAAATTACACTAAGTATAATATCAAATCTATCCATATTTAATTTGCCCACTCTTTACTTTTGTGCACCCTAGTGCCACTTTACCTCTACCATTCTTCCAATCTTAAAACAAATGACTTACTGCCATTTCCTTTCAACAAAAAAGGTTTCCAAAGGTGTTACTGACACTATATTTCTCTTCGAAAAGACACTAACATTCACACAATCAACTACCAAAACTCACCTTAGCTGCATTGCAAATGTCTCTCATGTGCATCTTTAATGACTAAAGGAGATATTTCTGAGGAGATTAAATATTACTCCACTTGCAAAAGAAAGGGAAGGTCCAAGGAAAATAAGCAGGGAAAAAAACAAGAGTTTCCAGTACTGATGATTAAAAGATATAGAGTAAATGGGACTGTTAACAACACTGGAAGACTAGCAAAACTGTTACCATCAGATAAACAGTACCTTTACTTTTCATGTCAGAGAGATAAGAGAAAATCAAGCTGTACTCTTGCTTCAGATCTCAATCCACAGGTGTTTTTGTCCATCCTTTCACTGTGGGAAGACTGTTCAACACTGTGGGTCTGAAAGGATGTGCAACTGTCATGAAGCCGTTATTTAGAGAACAAAGTAAACAAAAAAATGCCAAATCTGAGATGTGGAGTAAGGTTTTATGGACTGAATAGTTTACATTTGTAGTTTTGATTAGTTAGATTGTGAGTAGCAGAAAATACAATCATCTTCTATAACTTTGCAGAAGTATTGCTCAGTACTGTATTTCAAATTTATTATCCATGGTAAATGACCACATATTACAGATGTGGCAGATACAGATTGGGCTGAAAATAGTAAGTATTCCTTTATTCCAGTGGTGCCCAATCTTGGTCCTGGAGATCTACCACCCTGCAGAGTTTAGCTTCAACCCTAATCTAACACACCTGATCCAGGTACTCAAGACCTTCAAGAGCATCCAACTATTTGAGCCAGGTGTGTTGGATCTGAACTTTCCAGAGTGGTAGATCTCCAGGACCAGGATTGCTTTATTCCTTTAACATTCGCGTATGTAGGTGTTGTACTGTCTTAGTGTGTGAGGACAGCAAGATTTGCTTTGACTTAATTGATCACTAAATTAAAAACCAAAATACCAAGTGTGCTGCATTGCGTGTAATGTGGACTTAACCCAACCTGAAAGCCAGCTTCATTTGGATTTATGAAGGGCCAGGTTGGGCATATTGCATATTTATGAGATGCCTTTAATTGAATCATGCAACAGCGTTGTGTAAATGAGGTCACTTTGCGAGGTCGTCTCTGGCAGAGGTTCAGCAAGAGGCCATTCTCCAGCTGAAAGCAGGGACATCCGAGTGCTTCCTTGAGTTTCTGTGCACACACAAAGACACACACACCTTACACTCGCAGCACTGCCACTGACTCCAGCAGTCCTGAGCTGTTGCCCTGAGTGCCAGAATGAATCTAAAAAGGGTCAGGGGCTTAATTTGTGTTTGATATGCACAGATGACAACACAAAAAGAGGAGAAGGAAAAAAGATTACATTTTAATTGGCAAGTGCTTAACTTAGCGGCTTGATTTTGGGGCTGGCCAGAGGCCAGGCTTCCTGTGTGATCTGCTAAAGCCTTGTTTGACATTTGAGATGGCTCAGGGATACGCATGGTTAGTTACACTGCTTGGCACGGCCCGTGCCGCTCCCTTCATGGATCAGACATAGGCTCCCCTGCCCTTAATACAAAGCCAGATAAAGCTGTTTTGCTAGTGCTGTACCATTGCAGCAAGAAGTGGACCTAACCCTGTCTTACCAAACACGTTGCTGATGATATATTCAGAGACTTTGGCAATGTCCCCTTGAATTTATTAAAACCTGCCCTCAGAGTAGCTGGAATGCCTGCATGTCCATGTTGGGCTAGTAAATTTTTGTGCTATTTTTGTGCTAGTGTGTTTTTTATCACTATATAAAAGAAGCACAAGGCTGCCTTTATTGTAGGGTGCACTGTGAGAGATGCTGAGGGAGCTTAGATGGATATTCAGAATGGAATTCAGATTGTTAACTGCTTTGATTTGTTTCACTGATTTGTTTCATCAGAATAACTGTAAAAGACAAATGAAGTGTGAAGTGTGTTCATATTTATATGCTTAGTTGCTCTATATGGTAGATTTGACACAAACACAATGAAAATCCACAAAATCTTGACTCTGTTAGATAACATTCTTTCCATATGGATATAAAAGTGACAACAGCGTTGAGTAGCCAGCTAGCTGAATGTTCTGATTGGTTGTCCTGTGTTGTGCCTCATTCAAAAAGCAGTCCAGGCTGAAACAGTCCTGATATGGTTGAGGCTAAACTATTGAGGGCAGGATAGGTGGATATACTGTGAATGTATATGTGTTTTAATGACATCAAGCAGAAAAAAAAAAAGATTCAAAATGGGCTGTTTTTGCAGCTTAGTTTTCATATATGGACTGTGTAGACTGGGAGGTTTATAGACTGATTCCAAACTTGAACATTATTTACATATTACATCCCATTTAAGGAACATTTGGTTTTCCATGATATGGGCCCTTTCGCTTCAGCATATAAATGCTGTCCATCACATTGCAACTGCAGTGCGATATGAAATGATGTCACTGTTTGTAGTTTCATAAGTTGAGGCCAAAGCTTTACAAAAAGTTCTTTGTTCTTTGCCAGGCTGGGGAAAAAAAGAAGTTTGTGACATGATAATTTGAGCAATCTTAGCAGCCCCTTTTTAACAGCTGTCAGTTCGATTCAGATATCACTTTGGCACTGTTTTTTTAATGTAACAGTTATTAAAGCTTGTGTAATTTCCCTCATGATCTGTAACATTTCGCTTCATTCCAGCGATCCTCGTCTCTGTCTCTCATCAATTCCCTAGCGCTCACCCCTTAATGTCTCTGCCATTGAAATTCTTTAACCCTCCCCACCACCACTGCACACACACCTCCTCATACCCTCTCCCTTCTCACATTCAGACGTCTCCATATTAAAGAAGCGATTAAGCCAAACCAAATGTCAGCCATATTGACACAAGGCTGAGCCCTCTTTTATGGGGCAGTCGGGTGTAGCGGCATTTTAATAATAAGTTCCAACCACAAATAGAGGCAGTTGTGTGCAGTGAAGAGCTTGAGTTTTATAAGCTTATAATTTATTTGATCTCCTCATAATTTCATAATTCTTGGAACACAGCAGAGAACAGATCATACAGTACCGTGCAAAGTCACAGACCACCCTTCATTTATTTCATTTCAAGTCAAAACGATCATTAAGTACAAGTTATTCATGTTTCAGGAGATATTTCTGAGAAGATTAGGTATAAGATAAAACACTTGCATAAGGAAGGGGAAAGTCAAAGGAAAATTCAAAAAATGATTAAAAGATAAAATGAGAGAAAATGGGACTCCTAACAGCCATGCTGTCAGATAAACAGCACTTAAAGCTTATATCTTTGAGAGAGAGGAGAAATCAAGCTCCTTTCTTGCTTCAACCTGAGAAAATCCACAGGTGTTTCTGTCCATCCCTCCACTGTGAGCAAACAACTTGCTATGAGTCTGAAATGATGTGTAGCAGTCAAGAAGCCATTACTGAAAAAAGGAAACGGATAAAAAATAGACAAACAAAGAAGCTGCTGGTGTTCTGAAAGCAATAGACTGGTCACTCTAGAGTCTGGAGTCCAGACCTTGACATCATTGAATGTGTTTAGGATTACTTGGATTGTGAAGAGCAGAAAATGCATCCAATGTCTTGCACTGAACTTTGGAAGGGTGGAAAAACCCTGCAGATTTCTTTGAAAAAATGAAAGCAAATCTCCTAAAAAGAATAGAAGCTGTAATAAAAGCAAAGGGTGGGCACACTAATTACTGAAAAAACTGTATTGTGTACTGTGCAGTTTTCTGTTAAAAATACATTTTGTGCTTTTGCCCAAAATGCTGAAATGGAAAAGCTTGTGCTCATTGGCTGTTTTGACTGGAAAATAAATTAATGAAGGGTGGACAGTGACTTGCACAGTACTGTACATATTGCTGTACATATTTCAGTCTCAAGTGTGGGATAAATATAAATGGCCCTTTGTTTGCCTCTGGTATGCATTTGGACTGTGTAGTGTTTAATTAGCAAAAGCCAGAATAGATGTGATGGTTAATGTAACACATCACAGTGCTATAGATGTCTGTAGTCTGTCGCTGTCTGGGAATGCCATCTATGTTTTGCCTCATAAAAAACAACTTTCAGTCATTCAGATTGACATGCAGTGTGAGGTTGGCATGCTGTTTGTACCTCATGGTGTAACACATCAGCTGCAGAGTCTGTACTGTCTCTCTCCCAGAACATTACAGTCATTTGGA
This sequence comes from Colossoma macropomum, assembly GCF_904425465.1. Classification (NCBI taxonomy): domain Eukaryota; kingdom Metazoa; phylum Chordata; class Actinopteri; order Characiformes; family Serrasalmidae; genus Colossoma; species Colossoma macropomum. Next base: position 3,602,294 of record NW_023495267.1, on the reverse strand, counting down.
CATACTTGAAAACCCAGCAATAATGCGGGTCCATTGAAGAGCATTCCAGGAAAACTCGCTTGCCCGATTAACCTGTTCCGTCGGTTCGCATGATCAAAACAAACAAGGTATTCTGAGCACAGCAAGGGGGTGGGGAGGGATAAGAGTACTCACTCCAGTCAACTAAAAATAATCCAAAAAACGCCAAATGTATACGTTAGCAACGGAAATAGCAGCACTATCTTGGTAGGGTACAATAATAATAGAACGGACCCTCTGGCTGTTCCTGATTACTGTGGAAGGTGCAGACCGGGCTACTACATAAACAAGCCAAAGTAAACATTTCTTTTCAAAGGCAGAACGATCTAGTTTTTTTGCTGATTAAGAGGGATGTGAAGTTTTTGAAGTAAAGATATGAGCAGGGGTAAAGGATGATGGTAAATGTAGTTCAGTTGGTTTATATATATTCACACTGTGGCTCTTATTTGGGGTTTAAAATATTTTGCAACCACTTCTTTGCCAACCCGCCTCCCGCTCCAGCTGCCACTCCAGCCCTCCCTCCCCACACACATCAATATAGTAAGTCTACTAATCAAATAGTAAGTGTGCTCTCTTACTGGGCCTACATTCCTCAGCTAGCACTTCCCCACAAAACACAAATCTTTAGCCTGGCGCTGAAAAATGCCTCAAGTTCAGTGGTCAGTCAAAATGCTCCATCAGAAACGAACTCACCCAATAGAAATTCATAATAAACGTTAACCTGTCTTCCATGGCCTGTAGGTGGAGCTGTTCAGCAGAGCTTGAATGTACGCGTCAAAATTATTTTCTCTATGTTTGATAAGGTATATATCCTGTAGCATCGCTCTAGTAACACCCTGGGACCACGTCGCGACCCCCAGATAAGCACCCCTGCTGTAGTCCATACTCTTTTAATGTCTAGATACAACTGATAACCCAAGCAAAGATAGTAAGAGGTAATTTTATTTTTTGGGGGGGGACTTACATTATATCCATCGACTAACTACAGGCTTATTATCCTTCGCCCCATTGAGATTTGGCTTCATGAGGTGTTGGATTAGTTTAGAGACATCATACTCAATTTGTTCCCACCCTAATAAGTCTACATTCCCCACGTTTAGCCCAAAATTTCTCACGCTTGTCCCCAGACATTCTCATTACGAAATCGTGTCTGGCCCTGAGGATTATTTTTCAAGCTGCGACCCACACACCAGTATAGTGCAGTTGCATACGCTCAGAGGAGCACTTACAGCCCAATTCTTTACATTTGACTGAAGATGCACCTACGATTGTCCACCACTGCTGCAGATGCCATCCAGAGAGTTGAACTTTCTGGCTGTGTAATAATTATCTTGGCAGTAGACCTTGATTTAAATCTACGCTTGACAAAAAATGATTATGACAACTGATTCCAAATTTTTGAGTGCTACCGTGTGTGTGGTTTCATTTAAGCTTCCTCTAGCACTTCTGTCTATGAGGGTTATTGGCTGTGCTTTAAACAAGCCTATTTGAGGTCACAGACTGGAAAAAGAGCTCAAATATAATATGGCTCTTATAAAAATGATCATTTCCATTTGGGAAAACCTGATGGAAAAGCCTCTGCTGTGTAAATGAATTGGCACTAGCCTTCCTCTTCAGCTGGGGTGAAGCACGTGAAGCAGGTTAAAAAAGCTCTGCCTTAATAGACCATGCTGAGTTCCCGAACACTAATGGTGTTGTAGCAGGCGTCCCGCTGCGTTTCAAAGTGCCCTCTTTTATAGGACAAGGACTCCCTTTCCTCTGGGTTTTTACTCTAGGACAGGACCAACGCTCTCAGTGGGAACATCCCATTTTTTTCTTCTTCTCCCTCTTTTATATTTCTCTTATACTGAAACAATGGAGATTTTTTTTGTTTTGCTTTGTTCTGCTCACATTCCCTCCAAAGTAACTTCTGTTTCATTTGAGGCATGGTTTGAAGTCATGGCAATTTTTTTTCCTTTTTCCTCATGTGTTAAGTGTGACCAGGTTGCTGTGGAAACACTGTTGCGTGTTTACTTCCTAACCGAGAACAGACGGCGAGCAAAAGCAGCTCAGATCCTCCTCATTCACACCAGGCATCCAAGAAACGTTCAGGGTCCTTTGCAAGAACTACAGCAAAGGACAGCACAAAAAAGAAATACAACATACAAGTATGTTGCAGCTAATCAAGCCTGAACTTTTTCATTACCAGCCCTTTTTTATTTGCTGTGTTTTTGTGTTGTTTTGTTTAACCATTAGCACGATGATGCATCAATTAATAGAGCACAGCTAAAAAGCCCTGCAGCGTGTCTCTGTGATGCTCGTGCATCCGTGTGCATTGCATACGTGTGCGTGTACGAATCGTATGCTTTCATGCTCACCTCTTTCAGCGTGTCCCTGCCCTCTTGAGCGCAGTGCCTGTTACCTGGTTACTGCCAAGAGAGTCTTGTTTTCAGCACGTCGTGCCTCATTGACGTCAGCGGCTCTCTCTCTCTCTTTTTCTCTCCATCTTTATCAGCCTCCTCTTTCTCTTTTCTCTCGCGAGTCTGATGTGTTTTAATTTCAAAACCAGGTCTCCTTCGAGAGGCCAGAACAAAAACCCAGCAGACAAAGCCTCAGCGAGGCGTGTCCTCAGTAAACATTAATCTCGAATAAGACTAATGAGGCAGCCTCTAATCTCGAGTGCTCGAGCGCGGGCCCTGCTGACTCTGTGCAAATAGCCTTCGCGCTCATTCACAAATGAAACGAGAGGGAGAAGCAGCACGAGCACGCGTGGGTTCAAATGAATGACTCATTTTCACTGTATCATTTTAGCCTGCATGAGAGATAAACACCCAGCCTCATCTGTTTGGTTAGAGAAAGTTTTAGTGAGAGGGTTAGTTTTAGCCACTTATAAGTTAATGAGGTCGTGGCTCTTCTTGTGTAAGGTCTTGGTTATTTTTTTCTTTTTCTTCCTTTTTTGTTCTGTTTGACGTGAGGTCTCACAAAACAGCATTATTTTCACTCCTAAACTCTTTACTGCTTACAGATTAAAAGCTTTTCGGTTGGTGCAAGGAGTTCTCAGCCATGTGCGTGGACACAAAGCTTTCTGACCTGTTCCTTACTCTGCACATCCTTCTTGTCCTCCCATTGTAGCGATCAGTTCTTAATGCTTTTATTCTTAGGAATGCTAAAAGATCCGAGACGTTTTCTCCTTCTTTCACAGATCTCTACAATATGCATCCCATGCATCTCGAAAGCTGGGGAAGTTATCGATGGCTTTTCACCTAACAAGAAGGCAATACCATAATACGAACCATAAAAGCGCTCCATGCACAGCTGGCAAAATATCGCTATCATTTTTCCTTGTAATATGGCATGCCTTAGAGTTCAGTGACTGAGCTGTAAAGAGATATTACAGGGAAAAAAATCTAACTTATAGCTGTAATTTATGCTCAAATGAATCCATACGAGCAAAAGAAGTCTTTGCGGGGCCTGCATTTGTAACAAGCAGCAATTTCCAATTAAAGGGCTCTGCTGTGTTTCTGCATGTTCCGAGGCCGAGAATTTGGGCATAATGGAATCGATGAGGGGCTTTGCGTCGTATCGTACTTGAACTTTCCCAGCTCTCTCAAGCCTCCTGCTAATTTTCAGTGCTTTGATGCTGAGTGTGGCGGCGTAATGGAAACAAAAATGGAAAGATGAAGGACCTTGCTATGTACGGCATTCTACTTGAACTTAACCAACCTCCCTCCTCCCTTCACTCTCTCTCTCCCTCTTTTCCTTCTTCCCTCTCTTCTCCTGGTTACCATCAAGACCAGTCCCTAGACAGCAAGAGGGAGGGCTAATGGAGGCCGCCTCTCCAGCTATTGATTACGCTCCAGAGGGAGGGGGGAGAGCATCACCAACACAGCCAAACATGATTGAATGTAATTCAATAAGAGGGAGAATGTATCTCTCTCTCCTTCACTCCCTCACTCTCTCGCTTTCTCTCTCTCTCTCTTTCTCTCTCTATGATACTTATCGGCACTATTGTAAGAAAACCTAATATCACCAAAATGTTAACTTTATTAATCTGTTTCAGTCACGTGACTTTTTTTCATGCATATATGACCATATTAATGATGGTCTCCATCTGCGTCTCAATGGGAGCGATGGTTGAGAACTGAAGAGTAACTACACCCTAAGACCTTTTTTAATTAACAGCTCAAATGCTTTGCTCTGTAATAATAATATACACCAGCCTTGCTTGAAATGTAAAAACATCTTTCCAAACTGTAAAAATATAATTTTTATCTTGGTCAGTTCCGCCTCAGCAGCGCCCCTCTGGTTCAACTCTGCTATAGGCTTGGATGATGTGTCTTTGTACCAAAGTACGATGACACATCACAGTATGCAAATCAGTCAACCAACGTTACCGCTGCCTGATGACGCTCTACTCGTGCTGCACTCATAAATATGAAAGCACAGGAGCATGGAGCGAAAACAGTAAAACAGTAAAACATTTCTTTTGTATTTTCTGATGGCTGTTTTCGCAGTAAACTGTGCTGCACACAGAATATATTTTGATTGTCTTGGTCATCAAAATGGCAACGCAGTCGCACAGTGACATCGCATGAAACAGTCTGTCTTTTCTTTCTTTTGGTTTCTTCATTCCTAAATCTCAAAGTCTCACCCATACTCTGTCTCTCTGATACTATTCCACTCCAGCTCATTGTTCTGGCATACTGTCTGTGTGCAGGTTTCAACAGTGAATTACTCTCAGGTGAGGTAATCTCTAACGGCTGCTCTAAACGTTCCAGTGTTGACAAGAAAGATTATTTCTCCTGGCTCAAGCTTAGATTAAGCACAGTAACTATTTTTTTAACATACAGTATAGATGAACTGGCACATATAGTTTCATACCTGTGCTTTCAATTAAAATTCCTTTGCTTGTAGTGCTTATTTGTTTTCTGTGGACTGAACTGATCTCAGTGGTTTTGTGAGCTGCCAGATGAAGATTTCCAATCAGTTGACACAGCTTATGATTTGGTTATACATATGCTGTGATTCAGCCTTAAGCAAGGAGAAGGAAAAAAACTTGGCTGCCCACCGTAGGCCCGACTTCAAAGGGCTTTTATGTGTAACAGATCCTTAAATGTGAGAGTGCAAGGGTTACATGTAAATAACGTTATGGAGCTAATTTATAATTGTAAAATAGGGAAAGATTTGCAAACATTTATTCACTTTCATACCCCTTTATGCGTTTAGGTGCACGTGAACTGCTTCAATCCCTCTCTCCCTCTTTCTTTTCCTCTTATGCTCCCTCTCTTTTGCCCAAGCCATGCATGCATGCACACACACCACAAATCTTTCTACCGTGACCTCTTCCCTGTTTCCCAGGTGTTGGTAACAGGAGCCAAGAGAGGGTTAATGCAGGTTTAGAGAGAGGGAGAGGAGAGAGAGAGAGAGAGAGAGAGAGAGAGAGAGAAAGAGAGAGAGAGAGAGAGCTCCTTTTACAAGGCCATGGAAAACAGCAGAGTGGTTCTCACTCTGACTCACAGGCAGAAGAGCTTGACTCTTACAGACTATGCATGTGGACCATTTCCTCAGACGTAAAGTTTCATATCACTGCTGTCATTGTTATCGCATAAAAATAACAAGCGTGTTAATGTCCATTAACCCTTAAACTTCAAGTGTATTATTTAGAAAGTAATTGTTACTACAATATAATGTAGAAGTCAGTCTTCATTCATTCAATTTCCAGTAAAAACGGCCTTTAAATTATTCATTTTTCGGGAGATATTTTGGTTACATTGCAAAAGAAAGGTGAAATTCAAAGGAGTATAATAAAAAAAAAAACCAGGAGTTTCTAAATATTTAAGTTAAAAAAATAAGTTAATCAAAAAAGCATAGAGAAAATGGAACATCTAACAATCGTGCAGTACCTAGTAATCACCAACACTATCAGATAAACAGTACTTAAAGCTTTCATCTTTGATATACACAAGATAATCAAGCTCCACTCTTGCTTCAGATCCGAAAAAATCCACAGGTGTTTCTGTCTATCCTTCCACTGTGAGAAGACAACTCAACACTATGAGTCTGAAAGAATATCTAGCTGTCGGGAAGCCACTACTAGGAAGATATGATAAAACAAGAATAAAATTGACCAGTCAAACAAAGATGATGCTGGTGTCCTCAAATCAACGGACTAGCCACCCCAGAGTCCAGACCTCAACATCATTGAATGTGTTTGGGATTACTTGTGTTGTGAGCAACAGAAAATGCAACCAACTTGTAGCACTGAACTTTGGAGGTGTGGAAAAATATCCCTCCAGATTTCTTTGAAAAACTTAAAGCAAATCTCCTAGAAAGAATGGAAGCTGAATGTACACTGTAATAACGGCAAAGGCTGGTCACACTAAATACAAAACATTTTGATATTATATTTAGTTTTTTAGACTTCTATGTAGTTTTCTTTAAATGTATATTTTCTGCTTTATTTTTACTAATGAAAAATGAATAACTATACTTAATGGGTTTTTTTCACTGAAGTTAAATAAATGAAGTGCTGAAGTTTCTGGCTTACTGTTACGATAACTTAATATGTAAGTTATATAGCTATAAGTGTAAGGAATTGTGCAGGGCGTAATTTTTTCAGTTTTGCAGGCTTATTTTTCAGTTATAGATTTTAAGATATTCTGTAATTTTGAGAGTGAGGTACTAAAATGTGAGCCACATATAGGTTGCTATAGTTTACAGAATTAAAAAAAGACTCTGGATTAAAATCTGAACTTGAAACATATGCATGTAGTGTGTGACCCCCACATCGATTTGCCTTTTTCACAGAGCAAGGTAACTTTGGCAGTTTAGTGTAGCACAACTCAAAGTATGTCATTAGCTGACCTAATTCAGCTGGAATCACTAATGACAGCAAGGCAGGCTTGTTCGCATGAGGATATGGATGAGGGTTACCAAAGCGACGCCCAGTGGTTTCTAGAGCCCTACGGTATGTGACCTGATTTTACACTGTGGGCTCGAGGTAAGCATAACCACCAACCTATGTGTGACCTTCGTAAACATTGCTGCTCTTATTCAACATCATATACAGCATTGTTTGTTAGGTGTGAATTAGGCTTTCTTTTAACCTCCCTACCACCACCCAACACACACACTAGTAAAATTCATAGACGTGTGACCTGTACTTGCATATTGCTGCTGTCATAAGAAAATTAAAGGTTTTTTGTAACTTTTTTCAAAAAATGTTACTTTACGCTTTGTTTGAAAATACCAGCTGCCCTTAACATTGTGTCAAGTTTAAGGAGTAGTGGACCAATAGAAATTTTGGAAATTTTATTTTTCCACTTCACAAAGTACTGGGACCTTTGGCACCAGAAAAGTGGAACTCTGCTTTTTCCACTGGCCATCGGTCCAGTTCCACTTTTATGGTTTTTGTTACCTGCTAAAGATTAGTACCTAAAGGGCCGAATGATACTTGAAAGTGTTTTCCTCTGTCTTTGGAAACACTTACAGCTGAATGACAAAGCCAATGACAATTCAGCAAATTCTTTACCCTTCTAGGTGAAGATAAAGTTCAATAATGGTCAATAACTTTATTTTCCAGGTAAAGATAAAGTGGGTTAAAAGTAGGACTATTTGTCCTTAGAAGTCCACGTCACAGTAAAATGTTTTCACACGTCACAGAAAAATGTTTTGCTTGTAATAAAAAAAAAGCACACTATATTATTTCCTGTCAGCATAACTAGTGCTAGGCTAACTAGTAAGCAATAACATCATTTCATACTCTCAAGAGACAAGAATTTAAGCTTTTCTTAACTCTACACTCTGTGTAAATGTAGACATTTTTGGGAGTGAGCAGAACAGTGCAGTTTTGTTTCATGTCAGCGAATAAGTTAAGTTAACTAACAAGCAAGGTAGCTAATTATCCAAATCAGATGTGGCTATGAAGGTTCCAGCTGTCTCTCAAGCAACTGGAAAATGAACTAGAACCAGAACTGTAAGTTTTGTTGATTCCCATTTATATTAGTTCTTGTTATTTCTCCTGTAAAGTTAGCATTTTCTACATGATGTTTTCTAATAAAAGCGACTATACGAACACACCATTGGTACAGTGGAAAAAATAGAACATTGTATTTATACACCATTAAGACATGAATAAAATATCAACTCAGTCAATTAAACTAAACGTCAGAATTGTGTTGATGTGGTATATTTTATTCATGAAATGATTTACAGATTTGAATCAAGTAAATTCACTGCATTATTTTTGTTTTCCGTGTATGGAGGGCATGTTGGTTTTGGGGTGAATGGTGTGTCATAGAAGGCTGTGTGTGTTGGCGAGCAGGGCACAGGCGAGCGAGGGTTGCCTGGCCACAGATTGATGAGGCCTGCTCCGTGGCAGGGGTGGGGGTATAGAGTGTTGCAGTACAGCCATCCTGCTGGCACGTCCTGCCCTCTCTCCACTCTCCCCTCCCTGCCTTATCGGAACTCCTAATTGTCCTTATGAATATTTTAGAGGCAGCAGGAACAGGGGTGGGGGGGCGGTGGCGGTGGCGGGGGCTGCTATGGTTTCAAGGGCTCTGACGGCTAATGATCCAATCTGTGGCCAGAGAAGAGATGGAGTGAGAGAGCAATGGAAAAAAGAAAAGAAAAGAGAGAGGGAGAGAGGGTACACAGAAGAATGACAGAGGGAGGGAGGTATAAGGGATGAAAGAGAAGTTCAGACATGTTCACATGTCTTGTTATGAGCTTAACCCCTTAAATTCGGGCTTATTATTTAGTTACTAATCCTAAGACATATTTAAGCAATAGAACACAAAAAGGAGAGTGTTATCACAAATAACGTAGTGGCTGTGATATGGTTGCATGGCTGTGAAGTCGTAGATCTTCATAGCCATGATGGTATTCATGATAATGCATGATCTTGAGTGCTCTATTGCCTTTTTACACAAAGTACAGAAAAAAAGTTAAGCAATGAAACCCAAAACATTGATTAAAATAGAGAGCACCCTTCATTTATTTCAGTTCATTTTTCAGTGTCAGGAAAAAAGTAGTAAACATATTTAACAGACAATTACACAGAAGCCTCCACATCTAATCTTATCTGATGGTGAATGTTTTACTCTTCTGCCAGGTCTTGCACTGTTGTTAGGAGTCCTGTTTACAAATTTTCTGCACTATTTTGGATTATTTTATATCTGTCCAATCTCCTCAAAAATAACTCCTGAAAAATGAATAAGTTGTACTTAATGGCTGTTTTGACTGGAAATTAAATAAATGAAGTGTGGCTTTCATTTGGCTTTTGTACTGTATTGTATGTTGTTAATACTGATGATTTCCTCTGCCAAAAAAAAAGTAATTCCAGCAATTTAAAGTAAAGCTGCCAGTGTTATTACCAAGCAACTAGTGATCAACATTGTGATACAGGTATGGTGCCGTTAACAGGTTTTATGTCAGGGGTCCACACTTTCAACCAGTCAGATTGTGTGTTTGGAACTAACTATTGTGTGATATCCAGTACTACTATGCAACTACTTTGTAAGGTGTGTAGTTTTGAGAATGCATCTTGACAGGTCCTTAGAGTGTGAGGGATTAACCTCTTAAATGGCCAGGGCCCACCGGTGGGCCCAAAGTTTAATTATACACTTCTATAACTTTAGAATAGCTCAACCAGTTTGCACCGAAGACCCTGTAGATACTGAATAATGTACATAATAGTATGAAATAAGGGATTTTAAAGGATTGAAGGCAGACTTTGCAAATGCAGTTGAATTCTTGCCTTTCTACTGATTACACATATTATACAGTAGATTGGGAATAAGATATTGAGGCCAGTGGGGATGGGAGAAGTACTTTGACACCACATTGTTCGCACCAGTTCATTTCCCTCTGAAGCCCATACAATGACTTTGAGATGCCTTCATCCTCAATTCGGAGTTTAATTCCCAGTCTGCTCTCGTGTCCCAAAATACCCCCTGATTGAGAGTGCGTTCTTCTCTCGCACTGGCAACTAATAGCTTCGTTGAGCCTGTCGATATTTAGTTTCTGGGCAGCTGCCGTTCTTAGCCAGCTAGCTATTGCTCCCTGAAGTGCAACGCACCCGCTAATAGGTCCCTGCCATATTCATAAAAGCGATAATCTCAGTGGTCAACCGCCAGTAATTATCTACCATATATGGCTAAGCCCAGATGAAGGCATTCTCTTTCTCACGCTCTGCTGAGATCTATCAGTCTGACTCCCAAAGTAGGCATAAATCCTCATGTGGTGTTTATGTGTGGAGGGCTGTGATGTGAGCACACGGCTATTGTCTGGTTTGAGGTGAGGAGTGGGGGGCATATTGGATTTCAGTGTGTATTGTTTTTTCTAAACAGCTGCACAGCGATCATAATTACCACACAGCCAGCGGCAGAGGCTACAAACGAGCCCCCGCCGCTCAGCTTCCTGTGAGGACAGCGCGCAGACAATAGCACCACAGCCAGGAAGGACGCACGTGAGGTCACTTCCTGCTCTGTGGTCCTGTCACCCCCGGTGGTGGGGTTTGAGAGGCTGGACAAGACATGTTGGAGAGAAACATTCTCTGATTAGCTTTACTGGATAGAATAATGAGGCAAATCTATACACACAGTTTTAGTCCTTCAGTTATTTTTATTTTTTTTTTTTAAAAGAGGAAACAGTTTGATTGCTGTAGTAGAGCTACAGGTGCTGATGCCATGTAGCTGTGTGTGGGACCAAAGTCAGTAGAGAGGGCGAGAGAGAGAGCGAGAGAGCAAGCAGAAGCACTGAAAGCCTTGTCTCTCAGATGTTCTGTATGAGCAGAAAAGCTCCAGCAGATAAAAGGCTTCCTATCAGCCACCTCCCCGCGCTGATTTTTTTCTCCCGCTGAAAGGGCCCCTTTGATAAGCCTGTTAGACGGAACTCTCCGGACACAATGGTGATGTCATGAGGGTCGGTAGGCCACCTTCCCTAGTGTGTCGATCTGGACACTAGCTCATTTCCGGTCCAGAGGGCCTATGGGGGGTTAGGCGAGAAGAGGTATGGACTCTCAGCGCCAGTGACGAACAACGTTTCAAAAGTTGTGTAGAAGGTTAAGACTTCAGAACCTCAGAAGACAATTTATTTACCAGTATATTATGCAATCATAAGATGCACAGGCATATATTGGAAGTTTTCTTGATGTAGATGAATGGAACAAAAAATAAGATAGATATAAGTCATTTGTAGGAAGCAGTACAAAAATTTATAGGTGTCCAGAATGATGATGAAAAGAGTTGATTTTTCTTTCATTCTTGAGAAAGCTGTATAACATTGAGAATGGAGTTATAGTAAAAGAAGCGCCCAGAATACCTCGTATTTGCAAAGTTGAGATGAAATCACAAGACATATAACTTACTGTAAATAGATAATTATAATATATTATTTTTCATTTAAGAACTTCCCAAAAACTTCAAATATTGAAGAAAAAGAAATATACAAAAATACCTTCTGGTGTTTAGCATATAGCTGCTGTAATAAGAAAACTTTGTATCTCCGTTTTTGTCGTTTTTCAGTTTTTGACATAATTTGAAAATACCTTTTGTCCTTTACATTTTGTGTAAATTTCATGAAGGATGGACCAAAAGAAATGGCCCAAAATGACTGGGAAAAAAGTCTGGTTCCATTGACTTACATTAAAAAAGTAAAGTAGGTTTTTTCCTTCTCGTGTACAGTTATCATTTTGGAGATACAAGGTTTTCTTCCGACAACAGCGATATAGTATTTAAATCCACAATGTAATGTTACGTATTAATACATAAAGCAACAGCAGTAATTAATATGCCAAGTGATTCTTTGAACAGTAGTGTATAACAGTCAAATGGATAAAGGCATGCAATGTCCTATGCACAAGCTAATAGAAAAAAATATCTATGCACGCAAATGTTTCTATGCTCATTGTCCATTTTATCAGCTCCACTTACTATATAGGTGCACTTTGTAGTTCAACAATTACAGACTGTAGTCCATCTGTTTCTCTGCATACTTTGTTAGCCCCCTTTCACCCTGTTCTTCAGTGGTCAGGATCCTCATGGACCCTCACAGAGCAGGTACTATTTGGGTGGTGGATCATTCTCAGCACTGCAGTAACACTGATGTGATGGTGGTGTGTTAGTGTGTGTTGTGCTGGTCTAAATGGATCAGACACAGCAGTGCTGCTGGAGTTTTTAAACACCTCAGTGTCACTGCTGGACTGAGAATAGTCCACCAACCAAAAATATCCAGCCAACAGCATCCTGTGGGCAGCGTCCTGTGACCACTGATGAAGGACTAGAGGATAACCAACACAAACTGCAGCAGCAGATGAGCTATCGTCTCTGACTTTACATCTACAAGGTGGGCTGTCAAAGTAGGAGTGTCTAATAGAGTGGACAGTGAGTGGACACAGTGTTTAAAAACTCGATGATGTTGTGGCAAAGGTAGATAACCTCAAGAAAGCAAGACCCACAGTTGTCACAGCATTAGAAGTACAATATACAAAAACGAGAAAACACTTCACAGCAGCATGATAGTAATGCACAAACAAAACAATAAATAAATACTCGAGTTTCAACATGTTTTCTGCTCTCTGCGATAGTAACAAAGTGATTTTAACTAACTAGCCTAGCAAGATCAGTAAAGATGTGGTAAGGTTCCAGAAGGACATTGTCTAGTTGCCCCGGGACAGATTAAAGTAGTGCATGGAAAGATTCTATATGTATTTTAGGATGTGTTTAGGATGATGATGCAAACACTTAAAATCTGCAAAATACACAGTCATAGAATCACAAACATCATATACACAAGAAAAATCACAAATAAAATTTAAAATGTGTCTATAGTTATTGTCAGCTGATGTTGTATCAGATGTTACCTAGGCAGACATGCCCCACATAGAATCACAAACCGTGACACAAATTATTAAATGTGGGCTAAATATTGAAAGAACATGAAAGATAATTTAATATTTTGCATGATGAATTCAATTTCTGGTGACATTATTTACATTTATTTCTCAACATTTAGATTTATTTCATAAACAGGAACATAATTGTTAGAACAGTCAATTAATCTGAGAAATTGTCGATGCATTAGCCAATTACAGAAGAAATTGTTAGTTGCAACCCTAATCTAAGTCAGTGGTAGTAGTGGACATGCAATCACATTTTGCATTGACCGGCCAATGATCATAAGTTATGCATGTTGCGCATATATGTAGGTTAGTTAAAGACATTTTTGTTAGCCTTAGCACTCTGCCACACAAACACATACACAGACACATACACAGCTGTGTTTTAGTCAGAAGTGGAGAGTTGACAGTCCACATATCTCTCTCTCTCTCTCTCTCTCTCTCTCTCTCTCTCTCACACACACACACTTGTTTTTTCCTCAGGACCATTTCTCCTTTATTTTAGATGTTGGGCTTTTAGACCTGCAATCTCAGTCTACTTTTGTATCTGCCTTTTATTCACGTACAGTACATGAATAAGTCACACTCAAAAAGCCCTTGACACAAGGGTGGCGGTTGGGGGGTGCAGACTAATGGTTTTTCAAGGCATAGTGTTGGGCCATTTCATTGAAAGTGCTTCACAAGGAACAGGTAATGTAGGTGGCTTATGCAAGAACTTCACTCAATGCTATTTTTAGTTCCCTAAAAATGTGTTGTAGATTATACTTTTATAATTTAAGTTTTAATTAATGGTTGGGTTAAATAAGAAAAGGCTGTTTGTAACCGATTTTTGTAAAGTGACGTCAGGCATTTAACCCAGCTGGCTTTCACATCACTTTCACTGTTTCCTACACATTGTAGACATGCCTATTTTCTTAAAAAGCATTCAGAGTGGTTCCCTGTGTGAATCTTTCAGAGTGGGTCATTTGGATTATTTGAAAGTAAAACTATGGTAGCTTTAGAGACGGAGATGCTAGGAAGAAGTTATGCTTTAGAAGAGTAGCCTGCTTTGGTGTGCCTATCTTTCTCTCTCTACGTTACACACACAAGCAGCTATGTCCTGCTGGCTTGACGTCAGTTTCTCTCTGTCTTTCTCTCTCTCACTCTTTTATTTTCAGTATGAGCCAATATTTTTTTTTAATCAATAGGCCTCTGGCTAGCTTTGTATAAAACACGGATAATGGCTGCCTTCCCACTGTCCTGTGCCTGAGACATCCAGGACCTGCTGAATAGATTACACAATATGGGTCTTCAGTGTTCTTTCCAACCCCCTTCATACCCCCCCACACTCCCCTCCCAGCCCCACTCTTATGACATACTCTTTTACGCACAAGCGGCCCTCACTCTGGCCAACGCTGCCTGCTCTGAAAACAATATACATAATCTCTTTGACATCTCAGACATGTTCCTGTCCAAGCGCTTTGTGCCATGGCCTAGAAACTGGAGTCCGTTGTAACAATCCGCTCTCCACGGTGAGAAAAACCATACATTTAAAAGTGTAATTACAAATGCAAATGATGCAGTTTAATCAAACTTGTGAATGACCGTCTCGCCCCTCTTCCCTGAGCTTGGAGTTAATGGATTCAAACCCATCCAAATGCAGTGCTTGGCAATGCCTTGTATGCCATTGGTGCAAAGTGATTGCAGCGTTAGAGGATCTAGTAGGGCATCAAATGACAACAAGTGTTGTGGTGGGGATGGTGCTGGTGGGGGGGGTATTGGTGGGTGTCATGGCTGATGACCTTCAGGCCCCCTTCTATGGCCATGTTGGTGTGTGGAGGCTCTTGATTGGCCGAGGTGGCCTGGCAGGTGTTGGGGAGAGGGCCACCTGTTCGGCCATGTGCTGATTCCATGATCCGTTTACTGCGAGCCGCAGGCGGAGACTGCGGGACAGCCGAAACATGCCAAGTCATTTAAGAAGGATTTACGAGTGCGCTGTCCCAGCATTTCACTCTGCAAAGTGCTCGCCTTCGCAGCTTGAGAAGCTGTCTCTCAGAGGGCATGGGAGTCCCAATAGGGGGGCACGTGTCGCTTCTGCATTTCAGCATTTCTCCACCACTGCTCATTCACACCAACTCAGACCTAGCTCTTAAACTGATAGTTTGATGAAACATCAGATGCATGCATTGCCCTGAATGTAGTCAGTCAGCCAAGACACGTTCGGTGTCTGAAGTTTGCTTCTTCAGAATTGCGCTGGATCTCCAAGGCTAATTTATCTAACAAGGGGCTTTTACTCACTGATTGGCATCATGCAAATTGCATACACCCTTGCCTCAAACTACAGTGAGTTGTTAAGTAATCTCAAATAGACCTGTATATGTGGTTTCTGGCACTGTTATCTAGGGACAAAAGTATATTGCATAACTAAATGCTGGTGCCATCTTTAAGCCTGAATTTTGTACATTTTATAGAGCTGGCTGAAGCCCAGCTGCTTTAGCCAGCACTGCTATGTCCTATTGCTATGACTCCATGACTGAAGCCCTCTCATCAGTGCAGCTTTTAAATGAAACATTCCATTAATTGCTCTCTTGTTGTTTCCAGATGATTTGTTTATCACTGAATCACATTTAATCTGAAGTATCATTTAGAATCAAAACACCAGCTACTTTTAAACAGAAACCACAGAAATTGCAAATGTAATCTGTAGCCTCCATATGCCTGCGTGATGCACGTGCAGAGAAGGGCAGTCAGACTCTGTTTGGCACAACACTGGCACTATTAGTAATTCATCAGACTTTGCTAGACAGTTCTTGCAGAACTATGGATAATTAAACAAGCAGCAAACTAATAAAACAACAGCAAAGTGGAAAACAGTTCCCCTCAAGAGCCTCCCAATTGTATGAATGAGAGTGAGAGGCTACAATCGAGGAGAAGTTGATACCATTGGCTGTACAAATGATATGTATGATATATATATGGTTGGAATGTGCAGATACAGTTACTCTCACTGGACGTCAGTGATGAAAACTGTAAACTGCGTTCACCCTGTGGAAATAATGTGTTCAAATTCAGGTGAACTCTGCATTCACATGATGAAAATAATGTTCTTGAATTATGGAAAGAAATCGTTTGACAGCCCTAATCAATATCAATCCTAACATTTGATTCACAAAAGGAAGGCATCTATCATAACACCTCCGTTTGCAGCATGCACAGAGGATATTCACAATGCCTGACCTTTTTGCTATGTATATATGATGCCCTGTATGCTGTGTGCCCTGGCACTGATGCTTTGCCACTGGTGGCCCCCTCCCTGGCCTGGCGGGGCCCAGCGGGCGGGCGTGCCGCTGGGGTTTAGTGTGGAAGGCGGCGGCCCTGCCCTGATCTCGCCTCTGCTCCTCCGGTCCGGCCACACCATTGCCCACATAATGAGCAGGTTGGGACTTTAATTTGCAGGTCCTGATGGAATCCGTGGCACTCTTGGGGAGAAAGTGCATAGTTTCCCGGGTAAACACAGGCCTGCGAGCGCACGGAGGCCTCCGTAAACAGGAAATGACTCAGGAAGGCGTCGCTCAGAAAGAGAGAGCGAAAGCCACTCTCTCCTGACCCGCCCTAAATAGTTGTACGGCTTTGCCGAGGGCCTACAAAAGTCATTAGCAGTGAACCACCACTGCAGAATCAGAGATGTGGTGTTTTAGATGTTTTTATGTATGATTATATTTTTGCATGTATCATATATATTCAGACTGCATCTGGATCAGTGTAAATTACATTTATCTGATTTAAATATGTACATCATTTACACAGGAATGAAATATATCAACACAATTATTGCCAAAAGTAAATATACCGAAAGTCAATATTGTTTCGCTGTGTTTCATTTATGTGATGTATACAATCAAAGCATCCTTTTTTCAGTGTAGCTCATATTTTAGTAGGCTTAAAGCAGCTGTGGTGAACTATGAACATTAGATACAATATTGCAGGCAGAGCAGGTTCATAAAGAACAGCTTAACTTACATGGTTAGTAAAGCTTGTGATGACATTACAGGAAAGCTATGTGAAATAAGAGAGGGTTTCTATTGTACCAAGGAGACTCATTGCCACACTACTAGTGGAATATTAGCTTGACATACAGTTGTCATAGCAATAGGATAATTGCTTTTATGACGTATGTATCTGACTTCTGAACTGAAGCATGATAGCGTGCAGAGGAAAAAGCGCTTTGAAGAATACACAGTGTGCTTTAGAAACAGCATCTGAAGTAGTGAAAGCAGGCCCAGAGTGCACAGCTTGGCTTCACACGTTGTTAGATGGACTAGATAAAGATGAGCACGGGTCTCACCCTACCGCTACAGACCTGCCTGAAAACAACAGCTGCACCATACCCACACATACCCACGCATACCCAGCCTGTCAAAAGTTTGGGGACACATTGCCTTTGTATGTTTTTGTTTGTTTCTTTTCAGTTAAGCAAGAAAAATACTTGCAAAGATTTTGTTAGCATAAAACTCTACCATACTCAGCTTCATTATCATCAAAGTGTCTTCTTTGTTATAGAGAGTAGGCCTAAAATTGTGATTTTACAGTTTCTTTTCCAAAACTGTTGTTAAAAGCATAATCGTTTGTCTTAAACACCTAAAATGTCTGAGCGCTTACATCACAACAAGGATAAAATGAATGGGATTTGGCATTGTTTTCAAAGAGCAACTGTAGTCTTACGGATGCCAGACGTGATCCTGTAACAGGAATGCCTGGGGACAACAACGAGAAGTCTATGGCTAAATGTGGGGAACATAGACTTATTATGGTGGGAACAAACTGAGTGTGAAATTTTGAAACCAATCCAATGCCTTATGAAGGCAGAACTCACAGTTAGGGGCAACTGTGCACTCATCAACATTGTCTGACGGACAGTAAGCCTGTTGTTAGCCCATGGCTGTGATGTAAGTTAGCATCGCTGAAAAGTTCCCTCCAAAAACTCCATTAAGCATGTGTCGTATGTGTGGAGAACACATATAAGCACTATATGTATATATATATAGCTAATGATAGCATTTCACTAGCTAGCTTGATTTGCTTGCATAATTGAATACTCTAGCTGTTAAAAGAGCACAGACCAGAGGAATTTGGGAATGGATTTTAGAGAGGGCGTACCCACTGCAGTCCAGCACCAAAAGTTTAACCAGTTCTCCACAGATGTGTATATTCTCATTACAAGATCATGTGTAGCCCAGTAAGACCAGGTAGTACTGTTGTACACAGTTGCTTAGTCTTCAGTATATTAAGTTATTGCAAACTGGCTAACAAAAACAGGCTCATCTGTGTTAAAAACGAGGTGAAAAGCTAGATGTCCCCAAATTTTGACAGGCAGTGTACATGCACGCACTCTGGGGCTTTTTATTCTATACAGACTTTGCTCCAGTTTCTGCAAAATGTGACTGTAGCATCCAAAAGTCTGCTGTGACCTCCTCAGACAACCCGCCATAACCTTTTGACAGGGAACTGTATCCATCAAGTAATAAACCATGACACAAAATTCAGATTGCCAAATGCTGGACTGCCATCTCTTTCACGCATTTCAGACATATGAGAAGGAAAAAAATGTCCCTGTAACAGGATATGTACAAACTTTCTTTTTTTTTTTTTATACTAAGCATCCGTACTATCAGCTTAAAATAGGGCTAATATTTTGCTTACGTATATCACAGTAAAGCAGGCTTCTCCCCCCCCTCCCCTGGTTGCTCCTTGAATAAATCAGTCTATTTCATGGTCAAATAAGCATTAGTGACCCGATATGGTAATCCATTATTTCGGCACGCTACTCTTACACAGCTTGGCTCTTGTGAGTGGCAAGTGTGCTGGAAGAAACTCAAAGCAGCTTCCAAACGGCTGCGCTGTGGGACTTTTCTTACGTGAGGCTGACTTCCAGCTGGGTAGCTTATGATAACTGAAAGATAATGAAAAATGCATTGAAACACACACATACACACACACATACATACGCTAAGAGGGAGTGTATGTGAATGTGTGAGAGAGTGAGTAAGAGAGTGAGAGAGCAAGAGAGAGAGAGAGAGAGAAACATGATTTGGCTTCTCCTGAGCCGAATGTTTTTAAGGCAGAGGATAAGGACTGACAATTCAATTTTCTTCCACAGTGGCTAATGCAATAGCCATGGAGCAAGCGTCACAGTATTAGCTGTAAAAGCATTTACCAAATTAGCCTTTGGAGTGCTACCAGTGTAAGTTTAACACCCTCACTGTGAATCTATTGTCCCCATTATCCGTATGCTAAAGTGCATATGTAACTATAGATAACTGAATCTATAGTGTAGCTATGAGTTAATTAATCTCATGTTCTCTTCCTTAGCCTAACAATGCTGTTGGCTATTCAGTTTTTACTTTAAAAATGATATTGAAATCAATCGGTAAGTCCATGTTATTCATGTTTCAGGAGATATTTCTGAGGAGATTAGATATAAGATAATCCAGTTGCATAAAGAAGGGGAAAGTGAAAGAAAAGTAAGTGAAAAAACAGGAACAGCAAGACCTGGTAGACCACCAAAACTGTCACCATCAGATAAACAGTACTTAGAGCTTTCATCTTTGAGAGAGAGGAGAAAATCAAGCTCCACTCTCACTTCAGATCTAAAAAAAATCCAGAAGTGTTCCAGTCTATCCATCCTCTGTGAGTAGACAACTCAGCAATGCAGGTCTGAAAGCAATTGTAGCTGTCAAGATGCTGTTACTTAGAAAAGGAAATGGACAAAAAATATTAAAATGTGCAAATCAAACATCAGCATCATTGAATGTGTTTATGATTACTTAAATCGCGAGAAGCAGAAAATGCAACCAACTTCTAAGACTGTACTTTGGACATGTGGAAAAATATCCCTGCAGATTTCTTTGAAAAACTGAAAACAAGTCTCCTGAAAAGAACAGAGGCTGCAATAAAGGCAAAGGGTGGAAACAGTAAATACTGAAACATTTCATACTCTGTTTAGCTATTGAGGCTTCTGTGTAATTTTTTTGTTAAATATGTTTTCTGCTTTTTTCCTGACACTGAAAAATGAATACCTTGCACTTAATGGCTGTTTTGATTGGAAATTAAATAAACGAAGGATGGTCTCTGACTTTTGCACACTGTTGTATATGTTATAGTGTTACAACGTATCAATCGCCGTTGTCATGGGTAAACCTCAACTTTTTTTTTGGTTTAAATTTTTAAACATCTTTTGAAAACAGCAGCTGACCTTTACATAGTGTGAATGTTTTATGACCACTACAAATTTAAAAAAGCAAACATTTACAGATGCATTAACAGATGTTAATGTTTTATTCTTTCATCTCCCATAAAGAGATTCAAAGTTTTCTTATGACAGCGACTTTTGTCATTGTAACTATTCTCCTCTTATCAGAACAGTGAATGATTATGCCTTTGCAGAGATTTTAAACAAAGCTAGCAGCTGGAACCTGGACAAGCCACTGCAGCCTCATTATGTTTGCATGTTTCTGTGTACAGCATGTTTGAATTTTCCGATTTTATTGCAGAAATTAAGAACCAAAGGCCATAGTGACTGTGCCAGTCCCGATCCAGATGACTGTTTTGGCCACAGTCCCCTCATGGACGACCGTTTCAGCAAACTAAATGAAGAGAGTGATTTAATATACAAGCGCTCTGCTGTAAGTACTGCCTCCTCCTCCCCTGCCGTTTTGTGTTGATCCCTGTTTCTATTGTTGATGTTCACTACAGGCGCTAAACAAGAAAGAACACAGAGGCTGTGATAGCCCGGACCCCGATGCCTCATATGTCCTCACCCCCCACACAGAAGAGAAATATAAAAAAATTAATGAGGAGTTTGATAATATGATGCGAAATCATAAAATCGTAAGTAAACGCAACATTCTTGCTTGGCTTTATGGCAGAAAGGACACTCCCTCCCCCCTTTTTCGTTCACCTTCTTCTTTTTTTTTAACATCATCCCACCCTGCAACCTCTGTCCACACTTTTTATGCAAACACAGACTTTTTCAAGCATTAACCTTTTTTTATTCTTTTTTTAGTTGGACATGCAGTCTTTTTTTTTCATTGTTTATTGCAACCCAGTTTTTTGCACACCCCGATAAGATCACATTGTTTGGATAGGTGTCGCCCTTTTTGGAGACTCAGCCGAAAAACTAATTTTGCAACATTAGGCTTTGTTATGATAACCAAATACCACCACCAGAATTTCAGCCAAAAGCCTCATGCAGCGAAGAAAGCAATTTACAGCAGAAGTAAAACTAGAGACAGATTTATGCTGCCATGAAAAATATTTCCCTGGGAAGATTCCTCCAGTTCAGAGTAGTGGCTTGCTATTGACAGATCCGGTGGCTGGGGGTGATTGATGTGTTCTTTTCCACAAGCCCAGTTTACACCCCGGCGGATCTGGAAATTGAATCTTTTTTTCCTTCAGAGCTACACTCTACCCAGGTCATGTGATAGGGGGAGAAGATTGTGGGGAGCTTGAGTGTTCCCACTCTTGCTTTTTCCTCTCGCTCTCATTAGAGCCACTTTCTTTTTCCCTCACTCGTCCTAGTAGGTGATAATACCTGGGTTATTTGTTCATCTCCCTTGGCGATTCCTTTTGTCCTTTTGTTCCCTTAAAGGGTCAATATTAAGAAAAAAGAAGGTTTTCTTACTTTTTTAATTAAAGAGTTTGATGTACTATGGAAACACAAATTTAAAATTTTAAAATGTACCATTCCCTGCACTGCCTAACCGATCCCTATATGGAAAACGAGCCATTTGAATTCATTGTCATAAAAACCAATACATGTTTTGTCTAAAGCAGTTTAGCCCTGCCCATTCCCAGTGAAGTTATAGGGAGTGTTTTAACCCAAACAGCTTTTCAAATGAGTAGCCAGTCACAACAGAGCACATTTGCATAAAATCAATCTTAAAGGCACAGGTACTAAAACAGCCTGTTGAATTCTAAGGGATAGCGTTATATAGGAGAATGATAATGTCAAAATGAACTATCATGGTGAATTATAATACACAAATGATAATGCAAAAAATTATCTCCTTCAAGGGGAAAAGAAAAAAGAAAAATGTAGAATATGGGCCTTTTAAAGACTGCAGTTGCCACCCCAAACAGCTTGAGTCATCTACTCCTAAGAAAGTACTCCTATTAGGAAGGTTTTCCAAATAGCGAACCCCAGCCCACCACACCTCCTAAAAAATCTATAAAAAATGAATTAAAAAAAATTAAAAACATGCATTTTATGGAGCACTTTTTGACCTGATACAATGGTGATCTTATTGCGAGTGGTGACCATAACATTCTGACAGAGACTTGCTGAGGAGCCCTCCCCTCCCTCCACACTGTCCAACCTGCACATGAACAAAGCGCCACTTCTTTTGTGCCATTAACACACTAATGATATCACTAACTGGCTCACTGACTGTAGCGTGCTGCGAATGGAGTGGTCTCACTTTCACTGCTCACACTCACCCACCCAGAGACACCACGGATAATCAGCACTGCACTGAACATATACTGTCCTGCACTTTGTTACATCAGACGAAGTAGCTTAGTTTATGCATGCTGCCCTAATCATTTGTAAGGATTTGTGAGCAGCATATACTGTATCTTAGCTTTGTGATCTCACTTTTATTTATAGTACTTTTGTTTTGTTTAGTGGAATACATCAAGTGCAGTGCTGACTATTGCCATGAACTCCAAGATACTGTTCCAGTATATGCATGTCTACACATGTATATGGTATATCTAACAGTGTTATGTGTTTTGTGCCTGGATGAAAACTGTATAGTACTGTGCACAGTGTAAAAGACTTCATAAAGGAGAGTTGTGTTCCGACAGTATTTCTCACACTAGGCAGGGTTTTTTGGACAGCCCAAGGTGATCCTGAGATCGTCCTCCTGAGATTACCTTTTTTTCCACTGTGCTATCCATCTTCTGGTTTACCCCATTGTTTGATAAAAGCACCAAAGCCCAGGAGTCGTCTTTCACTCCTGATAGAGGCCTGGAGATATGTGTGCACACACACACACTCACATGGCCATTTTGAATCTAGTATCTAGGCTAAACAAGATCAAGACTGAAATGAATAAAATCCACCTTAACGTTAATGATGCCACTATTATTTTGTATTATTTTGTATTACAACAAATGAATACTGTCACCAAATGGATATTAGTGTTCTTGATAATATGATACTCAAGTGGTCAGGGTGTTGTCTTCTTCACCTTGCACTATGTAACCTATCAAACACAAAACCACTGAAATTCTTTGTGTGTGTGTGTGTGTGTGTGGTGTGTGTGTGTGTGTGTGTGTGTGTATGCAAATGTGCCTGCAGCCCACAGCTTTGCCCCAGCAGAATTTCTCCATGCATGTGGCAGTGCCGGTGACGAACCCCAACGCCATGTCCTACAACCCGGGGGGCTCTCTGAGCGGTCAGGGTCTGCCAGCTGCTGCTGCCTCGCTGACTGACGGCTCCATGCTGTCCCCTCCGCAGGGCTCCCTCCACAGAAGCGTGGTGTCCGCCGGTGCCCCCCACAGGCCGCCCAGCACAGGCAGCGCAGGTCAGTTTGCCATCTAAGCTCATATTTTCTGAGTCTAATTGCAAAAAGAAAAAAAAATAATTTGCGATGACCTTGCCAGTGCTATTTTCTCACTTTCTCCAATTCTGATTGTTTTCTTCAATTCTGTTTGTGCAAGAGATAAGACATATTTCATTCTTCTGTGTTGTGGAATGAGTATCAGGTTAATTGATAGAGATGCTCGAAAAAAATAAAAATTGGCATAAAAGTTTGCATAGAACTTTGGGGTTCTTCAGCTTGTTGATTTTGGACAGAGGTATGACATTCATTTTATCCATTTTCGACAGAACTTTGAGGTTCATGAGTTCACCATGGTCAGAGCATTGAAGTTCTTCATTTTATTCATTTTGTAGAGAACTTACAGGTTCTCGAGTTTTGCCAAATTGAACAGAGCTTTGAGGTTCTTCACATTATCTGTTTTGGCCAGAGCTTTGAGGTTAGCGAGTTTAGCCACTTTAGACAGGTTTGTGGTTCCACTCTGTTCCACTCTGTCTTGGACAGAACTTTAAAGTTCTTAAGTTCTGCCACTTTGCACAGAGTTTTGAGGTTCTTCGCTTTATCAATTTTTAACAGAATTTTGATATTATTGAGTTTAGCTATTTTGGACAAAGCTTTGAGGTTCCTCACCTTATCTATTTTGGTGTCAAATGAAAAGACAAGAACATGAAGAATCATGAAGGAATAGTTGTAACCATGAAGGCAGTGTAGAGTTCTCATAACCAAAATGTAGAGCTTCTGTGCTGTGTGGCACTAAGGCCAAAGGGTGAGGATATCTACCTTCAGGTGTTTGATGTTTAATCTTATTTCTTTGCTGTACCTTGAAAAGATTAAAAATTGTGATGTTATAGATGTGAGGTAACCTATCACTATGCTGTTGCTACCGCTGCTCGAGAGTTTTCAAAGCTCTTTACTATCATTTTATTTGGTATGTCGTAATGGTTCTGCAAACTAAAAAGACTAAAAGAATAAAAGGTTTTCAGCAGGCCAACAGGCGAGACATTTATTCACCTGCAAATGGTTGCAAATACAGCCCCATAAAGGTCTACTTTTAAGATCTACTTTTTGAAGAATGAAAAAAAGGAGAATATAATTCAAGACATAATTTTTCTCTCCCTGCTGCTTTAGCAGAAATTGCTATAGGTTTCTTGGTATGTTTCACATATTGCCATTTTTTAATGTCAGTAGGGAAGTAACAGAAGTGAGATCAATTAGTAATCTCCTGGAAGTGGTCTCCATGACGACTACCTGGTCTAACATAACTGTACTGGACTGTTAACGTAGGCTCCATTGGTTAGAGATAATCAGCAAGTAGATATACACTGCCTGTCCAATGCTTAGGGAGAACAGGCCTTCTCAAATGTTCTTAGTAAAGTTTTCAGCTGTTACTTTTCAATTAAATAAAAAAAGAAGACCTGCAAAAAATGTTGACATAAAAATGCTGTTAACTAATACAAAGCAGCTTCATTTTCATCAAAGGATCTTCTTTGACATCAATAGTAAATTGAAGTTTGGCCTCTGCTGCGCTGTTGCAGAACGTCGTTGTGGTGTTGCCACAAGCCCCCTCCACTGACCACAGCTATGGCCAAGCACTCTTGCATATGCTGCGTGATAGTTTGTCTAAATATTATATTATATTATATATTAAATATGTTGTCTAAATGATTGAACAGTTTCCTTTTCCAAGCTGTTGTTAAAAGTATAGAGTGAAAAAAATAAATTTTAAATGCTTGTAAGGTTTAAGTTCTGATAAGTGCTGACATCAAAACAAGGGGATACAATGTGTGGGGTATAGCTGTACATCCAGGGTGGTATCTCGTCAGTTTTGCAGTTTTTGAAAAGAAATGTATTAAAAACATTTTAAAAAGCTAGTATCCTGACAATTTTAACAGGACTATGATCATTTATTCACATAAAATCTGCTTTCAGGTTCTGAGGTTACAATATTATGTCACATTCTACCACAAAAGCACATGGAAGTACAGTAGTGTAGTGCAAGGCTAGAGTTGACAGAAGCTAGCACAACATGACCTTTTAAGACGGTGGAATAACTCCACTTGCAAGTTTCAAATGTGCAAGTTTTCAAAGAAAAGTTTCAGCAGTTCTCTTTACAGGTTTTGCATTGCCGGAAATACCAGCCATCACTTTGCAGAGTCTGTCACAGTTTGTTCGAGGGGTCGTACAGAAAGCGTGATTGTAGGTGCGGAAAGGGGAAGTTGGCCTCTGCTGCGCTGTTGCAGAACGTCGTTGTGGTGTTGCCACAAGCCCCCTCCACTGACCACAGCTATGGCCAAGCACTCTTGCATACGCTGCGTGATAGTACATACTTCCTGTTGTCAGCCTACAGCACATTGCACAGCTTGATCACAAGTTGTTGTTTGTGAGTCAGAGAGGAGGTCTGTGAAGGAGAGCCTAACCTTTTTCATTACAGTATATACCCCATAGTTGGTGGTCTTTTGAGCAACAAGCTCTGACAGCAGTAACATATCAAGCATGCGACATCAGCCTACAGGTTGTCATAGCAACCTAATGCATCATTATGATCTTTTTTCATGCAGGTGAAGTGAGTGCAGTGTTGTATATGTAAGGTCTCCTCTGTCATGCACGCAAACACTGAGGACTGTAGGATGCACTTTATGCATCTCATCAGGTGGCATGCTGGCTCACCTAAACCAAACGGCAAAAACAGCAGGCCTGTGGGAAAGTCTTTTAAAATCACTGATTGTATCCACTCTCCTTATCTTTATTACCCTTTATTGCTGTTTTTCTAGGGGTAGGCATCATCATGATAAATTACAAACACAAAATGCTGTTTTCAGTATGTCTAGCTATCTAGGAAGATGTTTTCAAGTATCATAAAGTTCTATTGTTTTTATATCACTCTGATTAGTGTTTACTGATTCCCCATAATATCAACCTGAAATTAAAACTGAACCTCATTATATTAAACATGATTTATTATACCACTCCATTTAAAAGGCAAAATGCTTGTTGTTCTGCAGATAGACCTCTAAACCGTCTTTTAATTGTTGATTACATTATCATACACCAGCATGCAGGGAAAAATAATATTGACAAATAATATCACAAATAATATAAAGTTTAACCTCCCTTTCCTGCCACCCCCACCCGTGAAACAGTCAGCTAGCAGAGAGACCCACCTGGGTATTGTGGTACGAAAGGACTATGCATTATGATTTCCAATTCACATTGACTTTGAAGCAGTTCAAGGAGTAGTTTAGCCAAACTGCTAAGTCTCTGTTTGGCATAATGTCATATAACTGGCACAGCCGTCTAAGCGCTTGCCCCATCATCGGAGGATTGCGAGTTTGATCCCCCCTGGTGCTACAGCCATCCGTGGCTGGAGGAGAGCACAATTGGTCGCACTCTCTCTGGGTGGACAAGATGATACTCCCTCCCCCCCATCACTCTGCATGATGCTAGCCAGAAATGGCATCTGTTAGCTTTTAACAAGCAGTTAGTGTTCTCCTCCAAGCATGTTGAGCTGTCCAATGACATTGCTTTAGCAGCATGAGTTGGAGGAAGCATGTGCCAGCCTTCACACTCCTAGCTCTGGTAGGAAAGGACTATGTGTAATTGGGGGAGCATTGTGTAATTGGGGGAGACCTAGCTATTGAGTGGAATTAGTCACAACTAAAATAAGGGAGAAAATTGGGAGAAATGCCCCTAAAAAGGGCAATATCTACAGTTCTATTATTGCAGAATGGTCATATCTATAGCCCTGCAGTCCTGCTAGAGACAGCTAGCTCTGTCTGCCTTGCTTGTTCTCCTCTCTTTTATATGAGAGAGTAAGGGGAGC
This sequence comes from Colossoma macropomum, assembly GCF_904425465.1. NCBI lineage: Eukaryota > Metazoa > Chordata > Actinopteri > Characiformes > Serrasalmidae > Colossoma > Colossoma macropomum. The sequence continues at coordinate 3,574,999 of NW_023495267.1, read as the reverse complement.
AGTAGTGTTAGCATTTCCCTTCCTCCCCTGGTTATTTGGAAATCTAGGTCATGTGTGTTCACTACCTTTACAGGCTTGTGATTGATAGTAAAGTGACTTTGTTCTTTAGGAGGACAACAAAAGGTGATCTTCAAGCATCTTTTCTGCAGCTGCTTATTCGAAATGCATTAACATTTTGCTAACATCACTAAAGAAGCTCTAGATGGATACACAAACATGATATTGTCTCTAACAGTGAATTAAGGCTAGTGACTAACTCATTTGCATAATGCTAACTGGGCCCTTCTGGCTTTCATTTATTATTAGCAGTGTTAGTTTTTTGAGTTAGTACTTTTTTTTTTAAATAAATGGCCTTCAATATGTTTCGCCATACCATTGAGTGTCACCCATCAGGTGTGTGTGCTTGTTCAGTCGTGTTTTTGACAAAGTGAAGGTAAACAGTGGAGTAACCAAAGGAAATGGTGGCAGCTGCTATCGTCCCTGGCCTGCTGCTTATGTGTACACATGCTGTCGAGTCACCAAGGACACGCACAAGGTCATGTGTCCAACTGCTCCTCGCTGACAGTTACAAATACCAGGATTGCCTCTGTTCTCCAGCAGGCTGCTCTGTCTGTGTCAGTGGTTTAGCAGGGCCGCTTTTTCACCATTATGGAGCACCTCTCCGTGAGGGAGTGACTGTTGGAAACAATACTCGAGCACTCCTTAATGACCAATCAGTCTCACTCCACCAGATTTAGATGGTCTTGTCATTTTAGATGATTTTGCACTGCCATTTGTTTCTTGTTATTGGAATAGTGCTGGGTAATATCTCAACTGCACTACTATATTTCTGAGCAAAACTGATTAGGGCAGGAAGTCATTTTTATATCGAAATTTGAGTGCAATTTTAAAATCACGCATTTTTAATTATAGCCTACATTATCAACAACGTTGTCTTAACAAGTTTTTAGTGGGGAAATTTAACCCAATAACAGAGCTCATGAACTGTATAGTAAAATGTGTGAACTGCCTGTTCACAAGAACACTATATTCAGCCTCAAGCCACAGAAAATGGATATGCTGGTGTTCTCGAACAAAACAATATCCTTTGCTTACTTAATACATGTAAAGGGACATCTAAAGTGAATGTTAAGGTATCCCTTTAAGTTAAATGAGATCTCTTCAGGGAAATGTTAAGTGGAAAAAACAGTTGTAAATTGAGTTTTAGACCCTTTTAGCACTTCAGTTTTTGACATTTACAAATTTTACTTTATTTCTTAATTTCAACTTCTTTTTCTACTTCTGTCTTAGATTGTTATTGTTTAAAATGTTTTAAATTGTTTATTGGTATTTTTATTGATCATTTTCTTCATTACTATAAAGTTTTATTATATTTATATTATATTCATTATACTTTTCTCATTAAAGTATTTTAATGTGCTTTATTATCTGTTATGAGATGCTTTGTTTTTTTTACTCGGCTACATTGAAATTGAGGATTCTTCCTCAGTATATTTCTCAGTCCAAAAAAGGTTTATTTGAATTAAATATAAATAAAGTTTAAGTTTACAGCTTAAATTTACTGTAAGCACAGACAACAACAGCGCAGTCCAATCAGAACGAGCTATGTCAGATTTGCAAATGTTCTTTCAGTGTGGAGAACCCACAGAGTGCTCAGAGTGAACTTACATATCATCTCTGTATTGGAGAATGTAAAGGCTTGATTGTGTGAGTTATGATCGGTGTACTGCATAGAGAATGTTATTGAAAAGCACTTCCTGTCAGTTTGGCATGGTGTAATAAGTCTACACTGCTTTTCTAGCTGTCAGCTGCTCACTGAGGGGTCCGTTTGTATTTGAGTGAGTGGCTCAGCGTTTTGTTTGTCTTTGTGTCCAAAACGCTTAACGGGGAGGCCATATTTCTGAGGGCTAATTCAGACAGGCAGGTAAATAAACTTGCTGTTTCCTTTAAGGTTGCTGCTCCTCTACTCTCCCACCCTCCCTCCTCCAGTTTCCTTCCCTCTATTGACAGGTGCATCTGTTTTCCTGGTACCGTAGCAGTCCTTATATGGCTGGTACGAGTCTGTAAGATGCCTAACTCAGTAGAACCCTTCAAGCATTCGGGTCATGACATCCCTCTAAGTCCCCTGTGCACAATGACCGGACAGGCTGTCATAAGCACTTGGTTTGTGTGAGTGGCAGTGACAGGTGGGCTTTGACCATCTCACTGCCAAACGCATACGCTCATACACATACTCACTGGGGCAGAGTATTAGGGTTGGACCACCACATGTGATGATGAGGAATGACAGCTATATGCAGTGTAGTGATTATCACACTCAACCATGCACAGACTAAAGCTCAGTGTGGCTGTGTTTTCATAAGCGCAGTAGCTCTGCTTTGTAGTGTGCCAGGCTTCATGCACTGGCTGCTGATCATTCAACGTCAAAGCCTTTTACCCTATTGCTTGTCAGAGATTTTCCCACTGACCCATTTCCAGTGACATGGTACAAGACTGTAGACTAAATTATTTAGTAATTGTGTTAGCGAGGATTGCTTTCGAAAGGTCTGATGAGTATTCTGCCCATATATTCCTTAGCCCTGTTTTTCCCGGCAGGGTTGGGCAATATTCACTTTTCAAAAGCACTGATATCAGATAAGCAATATTAGCATTCATAATAAATTAAAAAACTTTAAAATGTAAAATGTAAAAAATGTATTTATTTTAATAGTAAAACATACTGAGCGTAGGAAAAAGGAACCATTTTTTTTGGTACGGAAACTGTGTTCTTCAATCTTGTGATGATGTCTGTTCATTCCCTCTAGTTGAAACTCTCACATATGAACTTTTCACAAAAATACTCCCGCAATATTTGCACTGCACTAAACAGGACTAATTATTCTCTCTTTGTAATGAAATATATATTTGATAAGTGTTCTTTAAGTACTGACAATATCCACAATAATTTCTGAAAAACATAATTTAATGTAATGTGATGTAATTTATCATGATAATGATAAATATCATCATATTGCCCACTCCTTGCGGATTATGGCTTCTTTTGCACCATGAAGTCTATAAATTTTATTAAGTGATGAAGTTGCCAGTCACTGTCTCAGTGCAAAAATAACTTTGCTTGATAAGGACCATTGACATCGCTAGGGTAATATCGCCCAAGAGCCATGCTTAGTTAGCAGTGGCATTACAGGGTGCGGCTAGGGCCTGATGCCCAGGGCTCTCAGCCCTTTGGCTCACTGGCCACACAGCGCAGCTGTTGTTTGTTCCAAACAGCCCTCGACTAGCACGGCCGCCTGGAAGACGGACCACTTCAGCGCTCCTGTCAAATGGGCATTCCACACATACCTCTGATTTTTCTCGAGCAGCAGGCACCGGGGGGAGAAGGGGCTGTTCAGAGCAGGACCGCTGGTCACGCTGCTCCATCTAATACTGGCAGTAAGAGCACAGGGAAATGCTCTGGATCACTTCTTAAGTCCAGGGAATGGCAAGGATGAGCCAAACTCTAATCCAGGCACATACTTGTTTCTTTCCTCAGAGAAAACATATATATACATCTTTTCTCTTCATGTTGCCATGCTCTGTTAGCGTGCAGCAGATCTTTTTTTTCATGTGTGAAGTATCATGCTCTCATTTTAGCATGATTTGTCTCCCTTTTTCACTATTTTGGTGAGTTACCTAACCACGTGTACCGTCGCCAGAGGACAGGGTGACTCATCATATCTCTGGAACAAAATGGCTTACTTTTCTGCTCTTAGTTCTCCTGCTACTGCCGTATTGCTGAAGTTCCAGTCTGTATTTCCAATTGCATTCCGCTTTTGATGCGTGGAAGAGGAACAGAAGGCTTTGTGTCAGTCGTCTCAAACATGTTCCGATGTTGACTGACAAATTTGTGGAAGTGTTTTTTTTTCTATTGACACACCATATTTTCACATGAAGCAGTAAAATCTCATCACACACGCTGCATTGAACAAACTGTTCCAATAGCCTGAGAGAAAATATTGTACTTCTCTCAAGGATTACACAACCACCCCTGAACAATCCATTTAACGTTGATGCATACAGTAGACTTTGAAAAGATACATAGAGCCTGATGAAAAAAAGGATTCTGGAAACCATGTTTACATTATTCAAACCAGGGAAATCGTTTAGTCACTTGACTTTAAAGCAGTGGGTTTTCATGCCTAATAAGGAGGAGGTTTTAGCGACAGAAGCTACCCCTTCAGATGACCTAACGCTAAAGTTAATGCTGTAGCTAGTGAGAGCAGCATTTGATGCTGAGGAGCTAGTTGGACTCATCATGTATTCCAAAAAGTCTTGGTGCAAACTTTAATGAAACAGTACAATACATGGCATGTGTACGATTGCATTAATATTTACTTACACACAAAGTTTTAACCACAAATGTGAGCTTAACTTTTTTCTATTATTTACGAGACATCAGATTAATCAGTTAGACATCATATTAATAAGGTTTTTAGCAAGTATATATACTAATCCATTCTCTCCGCTTTTCACTATTTTGGTGCATAAAGGTAAAGTTTAGCTTACCTTAGAGCCTTCCATATAGTTTAATCCAAAACTTTCTCAGATGCAAGAATGACATAAAAACATCACTCTCCAAATAATCAGGGGAGCTGTGTCAGGCATTATGTATACCTCAGTAAAACCTTTCCACAATTTCTTAGCCTAATAATTCTGACAAATTTGCTGTCAGCGCTGTTCTCACTGCAGGTTTGTTCTAAGGAGTTCTGTCAGAGTTTTTCCTTCGCTTGACAGAGGAAGGAGCATTTGGAGAAGATTCTTATTGTCTGAGAGGTGTGTCAGTCATTCTTTTGCAAACTGTCCATTCTTCTCATTTACAGAAAAATAGTTCTTTAAAGAACCATCCATAGAGAGTTTCTTTAGGTAACCAAAACTGGTTTACTGTGCAATTGCTCAAATGAATCCTTTCTGGTGCCTTTATTTTTAAGAGTGTTGTTGACTGAATGCTAACATAATTGTAACTTGACATTGCTACTGTTTATTTTAAGCCACATATGGATTTTTGGGCAAATGAGTCTTTTATGGGCAAACTGTTCCTAGGTGTATTATGCTAATCTGCACAAAACATTTAGCAATTTAGAAGCAAGCAGTTAGTCGGAATATGACAATTTTGGCTTGGTAGGGCGTTGTCTGCATGGCTTTGCCAATGTATACATCTCCTCTACGCCTGGTTGCAGACACTTCTCTCTGGATGCTGATCCAGGCCTTTTTTCTCTAGCTAGCCCAGCTGACTGTGCAGCGTCTGTCCTGGTTGCTGAAGCGGAGGCCGTGTGTGTGTGTGTGTTTGTGTATGTGTGTGCTTCGGCAGAATGGGGGCTTACAGTCCCCAGGCAATGTCTCAGGCAGCTTAGCACAGACTGCTGGTGGCTGAGAAGCTCACAGCTCCAGAAGGTGGTCTAGGCCTCTCTGCTTTGTGCCTCAATCTCACTTGATCCCAAAAGATTTTGTATCATCTTTTTTAAAACTGCCTTTCGTAACATCTGCCTCGATGTTTACTCACACAGGGCTGTGGAAGGTAGAAATATAACCTCGCAAAAAGAGGCAAACTCATTATAGCAGATATACAAAATGTTAAAATTAACATCATATATGAGTGTCAAGCTGATGATGTTATAGCATACTCATTTTCATACTTCCCAGTCTTCAGAGTGTGTTAAAATCAATATCGCAACTGCAAAGTCTTGAAAGAAACTGTGAACCCTGTGCATGGGTACAGTCTCACAACTTTCAAGAACACATTGAAGTTCACAATGTGTGATCGTGCACAGAGAAGCAGCCATGCGAGTTTAATTGTTCCAAAAATATGTGGTTGGTGTTTTGATGAGCACCAATTAGCAATCTAATGTGACGATCTACAGGGCAATTTCGGATTCAGCTTCAAGCGCGATGCGGCGCGCTACAGATGTACTTTTTGGCTGCTCGGCGCCTTCTCTGTTTTGCATTAACAATGAGAGGGTTGTCGGAATGTGAGAGAGCACGGAGTATTCACTGGGTTATGCAACGTGCCTAGAAGCATGGCAGATTCCCTCATTAATACCGAGGAGTTACGCGCTGTTAAAGAGCAATTACAAACCCTGTTTGTGTATCTGAAGAATATTTTGTGAGAGACTGTTACTGTGCATTTTACATTCCTCCACGTCTTGAGGTTTGTAAAAATCCCAGCCCCCCAGTCCAGCTTTACCAAAGGACTTTCCAACCTTAATTTTTTTTAAGAACTCTCATAGAGGCATTATAAATGATATTTATTTTTGTACTAAAGGGCTCTCCAAGTAAAATATGAATTGGATTTTCTTGGCGACAGCTGTTGGAGATCTTTTTGCCGGCTCACATTGTTCTTGTGCGCAGTTTCCTGAGCCAAAACAATACGGCTGCACCCTCTAAAGAGGTACTGTTCAGCCTCATTAATTAAAACTATAATTAGAATTTGGTCCCTTTTCCACTTAATCTATTAGAGAGGCAAAGCTTTGATTCTAGAAATCCATTAGACTTCTTCTCACTCACACACTCTTCGCCCTCTTCCAACATACTAGGTTGCTTAAGGTAATGATAGTTCAGTACCCGTCAGGCCTCATCTAGTGCCTTGTGGTGCGTTCTGGAGAAACGGCATTTTGTTTTCTGCTTCGAAAAGAAAACAAAATGTTTGTGTTTGTAAAGGCAAGTCATTACGTAAGTGAGTTCCCAAAGGAGCGTGCATTGTTCAGAGCCACGCATGGCTTTGTTCCACGTTCATTTCGGGACAGTTTTATGTCGGGTTCACTCGGCGGGGCATGGCAAGAATCCAGCATGAGTCAAAAACAAACCCTGTCTTCTGAAAGAGAAATGGCAACCATGGCACATTATAGAGCATGCTTGATGTAGTGGCACTGCTCAGTCATCCTTATCACCAGCAATAACAAAAATTGTTAAGCATTTAGAGCTTATTGACACAAGCAATGGAAGTGCAGACTCTAAACTCTCAATCAACACTATGTTTTTGTTCTGAGATATTGTATTATTTGAATTTGATAAAAAAAAGTTATTGTTTTGCATACAATCTTGTCTAACAATTTTTTAATTTCTTGACATCATAACAAATGGAAAAAGTGCAGTCTCAAACCTGTCATTACAGGATGTAAGTTGAACATAAATGTAATTACATTTTCTGCGTATAAATATGAATTCTAATTCGTGAACATTTTAACATGTTAATAGTGTGTTAACACAATAAACTAATGCCAGTAATTTTTTAATTTTTTAAAGGATCAGCTTTTAAATGATAAGTATCAGTGTTGGTTCTCTCAATAAAACCAAAGTTATTTCCCGTTACTGCAGTGCCATGAATTTATCAGAAAAGTACACTGACTCTAAATTATCTTTTACAAGTAAAACACACCACTGATGTGGCAATATGAGTAATTTCGCAGAATAACAAAAGCAGAGGTAAAAGAAAAGTGGAAACCTATAGTTGCCCTCGAAAAAAGACGAATGAGAGTGAGAGGGCTACAATCACACTGGACTTGGAGCCTTTGACTGTGTATATGATACACTCACTCTGACTGGAAGTCAGGGATAAAAATGAGAAAACTGTTCACCCTGTGGAAATCAGGTGATTATTGTGTTCAGTTCATGTGAACTCTGCGCTCATACAATGTCAATAATGCTACTGAATTATTGAAAGTAATAAATACATTCTGATACAGCTTATTTTCTCTACTTGTATAGCTATAACAAAATGCACTGCATTTTAATTTGGAAAAAAAACCTTTCTGTAGGGTCAGATTTGAACAAATAAGATAAATATGATTAATTACAATCAGCTATACAAAAGAAAATGATTCATAATTTTAATCATTCGACAGGTTTAATTATAAGTAATAGAATTAAATAGTTATATAATTACATTACATATTGCAAAAAAATGAAAGTAATAACTCCACTTTTGAGGGTTAATCTGTGGCAGCAGAGAAGCAAACGAAGACATTGCCTTAAAGAGCGTTGTTCTCTTGATCAGCTTTTCTTACACCAGGGTGTGTGATATGAGGGTGTTTGTGTCTTTTTCTTTTTCGCTGAGCTGAGTGTGGGTTTGGCAGCACAGAGCTACATGAGTTTGTTGTTTCTCTCATGGGTTTCAGTTACCGTGTGCAAGGCAACACCTCCAGTTTCAGAGCAGAACTTTGGAGCGTTTCCATGCAGTGATATCATAGTTTAGCTCTCTCCTTGATCTTTATCAGAGATGCTGCCTACTGCTGTTGTGCCTTTTACAGTAATATCAACATGTGTTCCTTCCTCTCTCACAGACCCTCGCCCCCCCCCCATCATCGCCCCCGGCACTTGCACATGCAGTCCACCACGCTCACCTTAGACTTCCTGTTGACGGGTTCATATTTTACATTGCTTACTAAATAGTGATTTCATGTATTTGGATAAACTGCAGCCTGTTGTCTTTGGTCATGATGAGGCTGTATTGTTTGTAGTTTCAGAATGCGGTTGAAGGGTTAACACTTTTTTTTTAGAATCAGAAATCTATTTTTTTTTGTTAAGGTGTTAAGGTAAGATGAAATGACAGCGTAGTTGGGAGAAAAAAAGAATTGACATGGCTGACATTCATACACCATAAATACACCTGTAACTTCATCTTATATATATATATATATATATATATATATATATATATATATATATAATTGAAGCTAAGTCACCTAGTTCGCTTGTTTGAAGTTTTCTCGTAAAGACTAAGAAAGGTGGTTTTCTACACTTCTTATGTATTTCTAAAGATATGCACTATGGATTCGGTAGTGGAAAGAAGAGAAGGTGATTTGAAAGGTGATTTTCCACGTGGGGTCATGCTGACGTGGCATTCTTATTGCCAAATGAAGAACCGTACAGGGCCAGACACGAAGCTGTTCTTAGAAGAGCCGGACATGAAACTCTTCTTAGAAGTTCATCTCAGGCTAACACTGCGATCTGTTATTCCAGACAAATCCTTGAATTTCAGAGAAATATCTTGCTGTAATGTTCCCTGAAAGGAAAACTGTTAAATGATTCAGATGTGTTTTGCAGGCATGCGTTTTTGTTCATGTAATTTTCAAACCTGTATTGTTGATCTCATATTAGTACCATAATATTGAGAGCTTTAAAGAAATCTATAAAGATATCAGCATCAGTATTAATGTCAAAATATGTAGACTGAAAAAAGTGGAATTAGTAGCTAATTACTGGATAGCTATTCAATATGCGGGCTGTACGGTTTAAAGCTGCTGTCTATTGTGCATTTTAGTTCCTGTTATTTTTAAACATCTATTGTTGATCACATTTTAGTACCACAATGTTTAGAGCTCTAGAGTAATCTATAAAGACATTAGTATTAATATTAATGTCAATAGATGTAGACTGAAAAAAGTGAAAAAGTGGAGTTAGAAATATTTACTAGACAGCTATTTAATATTAGGGCTGTACAGGTTAAAGCTGCTGTCTGTTTGATGCTTACAAGATATTACATACTGTATATGGCAATCCAAACTGCCTTAAACTGGTCAGTGAACAGAATCCAGTAAGATACCCCTTTGAAAAACACGGGCTTGTCTGGAGAAGTAAAGAAAAGCTTTTGTTTGACATAAACCTACTAAAACAATGTGTTTTACCGCTTAAACTCTGGGCCCGTATGGTGGAACATACTTCATTTCCGAAGAGTCATAAATAAATAATTTTCTTATTAGCTTCTGAATTTATACTGATTACTTGTTTATAAGATTTAAGATTAATAACTGAATAATAAGGCTACAGTTTAGAGGTTAAGTATACATTTTGTACATAATGTATTGCTCTAGGAGATGCGTCTGCTATAAGGCTATAATATGTTCTGAACTGTGAATTGAATGCTAAGTCACTACAGCCAGTGTAGTGATAAGGCTGTCCAGCCGGCCTTAGCCTCTGCTCTGTGATGTCCCTTCTCCTGATGACCCACTCTCCCTATGTCCCAGAGCAGTCTCTCACAGGAAATGAGCGCAGGGTGGGGGATGGGGAGAAAAAAAGCCCCATGACTAACATTTAATCAAGCTGCCATCATAGAGAAAAACATGCGGAAATGACAGCGTGCTTTACCACGCATGACAAATCCCAAGTGGCTGCAAATGAAACGATCCTTTTCTTAAAAAGCAATTTTCGCTTTAAGTCCTGCATGTTGTTTGGTCGCTCAGCACCATCTGAATCAGCAAGGCCCTACGAAGCTGACACTTGTGATCAAACATCTCAGGAGAACTACTCTTGTTCCAGCCCACAGACATTTTGACTTATAGTAGACACTTGTGTTTGGTGGTGTTATTTTCAGTGGTCAGTAGTAATTCCTGTGTTTGTTTTGCGGGAGTTGCATGTTCGTGTGGCCGAATGACCTGCGATTGTTGGAGAATATGTCAAGCGGTCATGTGAAGGAAACTCCAACAATGTGGGCCAGCAGATGGTAGAAAGACAGCTTTGTAATGAACTCACGTTCGCACAAGGAGCTGGAAAGCCCTACAATGAATATATGAATGACTATGACGTTAGGCATAAAGATGCTGTCACAATAGACTCTTTTCTCATCAGTAACTGTAGAAAATTTACAAAAAAAGGTCTAATCCAAATACAGTAAAATACAGTATAGGCCAAAACAGTACAGTAGACTGTGTTAGACATTTAAGTTTCTGTAAGATACATTGCATTAAATGAACACTTTTAAATATATATGAATAAATAAATATAGTCAATGCAAAGGTTTGGGTGCCCTGGTCAAATTACACTTGTCTTGTGGATGTTCCAAGTGAAAAGTACACACCCTCTACAGAGAACACACTTCTGCACGATTTCATGCACAAGTACTGTTTATTTGCTGAATTTAACATACTGGGAAAAAAATAATAAAATATGGTCTGTGCAAAAGTTGTGGCACATTTTGTATTTTATGTTTTAAAACAATATGTTTTATTTTTATGTTTTTACAATGTGTTAAACTGTTAAATTGTGCAGTAAAATCAGCAGACATCACCATATTTACATTTGTCCCCTGTAGAGGATGTACTGACTTACTTTCACATCAAAAAAACATCAACAAATTTGAACAGGGGGATTCAAACATTTGCATACACCTGTATACATTAAATAAAAATACTGAATAATTTTGCTCTTTGTTGGCAGTGAATTCAGTATATATTTACATTGGTTATACCATTATTTTGTGCATTGACATGTTCAGACAAGGCTGTTTTGACATTTTGGTGAAAACTGAGTTTAGTAAAAACTGAGAAATCTTCTACTATAAGTGATGCACTAGCAAAGTTTTGGCTTTCTTTCAAAAATGGAACTTTAATAGTCTTTTATGGCAGTGAGTAGTTGTGCTCAGCTATAATGACTTTAGCCATTCCCATCTTTAAAAGCCCAAGTCACACTACATTTGTTAAACTGAATTGCCTCCCTCATCCTTGGACGCACAAAGCCGGCTTTTATATGTTTGCTCACCAAGAGAACCGAGGGCTCATCAGTTCTAAAATGCTTGTTTTATTTTCGTAAATGTGAGGGATAATTAGCGAGTCTATTAGAACTTTCCCAGAGGGTTGGGAACGCTTAACGTTGCGTGCTACTCTATGCCATGACTGCAGCTGCGAAATGGCGTGTTGTCGACTCGGCTCGCGGCTGATGACGATTGGTTGATTGGAACGCACTCCCATAATGCTCTCTGTCTCTGCATGTCTCTGCAGGAAATGGCTTCGTTAACCCCAGGGGCTCGCCGGGGCTTCTGGGTACTTCCAGCGGGAACGGGCTGGGGAAAGTCATGCCTACAAAGTCACCGCCGCCACCAGGGGGCAACATGGGCATTGGCAGCCGCAAGCCAGACCTGAGAGTGGTCATACCACCGTCCAGTAAAAGCATGATGCCCCCATTGGTGAGTACAGTGACAGAACATTGTACAACTGTATTTCCAGCCTGACTCAGTTTGCGCCACCTTTGCTACTTTTCTGTTATCTTAGTTGTACTGTATGTACTGGTATTTTCACTGTTACCAGTGAATTGCATTTTAATGTGATTTGCCACAGTCAAAAGTATGAGTAGGGGAAGTCATATAAAAGAACAGCACAGTGGAATATCTCCAAGGCCCAGGTGCCATCACACTCCCTCAATTATTCATATAGAAATTAGAGGGCCTCTCTAATGATTATAATTAAGGGGCAGAGAGTTCGGACCACATTCAGCACCTGAGGCTATGCCAGCCTGTCACCCTCATAAATCACTGCAAATGTAAAAAAAAGCGTTAAAAAATGTTTTCCAAAATTGGCCCATAATAGGCTTATTTCAGAACTGCTTGGTGCTCTTTTTTCCCACAGTACAGAGTTCCTACGGAGTTGTTTGGGAAATATTGCCAGGGTTAACCAGGGTTCTCCTGTTGCACTGGCTGCTCTGTGGAAATGTGTGCGTGTGAGTGTGTTGGCATCTGGGAGCGCTAATGCTTTATATAAGAATCAAAACAAATGCTGATAGCCTAGTGGATTAAGCAGTTGAGATTGTGAAAGTGGATGTATATGTGTGCGCGTGTAAGGATTGAGGACTCCCCCTCTCTGTGCTTCAGACAGACAGGCTAAGGCAGGGGCAGGCAGTGTGCCCTGCAGACAGCCTGTCATTAGGACATAATGGTATTAAATTAATCACATCGCAGTGTGACAGAGTGGGGATGAAGGCTTAATCAGAAGCCCAGAGTGTGAGCCAGATAATATCTTGTCGCCCTTGTCGTGTCTCCCCACTGTTATTGATTGAGTGTGGGTATTAAGACAGTTGTGGCCCAGGCGCAACTGAAAGACCAGCTAGCTGACTTTAAACTTTACACCATACAGCTCCTCCAGCTACGTCATATCACAAGGACAACCCTTCAGCTCATTGTCAGTAAAGAAACTAAGAACACAAATATATCTCATTCTAATCAACAATGCTACTTAGTGTATTACTAGGATAATGTAAAAAAGTCCAACAGATCAAAACGTTTTCCTCTGGTTAGCTATACTACACTTCATATTCAAGATAATGACGTACAGTAGTTATTGATAAATCAACAAGTTTTCCTGCAGTCAGTGGTGGGCAGAGTACACAGATTCAGCACTTGAATGAAAGTAGAGACACACATGGTTCTATTTATGTTTTACCCGAGTTAATAATACAGAAGTATTTGCTTTTAAATGTAGTTATATATCAAATGTAAAGGTATTGTACTACACACACATGCACACAAACACACTTTATATATATATATATATATATGTGTGTGTGTATATATATATATATATATATATATATATATATATATATATATATACATATATTCAGCATTTACACAATGCACAATGTTGCCCAGACCTAGTTACAATTGCTAAGCTACGACTGGACATGTAATATTTAGGGGAGGCATTTAGTGGAAGGCGCACTATGATTGATTTGTTTCTTGTAAAAAGTGGTGCTTTAAAATGTTGTATACTTCAATGTGATATAAACTGGAGTGTATGTCTCCAAAAATTCTTTGTAACAGTGCAAAAAAGTACTTGGGTACAGTAACGAAGTACATGTAGTTACCCATGTTATAAGATGCTTGTTAACAATTGCATTTTCAAATGCAACAATAGAGCAATGCTTTCTGTATTTTCACTTACTACAAAATGTTGAAGAAAACGATTAAAATCAATATAAATTGTAGTCATGATAATACCTTTATTACATTTTAACATAAAAAATATAAAAAGTCAATAACTAATTGCAAAGATGAGGCCATCATTTTTGCAAGACTCCTACAGTTTATCCTCAGGTCAGTGTGTGTTGTTACTCCTCTGTGGTGTAGTATTGGTTCCATCCCCTCCAGTAAACGATCAATTAAAGAAAGTGGAGGGCTGTATGAACAAGAATTGATGGAGCTGTTGGGCTCAAAGTCTGATGTATTGACGAATCTCTGACGTGAAAGGTTAAGCACTTCTTAGTAGCGAGGTCAAGTCCCTGAGAGAGCTTTCCTTGAGTGTTTAAAAACCTATGCTGCTACAACACTCTTTTATCCTCTCCTCGTGTTAAACCAGCTCTGAGCTCTGTGGGCTTTATTTCAGTTGGCTTGAGTGTTTGTGTTGACAATACACAAAAGCAAGCTCAAGCTGGAGCGTGCAATAAGTTGTGGCAACAAATTTGACTGGAGAGCGTAATTCATTTGACTAAAGGATGCGTTAGCAGTAACCTGAGTAGCATTTGTTTTTACGCACCAGTCCCTGGATTTGAATAGGTTTAGTCTAAAAGACATGCTCTGGGTGGCTTTCGAATAGCTGCCAGAGATGTGCAATACCACTGACTGTCTTTTTGATCCTATATCAAGTAACATCAAGGCTAATATGCAGATTCCAGTACCAGTACTTTTAATTGCGTGTAAAAATGGTGAACATTTGATTTATACAGTGAAAACCAGTAAAGTACACAAGAAAAATTTACATTTAAAAGTCTTTACATTAAACAGTCAAATAAACAGACTGTTTAGTGAAGTAAAACAACTCCACTCTTCCCCACCATCTACTCTTTTGTCTACTCCTGTGTGTGTGTATGAGTGTAGTTCCTACACAATTATTTGATACAGTATTTTTTTCACTTTTTCAGCATTAAACACATTAAATTTAATTAAAAGTTACAGTACTGTGCAATTGTCAGAGACCACCGTTTCATTTATTTAATTTACAGTCACAACAGTCTTTAAGTACAAGTTATTAATTTTTCAGTGTCAGGAAAACAGCAAAGAAAACATGCATCTAACAGAAAATTACAGGCCTCAACAACTCAATATATTATCATTTTTTTGAGTATTTAGTGGGTTCACTTTTAGTCTTTACTACAGTTTCCATTCTTTTTAGAACACTTGCTTTCAGTTTCTCAAAGAAATCTGCAGGGATAATTTTTCACACCTCAAAAGTTTAGTCTTAGAAGTTGGTCACATTTTCTGCTTAAACAGTAATCCCAAACAGGTTCAGTGATGTTGAGGTCTGTGCTCTGGGGTGGACAGTCCATTGTCCTCAGAACACGTGTAGTTTATTTGATTTGCACATCGTCTTTTGGTAAACACTTGTGGATTTTTTTAAGATCTGAAGCAAGATTGGAGCTTGATTTTCTCCTCTCTCTCAAAGATGAAAGTTTTAAAAGCTGTTTATCTGATGGTGACAGTTTTGATGGTCTGCTAGGTCTTGCATGGTTGTTCTGAGTCTCATTTTCTTTATATCTTTTAATAATTTTTTAAACTCCAGTTTTGGATTTTTTTTTCTCACTTATTTTTCCTTAACTTTCCCCTTCCTTATGAAAATGGATTATCTTATAGCTAATCTCCTGAAACATGAATAACTTTTACTTAATGGTCGTTTGGTTGGAACTTAAATAAATGAAGGGTGGTCTCTGACTTCTGCACAGTACTGTTTCTATTCAGATTACTGCTGAAAGAAAACATCAATACATATATTGCAATGTAAATTAAAAAATCAATTTTCAGAAGGCAACATCAGGATCGGAAGTATTGATACCACTCGATCTGCCCATCCCTAATAGCTGGACCATGCCTTCTACAGTAAGTCACGATGCAAAGCGTAGGTGTACCGCGCAGGCTCCATACTGATACCATCCTCTGTTCTTTTTCTGTTGGGAACAGTCGGAGGAGGAGGAGATGGAGTTGGTGAGTTGCACTGCTTGCCTGGACCAGAGAATGACCGAAAATGTTTTCAACCCTCACTGTTTAAGCTAGCAAAGCCACAAGTTAGCACAGGAAAAAAAAAACACACGATTAACACGGGTGCACTTGCTTGAGCTGGAGGCCGGCTAAGCTTGGCTGAGCTGAGTTCTGGATGAGTTAACGAGTGCATAAAGTGTGCAGAGGAAGTCTGGTTTGAACTTGGTTTGTTGAACTCACACTGCATGCTTTCTAGTCTGGCGTAGGTTAAGGTCTGGACGGCCTGTCTCAGTTCCTCCAGTTTGCAAGTGTGTGTGTGTGTGTGTGAGTGAGAGAGAGAGAGAGAGAGAGAGAGAGAGAGAGAGAGAGAGAGAGGGTGTGAGCACTCAAAAGGAGAGGGAGAGAAAAAGAAATCCCCCGACACTCCAGTCATCAATAATTTTCAACATTTACGTGAAGCTGTCCAAGTTTTTGTCCCTCTTAGAGTTTCTTCCTTTTCTAGCGTCTGCTTACTTCATTCGGGATGACGTCATAGTGAGATAGAGCAGAGGCCAGGATGAGGTCATGTTGTTCAGGGGAGAGGCCAACCACAGCGAGAAATGAAATGACTAGACTTTGTTTTTGCTCCGAGAAGAATTCAGGTTTATGCAAAACGATAGCAAGATATGAACTAATTCAGCCACGAAAAGATGTCATTGGCTCCTTCGCAGTCGCCCATAGGCCTTTAATATGCATATTCACCAACTCATTTCAAACAAAAGCATTTGTCAATTGTGGAGCAACATCCCACTATAGCTTTCATATGGACATAATGTTGAATAATGGGTTTTAAAGTGGAATATACCTTTCTGGGGTGGGATACACAAAACCTTTGATAAGAAAAAAAACTATGAAGGATAAAGTCTTTAAGACAAATACTAAGAAGTTAAATGGAATTCTTGTAAAAAGCTTCTCAAAGTTCTCAAATATTCTCTTAAAAAATCAATTATTCTCTTAAGAATATCATCCTTGTTTTTGAATGTAGGCTATAGGCTATGTGTGATGTAGACTTTCAATATACTGTTACATTTTACAGATTACCAGAAAGAATTCTACTTTGTGAAACTTATTAGATGTTACAATTTAAGAGGTTTAACTTGTCAGTTCTTATAGCCTAATACAAGTGTGAGACTGTCATAAGGTTAAGAAAATATTTAAGATCCTTTTTTTTTTTTAAGGAAAACCACTTGTTTGTACAATTGTTTTTAAGAGAAATGTTAAGAATGAAATGAAGAAAATTTTTTCCTCAAGTATGCAGTTCAGAAAAAAAGCAGATTTAAGAAGATTTTCTTTCATAAGACACAGGCTTAAGAATCCAGCTCATGGCGTTTGTAATAGTACAGCTGTTGTTCACTTTTTTAAAAAAAAATAGTTTTATGCGAAAATGTGTTTCTGTCGGCAGTTCAACATCACAGCTAAAGCAAACTACAGACCTTATTCCACTGTAAGGAGTGTTTAGTTTGAGTTGCTGTTGCAGAACCACTGTGTGTTTTGTGTGTGTGCACTTTGCATGAACACATGCCGAGAGTGACTGGATGCTTGCACTGCATGCTTGTCACCACACTGAGATGTATTCACAACAAGTCACTGCATTACCTTAAACATACTGGACAAGTGTTGTGTTTTGACACTATACCTGGGGAAATTTCAAGGTATTCTGAGGTTCACCTTTAAGGGAATCTGTCCTACGTTTTCTAATAATTTGAATCTTCATAGTAAAAAGTCATGTTGAAAGTGCTTACTGAGGACGACTTTCATGTTTACCAATGTGTGGCTGCTTGGACCATTAGTACTGAGAATAAACTACCCTGATAGTGATATTGTGTGGGTGATATCCAGTAGTTAGCCTGAACATAA
This sequence comes from Colossoma macropomum, assembly GCF_904425465.1. Classification (NCBI taxonomy): domain Eukaryota; kingdom Metazoa; phylum Chordata; class Actinopteri; order Characiformes; family Serrasalmidae; genus Colossoma; species Colossoma macropomum. Next base: position 3,557,394 of record NW_023495267.1, on the reverse strand, counting down.
GCCAGTGAGAGCTCATCTCCCTCTGCCACTGAACCTTGTTTAGCACAGGGCTTCTCCATCAACAGGCCATGGTCACATCCCAGTGTATCCCCTTATGATATCTCCACATCACAACACTTCTGTGATCAAACTCCTAATTTGTACCACTTTGATCTTCTCTTGTGCTTTTGAATACAAGCCAGCTGGTAAACAATGTTGTTCAAAGCAATAAAATCAGTATAAATCTTGTCATGAAGCTACAGCTCCCCACTGTGGTTAAAAAGTAGAAGTGCAACCACTTCAAAATTGGCCTAAAGTTTTTGCTACATAGGATGTGTTAACTACTCATATGTATACAGCACTGCATAGGGTTTCAGTGGAGTAAATCCACTCTATGACATAATAATGGTAAAAAAAATCTAGTCTAGACGCAGGTCTGTGCAAGCACCAAACAGCAATAAAGAAGACATTTTAATCTTAATGGAGAACAGAGAGTTAGGGCATTATGGCCAATGCAAGTACTCATTTTAAAACAGGTATGCTACTGAAATGCACTGATGCATGTAGCCGGCCTGTTCTATCTAAAGTGCAGCAGTGTGTGTGAGCCTGACAGAAGACACACACACAGAAGTGTCTTAATGTCATTAACTGTATCTGGCTATGGTGTGCTGTGTGCAGAATACCCAGAGAATAAGCAGTTCCCAGTCCACTCAGCCTCTGGCCACCCCCGTGGTTTCCGTCACCACCCCGAGTCTACCACCACAAGGCCTGGTCTACTCAGGCATGCCTACTGCCTACAACACTGGTGAGTTGAAAACACCACACACACACACACAAACACACACACACTCACAGGGGGTTGTTTTTAAGCAGTTTTAGGATGTAGAGTTATGCATATGTCCATACATACAGTACTGTGCAAAACTCTCATTAAGTACACGTTATTCATTCTGCAGGGGACAATTCTGGGGAGACAAGATAATTCACTTGCATTAGGAAGGGAAAAATAGCATGAAAAAACACAAGTTTCCAAATTTGGAGTTCAAAAACGTATTCAAATGTACAGAGAAAATAGTGTAACTAACAGCCGTGCAAGACCTGGTAGACCACCAAAACTAACACCACCAGATAAACAGTATTTCATCTTTGAGAGAGAGGAGAAAATCAACCCCCTCTGAAATAAATTCACAGGTGTCTCTGATCATAATTCCACTGTGAGAAGACAACAACACTATAGGTCTGAAAGGATGTGTAGCCGTCCAGAAGCCAGTACCGTAAAAATCTTTGCAGTAGAACATAGATACTGGACCCCTGAGATGTGGAGTGAGGTTTTATGGACTGAACAGTCTACATTTGTAATTGAGATTACTTGGAATGTGAGAAGCAGAAAATGCAACCAACCTCTAAGATGGGATTTGGGAGGTGTACTAGAATACGGGAAAAACACCTGTGGATTTCTTTGAAGAACAGAAACCAAGTCTGCTGAAAAGAACAGAAGCTGGAATAAGAACAAAGGGTCTCTGACTTTTGCATGGTACAGTATATAGGTATATGTGTATACCTATAATTACCTGTAATTACCTAGATGTAATATGAATTTTGTTCTAAGCCAAACCCTAAACTTAACCCTAACCTTAACCTCAGTAAGCAAAATGTAAAGGCTCTGCCGTTTCTTTTTCAAACAAATGAAACAACTTCTGTAAAAAGCTCTTTACAAAGTCAGGAGCATTTTGTTGGTCTTTACATTGAATGTTAGCCCTGTTTTCCCACAAAGAAAAAGCATTTTTGCACTAAAAATGTACAAAACCAAACACAAACACATGCAAATGCTCATCCGCCACACAGACACATGTTTTACACACTGACATTTGGGCTCATCCTTAATTCATCGCTTACTGAAAAATTTGCCTGGAATCTATCAAATATACATGAACTAACACTTCGAGTACAACACACGCTCTAACACACGCGTACATGGTCATTTCCCACAACCTGCTGTTCTCCTGAGGTGTGGAGGTGTTAGTGGCGCTCACTGGCAGCCCGTTGTTGTTGTTGTTCCAGAATATTCCCTGAGCAGCGCTGAGCTCTCCTCTCTGCAAGGCTTCGGTTCTCCAGGGCTCTCACTGGGCTCCATGTCGGCATGGCAACAGCATCAACTGGGCCAGGCAGCTCTCAGCTCGCTGGTGTGAGTAACTCAGACAATACACGCTTACGCACATGCAGGAACACGATACACACACATGCCTACAAGCTGGCATAAGGTCACACACTCACACTCACAACTAAAGTAGCTGCACACAATTCACACCATGATCTCATTTAAAAGTGTACATGCGTGTGCATACACTGTTCTCTCTCTGAAGTCTAAGTGTTTACGTGCATGTGTATCTCTGTTTTTGTCTTGCAGTACTTAACCTTTAGGCTGTTTTCACACCTAGTTTGTTTGCTAAAGCACCAGTTTTTGTGACTTTGTATCATTTCCATTTGGTTTGGTTGATTTTATTTTGCAACAATTTAAGTGCACCAAACTATATATAATATATATAAAATTAAATTATGTATAATTATAGTGTTCTTTGATTGGTCAGGAATTTGGAGTGGATACTGTTACTTTACAGTTGCCTCATTGGTGCCAAAATTATTGCAAATTATTTTTTATTCTAATGACTAAAATCCAGATCTATCCTTCACATATATCTTTGATAAAATGTGTAATCCTACCTTTTAGAACGCCTGGCCTCGTGGTCCTCGTGACAAAATCAAATGTAGCACTATTATTTTAGTGCTCGCCTGCCATTATTGAATTTCCTTGTTTGATATGGACCACTGTGAAAAATGCCCTCCCTCCAGCAGGGACCGAACCAGGTTTTACTTTGAAGCGGCCCAAGACTCATGATTTTGGCACAGCACTATAGTTTGGTGCACACCTGTGTATGGGTGGACAAAATAGACCAAACAAAGGAAAAGTTTGATTGGTCCGCACTTAACAAGATATGTGTGAAAACACCTATTAAGGTCTAGAGTTACTGCTATATTTAAACATAATTTGTAACAAAAATTTAAGTCATTTGAATATGATTAGATTAAAATGACGAGATCTGTGATTTTAGTCTCTAATTATCATGTCAATAACTTCTTACAAATTGCATGTTCAAAGGTAAAACTATGGTGGCTTCTATCTATACTATAAAATGAACTGCAGAAGTTATCCCAGGTTATATTCTAAGCAGGCATGCACTTCTGTTCTCTGCAGCCCAAATGAAGTTGATAATATTGATTGGCCTACCTTAATGTTTACTCTATCAACCTCATTGTTTTTAAAATATATGCTCATTCTGAAATTGATGCTTGCAACATGTTTGAAAAAACTTTGGGTAATTTAAGGCTAGGAACTGTTAAAAAATATCCTAAACCATGGACTAAATCAGGATTGAGTATAAAACAAATCCTTTTATAGTCTTTTATTAGCAAAGATGGTTCAAGGCTTACCACTTTGCCAAAAAACAGAGAATCAAAGAATAATCCATCAGTTTTGGAACAATGTTCCTCAACAAGTAATTGAAAGGATTTTAGGTATTTCACCCTTTATGGTGCATATCATCAAAAGATTCAAAGAATCCGGAGAAATCTTGGTGTAAACCCATATCAATCTGTCATAAACATTACAAGTGTAACATTACTTCACAGGCATGCAGTATGTCCACAAAACCTTTCCTGTGTGAATAATAAGTATATAATGTTTCTCTTCTTTCTGCTCAGGGGTGGTGGTCACGTACCTCAGGGCTCCACCCTCTCCATCAACACCAGCCACAATATCAACGTCAAATCGGAGCCCATCTCACCACCTCGTGAGCGCGTCACCCCATCAGGCTTCCCCCCTCAGCAGCAGCCTCAACCACCTGCCGGCCGGCCGGACATGGGCCGCTCGCCCGTGGACAGCCTCAGCTCCTCCTGCTCTTCATACGACGGCAGCGACCGTGAAGACCACCGGCCCGACTTCCACTCGCCCCCGCTTGGCCTGGGAAGGCCTCCCGCCCCTGGAGGCGAGGAGCGCCAAAGTCCCTCTGTCAAGCGCATGCGCATGGACACCTGGGTCACATAAAAATAGCCCGTGCGGCCCGAGCTCCGGTCAGCCACCCGGCAGACAGGCCACACAGGGCGAGAGAGCGAGAGGCCAGAGCAGGGAGGGTCCTCATTGTTATTATTCTATTATTATTTAACTTCATTTTTTTGTTTGTTTCGGAAGGAGGTGGGGTGCTGAAGGAAATTTAAAGATGTCCTGACATATCGAAATTAAGTGGTGCAACTAAGCAGGGAGAGAGAGAGAATGAGTCGTTTACTCGGACTGCTTTGATTACTCAGAACAGGCGTTATCAGGTACTTGATGCATTGCGGATTTTGCGAGAGTTCAATGTTTAAGGAAAAAAAAAGACGTGAATTGAGATGTTTTAGGTTATTGTAGTCACTGGTCCGGTCTGGCACTTGTAGTAGCTGTTTTTGCTGTTGAATTTGCAGGTTTAAAACAACCAGAGCAAGTTTAAGGGCCTGCTTTCTTTCAGAAGGCTCTTGCCCACTGGCCTCTTGACTTCACAAACACTTAGAAAGTAAAAGTCACATGTTAACTTATTCAAGAGTGACCATGTAAAAGCTTTTGGTTTACAAAGGGAAGTACATGTCTAAAATGAGATCACATCTCTTCAAAAATTATTAGGATAGTAGCTGTTGTCATAGGAAAGACAATTCACTAAAACTTTAGTGTTATTTTCTTGTTCAGACACAAACCATGAAATGTACAGTGTATTACTGATACACAATTTTTTAAGATAGTAAAATAAGGTAAAGGTTAGCCCAGTGGAACTGGAGACAGGAGTCCTCAATTTAATGCAGCTCAAACAATTCAATGGTAAAATAAGCCAAAGCCTGTATGTTGATTCCTGTTTTGTTGTAGGTTTGGAAATCCTCATTTCTCTCTAACTATCCATTTCATCCCAGTTCTGTCATATTGTACTTCGTTACAAACTATGAAAAAAAATATATACACATGCAAACCAGATCTTGAAACAATATCTAAAGCCATGAACACTTGCTGTTCTGTTTGTAAATTAAAGATTTGAGCCAAACTTTTTTTTTCTTTTGTTATGTATATAGCAACTTTAATATATATCACCTTCGGTGTAAGTACGTATGTATTGTACCTTCACCAGATTGAAGAAAAAAAAAGTATATTTTTGTGGATTACTGCCAGGTTTACAAGGCGAGATCCTTATTAAGTAGAGTATTCACTGGTTAATATTTACTATTTTGTTAACTATACTGTACTTTCTTCAAATCTGACTTATTATTGCTAATAATAATCAAAGTGTTTTAATTTGAAAGAAGGTCATTTTATTTCCTTTTTTTGGGTCGTTTTCCCTTTAATGATGGTGAATGTCTGTCCTCAAGAAATTGTAACAACAGTGCTGTAAGTTTGAAATCCCACTGTCTCTTTTTTTTCTTTTTTTTAGCAAAAGGTAAATTGTCACATTAAGGAAAGCATTTTTTTTTTCTTTTTTCTTTTCTGTACCCATCATGGGAGGGGTTGAGCCAACAGCTGCTGAACACACTGCCTAAAGACCAAGGACCCATTTCAGGCTTTATCCATTCAAACCCCAATCTTGTTTCTCCTCAGAAACAAGTTGTGGAGATTTTTTTTTAATTGGGCTTCATTTTTTAGAATTGGATTAACACTCACACCCTCCTTTCAATCAAACCCCTCTTCAAAGGCACTTAATGCTCCACATTATTACCCATGTACTGTAAATATTATAACCCTGTTGAAACCTTATACATACATACTATGTACAGAACACACCTGTTTTCTTTCCCATTTTTGTTTGGTGAATCGACTCGGAGGAAATATCCGATTTCTGAGGCATCCGATAGCTCTGTTAGTGCTGGATACCATGACGGGGGTGTACCGTCGTATGTGTGTGCGTGTTGGCTCTCCGTTCTGCATATATACACCCTTCCACCATGCCGAGGCTCTACGTCTGCGCTTCTTCTTTCGTCCGCAACAGCAGCAGCAGCGTCCGGCTCACGCCTCACTGCCCTCTCCGCACTCCTCGAGGTGGCAGAGTGTCAGGGGAATTCAGCAGCAAAAAGACAGCTCAAACGCTAGACAATGCAAACCCATCTCTCTGCTGGATTGCACACGTCGTTCGTATGGTTGGGTTCATCGTCAGGGGGAAAAAAATATAAAAAAGAGGCTCCCTCTCTTTACATTTGCTATCTATTTCCCAGCCTCCTCTCTTTGGGTGTTCTCATTGCATTTTAGATACCTCCCTGCCCTCACAGGCACCATAGCAGCTGGCAATAAGCACCTGTTGATCTATGCAGTCTCTTAAGCAACACACAGCCCAGCACTGAGAAGGCTCCACACCACAGCGTCCACACTGATAGGACCACTGAGGGGGAAAAAAAGAATTTAAAAATCATACATTGGATAGGATATAGTCCCATGCCCATTTATAATGTTGCCTAGCATACAAACAACATGCTCTGTATTTGAGCCTGTTGAGAAAATGACTGTTAACCGCAAACCCTTAAGTGCTTGCATCTAAAGTAGGCCCACGTTTGTATTGGCTCCACTGTAAGTACAACAGAAAGCCATTTTGACTCTGAATCACCTTAATATAAGCCCTTTGCTTTCTAGCTTTCGCTAGCTACTGCCTCCAAGTCTCAATCACTCAATGTATGAACAAGTGTGACTGAAAGGAGAAGTTCAGAAGTTCATTAGAAATCCATATTTTTATGATGTCCATCACAAATGTATAATCACAATCAACGCCTTTCAGGGTAGACAAGCAATAATGCAATAATGCTATTGCAGTGCGCTGCAGGGTGGAGTAATCACATGCAGGGCACTCAAACTGCAATGCACACACAAACACACAATGCACACACACACAGACATGCACACACACACACACACTAGCTCATGATTAGAAATCAGGGAATTTCTAGAGTTTCTCTCTTGTGCACAGTTAGAGCCTTATTCCAAAGAGTAGTTGGTGTTCTAAATCGAGCTTGAAATTTCTCATCAACATCAATTTCATCCCCAATGAAAAAAAAAGAAAAAAAAAGCTTATCATCAAAGTTTGGCCATAGTCACCTCTTGTCGATCAGCCCCCAGCGAACACACCCAATAAATACTTAGTAAATCTAAAGGGAGGGAGTCACTCGTTTTGATCCGAGCGTCGCTTATGACATCCACAAAATGTACTGAATGTGAAATGAAGGGTTTAGGGAAGAAAAACGATTCTTTGTAGAGAACTTTTCTTCACTTTGCTGTGCAAGAGTACACTGCTTTGCTTTATGGCTTTTCTAAAAACAGAACTATGTATTTGGTAATTGTTTGTAGTTCCTAGTTCACTTCAAGAAGCTGTTTGCGGTTTGAGTGCTCAAACCGTTTGGCGGCACAAGCTGGACTTTGTTGCCATGAATGAAATTAAATGTTTCAGATAAAAGAAAAAAAAAGAAAGTCAAGAGAAAAAAAACTTTAAGTTAATCTGCATTATATTTCCCTTGAATGTGTTGTTTTATCTTCATTATACAATAAATATTCTAGTGAACTTTTTATTGAATGACTAAGATATTATGCTAGAGATTGTTGTACAAATTTGTATTCTGCATTCACATAAGTAAAGATATTGGCTTTTACTGTGTAACATAGGTTCTCTTGCTTATTCTGTACAAACTGAAGTGAACAGCTCTCTGAAACTGAGCAGACTTTGTCCACCTGTGAAGTCCCGAATATTAGAAACTGTCCGCTTTATTAAAAACCTCAATGTACCCTCAAATGCTAACTCTACTTGCCTTCCTCTTGCTGCACTGAGAAACTTACAGTCCAACTGGTTTGTCTAAGGAACCATTTACAATTTACAGCATCTCATGAAACACCTCAATAATGATGACGCTGTACAAAAATGAGTGAAGACTACTGGATTTTGGCTGGACACATAACATCTAAAATTCACGAGGTTAGCTGTTGGTGCCATGCCTGAAAACACATATTAGCAGGGAAACCAGGGAGACCACTTGTTGGACATGAGTCACAAGCAATTACGCCTGATCTTGTAAATATTCCTATTTACTTTAGATGTGTGATGAATGAACCTAAAGTGGTATATATTTACAAATACCTTTAATACTAACACCAATAAAAGCAATCTTGGAAGTTTCTACAAAGGAAATGTGATGTTTAACACATTCTAGAAACCAAAAGCAGGAACAGCCAGACCTGTTTAATGTGCCAGCATTAGATAGCATCAAAAAACTTCCTTTGAGGAAAAGGTGAAACTTGCTGTAAAGCTGAACACCTGGTGGCATCAGAGCACCTGGCTGAAAGAATCTAATTTGATCATCTCAACCAAAAGTGTGCTCAAATCCACAAAGCTGATCATGTAACTTGAAAAAAATGAACCAAAGCCAGTGATGACAAACATAACCTGGCTTAATGGGCAAATAACTTTGCAGAAGAAGATAATATCACGGTCTATTGCACAATGTTTCACTTCTTTATCTACAAGGAAACAGTTTTTGTTTGAAAGAAACCTGCATCCCACGCTGTCTGCTCGTAATTGTTTATCACTTGACTGGTCTGCATTTCACCAGTTTCATACTACATACATGCTAACTGTTCAAAGATGACAATACACTGTCAAACTTGTAACACATACATACTTATTACATACACATAAGCTGCTTTGACTTCCTTTCTAAACAGCATGTATTCCAGAAACCACAGTATTCATTTAAAAGTTGATGAAAAGTACCACGACTCCATACATACTACATGAAGTTGACTGGATCAGATCCAGGATCAGATGTGGGCAGCAGATTGGAGAGGTGGACTTCTGAGGTAGTTGGTCAACTAATTTGATTCACAGAGTAGAAATGTTACAAGGGTATAAAAGGTATTAGGTTATATACATATGTAATTAAAACACACAGACGCAACACTGCCTTGTTCCAAAACAGAAGAAAAAAAATCTACAATCCACTCACCATATGTGAAAATTGCTAATAACGTATTCCTAGCGAATAGCTGAGCACCTGTGTTCAAATTAGGTCAGCTAAGTATTGTTTCTCCAATCTTGCCATTTTCATCTTCTTTTTATTTTTTTGCTATAGTGAGATAAAAGCTGCGGGGCTACTGAAAACTGGACAAAGCTTTTATGTAAAATGTGACAATCATCACAGCTAATATGCTGAAAGCTAATGCTAGCTAAATAAGTTCCTGTCAGTATGGTACACTGCCCATCTACTCGAGATTAATCCGGAGGTGGACCATGACTAGTTACAAGTAAAGTTTTGTATATTTGTGAGAAAACGAATCTACTTTTCACTCAGTTCTACTGTAGTTATTCACATTAAGTCGCTAATTTATTAGATTCTGTTCTATTGTACTGCTTTGCAGTTGATCATACCTCTTACTTTCCAAATATAGCAGTTTCTTTTCAGACCAAAACTATCTTACAAATATAAGAATAGAGCCTAACAAAACTGCTGATAGAAGCAGAAACGACTCTCACTGCAGTTCTGTTTTTTCTGTCTTTGACTCAGGCTTCACAGAGAACATGTTCTTAATACTACTTGCCTGCAGGTTGAGGACAGATTGTTCATGAACTGTGGAGGCAGAAACAACCTGTAACTAATGATGCCAAACAAATGGTGACAAAACAAGTGTATCACAACTCGATGTATGTTGCGATACAACGTATCTTATGTTAAGGAGCATGACAGCCCGTTAGCTACGTTAAGATCGTTATTGGCTGTTATGTTTGTCTAGCCAAGTGGGTTTCAGGTATTCTCTGCCCCCAGCGCATCTGCTCCAGCTCTTCGAGGGTTAATTAGCCGATAAGCTGGATCAGGTGTGGAAACTATATGCAGAACAGAGGGTCCCTGACTCGAAAACCACGCTCTAGTTGGCTGTTCTTACAGGTACCTGCAGTTGAAGTATACAACCAGCAGAGGGAGACATGATTCCTAATGCACATCTTACTGCACCTCATTACTCCTTTGACTTGGATATCTTTACAGGTTGGTTTTACAAGTGAATGTGAAGTGAATAAGTGGCCTGTTCATACTGAACTAAATACTTATAAGTACACAGAATATTTTGTTTAATTCTCAGGTAATGAATTGACCTAACTAAAGTCTTAAATGAGAGTTTGTTTGATGTGTATTCCAACTTTAGCATTAATCTTCAACCAAACACAGAGTTGAAAAGTCATCCACGCTGTAGTTCTGGATGACGTGCAGAAGCCACGCCCCTCACACACAAAACAAACCGGCTAAATGAGGCAGAGAACACTTGAGACAAGCTGAAGCAGGAGAACAGGGAGCGCGTTTGTCTCTCATGTCTGACATAAGGAGTCCCATCAGTTAGTGCTTTTACCTGGGAATAGGTAAGACCTACTCACATATTATTATAGTTATTATTATATATCATTAAGGCTAATGGGTTTCAGAGGAAGGTCAGATGCGTTCACCTGTCGACAGGTGGTTTAGAGGTGGGTATTTCACAAAGCACTTAACCTAGGCAGTTTAGCTTAGGTTAGAAAACTCAAGTTAAAAGTCAAAGCAGTATCCGAAAAGTTGTAGATATTGACAGCCCTCGGTTTGTTTAACACTTTAGTACTTTTACTCAGTGTGGCACTTCTTTTGCGACAGCCTTGAGGTTGAAGCCTGAAGGCACCAAAAGCTCCTCAGTTTCCACACGAACTTAAGATATTCAGGTTAACGCTCTTTGGATTATTTCACGCAGCTATGTGCGGGTTTCCCCGCTTTTCAGACAACTAAATACACGGAAAATGTATGACTTTACGTTACTTTTGTGACGGTCTAGAGTAGCCCAAACTTTTCGTCTTTTGGGGGCCAGAGTAACGTTATAACGCGAGGGCCAAAAACAGCGTCAGCTAGCAACTTGTTTGCTTCGCACGTTACAAGCTAACATGGAGAAACTGAAATAGCGTCTGTTTTTACATACAGCGCTCACTGCTGCTATCCCTGTACTCAGGCAAAAGAAGTTATTTACACTGGTGACCTCTAAATGTCCGTGTCCCACCGCCTGTTTTTTGCTCTATTATCTCTTATGTGTTAGATTTGGGTTGCAGAGAAAACTGAATGTTAGAGGACGTGTTTCTTTTTCTTTTTATAACGTGACACTATGACTGCGTCTCAAACCACATATTACACTATACATCAGTGGGCACCAACCCTCCTCCTGGAGATCTACCTTCCTGTATCTTTCACCTCCAGCACAACCCTAACACACCTCTTTCAGCCAATCAAGGCAGTAATTAGGTGGACCAGGTATACTGTGTGGTATAGTAGTATTTTATGTTTTACTAAAAAAAGTTTTGCCTATATGTTCACAGACAACAAGCATATATTGGTCTGTTGACTTGATAAAGTTGGCACCCAGCTGACTGTTTGCCACTGCTGGTCCACCCTTGGACCACAAAGATTATTGTCCTGCAATAGGTTTGACTAGTTTTTAATCTCCTCAAACAGTTTTTAAATGCACAAAGCCTTTTCTTGTGGAAAATAAGCTAAGATAATATTACAAACTACTCAGAGAAGAAAAAATTAATGACTAGGTCTAATGTAAAATGATGTTGTTTAAAATGTTGCTGACACTGTGTTAGATTGGTTACAGCTGTATAACCAGCTTTATTTATGATATTGCTGTTAAAATTATTTACTAAACTAATTTACAAGGGATGACTAAAGAAAGAAGTGAAGGAAAATAAGTAAATTGGACTGTGCGTGGAAAATGAGCAACTAAAAGTGGCATTTTGTCTAACACTCTTGCTTAACCACCAGTGGGCTGCCCGAAAGATACTGAGCAGAAAGCCAGTGGGCCGCTATCCTCTTGCTATCTGGGTTATTACTAAAAAAATACTTAAAAAATAACATTTTAAAAGAAAAAGAGCCAAATAACACAGAAGTTGTTTATGTGAGTGAGGGTCTCTGACTCACTGTCACTGCAATACTAAATCAGTGTTGAAAAGTTATACTTACAGTAAACCTGTAAGTATAACTAATTAATAATTATGTTTCAATATTTCAGTTTCACAATTTCATTATCTAAAAACATTAGACACAGATACAGACAACTTTTATACCCCCTTTTTTACTCAGGATTACACCACTGTCTGCATCATTAGGCAACTTTCTGTAGATATGATTAAACAGTGATTAAATTATGAATCCTCATTTGAACGCTTTCTAAATTCAACAAAGTTGATAGTTTTACTTTGTGGAAAAACACTCACTTAATAGGTTACTTATATGGGCTGCCTGTGAATCCAAGTGAGTAATGCAGACATTAATATTCAATATTCATTTGAAAAGCACTTCATACTCTGCATACATCTGATTAAATGTTGTCATAAAAAGCTTAGCCTTAATGTAAAACAACCTACACTGACTAGTAAGACAAGTTCTGAGCCCACAGTCACAGTCCCACCACAGAAGAAAAAGTGTGAAGAGCTTTTTGTCAGAAACTCCACACTCAGAAACGTGATATATACACAGCACATATTGCTGCACATGTTGCATTTGACACTTTAACCATGTCCCTGACACATTAGGATCACATGACTGGCTTATGTAAGCTGATGTGGGGCAAAAAACAGAATTTCTTATACTTTCATCAATCATATGATTATTTATAGAACTTAGTGAACTGTTAAAATTGCTTTCCCTTGCTGGCACTTCTTATGTTTTTACTGCCCATCCCTGTTTTGGTACCACCTTAATGCAAGACAAAGGTGTAGGCCTTTCTAGTACACTCACTGCAAGAATGCTTTGACTCTGTCAGGCCCACAGACAGTAACACAACCAGTGTGGCCTGTTTACCTCCACCAAGTGATAAAAGCAATGGAGATGTCCCTTATGTTACATTTTCATCATTCCTCAGAGTGAAAGCAGGAAGAACACGTAGGTATTTGCAAGTCTACAGCAGACATCAACATTGGCTATCGCAAACTAAAATGTGATATGACAGGATATATTTGATGTAATCAGGTGCCAGATTTGGTAATGAATTATTTCATGTACTGAACAGTTTTGACACACAGCAAAGCTAAATGGGTGTTACTAAGTGCTTATAAATGCATTTTAGTCATTTAATCATTTAACCTGTTTAACTGTGGCTCTGATGAGGCATTTGCTCATACATGAAATATCCTCAGCAGTGACACTACAGCGTTTTGCCCAGTCACACTTCCCTGTCAGAGGCTTTTACCATTGTGAAGTAGTACCTTGGAAAAGAAATGATGTGATCTATCAGCATACCATTGCTGTCATATCAAAAGATCTCATATTTAAAATGTGTACAACACTTAATAGTCATTTGGGGACTGAAAAAAACAAATGATTTAGTTTTTAAAGCTGATATTTTTTGCCATTCTTCCATTATACAAATCTTCAGCTGCGCAACAATACAGGGCTGTTGTTGTGGTTTTTTAAGTTTCATAATTTGGCGCATTTTCATAGGGAAATAAGTCTGGACTGCAGGGAGGCCAGTCTAACACCCACATTCTCTGATTACATAGCCATGCTAACTCGTAACTCGTGCACAATGTACCTTGCCTTTGTCATGTTGAAATAACCATGGTGTCCCTGAGAAAGACATCGCAAAAGCAGCATGTATTGCTCCAAAATGTATTTATCTTTCAGTGTTAATGGTCCCATCACACATATGCAAGTTACCCATTCCATGGGCAGTAATACACCCCCATACCATTTATGCATAGAGATTTCTCCAGACGTCATTGGATGTTATGTACTGTAGAGGGTGAAATACCCAAAATCCTTGCAAACACTTATTGAGAAATGTTACTCTTAAACTGCTGGATTATTCGCTGGACCATTTTTTTGAACACATCACATTCTGTCCTTAACCAGACACAATGGTGTGTTCAGTTAAGGGCAACACATTTTGTGTTACTTTAACACAAAATGTTTTGAAACACCAGATAAAGTCTCTTAGAAATGGGTAACAGATGTAGGTTTGTTGTTATTTAACACATCAGTGTTAGAGTGTGTAAAATAGATTTTTTGTCAAACCATTCCTTTAAATTTAAAGTTATCCTCCCTCTATAAAGTTACTGTTACAGGGGTATGAGGTTTTTCTATGACAATGACACTATGTTAGGTGATATGATTTGTTTGTACCTCACTTCTCTGATATAACTGAACTAACTGTGCCTGCGTTTGAGCTTGTCTTTTTGTCTTCATTAAGAAATCGAAGAAAGAAAGACTTCTCTGCTGTCGGAATGGAACCGAAGAAGAATGTTTTTACCAAACTGCGAGATAGAACCAAGCTGTTTAATGTGAAAATAGGAAAGAAGGCCAAGAAGACTCCTCTAAAATACAGAAGGAGTATCTCAGTACCTGACCTGAGATGTGGTCAGTCCGTGCCACCTATGCTAAACAATGTTGTCGAGTCTCCAGACTCTGACTCCGCCTCCTTCATTGACCAAGATGAAACAGAGAGTGAAACCTCCAGCTTGGCTTACTCTGATAACCTCGCTGTCACAGATGGACCATTTTCAGCCAGGTCTAAAGACCTGTTCCTAGACATATCATCCTCAACCAAGTCTGTAGACCAGCACAGTGCTTCTGACACAGCATCTTTACACCAGTCCCTGGACCAACCCACTTCTCCAGACTCAGCAACTGACCAACCCACTGTCTCATCCACAGCATCTGCAGCCAAGCACCTTGACCAACTTACTGCCTCATCCCCACCATATGCAGCCAAGCTCCCCAACCAACTTATTGCCTCATGCCCACCATATGCAGCCAAGCTCCCCAACCAACTTATTGCCTCATCCCCACCATATGCAGCCAAGCTCCCAGACCAACTTACTGCCTCATCCACACCATCTGCAACTAAGGTTGTGGACCAGTTTACTTTCCCAGACATACCAGCCTCAAATATGCATTCTGCATCTGATGTCCTTTCAGCACCACAGAAACCAGCTGTTATGGCCATCACCAACAATAGGCCTGATAAGAGAACAGAAGAAGGGGGCAGAAGAACTAGATGGTACCTAGAAGACCCAGACAATGAGTCTGCTTGCAGCACACCATCTGAGGATCGCTCTGTAATTTGGGGTCAGGAGCTCACAACAGACTTTATTACACCAGGATCCACAGAAATGTGCATTACCGGATCAGCTGAGGACCTGGATGACGTTAGTAGCATAATATATACTGAGCTAGCAGATTAGGTACAACTACCTTTTACCTACACTCAATGGCCATTTTATCAAGTACATAAATATACTTGACTTCAGTCCAGCCTATTGCGGGGCACAGTTCGTCAGCCACCTGGTCCATTACTGGGAAGAGACCACCACATGGTCACTGTTTTTCAGATACTATTTGGATGATGGACCATTCTCAGCATAGCAGTGTTGAAACAGTAGAGGCAAAGTAGCGTGTGTTGCACTGGTACAAGTATATCGGGCATAACGGTGTTGCTGAGATTTTTAAACACCTCAGTGTCACTGCTGGTTTGAGTACAGTCAAAATATATAGCCAACAGTGGTCCTGTGGTCATAAACTGACTACTGGTGAAGGCTACAGTCAACAATTGTATGTGTTCACCTATACAATAGGTGTACCTGATGAATGGCCAAACAGTGTAGGTACACTTAATAAACTGACACCTCAGTGTAGATCTCATATTAGAAACCACTGTTGTTCACCACTACTATTCATGTCAACCCAATCTTTGCTGTGTCAGGTTATAAGTGAGAGCAGTGACTTTGACACCATTGTCTCTGGAGGAGAAAATAAGGTGAGTAATATACAGTCCACCCTCTAATGTATTAAGTATTATATCTTATATTACAGCCTCACAGTGGTGCACTAGGATTAGCATTGTTCATATGATCACACTGATGATTTGATGATTTGAAAAGCAGAAAGTTGATTCATAAGTGCTCTTCACACAGCAGAAACTGATGGCCCCTTGCCACAGGTGTAAACTCTTTATCTGTTTAACCCTTTAAAGCAGAGGGAAAAGTGGTCAATTCTGTCTTTTAATTTATATATTTTAATTTTATATATAATTTTATTAAATAGCACAAACTCCAAATGCTGTCAGTCTGCTTGTTTATAAATGAAAATGATCAAAGGTGAAAATTCATAGATTGTGTCATGAACTTTAACCTCTGAAGCAAATTAATGTATAGGATTATACACTGTGTCCAAATGTTTGTAGACACCTGCTCTTTCAATGTTTCTTCTAAAATCAAGGTTGGATGGTGCGTCATCATTCCAGAGAATGCAGTTTCACTACTCCTCAGCCAAATGCTGGGGAGCTTATACCCCTCCAGCCACAATGGGCATGTTGAAGTTAGGCTTATATACGGCCACTACAGAGTTTTCTATGGAGATTATTTGTGCACAGCTGAATGCCTGTGTCAGCAGTGTGTGCACTATAAAATATATGAAATACCTAATTAGAAGGGAAATCTGCATACTTCTGGGCAAATGATGTACTCCACATTTCAGTTATCTCTTATTATTGCTCTAATTTAACACACACTTATGCAAAAAATACATGTTTTCTTGATTTTCTAAGTGAAAATAAGTTAACACATTCTCTACAGCAGTGTTTCTGAACCCTGGTCCTGGAGGCCCACTGCTCTGCACATTTTAGTACTTTTCCTGCTTTACTCAATAATGGGCTGTTAATAAGCTGATTAGTTGGATTAGGTGTGTTGAGAGCAGGGAAAACACTAAAAAGTGCAAGGCAGTGAGCCTCCAGGACTAAGAAACACTACTCTACAGCACATGTCAGACTCCAGTCCTTGCAGGCCAAAACACTGCAGACTTCATTAAACATAGCTGATTCAGTTCTTCGGCTAATTAGCAAGGCCTTCATGAACTACATTCAGAGCGTTAGATGAGGGTAAATGCTGATCTCTGCAACACTTTCACCTGACACGCTTGCTCTACAGAGAATACACTTCTGCACATTTTAATGCACACTTACCGTTTACTTGCTGAATTTAACATATTGGGGAAAAATAAAACATAAAATGTGATCTGTGCGAAAGTTATGAAACATTTTGTATTTCATGTATTATTTTTTTCCCAATATGTTAAACTCAGCAAATAACTACAAACTGTGCTCTAAAATCTGCAGAAAAATGTCATATTTAAATGTGTCCTCTGTGGGTGATGTATTAACTTATTTTCACTCAACAAAACATGTAATTTGACCAGGGGTGTTTAAACTTTTGCATACTACCGTATGTTTCTAACATCTAAAATAAGGTCTTAACCATTTAAACTCTAAATGTACAGAACTTTTAGTACAGCATGTACAGTCTAAATGTATGCTCACACCTACTCACAAACTGCTGCGCTGTGTCGATTTACAACATGGTTAGAGGCTAAGGTGGTGTTGTGGAGCTGCATTATTGCTTTTGACATATTTATATCATATTTATTATGTTATCAGTATTTTAACCATAAATATACACAACACTGTGAAACCTGAAGTTATAGAATTCAGCCTTTCAGAATTTAATTGTACATAAGTTAACCAAAACAGTCCCATTTAACCTTAAACACATTATTAGTGGTGATAATTCAGTGATAGTGCAGTTCCACAAATGCATTGCTGCTTCCATAAAAAACTGACATCAAGCTATATTCAAACTATTCACAATATTCAAACTGTCTGACAACACATTGAACTTAATATTATAATAATGATATTAAGCAATGTTTGATTATTATATTGTCAGTCCCAGAATGTCCAGTACCTCCTCACCATCAACTTAAAGGAAGGAAGGAACCTGGTGATCAGAGACCGCTCTGGTAAGCACTTCCATGTTTATGCCTTCTCAAAATATAACATAAAGACTGTATGGTTTATGTTTCTTTGTTCATAAACTTTGTTTCTTCTCATCATTCAATCTACAGACTTACGGCCACATCCAATACTCATAATATTCTGCCCCCTTGTGTTGTGTTCTTGTGTGAGCATGCAAAAAAAAACCTTGGGCACTATTTTGCCTTATAACAGGAAACAGAAATTTTGTGGAAGCACGGTGGCTGAGTTGAATTCCCCTTTAATAGGCCCTTTAAGTGGCCTGAACCCACCAGCAGGTTCACACTTTAATTACACAGTTCTGTAGCTTTAGAATAACTGTTTCCATTGTAGCCTTTGATTAATGAGCATTAGGATGTAATATGCCTGGGGTTTTAAGGGGTTAACATGCTGTACATACATGTATTTGCAGGTAAGAACTGAATCACCTGTATGCTTTTTTTTTTTAGATGTTTTGATATGTCTTGCGTGCATGACTTGCAAGACATGAGACTAAACGCATGCAATATATCTTGCCATGCTGCATTCCTCACCCATGTATTGACTTAATGCATTCTTCTTAGAAAATAACTTTACGTATCATTTTCTCAGATGCCAAAGACTTTGACAGTATATGAGCAGTGCAATTAAAAAACATTGCTATGACAATCCTTGCATTATTATTATTTTTTTTTATCTCAGCTGCTATAGGCTGATGACACCGTTCTGAGACAACAGTGAGGCATGTGGTCTGACCAGAATGTAACAGTGCTGCTGACTTAAGGCCACTCCTTTACTGGCTAGTGTTAGCAGAAACAATTACGCATTAGGTAGAAACAAGTTTTTTTTAGCCTAGTAATCAAATGCTGTGGCTTTAGAGCCGACACACTGAAACTTTGTTTCTATTTTGGCATACTTGCGTGAAGAAGCAAATGACCCTTTCCTCTGAGCTCAGTGAATGCAAATGGCCTAGCCAAGCGTAAAACAAAGCCTAGAGTCAATGTGAGTACAGTCAGGCTAAGCTGCTGCGTAAAGTAGCCAGCGAGAGAAAGCTTTTCCAGTGTTTTTCACAGTTTCTTGTCACTTATTCAAGCATAGACACACAGGAATCTTCACAAGAGCCTTTAGTTTGCAAAGTGTTTGCAACAATCTTAGGCACAAATGGAGCGAGCACAATTCCAATTTGATGCCCAGCACAATTCTTCAGATCCAGTGCCAGTTTATCTGGCAGGCCTTGCTGAGCTGATTGGGCACCTAATTCTCCTGATGAGTGTCACAGGTGTATGCCCAGAGGCTGTTAATTACGATCATCCCCTCATTATTTCTCATAATTACAATATTTCAGTCATATTCATCACAGCCAGTTGAATCTGGTAATAACTTGACTCACCTCAGCATTTGCAGAAAGAACAATTATTGGCAATGAAACGAAGACTAGATCTTACAGAATGGAGTCTTGTAAAAAAAGCTCCTCAGAATTTAAAATGTGCTCAGAGGAAATTTTTTTGTTTGTTGTTCAGACAATACAGGAACTGTATAGTCATAGACAAAAGTGAAATACATCACCATCTGCTGGTAGTAACATCAAACAGCATCTTCGGCTTTCACCGCAGCCCTTCATTACAGCATACTGTGGCCTAGTCATCAGTAGGTCTATAGCTCTCTACTTACTAGACCACTGTTTAAAATATGCAGTATGAAAAACATTCTTAACGTTTAATGTAAGTTAATGTAACAATATATTTTTTAAATCATTTTGGATCATTTACATTGATCCACTGATCATAAAGTTTTCACAGTATAAATAGCAGCTGGCCTTTTCAAATGATCTGATTTAACTTAAAAACAGTTGGCATATCAGCAAAATACAGCAAAATATGCTGTAAAACATTTTAATTTGGTCATATTTTATTTTAGTTACACATATTTAAATGTGAACTAATTCAAAATGATGCTTTTTTATTTTCCTATTAACAAAAAATTCCATAACAGACATTAATATGACTTTGCCATATATCCATGGCAACAAATTATTAGTGATTAGTGAACCTTGGTTTATATTCTCTGGGCTTCATTGTGAATTTTTTTTTAAATTGGATAGCACATGTGAATAGCTACAAAATGAAATGAGTATTCTTTGTCTGTTTGCAATAACTTAACATATGAAAGACTAAACAAGTTTATTTTAAGGAAAACAGTTTTGCACTTGTAAATATTATTGTGACACGTGCTGTCAGTTTTTTTTTTGACACAAATACAGATCTTCATAAGTTTCCATACCCCTGGCTGAATTTGTAGTTGTTGTATCATTTAAAAATTATAATAGTTTATTTTATTTAGTAATTGTGCTCAGATGTCATCACAGAAATTTGTATGTATTGTATTAACTGAAATTATACAGTCAAAAGTTTAGCATTCTTGGTTCTTAAGATTGTATGTTGTCACCTGGAGCATCAGAACAGGCCTACAGCCTTTTGTGATAGTTGTGGAAGAGTGCTTATTTTCTCAAGTGGTAAAGATGCCCACTTTTCTTCAAAAAAAAGCCTCCAGGTTCTGTAAATTTTTTGGTTGCCTTGCATGTACTGCTCGTTTGAGTTCTCCTCAAAGTTGTTCAATGATATCGAGGTCCAGGGACTATGAGGGCCACTTCAGAACCTTCATTTTATTTTGCTGCAGCCACTGCAGGGTCAACTTGGCTTTCTAGGCTGATGCATTCATTTTTCCTAGATGCATAGATGTTCTAGTAATCTACTACATTCATCTTGGCATCAAGTTTGACTAAATTTCCTATGTCACTGAAGCTCACACCCCCAAAGCAGCAGAGATCTACCTCTATGCTTCATTGTAAGGTTGGTGTGTTTTCTCTTCATGGGCCTTGTTAACTCCTCTCCAGACATGACATTTATGGTTGTGACTATAAAGTACCATTTTTGTCTCTTCCCACCAAATTACTTTATTTTAGAAGTCTGGTTTCTCTAGATGCTGTTTGGCATATTGCAAACAGACTGTTTTGTGGTGTTGGCACAAAAGTGGCTTTTTTCTGGCAACTCTACCCTGCATCCCATTTCTGTTTAAGTATCTTCTTACTGGACATTCTTAACAGCCACACCACTTTGTTTCAGAGAAGTTTTTCTTTGCATCTCTCAGAAATCTTTCTTGGGCTGCCTGATCCTGGTGTAGAGCCCACACTTCTTTATCAGACTTCGAATATCTAATTTAATGTCTAATTCGCATCTTTTTATGACCTTTTCCTACTTTATAATGTGGAATTACTTTGTCTCTCAGATTCTTTGACAATTATTTTTCTTTCCCCATAAAAACACATTGATACACATAGACTGAATACAGTCACAGGTGCAGATTCTTAATCATCACAGTGCTCCCAGTGTATTTGAGTGTGTATTAACAGTCTCAACATACAGGGATATGTAAACTTTTCACTGTGTACTTCCAGTAATCATCATTATGATCATCTGAGCACAATTACTAAATGTGTTTTGTAATGTCAGTATATTTTTAAAATGGAAATTTACTAATTCAGCTGAGCTTTCTAAACATATGAATTGAACTGTAATCACACGTGAAATACACCTGGTTATCCTATTATGAAAATAGATTTTTCCATTTTTTTTGACTGGCAATGTAACTCCCTTTGTTTCAAACTTCAAAAGAGAAAAATATCAGAAATCTCTGTGAATCTGTTGCAGCTTGCTCATGACGGCTCTCATTAAAACTGCAGGTAGAGGTGGTACGGGGTGTAGCTGCCATTTAAACCCTGATCTCTCTCTCTATCTCTTCACTAGTTGAGTCTTCACTTTCTCTGACAGCGAGGCACAATACTCCCCCCATCCCACCTCGCCTCTATTTGCCTAACAATTAACGCCCAGCCCGCGGCCTGCCTGACACCACACACACTGCCGCTATGTCCTCTAAAAATGGTCCGACAAGCCCACCCCCTATAGACACACACCTTCCTTCCCTTTTTTTTGTCTACACACCCCCCCACCCCTACCCAAACCACCACAACACCCCACCCGCGTTAATTTCCGTCGTCACCGTTTTCAGTCACACTGCGGCTCTTCCCTGGCTGCTTCTGCCCCTCTCCTCCTGTCAGGCTGCCTGAGGCAGGCTTGTCAGCGGCTGGCAGGGCGGAGCTGCCTCCTGGAGCTGTTCATTTGGAGAGGAACGCTCTGACAGGCCTGACAGCCCGTCCCCACAGGGCCTTTTGTCATGTGATTCCAGGCTCCCCGCAGCTTTTCTCAAGCACCCCCTTTATCCGTCCATACAAATGAAGCCATGGGCTCCTTTCTTTACTCTCATATTTTGTTTTTTGTTTCTCTTTTTTTTCTCCCCCCCCCTTCCTTTTCTTACCACCAATCTTGCATGCCATAGCATAGACAAAGACACACTGTCCCTCTTCTCTTCTTCACCCGGCCATAGCAGGACGAAGTCTTAACAGGCTTTTAGGAGATTAACACCAGTTGCTCCTGGTTTCGGGGGGTTTAATGTGCTGAGGGATTCATGCTGGCCAGAGATTTTTTTTCTGTCCTTTTTACAATTAACCAGCTCGCATCCTTCTGTTTCTGAAAGAGATGTGACAGCCTCCTCCCCCAGGCCTTGAACAATGGCACTGCTGCTGTATCTAGTGTGCATATGTGTGCAAGTACGTATCTGTGTGTGGTTTTCAGGTTGGGTGGGCCATACAGATTTTTTTAACAGGACCACATGGCTGTTTTTTCTTTTTAAAGCTAATCTGTTTTTCACAGCACTTAAGTATTTTATACCCTGCCAGCTGCTTTGTATGGTAAAGTCATACTTGAGTTTTACAGAGAAAATGTGATTTTAGTAATTACAAACACGTTGACAGCTGCTTTTTCTCAAACTCTTTTTCAACAGGTACGAGTGACCCATACGTCAAATTCAAATTAGATGGCAAGACGGTATACAAAAGCAAGGTTATGTACAGGAACTTGAACCCTCTGTGGAATGAGTCCTTCTCCTTTACCGTCAGGGACCTGGAGCAAACCATTTTTGTTAAGGTGTGACAACAGTATTTCTTTATGTATAATTAAATTCCATCTTTAGAACCTTTTCTGATCATTTGTAATTTGCTGTAGGTGTATGACCGTGACCTGAGATCACATGACTTCATGGGCTCGAGTGCTGTCGTTCTTAATAAACTGGAGTTGGACAAGTACAACACATTTCTATTTTGTAATTTTTATATCAAGTATTTTTTAAAACCTTTTTTAACATTAGCTGTCCTTTACATTATGTGAGCATTTCAGAATGTTCAGAACTACTTAGAATAAAATCCTGTTGAATTTCCTGGCATCATCTACTGCAGTAGCGACATTTGAGTAACTCATCGTATGTACTATTTGCTCCTTTTTTTACAGAACATGTGAGATGATCTTGCGTTTAGAAGATGCTGGCAGTCCAGAGGATGACATGGGGGTTATAATCTTAGACGCCTGTGTAACCGTCTGTGAGGGGCCCACCAAACGAAATGTACGCTCGGAATACAAAACACACAACATACAGTACTGTGCAAAGGTTTTAGGCACCTGAGAATCTTATATTTAAAAACAATGTAATGTTAATATTAAATACTAATATTGAACTAAAGACATTCATGTAATAAGTAGTGATTTTGTGTATCTCAGTGTGTAAGTTTAACCATTGCCAACTCTCTCCTTATGGCAGCCCAGTATTATTAGTAGTCATCGTCCAGTGCCTGGTTTGGCTAATCAGTCCTTTATTAAATTAAATTAGGTATGTTGGTGATATAATTTAACACATCCATGCAATGACTCAGGGCTGGGTGAAAAAATCTAGAACTAAACCTGTGTTCTTCTAACTAGCTCACACATAAAACTACTTGTTTGAAAGCAAACAAAAGAATTCTGAAATTCTTATTACTTTTTACTGAATTAATGTTTGCATTTATTTTATCTTAAATGGTGTTTTTACACTCTTATAGTCCACATGAATGGTTTAAAAAAATTGCTTATGTATTTAAGCTTTTTACACACTACTGTATGCCAGCTAGTTTAGGTATTCACTGGTTTGTGTCTCTATTCCAGAAGTGGCCAATGAAGAGGAAAGGAAGCTTCAATAAGGTAAATGATGAATTCTTGGTAGCCTTTGGCAAACTCTCTATGTTCAGATACAACTGAGCATATCTTAAGCATGTTATTTTACATATTTTGTGTTGTTCCCTTTATGTTCTATGGTCCCTTTCATATAAATGTCCCACAAGCTGTAAAATAATAAACTGTTAAAAAAAAAAGTCACATAAATATGCGTTTGCAATGAAATGAGTATTTTTTCTATAAACGCAGCAAAAACTTTCAGTTGCTCTATTATTTGCCACTGGAGGGCAGTAAATCATCATATGATGTCCCTATAGAACTTTATTTTCTCAAAGTTCTAATGCAAACAGCACACATTGTTAAGAGTGACTTCTCCTTTGACCGTCTCAGCTTGTGCTTTATAAATCTCCATATATCTGCTTCAGGAACGATTGGTATTTTTTAACACAGTGTGCCCGAAACTGCAGCTGGACTGAATGGCATGTTGCAGTGGTCTGAATATGTCACTTTGTCTTATTTGCATTTTGATTAAGCTCAGAACGACTAGCCACATTTCAACCAAAAGTGCTTGATGTCAGAGCAATAGCTTTCATTTATAGAGGCAGAGCCAAGAGGCACTTCAGATGTTTCCTGGATAGACGCTCCCTCTCATTATTTCACTTCTGTTGGTGTGGCTTTACGCCTAGCCTATATAGGTACTGATATCTCTTATATTTCTCTAAGGAAATTCAGTTTAGCGCAGATGAAATGGCAAAATGTGCGCAGGCAGATGCAGCTCAGGTTTTAGATCAGACCTTGGCTCAAAATATGGATCTAGACAACTCATCTGAACTTTGATGAGGTTCAACTGGTCTTTCTTTCTGAAGGTGACTGCTTTTCTGGGGCTTTCGCACTGGCGGTTTATTCTGCAGCAGGCTTGAATCGCATCTCTCTGTCGGCACAGCTGAGGCCCAGCTCTATTTGACACCTATCCGGGAGAGGCGGAAGACTGTCCTCTCATCTCCCCGTCTTCTCCTTTCTCTCTCACACTCGCGCCATCACAGCCACACTGACACTGCCTCCGAGATGGAGGCTGGCAACTGCACTGGCGTGCAATGTGTGGTGCTGCCTCACTTTGACGGGGGGCTTGAGCTTGCGTGAGTGTCTGTGTGTATATGTATGTGTGTCCGCTCTTCAAGGCACTCTGCCAGCGTAGGATGCTGAGGATCTGAGCTGCGGCCCATTCCCAGGCATGGCGAGCTATAACCCAGATGTTAAGATGTAATATCACAGCTGTGGACGGACAGCTCAGCGGCGGAAGCCAAATGGGCCGAGCTTCGAGCGCCTCGCCCCCGTCCCCATGCTGTCCCACCATATGGAAGCAATCCCCCGACCCTTTTAGCACCAGGAATAGCCTCTCTTTAGGGGCCACTTACTGTTAAGTGGAATTGTTTTATTGGCCGCGCAGATCGCACATTTGTCCAAAATAAACACTTGGGATGACTTGGCTCGAATGAACATTATATCTCTCTCCCAAAAACCCTCCGCAGCCCCCCTTATCTCTCACTCTCTCTCTTTTTAAAGGGCCTTGTTTATGGAGACATGGCCATCACATTACATGGTAATGCAGGGGTGTGTGCAGCATGCAGTTTGTGGTTGAGGGGGGATTGCTATTAATGGGACATAGGCTCAGCCCCTCTCCCACACCAGCCATGGCCTCCTAACAGCTCTGCTCTTTGATTACTGGCAAACCTGGCCGGCTGCTCGCAGATGCCGCTGTTTTTAAAGTGCAGGGCCATCAACCCACGAGCCATCCCTTCACCACAGTACCATCCATCTGCCTGTAATGGACTTACACTCTTATACAAACGCTCATTGATATGGACATCTCAGTTGCCACTTTTAAAGAGTATGAAATGTTGCGGATGCAGCTACGCTCATAATGTATTCTGTTTTATTCTTTTTGGCAACTTGGCTTTTTACTTACAGAGCACCATTATAGACCTGGCTTGTAAGTAACTAGCGAGCTAACAAACTCACTCATGTTATAGGAATAGCTCAGACAGAAAAGCTAATGTTGCTCTGAGCCACCAATTAGCATTATGTAAATAGAGTCATGGTGGCCACTAGCTTCCGCTGGTTATTAGCCATGTTAGCATGTTTGATTTTTTTTTGTTGTCTTTTGCTGCTGAAAGTTGATTCACCATCTTTAATCACGCTTGGCACACTTTACTACTTTACTAACATCTCTCTGTTAGTGAGCAGAAAAAGACTAGGCTGTAACATTAGTTAAATATAACATTTGGCTGTAACATTAGATGAACATAACATTTGTTAATCTAAAAGACTGACTGGATTTCTCGGTGTAAATTTTAAGCCACACATTATCTACTGTGGCTTTCTGTCTCACTGTGGCTTTAACTTAACATAGTAATGACAAAATGCTGAGTGGTGCTCTGTGATGCACTGAGAAACAGTGGTCAGCGTTGTTAAGTGCTGGTGCTCATGTGCACACATTCATTAGAAACAATGGCATCAAATGTTTGGATCTTCCACTGACTACTAGACACACCACAGAATGTGACTGATTTTGGCTTTCAGACACTCAACTTTAAGCTCTCAGATACCCTCTAAATGTGTGTCATGTTAGCATCAGTTAGCTGGGACCAAGCCTGTGCTGTGTGGTATGTTTGGCCTGCTAACTAAAATGCTACAGTCCCAAACACCAGAGAACAGGTTTGATTTTTGCTTTCTGTCACTCACTCGACTTGTGCCCTGTTTACACCTGGCATTAACATGCATCCTGGGTCATCCGATCATAAGTGCTAAGTACAGGTGTGAACAGGGTACAATATGTCTCAGAGAGGTGTAATCCAAACATTCAAACTACCTTTGGAGGTGGTCAGGAACGCATATGACCACAGCATTTATAGTGTGAACACTAAAGTGTCCAAAAGA
This sequence comes from Colossoma macropomum, assembly GCF_904425465.1. NCBI lineage: Eukaryota > Metazoa > Chordata > Actinopteri > Characiformes > Serrasalmidae > Colossoma > Colossoma macropomum. The sequence goes on along the minus strand of NW_023495267.1, from coordinate 3,530,496 downwards.
AACAGCATCAAAGGAATGCCTTAATCAACTGCTTCTTCACAGCAGAGATGAAAGCAGCTACATACCATATTTTTCGTCTCCTCTTCCATTTGTTTACAAATTTCGATAGCAGTCCATGCAATCTAAGCATTTATAACAGTTCTTATGTTTATACGAATGAGGGCTTGCGGTACATTATTGTCTTGACAACAAAAGCAGCGAGAGACTAACGTAGTAAATATGCATGGTACCCTTCCTTTCGTTACAAAATCCGATTATAAGAGGTCACTGAAAATGCTTCTGAAGCACATGGAACTACCAGGTGTAAGCGTCTCTGTGTCATGCCACTTATGAACAGATCTCTTGAGACACATTTTAGTACCAAGTATGAGCAGGAGCCATTCTTCTGTTCTAGTAAATATGTGAGAAAAATGAACTACTTTAACTGTCATTTAACTGTCATTTCTACTCTTCTAATATTTTAATTATTAACATTTAGTTACTAATTCCTTTTTCTGTTGAATTATTATGTTGGTGACAGCAAGTTTACTGCTTCATGTTTGGTCACCTTTGATTTCTGAGGTTTATCATTTTATTTTAGGTCGAGAGTACATCAAAATGAGAACAACAGAGCCTAACAAATGTCAGTTCCTATGCTGATAGATATTGCATTTATGAAGAAATTCCACAGCAGTTAAATAAATTATTCAGTACTTAAGTAGTACTTTGGTCTGCTTCTGATACTAACAATATTGTAGCTTGTGAAGGTGAAAAAAGCAAATGATCACTGTCTCCTGCCCATAGAAAACACAAATGTATTGAACATACATTACAATACACGGTGCATGTATATATACCAATTTTGAAGTTGAACAATTTTTGTAGGGAAATGTAACTGATGTAACTGAGAAAATGTTGTTTGGGTTGGTTTCCAGGGTCAGCCACAGCAGGTGCGAGCAGCCACCACACAGAAGAGCCAGGTCTGGAGCGAACTGTACACAGTGGTGCTGGTAGAGGGTCAGGACATGCCTGAGGGTGGCCAGGGTGACGTATATGTCCTTTTCAGCCTGGGTGACCAGAGGTTCCACAGCAAGGTGAGAGATGTAGCCGATTTCTCTCAGTTGTGTCTCTCTCTCCCCTTTCCTGGGCTTTCTCTCCATGTGATTATTTCAGTTGTAGCACCCCTTATCACAGTATGCATGCTTTTTCTGTATCTTTCTATACCTCTCTACTTCTCCACCTCTCTGTCTCACTCTCACACTCTTTGGTTCATCTCTCTCAGGTTTAGCTGAGAGTGGCTCATTAGTTTATCTGTGGCTGGCACCGCAGCTCTCCTGATGCTTCTGCTGCTGCTTTTCACTAGGTTCATTTGCGTACCCAGCATGCCTTGCTCATCTGCCTCTGCTTCAGTGTGTTGGCCTCCCCCCCTGACGATTCCACCCACCGCTGGTCCTGTGTTCTCATGTCATTGTTGTGTTTTTTTTTAACAGCTTCGGCTCTGTTTGGGCTTGCTTGTTTGTTTAACAAAGCTCATTCTAATTGGATGGTGTCAAGATTTGAGGATTTGTAATCCCAGGGAGGAGACGTAAGCGTGTTCTCCAAAATGCCCCATTTCCCCTCCTCCCCCTGCCATACTCAGCCTTAGCCTGGCTCAATGAAACATAATTCACCTGTCATGTTAACTGTCTCAGTAGTGGCACCGCCTTAAGCCTGCTTACTGTAGTGTGTGTCTCTCTCTCTCTTTTTCTCTCTGCTTTCTCAGAATCTGTGCATAAAGGCCAACCCACAGTGGAGGGAGACATTTGATTTCAACCGTTTCGACGATGGCCTACCAGACATGCTGGTGGTAGAGGTGTTCTGCAAGAGGGGCCGAAAGCGCGAAGAATGCTGGGGAACGTACGCTCGTACTTCAACCACACACACCCCTTAATTTTATAGTTCATTCTCCTCAAAACAGCAACAAGAACCCTCTCTGCCTAGTTTCTTACTCTAGTCTTTGTCACTTTCAAGGATTATTATCAGCAGTAGTTCTCCAGATATGTTTATATACATATAACTCACTGAGAACTTTATTAGGAACACCTTCTTGTATCTAAACTTATTGTCCATTTTATCAGCTCTACTTACCCTATAGGAGCAAATTGTAGTTCTACAATTACAGACTGTATTTCCCTGCATGATTTGTTAGCTCCCTTTTACCCTGTTCTTTAATAGTCAGGACCCCACAGGACCATCACTGAGCAGATATCATTTGGGCGGTGAATCATTCTTAGCACTGCAGAGATAATGACATGGTGGTGTGTTAGTGTGTGTTGTGCTGGTGCAAGTGGATGAGACACAGCAGTGCTGCGTTTTTTTGAGTTTTTAAACACTGTGTCCACTCACCGTCCACTCTATTAGACACTCCTACCTTGTTGGTCCACCTTGTAGATGTAAAGTCAGAGACGATAGCTCATCTGTTGCTGCACAGTTTGTGTTGGTCATCCTTTAGTCGTTCATCAGTGGTCACAGGATGCTGTTAGCTGGATATTTTTGGTTGGTGGACTGTTTTCAATCCAGCAGTGACATCAAGGTTTTTAAAACATCCAGCAGCACTGCTGTGTCTGATCCACTCAGACCAGCACAACACATACTAGAACACCACCACCATTTAAAAGAAGGGGAAAAAAGTATAGTTCAGGATCGGTATCGATGTCAAGACAGCGTTATTGAAAATTTTAGAACGATACCCAGCCCTACTAAAGAAAGAAACAAAATTCAAGAAGAAACATTTCAAATTTTGCACAGAATAAGTAGGAATAATCAGCTTATTTTGCTTATGTACACTATTTTTATATTGGGTTGAAATGGTATCTGTAACTGCTGTTTCGTGCAGGTTGGAATTTGACCTGTCACAACTGCCTGTCAACCAGAAGCAATCATACACACACGTTGTGGGTGCAGGCAAAGGCCGGCTGGTTTTCTTGGTCACCCGCACCCCCTGCCCTGGAGCGTCCGTCTCTGACATGGGATCTGCTCCATTAGATCATCTGTCTACCTGTGAAGGGATACTGAAGCAATACGTTAGTCTCTTCTCTTCCCTAACTCTCTCATTCTGTCTGCATTGACAGCCGTCAGCTTGATTCACAGTATCCTATTTGTAAATTCATTTTGATCAAACACAAACTGCACTAAAATAATTGTTCCATGGATAATAATGCTGGAACGGTACTGCTTATGTTGTGGGCAGAATTTGAGGAACACACTGATGAACCTACAGGATGTCGGATACCTCCAGGTCAAGGTTTTGAGGGCCACAGACCTTACCTCCACAGATCTAAATGGTACTGAACTGATTCAAGACCTAATGAGAATCTAATGGAAGCTTCAGCATTTCCACATTCACAATGCAAACATCTGTCTTCACTATTAAAGGTAAGAGTGACCCATTTTGTGTGCTGGAGCTTGGAAACTGCAGGTTACAATCTCAGACCATCTACAAGACCCTCAGTCCAGAATGGAAAACAGCCTTTACATTGTGAGTGTCGCATAAATGTTTTTGTAACCTAAATATATAGCCTAGACTTCAGGTCCAAAAACAGTGTTTACTGTTAATCTCCCAGCAGGTGATTTGCAGCATCTCCTGTACACTTTTATTAGATTTATTTCATGTTTTAAGCAGCTCCAATCCAAATGCTCATCATTCCCAAACTTCAGTACATTACAATATGAGTCTGTGGCCTCTACAGTCCAATTAAGGATATCCATGATGTCTTGGAGCTGACCGTTTTTGGTGAAGATGGAGACAAATCGAGGGACTTTCTGGGAAAAGTTGCTATTCCTTTGCTGACAGTAAGTGCAGAAATAGCCATGTTGTTTTCATAGTTTTTTGCCCTATTTTAATGCTTTGTCTATTTTTATCTGGGAGTCTAAATATCTGACCTTTATTTATTATGAATTAATCTTTTGATGAGTACTGCTTTGGAAACATAGCCCACAAGAGATCTATATATTTTGTCGGCTTAGAATTCTAAGGTTCTGTCCGCGTTCAGTTCATTGTTGAGATACTGATGAGCATATATTTCACTCCAAATAACAAAGCTCTTATGTAGTACAGCAACCTTTCATATTCTAACAAAGTCACAACTCTCTTTAAGTTTAGAATTATAAGGTTCTGTCTGAGAACAAACTCCCATTGGAATGTAAAATTCACCAGTGTGAATTGAATTCTGTTACTGTAAATAATTAAAATACATGAACTGCAGGTAAATATAAAGACGGTTGTTTCTGTCTAACACAATGTAGTATGATGTTTAATGTAAAATTTATTTTCAGTTATTTACTGGCTTTCATGAGCCACATCAGTTGTATAAAAATAACCCAGAATTAAGAAGAATTATGAAGAAATTTCAAGAAACAAGCATCAGAACAGGTTGAGTTAACAGTATGAATCCTTTGCACTACATCATTCTGTACTATGGGGAAATTTGTTAAGAAAAAGCAGTATGCTAGCTATTATACCTGGCTACTCTCATAGCTAATTGTTATTTAGTTAATTAAACTGTATAATAGCTAGCGGTCCAGCTAACACCAGTTAGATAAGGCAAGTTAGCTAACTTTAGTATTTTTATTTTCAAGCAACTGATCACACCAAAAAAATGTTATTAGCTATTAGCAAAAATGTATTAATTAATCAGTGGTTGGTCTTTGAACTTTTAGTTAGTTAGTTCTGTATTTTGTAGAGATGACATAGCTGGATAAAAGCTAACTAACTTTAGAGAACATTAACGATTGCTAGCAAAATAACTGCTTCTGAAAAAATGCCTTTGAATTAGTGGTTGGCAGTATTACTACCTTTTCAGCTTACCTTTTGCTTCTATGATTTCTTATTAAACTGTTAAAAAGTCTCATATAACTAGGCTTTATAACAAAGCTACAAATCCCTGTAAACGTTGAATTATTGAGCTTGGGCACACAAGTAAAACATGAATTTTGATTGTTTATCGCACTTTCATCAACTGTACTCAGTGGCTGATACAGAGAGAACCTTACAACACTAAACTTGTCATTTTCAAGAAGAAACCTTTTACACAGGCTCTATGATCAATGTAAAAAAAATACCACAGCAACAGTAATCAACACTAAATGATTAACTTTGTGTGTGTCACTTTAATTCCAACAAAAATGTCAGATTTAAGCGATAAAGCCATGCGAGGCTGTACGTTACTGTGATTTTATCGCAGAGAAGGTGTTGAGCACAAAGCGGAGTGCCTAAAACTCCCTTCTCCATGATAAAATCACAGTAACACACAGCCTCCAGTGCCTTATTGCTTTTATAAACTATGATAAAATACTCAATTTTTAAGTCAGTTACTTACATTATTATTAATAATAAACAGAAATGAGTATTGTGCCAAAAATTGTAGTTCCTTTAGAGTATGGTATCGTTCTCAAGCAGCCATGGACCGCTGAATAAAGAGAAGAATGTTTAGTCACCTATCACCATATACTGCACTATGAACTTTTTTAACTTTTATTGTATGATAAGGAACATATAACAGCACTGTTTAATGCAAAGATCTTTGCTATTTAAGTAGTTTGGTCATTATCACCATGACAACTTTGCTAATTTCCATTATGCCCTCAATGTAATTACCAGTCTTATTTAGCACCAAGCTGATGGCGCCACTCCTCCCTCACTGGGGCTCAATCTCAGATGGCTCCCTGATCCCTACATAGTGCATAATTAGGGCTTGAAATATTGGTTTCTGCACCCCAAAAGTGCATTATATTGCTAAAAAAATAGTCATTTGGTATTCAGCTGCATCCTTACTGAACAAACAGTGCACTGTCTGGCCATAGAAGCTAGTATTTCATAACGTCCATAAGACACTATTTAGGGAGTATGGAGCCATTTGAGATTCAGCTTGGGTTTGATGCTATTTAAGACAGATCTGACTGAAATATGGACATTTAAAGCATGTAAGCCATTTAAGTGACATTCTTTAGACCTTTGTATTTCCATTTTACATTGAATCATATCTGAAGTACTTCATATCAGGCATGTGATATTAATGATGGCAATGTTTAGCCTGTTGCCTATCTTTTAGCCTGTTAGCTGACCAGAGTAATTCTAATTCAAATAAGTTGTCAGTCCCTCAGTTTAAACAAAAACAGGTTCTTGCTTCATCAGTGCACTTGGTGGTCCATGCGAGCAGCATTAGATTCAAAGATTAATCCACTTACAGAGCAATGATTTCTTGTGACGTAGTGCAGTAATACAGAACTCAGTTGTTGTGAGGCTGGTGTGCGTATATTGAGTATTTTACAATGGCTTCGAATGCAGCTCAGCCAATCAGGACTGCAACCATCCGTTTTATGACCATATAATTCTAAGCCCCCAGTTTGTTTTACATTTTGACATTTTGGTAATATTAACACACATAATTAATGTTTAGGTTTCCAATGGACAGCAGATAACCAGACTTTTGAAAAAAGAGGATTTGGCAGGGCCATCCAAAGGAAGCATCACTCTGGAGATGAGCATTTTCTACAACCCGGTGAGAATGCAGCTGTAAATTGAACAGAGGGCACTGATACAGGACACTGCTTAGCCCTCCCTACCATATGTAGACTAAAGTCAAGAGGCAGATTAGACCTGTTTTGGCTAAGCAGATGATTTGATGATTTTTTTTTAATATTCACTTCAACAGTACTTTGGATTCTGTTTCAAAATAACTTAATTAGTAATTGGGTGTGGGGTGGGGGTTATCTGACATCCACTGTTTTCCCACATTCAGCAGATCATGCTATGATGAACGTCTTGCACTTGGAAATGGCTTTAACCTGTCATTGCTTTGAACTCTGCCTCTCACAGGTCAGAGCTGCCATCAGAACATTCAAGCCTAAAGAAAAGAAGTTTGTGGAGGACAGCCCGAAGTTCAATAAAAAGGTGAATTTATTGATCATGACTGGTCTTTTGCAGTCTGTCACCTGATGTTGGAGGACAACAATATGGTCCGATATGGCTTCACATCAACACAGAGCCCTAACACAACTCAATACATTAATATTTATCACCAGCTAAGCTTCCTTGTAAAAAGCCTCTCCACACCTCACTTAACATCGTGTTGCGAACATTACATCCCCAAGCACATCTTGCTAACTACTGTTTTGTCCTCCATTAGCTGTTAGCGCGCAACATTTACCGTGTGAGGAGGATCAGCATGGCTGTTCTGTATACATTGCAGTACATTAAAAGCTGCTTTCAGTGGGAGAGCACTCAGAGGAGCATCACCGCCTTTCTGGTAAGTCCTCCATCCTTCCTCTATGGGATATCTACACACAAGGCCTACCTCTTAGTGATGAGACTGACTGACAAAGTAATCACTCATGTGTGATAAAGCAAATTTCTCTTAGCACTCTGAGAACTTAACACTACAATTTTGCCACCAAGGGTTGCAATATACTTCCATGGAGTTCACCTTTGCGGCGCACTATGCAGTATGAAAGTTGTCCTTGCAGTGTTGTTCCAGGCATTTTCAGAGGCAGGGCTTTCTGAGAGCCAAAGTACAATCTGCACTCCCCTCTGTGCTGCTGGAATGAGCAGCGCCCCCCAGAGGGCAGGTGTTGGATGGCTGTGTGCTTGGCCACCTGGGGAGAGAAGCATGGGGCACTGCCGCTGGCTGCTCCCTCATGCAGCTCAGAGAATGGAAAGAAGAGGCGTCTTGATGATGGGCTTGCAATTCACATGATTACATACAGAGCTGGGTGAATGATGCAGGGTTTATATTAGGAAGTTTAGAAGGAAATTGTACATAAACTGACCTGTCAAAAGTTTGGGCATTTTAAAAATAAAATTAGCCTTTGTCAGTTTGCAGTGATTTTAACAGGGCTGGGACGGTAAGCAAGTATCTCTTTATCCAAAAAAAACTAAAAAAAAAGTTTTACATATTTATATGCAGTTGCACTTAATTGCACCGTGGCTCATGTGGCAACTCAGTGCCGCACGTGTAAATAAAATAAATCCAAGATGATGCATCAGAGCTCATAATGCTCGTGCATACAAAAGAAGGCAGAAATCTAGAAATATTGCGTGTTGATTTCATGGCCATTATGCATACTTATTGATAAATCATTTTATGTGTAAAAATTATGTTTTCATCCCTTTGTGTTTGGGCCAGAATATGTTCAGTATGTGCCTTTAGCAATAGTTTGTAAAAGAAAACTGCAAAGAGAGTATTTTTGGCATTTCTAATCTTCATACAAAGGAAAGACACTCCAGAAGACACAAAGCTGAGTGTTGCAAAACACACCTAAAGTATTAGCCAGGTAAATAGCTGTTTTATGTTAAGAAAAACTTTGCAGGTACAGTACTGTGCAAAAGTCAGGGATCACCCTTCATTTCTTTAACTTCCATTAAAAATGGCCAGTAAATACATGTTATTCCTTTTTCAGGAGATATTTCTGAAGAAATTAAATATAAGACCATACACTTGCAAAAGGAAGGGGAAAGTCAAAGTTAAGGAAAATAAATGAAAAAAAAAACAGCAGTTTCCAAATGTGGAGTTCAAAAAAGTATAAAAAGATACAGAGAAAATGGGACTGAGAAAATGGGACTACTAACAACCATGCAAGATCTGTAAGGCCACAAAAAGTGTCACCGTTAGATAAATAGTTCTTAAAGTCTTTGAAAGACAGAATAAAATTAAGCTCCACTCTTGCTTTAGATCAGAAAAACAAACACAGGTGATTCTGTTCATCCTTCTACTGTGAGAAGACAACTCAACACTATTAGTCTGAAAGGATGTGTAGCTGTCAAGAAGCTGTTACTGATAAAAGGAAACGGACAAAAAAGAAAAAGAATTGCAAATTAAATAAAGAACTACCTGGTGTTCTTCCAACATTTCATCAGGTGACCTTCTGCTTTGTTGAAGTGAAAATATGCAACCACACTGGCCCTTTGCAGATAAGATTGGACACCCCTGCTGCAGACACACTAGATACTGAAACATTTGATTTCATACTTTAATATTATACTTAGTTTTTTGCTTTATGTCCTGATGCTGAAAAATAAATAACACGTACTTATTGGTGTTTCAACCGGGATTTAAGTAAATTAAATGTGGTCTCTGACTTTTTAACAGTACTGTATTTTTCCATACTTCATTGAAAGGTAATACTGAGAAAGTTCAACTTTCAAAAGGCGAAGTGTCCCCAAACATTTTACAGGAGTGCAAGTATACGAATGAGTAACCAAAGAGTGTGAGGGTTTTTATTGTTATTAGCTGCTCTCTAAAGCTCCTCTTGATTTTGAGCTTTTTTGTCCCTAAGGCTGAACACAGCAAGGAATTGTGTGTGCAAACACAGCTCCCTCTTCCACCAACTCAGCAGTGATGTGTTGTGAGCATTCTGAAGCAGTGTGAAGCTAAGTTAATGAACACCTTTCTCATTCTCTCCTGTATGTATGTCTTTAGGCTGTAGGTAACGAAGGTAAGTGAGTCAGACATGGGCAGATGGCCTCTGCCTGCCTCTCACATCTGCATAATTAGAGCAGTCTCAATGCCTTTGCTCTGCACCCTGCGTTCCAGGCTATGCTAGTACCATCCGCCTCATGCGTGAGCCTGGCTTTAATATACGTTACCATACATTATTTATAAAGCAGCCGGAAATCACAGTTCTTAGGGTTTTACACCTATAATGCATTCGCTCCACTGCGGTTTCTCTGTCCGTGGCTATAGGCTCCGGCAGCTGCGCCTGTTCCAAGAACACACACACTCTGCCGCTGGAAATCCCCGAGGCCACTGAGCTGACCTCCCTCACAGCACAGAGCTTATACATACTCCCTCTCCTGGCTTCACTTCTTTTCAAAAGACACAGCTTTTCATCCACAGACACAGAGAAATCTGTGTCTCAAAGAGTGCTTCTCTGAACATGTGGACTAAGCACAAAATGTCTCACTACCTTTTTTAATATATATATATATATATATATATATATATATATACATATATACAGGATTTTAGGCCATTTCCATTGGTCCAATCGCCATAAAATGTTTACACAATGTAAAGGGTAACTGGCGTTTTCAGATGATGGAAACAAAATGTCTGGACGTTTTGATCTGGAACTTTATAAATGTATTTACGTAAGCCTTACATATACACAGATGCATGTTGTGAATGCAGTTCCAAATGTTATCGAAGCCCTGTTGTTTAGCTTTACCACATTACTGCATTGTGGTACTGTATGGTATGTAATGAAAAGATCTTTCCAGCTATATCACGCGCTATGTGTACAAATCTGAGCATTCGAGTCATTGTTTGCAGGGTGGTGGGCTTCTGTCTCTGATTGCATAATCTCCACTCTAAGTGGACGCCCGCCTTTTGAAGTTTTCCTCCATATCAGACTGCGGCGGCTCAGTTTTAAAATAGCACCCAGCTCATTAGGTAATCTTGAAAGGGCGCTTCGTCTGCATTTAAGGAGAAACTTCTGGCGAATCTTTAGAAGGCATCTGCAGCCCTGCACCCAGATCCAAACAGAAAAACCCGGAATACATTTTATTACTTGTTTATGCTACAGTAATGAGCCTAGAAACGGCACTTCTAAAGTTTTGACAAGCACACAGTCTCTAGTCAGAGAGAGAGAGAGAAAAAGAGAGAGAGACATAGTGAGAGACGGAGACTGTGACAGCTAAAATCTTCATAAAATGCTGCTTTTTAGATGTGGCTCTTTCGAAGACAGAGAGAGATGAATGTGGCATGCATCAGCAGAGACTGCAGAGGGGTCACTCAGAGTTCTTTTCTGCATTGCCCATTTGAGCCTGCAGATGGTGCTATAGCCCTGCCAAACATGCACACAGTGGCAGTGCTCAGAACATGCATTATGCCTGTACTTCCAGAAGGAAGATGTGGAGGCTCTCATGGCAGACAGGGAGCAGAAGAAAATCTCCCGTTCTTTGTCCACACAAAATACAAACTCACCATGAAAAAGTTTTGTCGCACAGGCTAAATGAGTTGAGCATTTACATGGCCAAATTATTACGCCTCAGAACTTGAAAGTTTCCAAGCGTTTTCAATAAAGATGAAAAAAGGGTGGGAGAGGGATAAAGAAAAAGCGATCATTTACACATGAAAGCTGATTTTGAGCTTTGCTGTCATTACAGCGCTTTAAGTATTTAAGTAGAATTAATATTTTAACATATGAGCTTGCTTTGGCTGTCAGTAGTCACAACTAAAAAGAAAAACCTGTGTGTGTGTTGAGCCGTTTTTCTTTTTGACACTGCCAGGTAGCAAGCGGTTTAGACATCATTTGACAGGCTGTGAAATGCTGATTGCTTCACATCACAGACTGTAAAGATGGCATCTGATGAATGTTTGATGCCGCGCAGCTGTAAACACAGTTGGCAGCTATGATGGAGGGTTTTTCTCTCTATCTCTCCCTCGCTCCCTTTCTGGCTTTCCCACTCTGGGCCGGCAGTGGCCATTGCTCCAGATGAGAACCGCAGAAGGTCAGAGCCGGTTCCAAAGACCCCCAGGGGAGCCACAGCAATAGCGCAGTCTCAGTCTGGGCTATTAACTGCTTAACTGGGACCGTGATCAAAGCGATTACCACTATGGCCACCATTATTCTGCCTAACTCTGTCCCAGGTGATGACAGGTTTAAAGAGATAGTTTGGCAATTTTAATAGATAACGGTGTTAGAAACTACATATGCAAGTCTATTTGAGATTATGTAACAACTGAACAGTAGGAAAATGCTGATTTGGTCATGCAGTTTGTGTAATGCTAACTGGAAGCTATAAACTTCCTTTACTTGTTAACTACATTAGACTCGTAGCTCCAGTGCAAAACTAAAGAAGTAAAGTTTTGGACAGAAGTAAAGCCTGTCTTGGCTGATAAACTTCATTTGGAATAAGGGGGGGTTGTGTAAATTTGATTTTCACTGAATCACAGAAGTGCTCGAGAGGCGCCGGAAGCTCTACAGTGTGCAGTGCTGTCCTGGTTGTGCAGTTTTTATTTACACCGCATTGCAGCACTAGACTTGTGTGTGAAGAGATTGCTGTGTGACCAAATCTTTTTTTTATTCTTATTACATTTTTCTCGTTTTTTTCTTTCACTTCGGTTTAAGAGTTTACTGAATGGTCCAGCTTGGACAGTTGACTTGGACAGAGACTGTGTGTTTGTGTGTGTGTGCATGTGTCCCTTTCGGCATCTCATGGGGCCCAGGCTCCGGGCTCTTCAGGGACCTGTCATGGAATTTACTGCGGATATGACAGCCAGAAGAGCCCTTGATGGCGATATATGTGCACAGGGTTTTCTTTCTTGAAACCATCCTCCAATCGATTAATAATTAACGAGGCGGACTGCAGCAGGCGCTAAGCGTGGCGTGATGGCTGCAGCTTTGACAGTGCGAGCGTTATTGAGATGTGTATGCTGGGTGTTATCTCAGGCTCCTGAGGCTTGGCATTGGGTTTACGCTGACCTTATGGACCTGTCTCTCATCACACATGCTGACAGGCCTACCATTGGCCAATCACATCCCCACGCTGGCAAACAGCTTCAAAACGCTCCTGCAGTCACTCAAATCTCAAATGTGAGCGCCCTTTTCCCTAGACGGGTTATAAATGAATACTCTTAGTATTTTATGCAATGAGACTATACCATGGTAGGATTTCTTGCTTGTTTAGGCATTTGTTATATTCATATAATCAATCATTCTATCGAGTATTATTCGATTAATCGACTTATTGAGCCAATATGCCACGTGCAGTTTCCTCTCACTTTGCCAATGCTCAATTTGTGTGATATGCACATGCTAAGAGAGAGGGCCCACATATGTAATATGAACATTTGAATATCTTATTTTAGATAAATAATACTTTTGCATGTTTAATTCCATGTTTTCTTAATATGGAACTTAATAATCAGCATTGTTAATGAATAATTGACAATCCAGACAATACAGTCCTACTATAAATATAAACTGGTGGTGAACTTTGACTATTAAAGCTAGGCCTCCAGTTTGGGCTATAAATGTGAAAAAACAGGGGAATAGCACCTCTACAAGAGAGCTCATTTCTGCTAGTGCCCCTATGGGATTCTGGTATTATGTAATAAGCATAGTGACTTAGTGAAAATTTTAACCCTTTTGTTTCCAACCAAATCTGAGCACTGAAATAGGAGTATTACTACAATACTTGCAGAGTTTACATGCAAAAACCATGACGATAATATTAATATAGAAAATAGAAAGTATTTCAGTCACACTAATGTGTGGTTTTACTGCAACAACTCAGCAGCTGTAACTTTGCTTTTGTACCTATTACAGGCCACTACGAAGTGTGTTCCATATTCAAAGCTAATATGTGAATATGTGGTTGTTCTGTACTTGCACTATAGTAATGACCAGCACTAACATGCTCATCACCTCCCTAGTCGGAGTGGACAGTTCTCCCCAGGCTCCGCTGGCTATGGCCCTTGCTGGCCCTGCCTGGCCCTGCTGGCCGTGATGCATGTGTGTGCGTGTATGTGTGTGAGTGGAGCTGACACTCGGGCTTGGGTAGCCTTGGGGGAAGACGGCTCGCATGGCGGATCTGTCACCCAGAAGGTCGCTGAGTGTTAACGCTCCCGACACGGATTAAACAGTGGTGGCCGGTGTGGCCAGCCACTGACAGGCACCCTCCACCCTCTGCCTGCAGCATGCGCGCACACACACATATAACAACAACATCCCACCGGCCACTGCACGGGCTGCAGCCAGCCTGCCTCTATGTGAGTAACTAGGAACTGTATCTTGTGCAAATGTCACAACAGCTTTACAGCGTTTATTAAAGCTTTGTGCTTAAATCACTTTTTTTGGCAAAAGAAAGTAACTGTTGTACTTCTTATACTACTAACTTACTTGAGCTACAGGCCAGAAGTCTGGAAGCAACAGTGAAAAAGCTTTCAAAAAAAAAAAAACAGGTTCAATGACATCTAATTTCATTTTTTCACCAAAGTTTTTCTGAAATATTTGCAGTGTGATGTAAACGTCCCACAAACTGAACAGTTTTTATTCTTTGAATGGGAAAATCAGGTGATTGTGGTTCGAGCTGCAATAAAACTCACCAAGAGAATCACGAATACAAAGAATTAAGAATCAGTTGTACACTGCTGCAGACATCTAGTCCAGCCTTTTTTGTTAATTTTCACAGTTGATTATGTCTTCATTTTTATTTTTACGAAGTCTACGAAGTAGCTTCACACAAGAAGAAACGGACCATCTTAATTTTAAAAGGGAAGTTTCTGTGTGTTAAAAAAATTGTAAAGGGCAGCAGACATTTTCAGATTTAAAAAAAAATGGGGGAAAAGGTGGATATATAAGCTTTTGTCCCAACAGTAACAAATATTCTGAGAATTTCCATGATTATGATTTAAACTTCTAATGAATGATGCATTTTACGTACTGAGTCAGGCATTATCTTCTATATAATACAATAACATGAGCAGACATGCTGTGCAGCACTGTAAATGACATTACCTCTGAAACTGCTGTTTAGTCTGAGCCACACTGGCTGTTAAAGATGCTAATGACAAAGATGATATTTATGCCATCCTTAGTGCTCTTAGTAAAATGAAGCTGTCTTTCTCTGTCATCTCTCTATCTCTCTATCCCTCCTCCTCTCAGTGTCGATAGGGTTTGAGCGGAATGTATGTGAAATATTTATTCAGCGTTAGCTGTGAGCAGCTCGCTCACCCACTCACTCTACCTGCCCTGCAGAGAAATCTTCTCTGTGTCCCTCTCACACACTCTCTGAAAGCTTGGCCCTGTCTCACCACAAATTACATGTCTCATTGCTCCTGCGCTTACTGCAGCTTTAAAGAATAGCAGTGTGACGCTATGGCCAACATTAGCCCACGGCCAGCCTGCTCCACTTCCTTTCCCTCTTTCCCTGGCTGAGAAAAGGCAGGCGTGAGCACAGCAGTCACTGGGGCCTTTGATTCATTATTAATACTATCTTTTTTGTATTTTAATTGAGAAAGCAATGCAGATTACTCCAGCTGCCCTCTGATTCACCTAGAAAAAAACAAGCATTTTTTTAAAACTATAAATTCTCTCACATACACAAACCCTGTAGCCAGTAGTCAGCCTTGTTAGACTTGTTCCGATATGTTCATGTAATTTGGCATCCTTCCATGGCCCTCTCGCTGACCTCACAGGCTTGGCTGGCACTGGCAGCTGTGTGTTAGCGGCTGGAGCTTGTATGCTACAGAAATGAATGAAAGACACACATCTATGAGACAAACTTCCCCATCAGGTTTCAGCTAGCAGCTGCGCAAGCAGAGAGAAAATGCACACATATAATCCTTGTCAGAACGGTCAATTTAATGGTCAGCGAAACATCCTAAAACGTTGACCTATATAGTTAATGACTTTCGGGTTCTTCTTACATACTAATTTTCCATAAATGTAGAATGGCTCTTTCAGATATTCTATTTTAGTGAAAGCCAGTTCTGTAACTGCTAATCTGATTTTGCTTCACTTGTAGGCCTGGATCTAATACTTTTTCAAGTTCTTCTATTTTAATTGTATAGTCATATTTTTGTCGTTCTAATCCCATCAATTCATTCAACTACTCATCTCTTCTGTTTGTTTAATTATTTATTCCTTCTGCATGCAGAATTCAGCAAAATTAGATTTTTAAATGGACAGAGCTGCATTGTACTCCCACTATAGTAAATGTTTACAAGTAGCAGTGGCTTAAAACCCACAATTCTGCATTTTTTCCCCATCGTTCATGTGTTCAGTGCATCAGTAAGCAGTCTGGATTGAAAGACTCTCCACCCCCAATTCCCGTTTAATCAATTTGCAGGATTGTATAAACTCTTAGTGAGGGCGTCTTTGTCCTTTTGTTCCTGCCATGGCTTTCCCTCGCTCCCCCTCCAGGGAGAGTGTGGGTGGTGTGCTTCTGCCAGCCTTGCTCCGGCTCCTGGAGTTGTTTTATTCACACTTTTAATCGCTGAGTGCTTTATTATTAGGTGCAGGAATTCCGCTCGGCCGGGGCAGGGGGGTGGGATCGGCTCGAGAAGCCACAGAAATGCGTTTAGCGGAATCGTATTAACAGTGCCATAAAGCAAAAGCTGTCAGGCTGCTGTTAACTCGCCGGTGGAGTGGCCCGGCTCTGGCTGATCTCCTTCAGACACTCACAGGTGACGGAGCAGAGCACATCTCCAATGGCCATCAAGCCTACTCAAACACACACTAACGCTTTTTATGAATTCACTTCTTTATAATTAATTTTTTTCATTTTTTCATTCTTTTACAATCAATGCACACCCGTGCAAACATTTTTCCACATAAATAGCGTTCACCAAAGGAGCCTTTTACCACCACACACATAGCAATGTCTGTTCAAATTACCATCCATTCATTATCCAATTGTGCATGGTTTCAAAACAAATAGCCTAATTATAGCTTATGACTTTATTCCTTCAGTGTGTTCCCCTCTTTATGTGAATAGTTAATGATTGTCAGCCATATAGACCCAATGTCTGCTTGTTGTTATATCAAATCTGACTCCCAATAACGCATGGCAGCACATCTCTACAGTCTAAAAGGGAGCCCTGATTCTTAGGCCAATTAAAATGTGGATTATTTTCAATATAAATTTACTCCTAAGCCTGACAGGGTGCAATTTGTCTGCTCGGTTCTTTAATCACTGACGCTTGCTGCTAATAAAACATAAACCACTTAGTGGAGAATTAGTTCCGTCTCTCTTCCGTAGGAGCGGTGGAATATTTTCGATGGGGGGAAGGTAGACCGCTGCCTTTGCTCATTAGCTGGAGGCTATTTGACAAGTTGGACATTGTCTCCACATCCAGGCAATGGAACTGGAACGGCTTTCCCAGGCACGCACTGGGACGTTTTTATTAGCGTTTAAAAAGGCATGTAAATTCAGTACATTTAGGCTGATTTTCAAACACACACACAATCACACACATGGTGGGAGGCAAAGCTGGAGATTTTTCTGACAGGTTTGGTTTATCCCCTCGTTTAGACGCTGCGTTTAGACACAAGGTGCTGAATTTTGCTGGGCTTTTATCTTGTCCACCAAGGCTGTGTGCCACTGAGCAAAAATTTGCATTATTGTGCGATTATGAATACCTGTGACAGATTCCCACTTGCGGCTCCCCAGGTGGAAATGAATGGGCTCCCTCTGCCTAGTCGTGTGGGAAGACACAAAGTAAGCAATTGGACTTCAGTGGTTAATGAGGCGGCTTGTGTGGGTGAGGGCAAAGGGGTTTTGGCTGTCCTGTGGTTCTAGAGGCAGTATTTTGCAGACTTGCTTGCTCTCTCCCTCTTGCTCTAGCTACCTGTGGGCCAACCTGCTGAGCTCAGGTGGGGTGGGGGGAAGCCCCAGAACACAACCACCAGGGACTGGAGGTAACACAATATGACATGGGTTCCTCTAAATCAGAGCAGACAGGCAGAGGCCTCCCTCCACACACACACACACACACACACACACACAAAGCTTAGCACCATTCCCTTTACCTCTGTTCATCTGGCACTTTTCAGTTTGCATCATTTTTCCCTCACAGATAACGGTACAATAGCAGTAAGTGGTGAAAGGCATCACTTGCAATGGTACAGTATGGCCACAATTGTTATGAATTATTAAAGAAAGCCCCAGACGTGTACCATGCTGCTGCAATGCCTGGGGGGCTGTGTAGGCTGAACGCTCTGTGCATTAGACACGGTTCACATATCCCCGGTGGCGGTGTGTGCATGTGTGTGTATGTGTGTGCATGAACCTTGTCTGCGAGTGATGGTAGGTAGACTGGCCCCAGAGCATGGTGTCTGGATGCTGGTTGATATGACAGGAACATGCTGCTGTTTTACCAGGGCTACAACTCCAGGCCTGAAGGCCTAGTCCAAGCTAAGCCTGTCTCAGGCTTAAGTCAAACATATTGTTTCTAACAAGCGCCTAGCCACACACCCGCCTATTGTTCTGTGGGCTGCTGCAAAACCTCTAGCCACTACAGTACACTCATTCTGCACATGGAGAAATCCACATAAAACAGAAGAAAATTTAAATTCACAACAAACATAATACACCACTATAAAGGTTTTCCACAATAAATGTTTCTTAAGTATTTTATTAGGAATATTGTACTAGGAGTATTATATGGCAAAAATAAAAAGTTTAATTTTCATAATACACAAGATTTATCATGACATTTAGTTTTTTCACAGGTTTGAGAAGTTGCAGCCAACAAAAAACTAATAGTGCCACATCTATAAAAATAAAAACTTGTGTACAGTGATTTTTGTTCAGTGTTTCAGATACTGTATAACGCTAAATTCAGTTAAACAAGACTAATTATACTCTGTAATAAAACATTCAGTTGGTCAGTGTCCTTGAAGTGTTCACTTCATAAAGTATACCTCCTTGTATCTGTACTGTTTTATAGATAAACACTCTTTGTCCATTTTATCATGTCCACTTCCCATGTAGGTGCAATTTGTAATTCAAAAATTTTAGACTGTAGTCCATCTGTTTCTCTGCATACTTTGTTAGCTCCCTTTTACCCTGTTCTTCAATGGTCAGGACCCTCACACAGCAGGCATTATTTGGGTGGTGAATTATTCTCAGTACTGCAGTGACACTGACATGGTGGTGTCGTGTTAGTTTGTTTTGTGGATCAGCGTGGATCAGAAACAGCAGTGCTGCTGGAGTTTTTTAAAACAGTATCCACTCACTGTCTTCTCTATTAGACGCACTAATGTTGTTGGTCCACCTTGTAGATGTAAAGTCAGAGACAGTAGCTAATCTGTTGCTGCACAGTTTGTGTTGGTCATCCTCTAGTCCTTCATCAGTGGTCACAGGGCGTTGCCCACAGGATGCTGTTGGCTGGACTGATCCACGTGCATCAGCACAACACACACTAGGAGTGTTACTGCAGTGCTGAGAATGATCCAGCACCCCAATTTTATACATTAATTTACATTTGTACCATACCTTGATTTTAATTACGATGAAAGATACCTTTAATTTAAATCTGATGACATTTTTTCTACTAACATTACTAGGAAAACATTGATGGCTCATTTACAAATGTTATCACTGTCTTAATAAAATGTCAACTTTATAGGAGAAAGAAAAAAGCTCTTAATTTTATTGGATGTTAATGTAGTGAGTTTTTATTTTAAGTCATTTTGTACCATTTCTGTTGGTCCTTTCATTGTACGCTCATGTGAAGGAAGTACATCCCATGAAATTATATAGATAAGTAATATAACAAAAAACAGTGGAAATTTGACTTTGCAATCATTTAAAATAAATACTTACATAAATAACTGGGATGTAATTTTTATTTGTCTATAAAGTAAGTACACCTCTGGCCTCAGTAACTGGTACTGCCCCCTTTGGCAGAAACAACTTTATGCAGGTGTTTCCTATAACTGTCTACCAGTTTCTGACATCTACTGGGAGAAATTTTTGCTCATTCTTCCTTGAAGAATTCCTGTAACTGTGCAATGTTTGAGTATCTTGCATGTATAGCTGCATCATCACAGCAGATCCCCCTACAGCATTCCACTGGGATACAGATCTGGGTTTTGATCAGGCCGTTCCATAATCCTCCACTTCTTCCTTACGAGCCATTCCTTGGTGGATTTACTTTTATATTTAGGATCATTATCCTGTTGGAAGGTCTACTTCTTCAGCTTAAACTTTTTTTTTTTTTCACAGATGGTCTCACATTCTTCTCAAGCACTCTCTAGTATGAAAGAGAATTTATAGTTGATTCTGTGATTGCAAGTTGGCCTGGCCCTGAGGCAGCAAAGCAGCACCAAACCATAACATTTCCAACACTATGCTTTATAGCTGGTATGAGGTCTTCTGATCTAATGCAGTCTTCGGTTTTCACCAAACATGGCTTCTGGTACTGTGGCAAAACAATTCTGACTTGTGTGTCCACAGCACATTGTTCCAGGAGTCTCTGGTCCTTGCCTAGATATTCATTATTCATATTCAAACATTAGTCTAGCTCCAATGTTTTTTTTAGACAGCAAAGGCTCCTCCTGGCACCCCTCCATTGTAGCTCACATTTGTGCAGTCTTTTTCTAATCCTAGGAACCATTTTACATCAACAGTGGCAAGAGCTACCTTCAGAGCCTGTGATGATATTTTGGGGTTCTGATAGGCTTCTTTTAGTACTTTAAGGTCTGCTCTTGGGTTACATTTGCTGGGGCGGCCTGGCCTAGACAAGTTGGTGGTTTTGAATTTTCTCCACTTGTAGATGATGTGTGAAATTATTGATTTCTAATATTTTGGATATTTTCTTAACCCCCTTCCCAGACTCATTTACAACTTTATTTCTAAAGAACTCTGAGGACTCTTTTGATACCACACACTCCAATAAAAAAGAGCAAACCAGACCAGATATTTGAGGTATCTTTCATTGTAATTAAAATTAAAGTACAGTACAAATGTAAGTTAATGTGCAAAATAGCATGGTGGATCATTATTTGGGTGGTGGATCATTCTCAGCATTGCAGTGAAACTGACATGGTGGTGGCATCTTAGTATCTCCAAATATGTTGACAAAGTCTAAACCAATCATGGGGTGTACTTACTTTTTCACATGACTGAAGATATGACACAATGTATTCAAATGTTGTTAAAAAAAAGCATTTTTGTGACACCAGTATGTTGCATCATCATGTATTGAACATCACATACTTATATATACATTCCTCACTAAATTCTTTCCTATAACTCCTTCCCCTGCTTCATGTTTTGATTGACAAACCCTCAGAAACGCTCATTAGGTTGGCCCTAAACAAGCTTAATTAGTGCACAGCTGAGAGGTGCAGGGTTGCTATGTGTCTCCTGTTACTGTATCATGAAAAACTGTTCGTTTTACATGATCCATCTTACTGCTACCAGAATTGTTGGCTTTTTTATGGACTCTTTGCAGGGGAGGAAGTAAAATCCTGGCAGTACTGTATGCTCCTGTGCAGTAGTCTAACATCAGGGCTACACTGCAGTCAAAAAATATTTGGAGCGCAGTATGTCAGACCAACTCATCAGCCACCCTGCTTTGCTGTCGTGAAATTATGTGGCATCAGCATGGTGTTAA
The DNA here is from genome assembly GCF_904425465.1 of Colossoma macropomum. Classification (NCBI taxonomy): domain Eukaryota; kingdom Metazoa; phylum Chordata; class Actinopteri; order Characiformes; family Serrasalmidae; genus Colossoma; species Colossoma macropomum. The sequence goes on along the minus strand of NW_023495267.1, from coordinate 3,509,410 downwards.
TCGATGCAAATGGAATTTTAAAATATTAAAATTGCTGCTGTGCTGCTAACATGTATGCACACCCCCTCATCCACACACGCACACACACACACACACACACAGAATGACAGAGGTTCTATAGCAGTATTGTGATTTTCAGGAGGGCCATAACAGGCCATAGCATTGGGTGATATAATGCTTATACCAGTATCAGTGTCACACAACAACAGTGATTTTTAGTTTTTGCAGTCTTGATAGATACCAGAACCTTAGCTGACTTTTAGAATACCAGTACTCAGGACGCATGGTTCGTAAACGTTTATTAATTAACTTAAATTTCTGATACCGTGAAATACACTGTATGTCCAAACGTTTGAGGACACCTGCTCAGCCAACATTTGTTCTGAAATCAAGGGTACTAATAGAGATTCTGTCCCTCCACTGCTGCAGTCTCAAGCCTCTACTCTTCTGGTAAGGCTTCAAAGTAGATGTTGGAAGATTGCTGTGAGGAGTTCATTGTATTCAGCCATAAGAGCATTAGTCATATTTGGTAATGATGTTGGATAAATAGTTCTGAATCACAAAAGCCACTCCAACACATTCCAAAAGTATTTAATTATGCTCCATCACGCCGGAGAATACTGTTCCACAGTGCCAGAGACCAATGCTGGGGGTCTTTTACCTCTCTAGTCAATGCTTGACATTGGTCATAGAGACCTTAGGATCACGTGCGGCTGCTCCAGGATGTCCATTTTATCGGCAGTGCTTTTCTATGGAGATTAGACAAGCCGTATGTGATGCCAATGTCAACAATGGGGGGGCCTTAAGGTAGTTAAATTCAGTAACTGGAAGGGGTGTTTGAATACATTTGGACAGAGTGTTTGGAAAATATTGTGATATTGAATTTTAGCAATTCGCCAGTATGTGGCTGCAATGTCTGCTTGGGTTATTTATGTGGGCTGAGAGGTCTTATGACACATTTGTGTGGTGTTATTGAGGAGGTGGTGTACTGGGCACTGGATGGCTTAGTGTGTATGGGAGTGTGGGAGTAGGCTAGTGTTGTATGAGGGCAGCACTACTCACTGCTCATTTCGTGACTCTCACCCTCTGTCTGCCCTCTTTCTCTCTCTCTCTCTCAGATCTTTGTAGGGACGGTGTGGCACTTTGAGCTGTTCATGCTGCCTCTCTTCTTTCTCCTGCTGATTGGCTGGAACTACTTCCACATCCCCCCGGGCGCAGGCAGCCACAGTCAGGACCTGGTGAGTGCCGTGACCTCACCCACACAGCAGCGTAGCAAATCCCAAACTAGCGGTCAGCCTACACAGCCCTCCAGATCAGCAGTACATACTACATTTTCAGCATTATCTGAAAGATGCAACTGACGCTTATATTACACAGAAACTGTTTAAATTAAGGAATAAGGGTATTTATTAAGTAACACATGCAAATTCAATATTTGCAAAACTAAATGAGATGAACATACACCTTATAGAAAGGGTTTGAGCCAAAATGTGAGGCATTTAAAGCAAGAATGTTGGTTAGTAACAATAACCTTGTAAGGCTTCCATTAGTTTTACAAATGTACTGTTACAATTATTTTGTTAAAAGTGGTATCAAAATCTTCATGTATTCATGTACTGTATATGTACAAAGTACAGTACTGTGCAAAAGTCAGAGACCACCCTGCATTTGCTTAGTCTCCAGTCAAAACTGCCATTAAGCCCAAGTTATTCATTTTTCAGGAGATATTTCTGACAAGATTAGAAATAAGATAATCCACTTACTGGAGTTCTGGTAGACCAAAACTGTCACCATTAGATAAACGCAACTTAAAGCTTTTATCTTGGAGAGCAACAAATTTCTGAAATTATAATACAGTTGAGTTTTTTTTTTTTTCCTGACACGGAAATATGAATAACTTATGTTCTGACTGGAAATTAAATAAATGAAGGTGGTCTACTAACGATGACCTGCCGTTATTGCCATTAAAGCACTGATCATTCTAAGGGTGGAGGCGTCTATTGAGGACAGTCATATTATTGGCAACTGATATTCATACAGCCTTGCAAATACCCCTTCCTGGTCCTTATCACAAAAGCATTGCCTGTTTTTTATTCCATGTCGCAACTATTATAATAATTGACGGCTACATCATAACTTTCATGCAAAATATCTACTACTCTGAAAGCAAAATATGTACAGTTAGACTTATTTGGTCAAGACGTCCTGTACAGACATGTCATTAAATGTGTCTAAAAGTTTTATGTGAGGTTAGCATTGTTCATGCAGTTGGAGTGACCTCCATTTCCACTGGTTTGGAAGTTTGTTGCCTCAGTCTCTACCCAGAATGCATCCTACCCTTTGAGCGACATTCTCCCTAACTCATGGCCTGCATGTCAGTGCTCTGGGCAGAGCAGTGCACTCTGAGCAATGTTAAAGTGTGGGTGCGCCTCTGTCACCTTGCTCTGACCTCTTCTCCCCGGCAGAATGCTCCCTGGCAATGTCACATCCTATCCCCAGCCAGTGACAGCAGTGACTTGATGTACAGTGATTCAGGCACAGACAGCCCAAATTAAATGTTTTTCATTTTTTCCCCTCCCTCTTCTGTTTTGTGTGTGTTTGTTGTTTGTGTGTGTGTTTATGTTGTGGAGAAATGAGATTGCTCGGTGGTGACACAGCTCTTGTGAGGAAGGCCCCTCACGCTCACCTTTCTTTTTTGTGTGGGGTCACCCCTGTGATGTAGTTGCTAAGGCAACGGGCCTCTCCCAATAGGGGTGTATGTACAAGAGAAGGTTTTCATTACGAGGTGTTTGTTTATGCTCCGGTGCCTACATGTGTCTACCTTGCAGAGCCCTCTAACTCACTCTCCTTCTCTTCCAGGAGAGCATGTCTGTGGCGGAGGACGAAGACGAGGATGAAAAGGTACTTCATTCTTTTTTATCTCGCCTCATTTTTTTCCCCACCTTTTTGATTAACCATAGCCTAAGAGTTCACAGAGCTGTGGGTCTGACCTTGTGGCGCTATGCCGAGCGTCACTGTCCCTCAAGCTGGCGTGTTTAACTCACAACATCCAAGTTTAACACACTGGAAATGAGGACAGCCACTGTTACCGTCTCAGCAAGCACCATTTTTCCTCTAGTAGTTTCAGTCTGGTCTCTGGGGAACGCTCCCGCATACGACAAATGGATTTGGTTGCTTTGCTGTGCTCCTTTGAAACACAGAAATAAGCACAGAACGGAATCATTAATTGAAGTCTAGCTTCCACTGGGGAATAGAGGCATTGTGAAAATTTCACACCAAATATGTCTAAATAGGGAGGCTGGTCTTTAGTTGAACTCAGGCTCAATAAATAAACGGTGTTATTGTCTTTATATGGAGGGCAGCAACCATTTGCAGGCCTAAGGTAGGTCATTAGGTTAATAAACTATAACAGATTTCTTGTTGCATTTATTGTTTTCTTTCTATAGTAAACATAATGCAGTTGTAAATAGCTGCTCATCACAGATGAATTTTAGTTCATTTTGCTCCAGCATGTGGTTTAATTTGTGGCAGTAGTCAGAGACTCTTAACTGTTAGCCATTAAAAGCGCCTTGTTGATTAAATTTGTATAGTCGCTGATGTGGCTCATAATCATATTAGCCTGTGTTGGCTGTTCTGGAGAGGAATGAGTTAATAGGAAGATGATGTGTTATTGCTTTCTGACTGCGTTGCGTGGAAGTGTGGAGCCCCGAGCCTCTGAGCAATGACCCCGGCGCTGTGTGGCTACAGGCCCGGGATTCATATCCATAATGTGCTAAATATATTCTGTTGTGATGACCGCAGGCTAACTTCATCTATGGAGAGGAACCCCTCTGTTAAAAACAGGTCTCTCTTCCAAATCCTGTCTGAGCTGAGCAGCTAATTCAAGGATGAAACACATTGTGTGTGTGTGTGTCTGTGTCTGCGCGCACAAGCACATTAGCTGATGCCCAGCAGCTAAACAATTGTAATAAATCTTGGGGGGAGAAAATGACTTTGCGCCCAAAGAAAAAGCAATGATATGGCAATTACATGTGGCTTATATGAGTACTGAATGCAAATGTCTGTATGTGTTTAAGACTTGGAAAATAATATTAGCTTAATATGTTATCCACAATAATCAGTTTCATTTGTCTAATTAGTTTTGATTTTAGCAGTAAAAAATAGCTACCAGTTCAGTTTCCACTGTCAGTGAACAGTGATAAGATTTTTTTAATACAAGCCACGAGTATCAGAATTAATGGATTTTTTTTTCTTCTGATGCTTGTTTCTAAGCCCTTTCACATTACGTGAAAATTAAATATGTCCTTTCATTTACTTAATTAAGCAGCTGTCTGTGTTTGCTTTAAGCTGTCTGCTCTAATTTAAAGCGGCCTTGTTTCAAAGTCCTGTTATGGGTCTAAGCTGTGCCTTTTAAATTTGATATCATAGAGGCAGATCAAGCAGTGTAGCTTTCCACAGCCTATCAAAGCCATCGCGGCTCATGTTTGGGGTTAAAGAATGATTGGTGTTAAATTTGATAACTTCAAAGGTGATACTTTTCCCATGTCTTTTGGTTACAATGGGAGTAAAGGCTATCCCCCTCTGAACAGGTTACGAATACCACTTGTGTATTTCTGCCGTTTTTCCTCAGAGGAAGAGAATATGTAAGCGTCTTGCTGAGAGATGCACAGGCCGAGAAATGAGGCTAAAGAAAGCCGATAGGAGAGGCTATGTTACTACAGCAGAAATAATGCACAACAGATCCTGCCCTGTGAGCACAAATCTGTCCTAAGGGAATGAGAGGGCCTACCAATCATAGGAGCAGGCAAAGTGACTTCCCTGTGGCCTTAGGTACCAGTCAGATTGTGCACATGGACACTGGTTTAACCAGAAAGCAAGAGGGTAGAAAAAACCAACCCCCTGGATGTGTGTCCTGGATGACTGGGAGGCTGCTGTGTGTTTGGCCTCGGGCCATGACTTGCCGCACACTGTCTGGTCTGGTTGAAGAGGCCCATAATGTGCTGAGAAAGAAAAGGAGCATGACTTACATGTAAAAGTGTTAAGAATGTTAAAATACTTTTTAAATACTAAAAATTTTCATGAGTACTTGATATATAGCTTTGCATTAATGTGCACTACATTTAAGAATATATTTTCCTCCTCCTTTAAAATGATCATTTCAGAGATTAAAGGTTTTAAGACAACAACATTATATGTGTAGCTAGCCACAGTACTGTGCAAAAGTCAGAGACTACCTTTCATTTATTTCCGCTCAAAACGGCCATTAGGTACAAGATATTCATTTTTTAGGAGATATTTCTGCAAACATTAGATATAAGATAATCCACTTGCATAAGGAAGGGGAACGTCAAAAGAAAATAAGTGAAAAAACAGGAGCTTAAAAAACTGGAGTTATAAAAAAAAATATCAAAAGACTTCTAACAACTGTAAAAGACCTGACAGACTACCAAAACCAAAAACTATCACCATCAGATAAACAGTACTTAAAGCTTCCGTCTTTGAGAGAGAGGAGAAAAGCTTCACTCTTGCTTCAGATCTGAAAAAATACAGGTGTTTCTGTCCATCCTTCCACTATGAGAAAACAACTCAACAGTATGAGTCTGAAAGGAAGAAAGAAAAATCTGCAAATCAATCAAAGAAGCTGCTGGTGTCCTCAGAATAATAGACTGACCACCCCAGAGTCCAGACCTCAGCATCACTGGATGTATTTGGGATTACTTGGATTGTGAGAAGCAGAAAATGCAATACCCCAGTGCAAACAACTTTTAAGACTGAATGTAGTTTGTCTCTAAGAAACCAAAAGCATGATACCTGAAAAGAGTGGAAGCTGTAATAAAGGCAAAAAGTGGACACAAATTTCAGATTTTCGCTGCTGAGGCTTCTGTGTAATTTTCTGCTAAATATGTTCTCTACTTAACTATAAATAACTTGCATTAATGATTGATGTAACTGGAAATTAAATAAATGAAGACTTTTAAACAGTACTCTACATCAGAATCAGGAGGTAATAAGAAGGTATGCCTAATCCTAAACCTAATCTTTACCTTAAACTCCATAACCAAAAGAAATGGTTTTGCCCTTTCGATTAAAAAAATAAAATGTAAAAAAAATTATAAAGTCATCATTTCGTTAGTCCTGACATTGCAGGTTTTTCTAAGAAAAATGAAAAAAAAAACACATATACACTCGCACACACAACACACTCCATGTCAGTATACCATACTTTCATTGTATCACCTTCAACATGTATCAAAATGGCAGACTGCTGATGTCTTATTGGCCAAGGCCCACACGCCTCTGTTACAGCTATGACTCCAGAAGCTGTGCGCCTACTGTCTATCCTAAACAAGTTGTTTATACAGGACAATTTGTGTCACAATTACGGGTTCACAACACATGCCATTCATTTCACTGCACCTCTCCGCTATCCACATATGATAAGTGAGTTGTAAATATTTGCACTGGCTTTGAATAAATATCCAAATTTGGCTCCACTTACACAAATTAAAAGCATGTTAAAACTCTTTTTGGGTGCTTTTTGATTGTGCCTAGTGTCCCTGTGAAACCACATTTTCTCTTTTTACCTTTGTACTTCAGATCAAATCTGCTTCCAGTCACCTTAAAAGCCAGCATTCGCAATTTCATCTGAAATGACAAGGGTTTTCTAATCAGCAAAAATGAACGGCTCTTGTCGTCTGTCCCTCCAAAACCCGTCCTCTCCCTCTTCAGAGGCTTGCTCCTGATTTTGTTTTTCAAGAGTACTGAAGAGTTTGCAAGGAGCACATGGCAATACACATACGTTAAAAAAAACAAGCATCAAATGAGTAATGGAGGATCTGCAGCCCATGTGGGGGAAAACAGAAGACTTCAAGGGTGTTTGGAAGATGAAATATAATAATCTGAAGAGCTTATTCATGTAGTTCCCCTGAATGATTTACTCTGTAGTCCTTTGGTCCCTATTAGCATGAAAGCTTAGTGTTGCTATGTCTTCCCCATTAACCTTGCTATCTTGCGAAAGTTATCTAAGACAGTTTATCTTGTATATATGTGTAGTCTAGCTGAGTAAGGTTAACTGTCTCCCATTAGACGAAATCCTACCATAATATAGGGACTTAGGTAATGTTGAGATAAAGATATGAAAGGGGGCTGTGGATTGACATGAGATTCTGGACGTGTGTGTGTGTACACAGTCAGGCAGTCAGTCATTGGGAAACACAGTACCATGTATCTGAAAAGCTCTCTGAAAACAGCTCTTGTTCCACTGCCTGAAAAAACCCAAGAGATGAACTGATATGGAACATAGACCACAAACGCATTTAGGTGGGAATAGTGCACTTCTGTTGTGCTTTTTCTTCTTATTTAATGCTTCAGGCAAAAACTATTCTCTTGACTGAAGCTTTCAACCATTATAAGTCTTAGTTATTGCAGACATAGTATAATTCATTAAGAATTATTTCTCACTCATAGGTAATCGAAACAACTGAAGAAATTCTCTTGAAAGTATATTCATAACGTTCAAGCAATACCAAATTTGTAAAAGTCAAAAACATATTTTATTATTATGATTTGAATTTGATGAAAAGTCGTTGTGGATACAGTCTTGTTCTATGGAAAGAATAAAAACTACACAAATGGAAAAAAGTCAAAAGTGCAGACTCAAACCTGAGGATGCAGAATGTAAATCTAATGTAAATTTAATTCATTATGTAATTATGCAATTACATTTAAATAGTACAAAATGTCGAGATACGTTTGGACTTCCAAGGGTTAAAAAGCACAGATTTGGGTTATCCACTGCTTTCCCTGTGCACAGACAGGGCGTGCGGAGTGTGGGAATGGCCAGTTTCCTATGGTTTCCTGTGTGTGTCTGGGGGAATGGAGAGTGACAGCAGGGAGTGGTGACTGGGGTCTCCCGGGGGTCGCCTCAGCAGCGCCGATAAAGACTCTCTCTCAGTCTGCCGTCTGGGAGGGATGCTTTTTTAAACATAAACATACACACCACACATCCTCCCCTCAATCACATGCTTCTCCTTCTCTCATCCCCCTCTCTTTGACTCTCGCTCACTCTCTCTCGCTGTCATTATTCCTGTCATTATTCCCTCCTTTTGATGTGGGGCTTCTTGGCTCTCTTTAGCTTGCATTACTCCTGTTATCTGCAGCTTTCTCTCTGTCTCTCTGCACCCCCTCCTCTCTGGAGAGTTCCACGCCAGGCCTTCATTGCTGAAGGAATCTCTGATGTGATCATGCTGCTTTGGACTTCAGATTATACTGGCAATCTTCCCTAAGTAAAATGGACTTTTCTCTTTTTTTATCCTCAGGAAGTCCATTTGGTCCGTGTCTCTGAATTACACTGCAACCCAATACTCTGTGATGCATCAAATACAGAAACGACAATGGGATTTCCCATCCCACTCATATTAAGTAAAAACATTGCTCGGTATTATGAGATTAGATATACTAGCGCAAGTTCACTCACATAAGATCACAGGCAGTAATAGATTTATCCACTGAGTCCAGCAGCGCACTCAATCTTGCTGTTAGCCCTCACACTAAGAAGTGTGATGCGTGCTAGCATGCACTCAAAAAAAAAAACACCACCACAAGCCTGCACTTGCCCAGTGGAGACTTGTGGATTGAGCAGCCTAACAAGTTCTCCTGCATCCTCTGCTCTCTCAGCCGTCTCTCTCTCGTCTCTCTGATGTGCTTCCTGATTGCTGATGGCCATTTTTACATCTTTTTCTTTCCCCACTTAATCTTTGATTGTGATGCACTTCTATTGTTTGTGGCCGACAAAAGCTGAAATTCTCCCCGCTCAGACTATGACAGCACAGGGGAAGTCGCCTCATTTTGAGGAGACTGTGGATTTGCAGCAGCTCATTACAGGCCATTGAGTAGATGAATTACTCCTGATGGCACACTGGAAATAAACTGCTCTTTATCTACCCATCTCCCAACCACTGATGTCCCTCATCACTGTTTTTTTTTCCCTTTCTAGGAATCAGAGAAAAGAGGACTGATGGAAAAAATCCATATGATTCAAGAAATTGTGCTCACTGTCCAGAACGTTCTAGACGAAGTAGCTTGCATAGGAGAAAGAGTAAAGAAGTAAGCGCTGAACTTTCTACCTGTCAGTTCCATTCCACCTTATTGGCCACTTTTGCATGCACACCAGTGGGCCATAAAAGACCCACCTTGACTTCCTGTGAATTTCAAATGCCAGTAAAACTACATTTAAGCACCCTTTTGAAAAGATCCCCACATTCTTTTTTACACAAATGTAACTTCATAACTCTCACTGATGCCTGTGTGATCAGAAGTTAATTAGTAATAAACAGTCATGGACAAAAGTCACAGTTCTCAAGTAGGTTCAGGTGGTAACTGTAATAGTTGCTATGTTAACATTGGAAACTTGAACACAAGATCAGCTGTTTTGCATATAAAAGATACAAGCTAAGTTGCTCAAGGGGTGCTTGTTCCTGTCCAACTGATGAATGACAGCAAACTGAACGATAGCTTTGTTTACCAACAGAAAAGGTGCACTTGAAACTTGCAGGGTAAGGTACAACAAACAGTCCAAGCATTATAGTCCAGTGCATTATAAATTATAGCAACCTAAAAAAAAAAGAAAAAAGTAAATTACAGCTGAAAGGTGTTGCAGCTGCATACATGTTTTCTACAGCTCAGTTAGAGTGGTTTATGAATTACTGACTAAATGCATAAAAAATTGAGCCAATATAAGAAACGAAGACTATGATGACTTTCAAAACGTGTCTCACTTATGTAAATATTCTAAAACATAGTTGTATGTTATTTACAGCACTTTCAACTGGTCGGTGCCTTTCTTGTCGTTCCTGGCCTGTGTGGTTCTGTTCACAGCTACTGCTGCGCTGTACTACATCCCTTTACGCTACATTGTCTTATTATGGGGTAAGTTAGTAAACACTGCTTCCAGTGGTGCAGCATATGGATTGATCTTCATTTCAAGAAATATTAACACATCAGTGTCACTTACGATTTAAGCAGGCAGTGCTTACTGATGGTTGACTTAAGGTGTTTAAATAGTCATTTTCACTGCACTGCCTAAGCTAGCAGATATAAATCATGAATCTGATCTACTGTTGTATAGTCTGTTGAGAGTACAGTTGTACATTTCTTGAATAAGGCTCCGTGTGTGCCCCCAAGGTACCGCACTGTAAAGTAAGGTTACACACCAGTGATGACTGCTGTTCCCAGTGTACACACTAAACATGCAAGACACATGAAAAGAAAAAGTCAATAAGAACTTTGAAATAAGTAAAACAATTTGACAACAGTTGGCCTTAAGTGAGTGCAATAATGTAATAATTTCTAATAAAAAAACTGTTAAACTACTTCAACACTGAACCTCTTGTGTCTGAAAAGAATTTGTCAAGATGTCAGTCTGCCAGAGGTACACTTAGAAGAAGACTGCTGTGATAGCACAAAACAACTATGTATAGCAGTTTGTATGCTGGTAATTTGACACATTTAGCAAGTGTGTGTGATAACTTTAGTTATTACTACATTCTTATTTGTGTAGGTGTTAAAAAATTTGCCAAGAAGCTCCTCAACCCACATGCCATTGACAATAATGAACTACTGGATTTCCTCAAGAGGGTACCTTCTGATGTTCAAAAGGTAAGAGTTTGTTTTTTGTACATATAGAGAGACAGAGGGAGGGGTACTAGAAAGGAATTCCCTTAAGATGGCTGCATTATTTGCTCTAGTAAAATTCCCAAGTGTTGCCAGGGATATTTCCTCAGGCTTTGTTTGATTTTAATGGAATCGCATCTTTAAAGGAAACGCCCCTCACCCCAAATTTTTTGTGTCCTGATGGAGTGGCCTGGCTGCCCAGATGGGGTCCGCTCTGATCTGTCTTCAGCCATATCTCTTCAGCCTTGTCCTTGATTATCAGTTTTTTGTGTGCGTGATGAAAGAAGGGTGGTGTTAGGGGCAGAATGATTGGCCAGGGGTTGTGTGTGTGCTTGGGTTGGGTGGCATTCCCCGTCACTTCAAGTTGTGGGAGTCGTTTAATGAAGTGGTGAACCAGTGCTGTCTTGCTGCATGCCATATGTAATGGAGTTTCAGCCATGGCTGATGCGTCATTCACAGTTACATCACAGGTCTGCAGCTGGGCTGCTGAGAGGACCAATACTGGGCACAATGGCACCATTTCCTGTTAGATGGTTAGTTAGGAGGCCTTCAGTTATTTCACTCAGATTGACCCTTAGGACACCAATTCAAGCCAAAGCTTTTTGGTGCTTCTCAGGCAAAGAGTAGGGAAAGCATTTGTAGCCCTCTGTGATAAACCTCTGCATGGTTGTGATATTTCCAGATGTTGTGGAACAGAATCAGAGCAACAGTGAGTTTGGGACTCACAGTATTCGCCAGTTAGCCAGAGAAGATGAAAAAAGAAAGAAAGAAAGAAAAAAAAAAACAGATGGAACACATTGCTGAATTTTCAGGACTTTTGAAGTGTCTTTTCATGACTGTATGAACCATCTTGCTTTTGAACACTTAGCATTTGAATAGAATGAATGAAGAACATTGGCTATGAATTCTAATTTGATACAGAGTATCAGAGAACACTCCAACACTCTACCACCACAACACAAAAATGTTATTAATGTATTACATAGGATCAGTGGGGTGCTCTCTCCATCGTCAAATGCAGTTACAAAGAGTAAGAAAGCACATGTGCAAATTGAGTACAAAAATGGATAAGTTTGTCATTTCCAAACCTCTATCTAAAAAAACGATGTGAACCGCCCAAATAAATGGTGCATTACAAAAGCTCAAATTGACTCCTGTCTCGCGTTTTTTGAAATGACTTGGCAATTAGTGCCTGTGCAGTTCTTCAAACACAAAGCCTCAAAACTGGACTTCTGACGGCAGCTCCTCTGTCCTAAAATAAGAAGCATCTGTCAGTTCTGAGGCCGGTTTCATGTTCTGATGCAGCCGCCGCCGTCTTTGTTCCCTCTCTCTCTCTCCATCTCTCCACTCTCATAATCATGGCCTGGTAATTAGTGTGCGCTCCGTTACCTTACGGCACACTACCAGGTTATTGTTTTGTGAGGGGAAAAACAAGAAAAACAGTTTCATGACTTTTATGCTTGAGGCCTATCAACTGAATTTTTATTCTTTTTTCTTTCTTTTTTAATCTGCTTAATTCTGCACATCGGATGTACTGTGGATTTGGACAGGGCATAGAGAGCAATTTTCCCCACATAGACCAAGTAACTTTATACAAACTTTTAATATATCTCTAGTTATGAGCAAAGATTCCTCCATCTTCAGTTCAAAATGATACCTTTTCTTCTTCAGAGAAATTAGCTTTCAAGGTAAGAAATAGCAAACATTATACACAGCACTTTGACTGCAGGCACAATTCATTGATAGCTTCTGGTAATGGTAAATTCAGCATGTCTGCATGTGTTTTAAACTAAATTGTGAAGCTGAGCGATTAAGTCCTCTGTGTGGGTATGTAACAGAAACCTGCGGAGTGTGTGACGCAGGCAGTGGAAGTTTAGTGGAGCGGTGCTTAAAGGAGTCAGGGGAGCAGAGGTCAGAGTTGAAGGTTCCCGTGAAGAAAGGGAAAAGTGAGCCTCGTGTTCAGTGAGACCAGAAGATGCGCGTGATCATCCATAACCGTGGAGCCCAGAGCAGCCCAGACGCAAACTCCTGCCTACGAAGCTGCTATAATTAGTCCAGCGCAAAAAAGTTTCCTTGGGAAGGACACAACTGACAAATCTCTGGCTTACGATGACCTTATGGCAGGGCCACTCAACCAGCACACATCTGCATCCGATATAGTTTGTCTAGTGGTGCTGGAGATGTTGGAGGGGTAGGGTATGGAGGGGTATTTGCTGCTGCATCGGTGAGGAACCCTTGACTTTTCAAATCCGTCCTCCCTGTGATTAATCCCCTCTGCTCCTGTGTTTAAAAAATGATTCATTACAGGCGTGCCCGCCTCTGCTTTCCCCCTGCAACCGGCTCTCCTCAGGGGAGCCATTACTGTGCGCCGGGCCTCAGCTCCGATTACCTGCCTCCCACCAAAGCACTGTTTGTTTTTACAGGTGCAGTACGGCGAGTTGAGAGCGGCTGGCATCCAGAGTGCACAGAAGAAGAAGCGTTAGCGTTCCAAAGGAAAAAGCCAGGCTGTGGTGAAATTGGTGCTCTCTAGTTCAGTCCAGGCTGTCCCCCGCTCACCTTCCAGGGCAGTCAATCTCATATACTCCTTGTGGTGTGGTTGCTGCCAGCCTCTCTTATGTCACAGTGTGTGTGAGTGCATGTGTCTTTTTTGACAGGAGGTTCTCAGTGACTCACAGGCCAGTGTATAGATCCATCTTCTTTGAGCGATGCCATAGCAGAGCCACTTTTGGTTCTTTAAAGAACCATTTTTGACAAAAAAGAGATGTGTGAGTGAAAAGAAGTAAACGTAATGTCAAGGTTCTATAACTATTTGAGTTCTTTCCTTTTTATGTAGTCCCTCTATGGCATCCAAAAAGAACCTTTTTTAAGAGCACCATTATTTTTAAGAGTGTAATGGAAGAGTAGTGGAATGTATTAACAGTAATTCTACCAAGCAATACTTCTGTGTGCAGTCATATGTGTGTATATTAAGTATTTTACAAGGCTTCTAATGTGCTCAGCCCATCGGCATTTCTATTTTATAATAATGAGTTGGACTGGGAAAGCATTTTTTGGTCTTTCAGCAACAAAGATTAGTCCTCAAAGCATGACAGACATGCTAAAGTATATTAGAATCTAGAGTGTATAGATTGTACATACAGGGCAGAAAATATTGTTTAAGTATAAATGCATGGAAGATGTGATGTGCATCCTAAGTTGCCTGCTTATTATGAAATACTGAAGCACTTTCAAATGTCAGTTAAATTTATTATATAGGCCAATGTAAATATGACTTTTTGGGGTAAACTTTATACTTAAACTATATGGTTCATATGATTTTACAATACTTCAATCTGTATTTTTCAACCTTTTGTATACTGTGAAAAGATGAAACATAAAAAAATGTTAGCACTAACTAATGGTTTGACTTCTTGAGTGTACTTTTTCCCCGTTGCTTACGTCCTCAGCACTCCATTAGCTGTGGAGGATCCTTTCTGTGTGTAAACACAGTGGCGCGCGGTGAGCCTGTGTGATTAGCCAGCCCACCCCTGCTTTAGTGAAGGACTGTGGCCACGGCTGCACGCCGCTTGGCGAGAAACACATCAAAGACCCCCGCGTGTCCAGAGCAGCGGGCTAATGCACTGCTTTTGTTGTTCTATCACAATAACAAGGTCCAGATGAGAGAGCTCATCTCTCTCGCTCACACACACATTGGGGTGGAGGGGGGGAGGGGGGAGAGCGAGAGAGAGAGAGAGAGAGAGAGAGAGAGAGAGAGAGAGAGAGAGAGAGAGAGAGAATATGCTCTCCATTGCCTGCACTTAGTGTCTCCCATTTTCATTAAAATCACCTCCAGTGCCTAATGGCTCTCTAGCAGGCCCATCACTCTGTAGTGTTGTTCTCAGTGATGGAGCCCCAAGTACAGTAAATGGAGCTTCCCTGCCTCATCAACTTATTTATTCATATTATACACACATTCTCGTCCCTCCTCCATCAGAGGGCCTTTTTATATAAAAAAGCAACATTTTCAAAAGTGTAGCAACTTGAATCGAGCCATAGAAAGCATTGATATGCAATTATTATAATTAAATGATGATCAGTATATTAATCATCACTGTACAATGAGAGTGGTCCCTCTCTCTCGTTTTAAGGATGTTAATTAAGAATTTTGGCATTGATTCTGATCCCAAGGGATCTTCATCTACGATGAAGGAATTATCTTTCAGAAAACGGAAGCAAACCGCAGAGGATGAGAAACTTTTTCTAAGTTCATTTCTCTTCTCTTTTTCTCCCTAACATAGTGAGGTAAATAACCACGCAGCCGCTTTGTAAAAATAGCTATGGCGGGCCAGAGTCATGTATGGCTCTTGTCGTACAGAAGAGTGCTGCAACCAGCGTGGGGAGTTTGTTCTGACTGATTGGAGTACTGAGTATCACCCCACCACCACACACACAAAAACAAACTCAGCTCTATCCCCCTTTCTCTTTCTTTCTTTATCTCCACTCCTCCGCTGGTGAAAGAGCATCGGGTGGGTGCGGCGTGAAGAGTTTGATTGGCTCCGGGGGACCCGCCAGAGCCCCGGGCGATCTCTTTTGACAGTCTGATAGAGACATCACGGCGCTCTCCCAGGAGCTGCCACCAGGGGTCCGTTTCAAAGTGAGGGGGAGTGGAGGTGACCTGCAGCCTCCTCAGACGAGAAGGAATCCCACACACACACACACACACACACACACACACACACACAAGCTTCCAGCCCTCTGCCTATACCAACTCCACAAGGGACTGAAGAGAGAGGGAGAGAGAACCGCTCACTAAAGGAGACCCAATCAAGCTCCGGCGAGAGGTGAAACCAATTAAACAATGCTAGCAGAAAAGCGCTAGTCATCAGGTTAGCGACTTGAAAGCTTGCCTTTAACTTTAAGTGGAAGTGAAGTGTTTTTCTTTTTTTGCTGCAGCAGAGGCATTCTTTAAAAAAAAAACCAGATTGGCTCAATAATGCACATGAAATGAAAAGCCGCCAATTACATACAATTACCTGTGGAAAAAAGATCAAGGACTTTATCATCATCAATTGGAGCTTTCAGTTATGGTCCAATACTGCATGGCTAAATTGCATGTTGCATACTGTATGTAGCATCAGTACTACAGAAAAGAAGAAGTGTAAAATGATAATCTGCTCCATTCATCCTTTCTTCGTAGGCAGCTAAAACTGTCATCTGCGCAGTTATCAGCAAGATAGAAATATCATCTGCATTACTAAAAAAACAATGACAAAGACATCGGCAGACAAAGGGTTTCAAGCAAAGTACTCTCACAACGGCCACTTGCTTTCACTGTAGTATACACACAGTCATATTTAAGAAATTATTTATCAATATATGTCCAACCCTTGGGATCCAGAACCCAAATCTCTACAGAAGACTAAGCAGGCAATATGGTCCCTGAAAGCATTTCAAATCCCTGGATGTTTCACAAGCTCACTAATGAACATCTCAACCACGCAGCAGTTAACACGGCTTGTATCATCCTTCTCTATTTCGTTGTTGTTGTGCTCGGCGTGGTACTGATGTCTTCATCAGCCTGTCAGGACGGATGCGCCTGCAGCTGTGGCAGGTCCCTCAAGAGCCTGTCGCACTCCTTGTTTCCATGGTAGTCCTTCAGGCAGCACCACGGGCAGGCTGTGTGCAAGGACCCCTACAACTTGTTTTCTTTTTTTTCCTCTCCTTTTTTTAAGCAGTCATTTCTCTGATTTGCAGCCCCAAAGCAGGCATCAAACCACCATGCACCAAACAGAGAGTGAGAGAGAATCTGCCACTTCTGTTGCGGGTCCCTGGCTTTTTCCCTTCTGGACGTGGTGCCAGTCGAAACTCATTTTAATAAGCCAGCTACTGTTTGGCTTATTACTGGCGCACAAGTGCTTTCATTAAGGCACAGTGACCCTCCCTTGCCATGTTCCCAGGTAGGAAGAAGAGGCAAACACTTCCTGTAAGCTTACAAGTGTCACATCATTTGGATTTCATCTGTTTTTCCCAGGTAGCCAGTGAAAACAAACAAGACCTGTCTGAGTTTAGAGTGTTGAGGCTGCTCAAGACTGCAGAGGTTAGGCTTGAGTCTGAGAGAGAACCATGACACCAATAAAGTGGAGAGACTTGCCTGAAATCAGTTGCTAATGAGATCCAAATGAAAGTCTCGAGTGGTTTTGCAACACCTTGGGATTGCAGTGCTAGCATAGCTGCCATCACCTGAGGAACCTTAAGCCTACATGCTAAGAATACCACTGCAGCCTAGGCGTTAATGAACTATACTGATATCCTATATGTCTTACATATTAACCATACAGAAACCATAAACTGACTATTCATTTAGTAAGGTATTTTGATAAGTTTTTGTTATGTTAACAGACTCAGTTGAAAATGAGGGAAAAAAAACACCTCTACAATAATGCTCATTTCTGCTAGCCTCCAATGGGATTCCAGTACTATGTTAGTGCTAAGCTAATGGCCATTGGCATGAACACATTTTGGCGATTTTAGATTAAACTTTGAGATTTGAAGATTGTAAAAGGCATTTCATATTTTATTTGAAGCATGTCACAGGCATATTAAGATATTTTACCTTGTAGCAGTTTTAAAGTCACTCTTTTCATAAACAGTCCTGGCACAGAGTTGCCACTGTTTTCTACATACTGACCAAAATGCCACTCCTATTCGCAATCAGTGATGTATCTTGGTGCACCAGAAGGCTTACAATCACATTTTTTTCCTCACAAAAATGATCCTATCCCACTGGAAATCAAAAAGTGATTGGCTGATTCCACTGTCACTTTCTAGTTTTATTATAATGTTTATATTCAAAATGAACTAAAAAATACAGACTTTTTTTTTTCAGAAAAATCTTTAGGCTTTCCCTGAGGGCTCCCCACTGTCTATCAGTATCACTGAAACTAAAAATTAGACACCAATACTACTACTACACCAATACCAGTATAGGCAACATAATTACAATAGGGCAGGCTTGATCATGAGTCTGAAAAAAGTAGGAATAAAGAACTGCCTTATATTATTTTCAGCCTGTGCTGTATGTAGATGAGGAAAGGCCTGACAGCGCTTAGTATAAAGGTGAAGATTAGTATCAAGCATTAGGGTGAAAATATTAATGAGGTAATGAGAAATCAAGACGGCAGATCAGCCCACGGAAAGTGAGCTCTGTTTTCAGAAGCTGTAGTTTGCGTGTTATTTATACAGAGGGAGTATCGCACTCATTGACACCCAGCCACAATTTCCTGCAATATATCAAGTGCGGAGGGGTAGCCTTTAAGAGCTTAAATTAAATCATTGGCCTTTAAAAGCATCTCTCTGAGGGGTCTGTCCGCATTAATAAATTCGTCTGATTCGGCTTTAATATTATTCCTAGTGCATTAGAATAAAGTGAACAGCTGGGATGGTGGCCAGTCTCGGGGGGGCACTGGCAAGGGCCAGGAGTGGTTCATTGTGCGTGTGCATGAGGGCGGGCAGGTGTGTGAGGGGCCTGGGCCGAGAGGTCTCTGCATTTACAGGTGCAGCCATGACAGGCTCAGCTCCAGGAGCAGAAAAGGCCAGGCTTTAGATGAAAGGAGCCAGGGGAGAGCGACTGACCACCACAGAAACAATGTCACCCCTTCCAAATGGCCGTGCCAGACAAGCTCGCAGTGCTGATAAGAAGCAGCAAGGGAATGTGGCCTGCTCTGTGTCTTTTTTTCTCCTCTCTCGTCCTGCTTTATCAGTGCAGGGAAGTACGTTAAAGAATGTTAATAGGAAAGGACAGTTCTCTCAGTGACAGGGAATAACAATAATCACAAAAATTAATGTGGGAAATAATCCTCTTTTGCTTTTTTATCTCCAGACAAACTGCCTTGAGTAAGCACCTTGAGATTTTTTTCCAAGAAGCACCGATATGGAGATAGAAACACAGAGGGTGGGGAGGGGGGAGGGGGGAGAGTGCGAAACCTTTGTTAACTATCAATTGTTGCCTCAATGGTCCGCGTTTAGCATGCGTGCACTCCGTCAGGCAACAATACACAGTATAATTTAATAGCATATTTCATTTTAATTAACAGTGATATAACAGTGCGACTTGCAGCCTCCTGAGGCCGGAGCACAATATTTGGTTTGATGAATCTGCCGGAGCCGCTCTCAGTCCCCACTCTCACCCCTGGGATTCAGGTATCATTAGAGACGAGCACAGAGCTGCTTTTTGTCTCACAGAAAGAGAGATTAAAACACACACACAAATTTTCCACAGTGAGTGGGTGACTGGAGAAGTGTTCAATATTAATGGCCTTTCATCAAGGACACAATTAGGACACCTCTATTTGACACCTTCTATAGTATGCGGATGAATATGTATAGCCAGTCACCAGAAATGAGCAACAGCAAAAAAAAAAAAAAAAATTACAAAGTGAGATCATGGGGATAGTAGTAGAAGAGTAGATAGGAGTGAGGAGGTGCGTGATGTGACAATCAAGGCCTGATCTATTTTGATCTGCACAGAATTTCAAAGAGGCAAGAGTGTTAAAAGTCCATCATAAGCCCACTTCATAACATACAGCCTAGGGCAAGAGGTATGCAAACACGCATTAGCATATGCATATGCAGTCCTGTGTTTGAAATTCCCACAGCCTTGTCTCTAGAAGAAATGAGCACAATGCACACACAAATGGTGTGTTCTTGCGCCCGCTCGCATGTGTGCATGCTCAGGCGCACCACCATATGTTACAATCTATTTTTTTTTAAACAATTTATGTGAATATACAGAATGCCTGGAAGAACCTTTTGACCTAATGTCAATGCAACATAAAGCTTGCACCTGCTGTTTCTTTGCTAACCGTAATTCTTAGCATTTATAAATGTAACCATAATATGGATGTCCTATAATGTTCCTCATTATGGTCCAGCTTGTCATTAAGTTACTTTACAGAATCATGTGTACGACACACATTCGGAGGATCAGAGTGGTCATCATCTTTTGCCACTGATAATGCAGGCATGCTCGGGGCCTAGTTAGCCTCCATCACTCTCATTAACAAGACCTGCTAATTATGGCCCACATGAACTCTTCCCTAGATCCAAAGCATGCCACTGCGCTCATCCTAAATGAACATACCACCAAAGCAGGAAGGGGGGCTATAATTGCATGAAAAAGCTCCAGATTCAGATTAATTAGATAGGGTCTTGCAATGTAACCACTTTGCTCTATGATCATGACTTAAAGCGCCCAGTGGTGGAGATGCTAAAACACTGTTTGTTTTACTCGTAGAGTCTACGATGTCAGCCACCAGGGCCCAATTAGCCAGCGACTGAAGCCTGCGTTAGATTCTCCTCTTTAGCTTTGACAGTGCGGAGAGGCCCACGTGGTCATATCTCCCCACTGACCGCTCTGCTGAAACCTCAACATGCTTCGCTTTACCATAGCTCGATAGGCTTGCATGCCACAAAGTCATACCACGAAAAGTTTCAGAGAAGGATGACAGGTAGGGCAGGACTGAGTACGGTTTGTTCACTACACCAAGGTAAGAAAGATTGTAAAAGCATCCGGATGACTACCTTGTAGAAGCCTAAATATAAGCTAGTATAGATGTCAGGCATAATTTTGCTCCTTAAAAGAAAACAGTATTTTTCTACCTAACTTTACACTGCAGTATCTGTAGTGTCTGAGCTCCACAGACAAAAAATGACCTGCAAAAAACACAAAACCCATTGATTTGAAACAATTGTAATAGAAGCCAAAGGTGCCAGGTGCCTCAGCTAATTTATCAGAGCTTTTATAAAGCATTTAGTACACAGTTATTACACAATGCCAAACACACAAACTACACACAAAGTCTCTGACAAGTCATTTTCATTCCAGCAAACAGCTATACTAAATTCTTCACAAAACTATGAGCAGAGTCTGAGAACCATCTACACAATATTCCTCACACTTGGTAAAATTCAACCGTGTTGGAAAGAAAACTTCATGCAATTTTTGGCAAAGATTTCATATTTGTGTAACAGTATGATCTAATTGGAAGGCAGATTGTTACACTGCATTAAGTGCTACCATAAGCAACACACTGCTACTGAATACCTAGAGCTCCACAACGTCAAGCGAAATGTAATAACGCACATTACTGGATTTAAAAAAAAAAAATTGTGGAATGTCCACGGGTCTTTAGGCAGGCAGCAAGAGACCAATTAGCAAGTAGTTTGAGTGTGAAGGAGAGGTGTGTGAGCGAAAGGGGGGATGATGATGGCAGGAGGAGGAGGAGTCTGGACGTCAGACAGGCAGAGAAACAAAGGCATCATCTCGCATTGCTGTGCCCTCCTCTCCCCTCTCCTCGGCTGCACCAATTACTGCCTCCCCTGCTCAGGCATCAGTATGCAACCAGCCGCGCTCTCCACAGCTCTTGCCCCAGGCCACTGAATACGTTACCTCCGCTATGGGGGTGAGGGGCTCCGGGGCACTGCGCCCCATAAACCCCTGGATAATTTGGGATTTCTGCTCTCCACTGGAGGGGGGGGGCTTGGCAGGGGGAAGAAACAAATAAAGAGACACAGAGAAATAACAAAAAAAGGTCTACCTCCAGATCTACTGATTTATTGATTTGCTCATTCTTTCATTTGATGTTATTTGTAAATTGTCATTGAGCCAGCTTAATCCGCTCCCTCCATGGCTCAACTTTGCCCAACACAGCTGAAACAGGTAGAGGAGTCAGCACTGCATGATAACTAGGTTCCATAGCGTATGATCTATGAAAAAAGGGGTTTATGGAAGAGGAGAAAGTCTCCTGAATGTAAAATCTGAATGGCTGAACAAAGCTGAGACAGTTTTAATCAGTATGGAACAATGTCATGTGGACATTTGAATTTCTAT
This sequence comes from Colossoma macropomum, assembly GCF_904425465.1. Lineage (NCBI taxonomy): Eukaryota > Metazoa > Chordata > Actinopteri > Characiformes > Serrasalmidae > Colossoma > Colossoma macropomum. The sequence goes on along the minus strand of NW_023495267.1, from coordinate 3,487,872 downwards.
TTGCCAACCCATAAAAAAGATATTGCTCAGTAAAGCCTTGAGAAAGACTCTCAAATACCATATCCCAGCAGAAAGGCCATTTCTTCAATCTATATGGCAAATTTGGTTTAATAGCAAATCAGTTTATACATAGACTTCTTCCATCATTGCCAGCTCGAGGTATAACAAGGCTACAGTATATTAGTTAAAAATTTCCAGTGTCCTATAAATCAGTCCAATCAAGCTTATAAATATATCTATTAGGGCTACAGCCAACAATTATTAGTATCACTGATTTAACTATTGCTCAATTACTTGACTAGTTTGCCAATTAAATATTTATATCTTCTGTGGTTTGCTATCACTTTGCCCTGGTCAGAATGCTTCTATCATTCAAAGTTTCATCTGAAGCCATAATGCCCGTCGTGCTTCCTGTAACGTACTGCAATATGTCAAAACGACCATTTGCATCAAACAAGTGTTACGGAGCATTACAGACCTCTTTTGTTGAATAAATGACACGTTGACATGTTAATGACTAATCGACTTGTTTTCCTAATGTCTACCAAGAAGTAACTGCTTGGCTACAAGGCAGTAAGAAAGACGCTGCTTTACATGTTCTATATGTAAAAGTCTACACCATAACTTTGAACGTATGTTAAAAAAACAGAGCTACCTCCCACGCTGCGGCCTCAAAGCATGTCCGAGCCTCTGCCCACTCCGCAGGCCAGCAGTTGCACGCTACAGTTCACATCCTCCACGGCCTTGCACTAACAGGCTGCGGGATGCAATGCGACGCAACGGAAGGGAAAACAGAGCAAGAAACAAACACTTTCCACTTCAGTGTGCTGCCTGGCCAAGTTAGCAGCCGTTTGGAGAAGAAGGAATGGGAGGAAGAGAGAAAGGAATGGCTCGGAGCGCTTAGTCAGATTAAGCTCATGTTGCACCCAAAACATTTTATTTATGAGCTGCTGACATTAATGCTTCTTTAATATGCCTCTGTTTCCCCCCCAAAAAACAGTCAGAGTAATTGATTGTTACATTAGTTAATGTAGCGGCGAATCAATTATCCAAAGTGTCAGTCTTCGCTGGAGAAACAAGCTGCGAGAAAAGCAGTGGTAGACACCAAACGTAATAGAGCCATAGGGAGGAATTATGAGACTATTAAGAAGACAGTGCTGTTACTCTTGGCTTCTTGAGGAGTTTTCGTCTTTGTGAGCACTTCTGGGTTACCAGCTGGCGAAGCACAAACCAGGGAGAGTAAATCAACTGGCCAAGAAATCTCATGTTGGGAGATCTTCAAGTAAAGCAATTAATTGATGAGGTAATGTGAGGTGAGGTAATCCACTCTGAATGATTAAACCTCTCACGTGACATGATTCATAATGGCACACTATGATGGGGAAGATGGTTTAAAATAAGCTCTCCAGTATGGAAGTGTCTCAGTTTCTCAGCATTAACTGTATACACATAAACATTACATGCTGTGACATGCAAATGATATACAATAATAATTAAATGAAGTTCATTCAATTCTTATCAAGCAAAAATTTCATGTTTCTGCAGTAGCTACTCTTGTAAATCATCACTGTGTAACAACCACCTGAGCAAAATTTTTAAATGTGCAGTCAGTTTACATTCTCCCAAATGAATTTGCGCAGAACTGTTGCAAATTTGTACAATATGGACCTGAGATTGAAAAGTGTATGATAAAGTAATGATGCAGGCATAGAAGCAGCATTGTGTGCAACTGTGTGGTTTCAACATAAAACCTCTGAATGCTCCAGAGAGACGAGCAAATTAACGTAGCATCTTCAATTATATTATGATCATTTTCTTAAAATGATAGTTAAGCAAACAGTAAAATTTACACAGTTGTATTTTTGCCCAATTGTTATATCATTTTACTCACTGCCAATTCCACCTGCTAACTAGATCTCCCCTTATCACATGATGCTACCACCTGCAAGAGTGAAGGCTAGCACACGCTCCCTCCGAGACGCAAGTCATCCACTGCATCTATATGAACTGATGCAAACATGTTACTGGGGGGTCTCGAGGGTTTAACTTGCAATTTTCAGTCAACAGGGCCAACGCTTAGATAGCTGTGCTACCTAGGAGCCCCACAATTTAAACCCAAAATTGGTCTGTAAACACATTTGGTGTATAAGGTTTACTCCTGTTCTTCAGTTTTGCATTGCTGCTGCAAGTCCAATGAAGCCAATAAGCAATGGAAACTTTTTAACTTGACATGGCCTGAAACAAGGCATGCAATTTGCACAGTGCTAACTGGGTACATTACTTTTAACTACATTAGCCTGGCAGCTCCAGTGTAAAATTGAACAGATCAACTTATCAAGCATATCTTAGCTGATTGACAGTATTTGGGGTAAGAGAAAAACTATGTAAATCAGATTTGTTGCAGAAATGTTGCTTTCATTGGTTATAAATCCATCACGGAATGATTTTCAATGGTGCGCGCAGTGTTGCTCACAGCACTGGTTTGTGCCGAGACTTGAGGGAGTTTTTTTTTCCCCCTCTGTGGAGGGGCACCTGCTCCTCAAAGCCTGCCTCCTTAATCACTCTCATCTGGAGCCCCCCTGCTGCTTCACTAACCTGGACTTACTTTAGAAAGCATATCTGCCTGTCACATCCTCACACGCTCCTTTCTAATTCAGCCCAGATGTGACGTTCTCCCGCTCGTCTGCTCTGTTTTTCCTCATTCTCTCATTCTCCCTCGCTCTCTGCCCACCTGCTTGGTGACCTGGGGACCCTGCGCCTGGGCTTCCATTTGATTCGCCTTCTCCAAAGTGAAAGGGCTGTTCTTTAGCCCACCGCGCTGGTTCATTCTGCGCCCCGTGTTGCCTGCAGGGCCTGTGCTCGGTGAAAATCTCAGTCGCGAGCCTGCGCCGCTTTTGTCCCGCCATCAGCAGCCTCACAGCACACCTCCCATGTAGATGGCTGAGGACCAGGGATTCATGCAAGCGTGGCTTGCACCCCAGCCCCCCCCCACACACACACACACACAAACAGCCTGTTGAATGTTTGAGGAATCCTAGTTTTTCAAAATGTTTTTAAAACACAACTGGTTGCAATAACATACATTAAATATCTTAAAGACTACTTACAGGCTAATTACTTACTATGTATATCACTTTGTGAAACATTTGTGACAATAGCCTGAGAATAATGTGAGACCTCACATTTCATCCCCTTGCTGTGATGTCAGCACTCATAAACACTCAAACAGTTCAGATGTTAAAAAGTGAAAAGATTTTTAAAACATGCTTTTAACAATATAACAAAACGTACTTTAGTCATACCAAGAAACACACTCTAATTATCATGAGGCTGAGTGCAAAATATATCCAAGGTACAGTAGTTATGTATTAGTACACAGCTGTTCCATGTTAACAGAATGTTTTGCGGCTCTTTTTCCTCATTTAATTGAAAAATAACAGCAAGAAAATTCAAAAGAGGGCAAGGGGTCCTCAAACTTTTGACATCAAGTGCCTGCCAGCACTTCCTACAATAGTTTGCAGTGTTTTTCTGATGGTCTTTTCTTTATTGGACAAATGGACATGAGGCATTTTTGATGAATTGCAGCTGATAGCAGGAAAATGACATTGGTAATACTATAAAAAGATCGCCAAACTCTCTATTGAATTGAAGTGGAGTCCTTTTGTCTTCAGTCAATGGGCACCCAAAGAAAAGTCACTGTTGGACATGGGGACATTGCCCGCTACTGGCTGGCAGAAACATCTTAGCTTTAATTGGATTGGTCCAGTTTGGACATGGACTGTCTGATGGACTGGCCTACATCTCTCAGGACTGGCTTGTGTGTGCGTGCGTGTGCGCATGTGTGTGTCCTCCTCCATTGGACAGGCCTGGGTAAATAATCTCTCCTTGCTAAAACGCTAGCTGTTAATTGTGTTTGGTGTTTTTTCCCCCTCTTCTCTCCCCCTCCATTTAATTACGACGCCGCCTCTGCGCCTCGGCTTGGAGAACGCACTCCGCCAGGGCCTGAGCAGGTCCCTCTTACCCGCAGAGCTGTGCTGACAAGAGCTGTCAGTCAAAGTTAAAGAGCTCTCTGCGCTTCCCTTCGGCTGGCCGCTGCGATATTCCCTTTTGTCAGTTTATAAGCGCACACAATTTGAGAAATCCACAGCTTAACCAGGTAGGCAAGCAGCCCCAGACTGTCAGAGGGAATTAAGAGCATGGCGTGTGTAGGCCGCCTCACTATCTGCGAGGTGCTTTACGGGGAGCTCACGGCTGCTCTTTTGCGCCCGATAAGGGCTCCTACTTTTGGGACCTGCGCTGGGGTAAGAGTCCCTGGCTGATATGAGCTGGCTTTGCTGCTGTTATTACAATTATCACCGAAATTACCAGCATCATTATGGTTGGAGGCTGATTTCTCCTATGCGGGAGGGGTCAGCAAGCGCTTAAGAAGGGCATAGAGAGATGTTCTGCAGCCAAAATAACCTGAAAGACTATGTGCACGCGTGTACAAATATGAACATAATTAAGGGCATGCTGATGCTTCTTTTGAGCTTCCATAAACCACTTGTCCCTCTCATCAACCCAGCTTTGTTCGCCACTTCAGAACACAAACGCCAGTCAGAGGGAGACACACAGAAGAATTAATCAATGAAGAACAGCACATCTCCATATAATTCACATTTTTATATCCTCTATACATTTCTTACAGAGCTGTGTCATGGGAAGAATTAGGCTAAGATAATAGTAGAGTGCAGGCCTAACACTAAAGGGGAGCCTCCATTGTTATTTTCTCATACTTGACCTAGAGGCGCATTCAAGCAGCGTAGAAACAAAAGGCCATAAAATGGAGCGCATAATCAAGTAACCCAATCAAATATGAGCTTACTGGTGTGGCCAGGCAGGGCCAAGGTGGGTCCCTGATCAAGCCGACAGGGTGGAGGGGTGTGGGGAGAGGCGCCGGCAGCCATACACAGTGGAAAACGGGTCAGGGAGTCAGGGTCAGTAAGCACTGCTGTGCTATAGAGCGCCACTGACAGCACATAGAGAAGAGGAGCACATATAGCAATAGCTAGAGTTATTCAGCCACTGTGTTTCACACTTCAGCGATACTTGTTACGGTACGACAATAAAAGCAGTAGTTGTGGGAAGTTGGAATTCTGACAGTAGATTTTTGGGTATAGTGACTTTAAATAAGTTTTGAGAAATAACTAATTATTTAAATAAGTTTCAATGGTTTTTAAATAGTTCTATTTAGATTACTGTTCATCATATCATGGTGCAATCAACTTAATGTACTTCAGAAAAGACTTTATGCATACATAATTTCTGAATAAATAATAAATAAATAATCAAAGAAATCAAGAAACTTCCCGAAATGAAATGCTGAACAGTTCACTAGAAGATGACTAAAACGGCAACCCTGACTGGGTCTTTTCAAATAATAACCTTCAACGACAATATTAACATAGAAAAATGTTAAAAAGAAGCGGGTATGCAGCATCCAAAAACTGGATGACATTAATGACCAAACAGCCAAATTTCTAAGATTTTAAGAATATTTTTTCTTCACCTGCTGAATCTGATAACCCACAAATTCAACCTTCGCACTTGCTAGATATGTGCCTGTACAAAAAAGCCGTCACAAAAAAACAGAACAGAGATACCAAGCAGCGTTGGCAACCTAGCAACCCTCACACACAGACAGGATATGGACAGGCACTTTGAGGGAATTCAATTGACTTGTCATCCACTGTGGAAGACTGAAGCACACAGGCATCTGAGGTGACTTAACAGTGTTAACACATGCCGAAGCTGACCACAGCAACATGGGAAAAAGGGGCTCTCAGGATTATAATAATCACTGAGGAAAAAAACAGTATCACTTTTCTGCCTTCAGTCCAGTTTGTCGGAAGATCTTATTCAGTATAAGTGATAAAAAGCAAAGACTATGGGATATATTTTGTCTGATTTTGTAGCTGAGGATCCTACATTGTAGCTTAAGATGACTTAAATGTGCATGCCAAAGTGTGCATGCAAATAATATTTAGGCTAATGTCCAGGAGTATACTACAAACAAATTCAAATGGTCAACAGTTGTGCGAAGAGAAAAGAAGATTTGATAAAGCCATCAAAAGTTTGACAGTTCCTTCAATACCTGGACAGCTGGATGTGAGCTGCGGGGCTGCTCGTCAGGGCGATCTAAAATAGATGAGTAAATAAATAAAGGAGTGACGGTGGAGCAGCAGTAAGGATGAGATGTGCGTAGGTGGCCTGGCCAAGACTTCCTCACAGCCACTGCTCAGGCCGTGGGAGGAGAAAGATCTGGAAACATACTTTGGCTTTTTTCCCTCTCTCTCCCATCTCTGTCCTCTAGCTACAACAACATACTGAAGACTTTTTCAAACTTATTACAGGCCTGATGAGCTGACCACATCCTTGGAAGACTCCGCTAGATAAATAACTGAATTCTCAATAGTCCTCTGTCTTCTGCAGCTGTTCTCCCCTCTCATCAATCTATTTATTTTCCTGATATCGAGAGGCTAATGAAAATGTCCTTTCATCAATAAGCACAACCTGAGAAAATGAGGCAAACAAGTGTCCGTTGTTGTGTTTCCTGCAGTTATTCAGTATAGTACATTAATGTAAATTTATTTGGTGGCTACACACAAATATTTTCAGTCAAAAAATGTGTCTTGATAAAAAAAACAAAAAAACAAAAAACAAGAAGTCACTGATCGCTAGTTTCTCCATTTTCTTCCTACTTTCAACATTTTATATCATATTTCTGTAAACATCAGGCTGACCCCACAAAAGCAGTTAAACTAGACTTAGAGATTGATGCCTCATTTGGTTTCTGACCATAGGTGGCAGTGTGTCCCCACAAAAGGAGCCTCCTGCGTTTGCATGCACCGCTTGGCAGAGCAGGAATGAGCTTCCTTCTCAGATTTAATTAGACAGAAACAGATACTTACATGTTCAGTCTTCAGCTGCCATCCCTTCATTTCTTGCCCTCGTCGCAGGGAAGAAAAAGCTTATCCTTTTGTAACTTTTAAAGCAATCAAAGAAAATGAAGTTACTCGTTCTGTGGGAAAAGTCAAGTGCTAAGATGGCATTTCACACCTCTGATGAATAATAATGGGAATTAGGATGGGGAAAACCTATGGTAAGAAATTCATAAAATCATAAAGAGAAAATTAAAAAATATATCCACAACATTTTCCACCTGAAAAATATTTCTGATGAAAAAAGAAAAGAGCTTAATAGAACTGATACATCCAAGTCAAGAAAACAAAGGCATATCAAACGGTGCCCATATCAGAAGTGTATGACCTACATCTAACAGAAAATATCATTAACAGTTCTCTTGACCCCACATAACTTCTCACTCTGAAGTTCATAAGGGTGTCCCTGAAAAACCACTGGGTTCACCCACAGGTTAAACTTGTTCTGCGAGCTCATGCTGGCATAATTGTGAATTACGCACCACTGGTTTATACGTAGGACCTGGCACAGTAAAAGGAAACGGACGGGATGTTGTGCTATGCTAAAGCAAACATAAAAATCTCACAGCGCCTTTTTCACATGGTGTACGTGGGCTAAACAACGCACTGCGGATATGGGAGTGAGAGAGAGAAGGAGAGTGTGTGACTCTCAAGCTTGGCGTTACATTAACCCACACATGCTTATTAAAGGCATAAGTCCACTTAAATGTAAATTAAAAACTAGTCAGCAAAGGTCTAGCTAATGAAGTCAGACAATCTATAGCACACATGTCTTTGGAAAGGTGCACCAAATATAGCTCATAATCCATGACAGAGGCTTAAGCTTTGAGTTTCTTCCAGAGGTCCCAGGCTTCTTATTCTATTTAGATGGACAACAGGGAGGACGAGCAGACAGGACCAGGCTACGGTCTTCCTCTTTCCACATTAATTAAAGAAAGGATCAATTAACAGCACTGAAACCCATGGCGGCATACTGACTAGCTGATAGTCCAATCAAGCCTTGAAATGCAGAGCAGTTGGCATGTCTGGTGTTCCTCTCTCTCTCCCTCTCTCTCTTTTTTATCTCCCCAAACTTAATTGCAATTTTCCAGAGTAGAATGACGTGATGGAAACGAGCGGGAGGAATTAGCATCATATGAATAACTATTTACATGCTATTGACAAAACACTCACATTTGTTCATTTGTGATTTTGGCATTAAAGTGTGTCCGGCGCAGCGTTCAGTGCGTGCAAAAGGAAATATTATGCGAGGCAGACAGGGCCTCTTCATTTCTCCGGCTATTCTTCTCCCCCCTTTTACATCTTCATGCCCACCTTTATCATGGAAATTTGGGACAGAGGCTATTACACACATCAGCAGCAGCTTCTGCTGAGTCGCCAAACATCCTGGCCGAGGACAATTTGTCCCCCACCAACCAATCACGCCGCTCACATGAGGCCACAATATGGGGAATATATTTGCATATTATGACTTGATATTCATAGCCTTTATTAAAACACCTCCTATATACAATATGAAAATGATAACCTTCACATCTGTAAAGAGGAGGAACTGATTAAAAAATATATACGGAAACCATCTGGAAGGCATGGGAAAAAAAGTGCAAAAGTCAAACATAACTGGTGCATATTAATTCATACACTGGCAGCCAATGATTTGTCTCAAAATAAAAAAGGAAATGCTTGTTTAGCTTCCAATTATATAGATTGATGTCAGGGCTGATTTGACTGATTTGACTTCAGGCTGTGAGGTTCTGGAGACCTCTGGGGCCAACAGATGCTACTGTATCTAACTGTAACGAGCTGGCTGCCTAATGGAAACGATTACGACGATCAGAGTTTCACTCTGGCCACGTCGGCTGGACATTAGCATAACGCACCATGCGCCAGTGTGGTCCGCAGAATATGTAGCCATATTTGTTTGTTTTTAATAATTCATCCAGCTATTATAACAATATTAGCAAAGATTAAACAGAGTGGCGTTGCTCATTACTTTGGGAACACAGCACACCGAAAGCTCATTTCCTGCAGAGGAAGACTGCCTGACCCCGATTGACCTTCTGATATTCCTATTACCAAGTCCCAGTGTTTAAGGCTCAGCTGCCGCACACACAAATCACTTACAACAGCAGCTTTTAAAAATTATGATGTTTCTTTCTTCCATCCCAAAACATAAGCAAGGAGGTCAGCAGGGAGAAATGATATAAATACTAATCAAAGTTACGGGGCGCTCTGCTTCTCCACTGCTTTAAGCATAAGAACTTTATTCCGACAGATGGGGAAGAACCAAAGTACTATCAAAATCCCTTTTTTATATAGTTTTGAACAGCAGACTTTGACTAAAAAGTTCTTATCATCAGAGGGATTTGTATCATCTGCGTCTTGGCGAATATTCGGTGCAGATCATGCTTTTAAAGCAGTGTCAAAAAGGTAGCCTTACTTTGAGGGATGTGACTAATTTATTTAATCCGTTTCCTTCTGAACGCCTTTCCCTGGGGTATCCAATCCACCTGTCACTTATGCTCAGCACAATCATTTCAGTCTGTTGCTAAACCCACATACAGTAATGTAATGTAAAAATAATAGTATGTTCTAATGATTCAGGCTCCATAATTTGGCAGCTCTAGAAAAGCAGTCAGAGACATGACAGAGACTGCTTTGCTTACAGTGCTCAATACAAAGAGATGAACAGAAACTAGAAAAATCAAAGGCTACTGACAGTGGGAGGAGATTCACAGTGTGCAAGTAATTCAAATCTTAACTGATCATTCCCTGCACAATTAAGAAAGCCAAGTCACGGTAGGACAGCAATTTGGCAAAATATGTATTAACATACTTTATTTAACACTGAAAACAGTATATAAAGTATGCTGCACTATGTCCAATTAAACAGTACCAAATATGTTCTATTTTAATAAAACATGCAGCTGTCAGTGTTTAAGTACTGATGATATCCAGGATATACTCAGAAAAATATACCGTGATTGTAATTTATCAGGACAATAATAATAATTCTAAAATATTGTCATATTGCCCACCCCTAGATAGAACTGTGATTTAAAGGAGTGGTTCACACAGTATTCACAAATCACTTCCTTACACAAATGTCAGTCAAGCAAAAGAGATTTAGCGTCTGAAGTTTCCTTCTTGTTTGGTTTTACACTTCAACCACAGGGCTAATGTGGCTAACAAGTAATGACAGCTTATGTACAACAATTAGTATCACTTATCTGCTCATCTAAATCATCACACACTTGCCTCAAGCTGATGAGTAATCTCAAACAGACTTGCTTATGTAGTTTCTGAAAAAGTATAGTAGTGTTAGCTATAAAAATGGACAAAACTATGTCCCATAGCTAAAACAGAACTAGCAGTCACTGTACAGCCTGATTTGTTTTCGTAAAAGGTAAAGTAATAATTGGGTAAATATGATTTTTCCTACTGTCCATTTAAGTCTCAAGTATTAGTCGTTCACAGGAGCTGGGAAACATATAGGCAAGGTCTTCTTTGCACACAATTGGTAAGCCGGCAGTGACAACTAGTCTATGAAAGAGGGGAAACTTGAAAGCAGTAACCAATATTAGATCCATCATTTGCCTCTTTCTTCATATTCTCCCTCTGTCGCTCTTTTCTCTCTCCCTCCTTGGAACTGTTGACAGATGTCACTGCAGCATAATGTGTGCTAAAAATATTACAAATAATCGCCAGAAATTATAAATAGGGCCATCATTTCTGACTGAGTGATTTATGAGTGTGTGTGAAAATCGTTTTTGATCCAGACATTTACATGGAATTTTTTATACACCCCTGCAAACCAAAGGCGCTGTCAATGAATTTGGTGCAATGAGAGGTGGTGGAGGGGCTGCTTTCACAAGCAACACACACAAATGCGCACAAGCACACACAGCAGACAGGCTAAGACACTCTAATGGGTTTGTGGAAGGACTACTGTCTGTGGCAAAGCTGGACCATTTCGAGTCATTTGTTTCAAAATGGTAACATAATGCAATAATGTTTTGGAGCGCTTGTTTTGATTGGGAAAAGGATACCCACTAAAGCCGCGGTTACGATGTGAGAACATAATACTAGAGTCTATCATCTGAAGGAGCTAACAGGGTCTCAGTTTCAACTCTTTCGGAAATCAGATTAGCTGGCCAGACAGCCAATTTGTGTTTTTGTTTAGTCACATGTAGAAGCTGCTCTGTAGACAGCTGTGAGGCAATGGAGGGGGGGTAGATAAACTCAGTCCTCTTAAGCCGTAATACACGCCTCTCAAATTCTGACCCACAGCAAGACACAAGAAAATCCTCCATGTAACCGGCAACGTCTACCAAACGTTGACTTCTTTAAATGCTTTTGACTTGTTTGCTAAAGATATTCAGGATGAAGAATGAATGTGGTTTGTTGTGAAAGAGACCAGATTAAGGTGAGTCTCTACTTTCTTAACAGCTAAATCATATCAAATGGACTATCGACAGCTCCCTGTCAATGACGGACCCCTCTGAGGATTAGCTGTTTGCAGATTGACTGATTGACTGTTTTTTAATGGACACATAATTGGTGACAAAGACCTTCCAATGGAGTATCATTTGCCAGACATTTGTGATAATTCACAGCCTGTTTAATTTTCCATTGGAAACAGTCCCAATGAGAGGGCTATAGAGCTGAACATATACGAGTGACAGGCAGTCCAGAGATTTGACAGGTTCTTGGTTCACATTAGAATGACACTCTAAGGGTAAATTTGTACTTTTCTTACAACGTAACCACAGCCCTTATGTGACATTTAAATATATGATCATATTACATAATCACAAACAGAGCTCTTGTGACTTTCTTGTGATTTATCATACATATTATACATTATATATTATAATGTATACATATGTAATCATAAGGATGTTTTCAAATCAGTGATGGAAAACTTTAACTCTTGTAAAATTGTACAAGAATTTCCCATCAGTTTACATCAAACACAGGCAAAATTATTCCCACTGATAACCACAATGTTTAAAAAGTAGCAGAGTTGGTAAGGGAAAATAAACACTTCAGAAGCTTGGCGGAAAGGCTTAGCGTTCCAAAGCAGCTGTTTGGAGGACAATTTTTAACATCTATTAATGCCGAATTACTCCAATTACAAGCTTTCTTTACACCCAGGCCCCCTTGCTTCGCCCGTGTGAGATGGCGCCCACCTCCGGGAGCCAATCACAGCCAGCCCCAGCCACCGGCAGCAGATGTAAGCAATTTACTTCTGATTTCTTCATATTCAGTGTGAGACGAGCTCCTGATGACCCGCGACCCCAGAGCCTGCAGGATTCTAACCCTATCAAATTAAAGCTCTCTGCTCACTTATCCCCCAGCGCTCCTCTGCTGCTAAGCAGCCATCCCGCTGCATAGCAACGCCGGGCCGGGCGTGCTGCCTCATACGCCCTGCCTCATCAGCTGCTATTAGGGAAAATATACAGTGCTCTAATTGGATGAGATTCAGCTAAGGAAGTGCAGTTAAAGGTCGCAGAGCCACCGTGTGTCTCCTGCTCTTCAGAATAATTTTGCGGTGTCCTCCGTCTTCGGCAGCTGTTAAACAATAGGGCCAAAGTTGCAATCTCTCTCGCTCGCGTGTTCACTCTCTCTCCCTTGGCGTCTGTCTCTCAGTGCGCTCCTGAAGGAAACGGCGGTGGCCGTGATGAAAGGAGAGAGCTGAGAATCATGTAAACAAGATGGCGGGGCCCTGACTGTTGTTGTGGCTCTCGGCTGCTCAGAGCGGCCGGGCGCTCGTGCCACGGCCTTGTCGTTATCCAATTTCATACATTTGCAGATGATTCATAGGGCCGTATCCTTTCTCTAATCAGGCATCCTTTTGTTGTAAATCCTTCCTCTATGGTGTCACTCCTCAAGGCTAACTCCTTCCAAGGCATTTTCATATTTCTGATTAAACTAGCAGTTTCAGAGGGCAACAGAGGAGCTTGACGCTTGTAATGGAGCACACACAAAAAGTGGAAGAATGTAGGGTATAGGGCGAAGGCAGTATTTGGTTTAAAACAGTTTCCCCAGGCATGTAAATGGGAGAAAGTAAGCAGGGTCCTTCATAATGGCTGTTCTGGAGACAAAATCACCTGGGACATTACCATTGATTTTCCTTAGCTTCTCGTTCGGATAATAGCTTATCCCCATGGTTTCAGGGGGGACAAATATTTTCATTCTGCTCAATTCCCTCTTAAAAAGGCCACGGAAAAAAGGAAATCAATATGTTTTTCACTGAGGCTGCACAGAAATGTACATGGCTAAACTTTGATTATTTCATTACACTGTCTTACAGTAATTGTATTTTTCTTCATTTCCAGTGAGCACATTATAAGGGCTCTTGGCGAGCTTATCGAGCCGCTCAATGTTACGAATGCAAGCGCGACCGCTATTGAAAAAGACGCCGTAATGCAAATGTTTAAAGAAATAATAGCGAGCAAAAGAGCACCGCAAAACCTAATACTGAACATTATTCACTTACACTAAAGGGCCTGAAACAAATGCAACCTTGTACTTTTTTTATTCATGTTCAATCTCCATATGCTTCAATGTGCTTGGGCTTGGGAAAAGAAAAAAAAATAAAAATAAAGCATGCTCGCTTAAGGGGGCAATCAGCCCTAGTAAATGCCCCAGTTGTGTGTGGACTCATTGAGGAGTGGGGGGCTTTAGAGTCTCGCTGTCAGCCAATTTTACAGCTGGAAGGGCAGGGGCCTCTGGAGCTGCTCGGCTGAACTGAGGGGCATTGACGGAGTGGGCCGCACCCGGCCTCCCACGGCCTCTCCCACCTTTTGTCCCCTTGTGAAAAGCCCCCGGCCGCCCTGCAACGCTTCACTTACCGCTCTGTGTTTGTGGTCGGAAAGGAGAGAGAGAGGGGAAAAAAAGAAACCTGATTAAAGTAGGCGAGACACATACACGAATGGACATACATCCTCCCACCAACACACACAAACACAGGCTAAGCCTATCAATGACTCCCGCCCAACTCCCAGAAGATACAGTATTTGCCCTTGCAGCGCAGGAGCTGCAGGAGAATGTGGCCATCCATTGATCTATGCTTGATAAAGCCCTCGGTGTGGCGTGCACGCCGCCTTATGTGCTTCATTCCGCTCAGCCGGGTCCATTTTGGAAAGCCATGCCTGAGCTAATGTGGGCTCGGCTGCGCCAGGCACGGCCTCTGGGATTTGGCCTAAGTGCTGTTCTGCCCCGACGCCGTGCTCAGAAAGTCCGAGGCCACGGGCAGCAATGCTCACGTCCTCTCCTCTCTTTAACCAAACCAGAGGAAGAAAGATGGAGAAGAACAAACTTTTCTTTAGCTACCTATCACTGTAGATTTCCACAGGTGCCTAAGTTCTAATGCAATACAATTACAATAGAATTATTCCAGTCACTCCTCAATAAAGTGAACAAATGATACACCCTGATAGTGAGTTTGAAACAAAAAAAGATTAAGTTTGAAAGTTTTCACCTATAAAATGTTAATGTTAACACTATTATGTAATCCTCAGGTAGAATCAATGGGAGCAGTTTATTCAATACTAAACATTTTCATGCTTAAATAATTGTGTCATTGTAGGTAATGGTGCATTAAGTTGTTAAATTTTCACATAGGTTCACATATACCTCTTTTTGGAACATTTAATACCACAACATAGTCCCAAAAGTAATTCCAAAATATATTAAAAGCAGTATATTAAAAGCCACTAATTAACTGAATTTTTTTTTTTGAACATACATTACAAAAACAAATAAAGGAAACAATGCAGAAGTAGGATCAACAGACAGCCTTCACTGTATTTTTTGATGCATTAACTGTTTATGTTTTAAAGTAAATATAAATAGAAAATCATAATGTATAGTAGTTTGACAGGTAGGGGATAATTTATTACTCTAATATAGGGTGGCGTAAGTAAAGTTTGTTTATTTGTCACCTATGTGGCTGATGCTGATGTTTTTAGCATATATGTGTGTGTAGTGAAAAACATAGCATTGCTGGACTTTACCTATGATTCTGAGTCACTGTAGACATTTGTGGGAGTATGTATGCACACTCAACAGTGAACTGTATAATTTTGACAGTACAACTGGTATTAGCTACTAATTATCTGAAGCTAGGAAACAAATTAGCTAATCAGTCAATTTAGCTACTTAAATAATTTCATTCAATGAATAAGAAAAGCCAATTAAATCATTAATCACAACTATTTATATGACAATCATCGGTTAAAGTTTCCTGATCGCAACAGGCCTATGAACCATGTTTAATATGACCTGGACATGACAAACTAACAAGGTAAAGGTGGTCAATTTTGATTTCAAGATGCCTTAACGTCCTATGGGAAAATAGTACTTTTATTGACATAATGGCTCTAACCTGCATTTACTGAAATGCTGTTTGCAACACAGCACCTGTATGTGTACAGATCTTAAAGATGAGGGCCCCCGTGTGAATGCTGACGCTTCACTCCTGTCCGGCTGATGTGACAGATGCTCAGCTCGATTGGCACGACTCCTGCCGCATGTCACCTTTTGCATCTCGGTGCAGACGAGGTGACCCCTGCTGCTCCGCACCTTATAGGAGCTAACCCAATCGAAGGCACGTTTCTGCTGAGGGGGTGGAAGAGCAGCCCACAAAGAGAAGCAACCTCCGTAACCCCCGGTGACCTCCCTGTACCTGAAGCATGACCCTCATTTACAGGCAGGTCACCTCCGCGACAACTGCATTTACACAGGGTCAGCTTAAGATCCTCCGTCCTCAAAAAAACAGCCTGACCACAGGAGAGGTCTTAATTATGAAGGGCTCCCTGAGAGTCAGGCGTGGCCTGTGTATGGGCACCTTGTGAGAGCTAGGGCATGACCCTGATAGAGGAGAAATTACCGGTGTTTTTGAGCAGAGCTCATTGTGTTTAGCATGAAGTGCCAGAGTATGCACTGTTGCAAGCCAAGGTGTTTATTTAGATTCTCCATATTCATTTTGTGAGCTTATTAGTGTTGAAAGAGCAGCTGCTATTATGTTCGCTAAAAAAGAACCCAACTGATACCTTTTCTGTCCAGTACAATCAGCCAATATTAAGATTCCACAGATATATCGACATAGGTGGACAGCTTGCCTGTAAAGCACCAAGTGTCTTTTTAAGTGTTATATAAAAAAAACACATTCAGGAATTTGATTCTATTTCAAACAACCAAACAACTCAAAATCAAAACTAAGACTGAACAATTAAGCGTTTTGATATCAAAATCGCAATTTGAAAGAGTCAAGTCAACTTAAGTTAAATAACACATTTAAGCATCAGCTGAAGTGCTGCACAGCAAAATCATGTAAAACAAATACATATGAATCTAACAAAGTAAAAAGAGGGAAAAAAATTAAAACAGAGTTCAATTTAAAAATTGCAAGAGCTTAATTCTATCATCAACAATGTTGTCGTAAGATTTAAGTCCGGAAATGTAATTTGATACAACCATGCACCCAAACAAACACCCATGTGCTGTGTACATGACAACACAACCACAACTAACTGGCAGTCTGGCTCACTACATTCAGCGATCAAGGTTTGAGTCAGAAAAAGTGAATGTGCTGATCTTCTTGAGCAAAACTACAGGTCTGAACCTTAAGTTACAAAAATAATCTGAATTTAAACCACAGACCCAACATTAGAAAATCATAATTAGATATTTTCCACAACTCATTCAGACCTAGTCAGAACTGTTAAAGATTTGTGCATTGTGAAAGTTTGTTTATTTATTATATCTATTTAATATTAAGTTTTCAGGTGAAGTTGTAAGGATTGTAAGGACATTTTAGTAGCTTGCATTCAAGTAGCTTGGCTTCTACTGATATTATTTAAGTCTCGGCTGTTTGAAATTTGACAATTGCGAGCAAGAGTCATAATTGATAACTAACAGCTATATCTGTCAGCAAAGTACAGTTTGACTAAAACTACTGGTTTGACTATAATATTATAATGGCTGATGTCACTCAATGGAATCTGCAGATCGTTAAAATATTGCTTTCTGTGACAAATTTTGGAGCTGATCCCACCCAACAGTCTATACCATCATTTGTTTCACTCCCCTATTCATGTATTTCTCTAGGATTGAAGCTTTCTTGATACATCTCATTTCAAAAGCTATAGAGGGAAGACCGGATGAGCAGAGGCACCAATGTTAGTCTGTTCAAATATCCACATTATAATGACCATTATGTCAGCACTAAGCTATCAAAACATATTTGATCCAACATTGACAAAAACAAACTTTCTCTTATAAATTATAAGCTGGTAGCATCAGCCAACATTCCTCATATTTCTTTTGGGGGGTTGGACGCATTCTCTCCAGACACGGGGAGACAGGCACAGAGGAATGCATTGAGACGGACTGGCCCCTCTTGGCATACAGCTGTGCTGAAACAGAGCCCTTATTGCTGAGACATCTCAATAAAAGTGAAGATGAGGTCTTTTTTCTGCATTGACCCTCTGGCAACACTAAATGGCCCTAATAGGGGTGACATAATGCACCATTTTATAGTTAATCAAATTCCCACAGAGCTCAAGGACTGCAAAAGCAGCCTCTACAGTCCAAACTTGACAGATGTTGGCCAGTGTTCATTTGCTTCATATTAAATGGATATTGACTTATTATGCCAAGGAATTTCAACGTTCATTTCCATTGTTATTATATAAGCTTACAGTACAATTAAGGTTTATGTGTTATTGGGAAATGAGGGAACATTCGTGACAAGAGGAGAGAAAAGTGGAAACAGTTTCTACTATGACAGATGACTAATACTGACTAAGTGGTTAGGATTAATTGTTATATGTTTAAGGGATGGAACTAAGCTAATAATTAATAATAATTATTAAAGGCAGCCACAAAAAAAGTAGCAGTGGACTGTAAGAAATTGGTTGTTATTAGTTGATATTTTTAAACCAGATTATTGCTTGCAATTTATGCTAGGACCTGTGTTAAGCACATAAGAGAGAGAGAGAAGGAGAAAGAGAGAGAGAAAAATATCCTTAAGTTCTTAAAATATTCTTCTTCTCTGATAGTTCAATTAAATCTTTAAATCCTCAAATGAAACTTCTGATTGAAACTTGAGACTTCTTAAATCTGTGTTAGTTATTCTTATTTCAATGATGCTTTAGCAATTCTTTAGCTAAATATGATTGTCTTAATAAAGCTTAGTGACTTTAATTGAATTTAACTTGGAGAAAGTTAGAGATAGATAAATTGCAGTTTTTTTTTATGTGCTTAGTCTCAACTAAACTTAGTTTACTTATGTATTAGGTTTCAAACTAAATCTCTTTGTAATTGAAACTTAGACTTATTAAATGTTAGTTCTTATTTCAGTGATGCTTTGGCAATACTGTAGAAATGTTGTATAAATTGTACAAATATGACCATGCAAATGCAGCTTACTGACTGGGCTCAACTGCATAGGGGATTGGGAGTATGAGAGAGAGAAAGAGAGAGAGAGAGAGACAGAGAGAGAGAGAATCAGAAAGAGAGAGAATCAGACAGAGAGAGAGAAAGAGAAGAACAGAGGGATAGTGCGAAGTTGTGGTGCCCGTGTGATGATGGCTGACACCGGGGTTCACTCTGCGGTCAGCGGAGGCCGTTGAAGCTGGAGCTGGAGGCACAGGCCAGGCTCTGTGTGCAGGTGCCCTCTTGCTGCCCCGCTCGCTTTCATCCCCGTTCCACTCCCACACTGCCCCAGCCGCCCCGCCTGCCATCAACCAATCAGAACACAGGGGGGCGGCAGCACAGCGGGGCTACATCAAAGGGGAGAGGGAGGGAGAGAGAGAGAGGGAGAGAAAGAGAGAGATGTACAAGGGATGCCTAAAAAAAAACAGACCAAATGCATCCTTTCTTACAGAAGGGCACCAGCAGAACAAAACATTTCATTCTCCTCCCTAAACCGGTATTATGCCAGCCTCACATCCAACAACCAGACAAGGTTTTTCTCTCTCCCCACCACCCCCCTCCCCTCTTTCCCCCACTTCTGCTTCTTTTAGTGCCTACAGCCAAAGGCCCCCTTGAGTGTGTGAACAAGAGAGATAATTTAATAAAGAAAATCCAATCTTCCAGTTTAGGGAACAAAGTTAGCTTTGAATGAGCTCAATATGGTCGTCCACCCATCCCTTTCTTTCCTTCACTCCCCTCCTGAATTATAATTTCATCGCTGAAATCAAAGAGATGTTGAGGTACCCTTGTTTCAAGAAATGCAACCCATATCCAATGGGTTTTTCAGTTATACTACTTCAATTCACCAAAGCCCTGGAGACTATGCAAACCTGTGTATCTACTGGCCACAGATCTAGGCCTGATGAGTCATACATAAAAAGTGCCCACTGCCCATAATGAGATTCTCCTTTAATTAAATGAATATTCTTAGATGACAGTACAGGTTTTATTCAATTTCAACTCTTAAACTGAATGTCTTTTATAGCCATAACCTGAATTGTTTTGCATTAAGCATGGTCATTTGGCTAAAAATAACACAGCAAACTCAGACAAAATTGTGAATATTCATGATTAATGAACACACTGCTTAAGTGCTTGAAATAATTACACATACCTTCCACCTCCAGGCTGCCAACTGTTTGAAATCACAGAAAAAAAAAAACCTTAAACCTGGTGACTCATCGTAGCTGCATTTATCGTGATGTTTGTCTACTCTCCGGAGACTGACTCCTAGCATTCTCAAACCAAACTTTGAATGACTTTCAATGTAAAGCCTCCAGATTGCCGAGAAGTTTTCAAAGTGTGAAGCACCCTTACTGACGCGAGCGAGGGAGCCAGCGCAGTCATAAGCAGTGGGCTGCAGACAGAAAGTGTGTCAAGTCCCTCAGTGAGTATGATGATCAATGCTGTGCGCTCTTGCATATTTAAAGCATAATAATAGGATCCGGTGGGAGACGAAGCCAAACAGCCGCAAGTGAGTTGGACTAGGGAAGCGGCCAGCAGTGGGCTTTTTTTTTCTCTAAAGGGTGATGAGCACAAGGGGCACAGAATCTGAACGAAACCAAACATTTCCTGTTATACACAACGGAAAAGTAATCTGCAGTTTTATATTCGCAATCAAAATCACTCAAGACAAAGGAAATGGCAATGATTCTTCTTGGAACGAGGAGGCTTACACCCATCAAGCAGAACGCCTTTTGATTTAGGTGAGCTTTTAAATACAGTGTTTTCCCCCATGGACAGTGAAAACAGCTAACTGATCAATACTGGAGCATAGCGCCCTTGTGACTGGAGAAGAGAAGCAGACTGCACACTCATTCATGACTCACTCCTTTCGTCTATTGTTCTGCAGCAGGAAAGTACAGCATATGGTCTCAGGCAGTCAAAAACAAACCTTTCGTTTGCACTTTCTGAGCCAGCTGAGCACGATCTTCCCAAAGGTTGCTGTAAACGCTAAAGCAGCTTAATGTCCGAAAAAGCAAACAAACAAACAAGCTTACCAATAAACAAATACCGTTTTACACACCAGGTGAACATATTCGTATTGAGCGGCAGACAGCTGCAGTTGGTCATTACAACTGTAGTGTAGACAGAGTCCAATTCTAGCTGTCATGACAGCACTAAACCTACAAGAGTGGAAAAGTGAGGCCTTATTGATGCATGTCAAAAGAATGAGACAGCTGTAGGCACCCCTCAAGTGGTGCTTCATAGCAGTGCCATTGCATTCTATATAGGAGGATAATATAGACAAAGCAGAATGCCATAATGAAGACTTATCGACAGTTCTGTGTTGCTGTAATGATGGTATTGACTAAATGCACACAGCTATTATTTGTATTCCAAGGAATGGTCCACTCCAAAGTCAGTCATACAGTATTGGGGGATATAACACACCATGAAAGGATCAATTTGATGGCTGTCATTCATTTTCCGACAGCTGTCAGTGTTCTTCTGGTAAATATTTGACTGCACACACTGTAAGGAATCACATGTGTAGCAGCAACATCTACATTTGCTCATCAGAGACCATGTTGCTTCTCATGTAAAAGGGAACCATGACCTTGACACCAGTCTCAATCCTGGTCTCGTACTGTCCTGCCAGCTGATGTGGCATGATGCCAGCTGAACATGCCTGCGGCATGCCTAATGCAATCTGCATGGGACTTTACGCTTCAGCAGCACCTTTGCTGCGTACACTGCAGATGCACACTGAACCAGCATACAGCACAGTCACTCTATGAGAAGGTTGCTGCTAATGGAGGCCAGAGTGCAGAGTAAGGCTGAGCTGATAGCTTTGGCATGCGCTGGATGCATTAATGCTAGCTCTACTCACAACCTTCTCTCTATGCTGATTGGCCCAGGCCAGCTCTGGACATGCCCATGCCCGTGGATCTCCTCATCGAAGGGTTTTTCGGCTGCAACCTATCTGTCTTCCCTCATTGTGCGAGGAGGTGACAGCTGGCATTCAGCTGTCTGTAAAAGGCCCTTTAAAACACGCAGGGGCCTCAGTCCTCGGCTACATTAAAGTAATTAGCTGCCAAGCAAGTCGAAAGCACCCCCTGCTGAGTGCCAGCAAGACTGCCGATTGAAGCCGGCATCCTGTTTGACACATCTGGGCAAGGGAGAGTAATGAAAACAGCTGCTTCTGCCCATATGGCATCCAAAGGCTGGCAGAGCGGCGGAGTGCCGTGCCAACCGTAGGCAAATTATCCATCATTAATCCCGGGATCTGACCAGCATACGAGTCGCTGCTAATCAAAACATCTGGGGGTGGAGGCACAAGAAGGGGGGGGGTCTCGTTTGAAAGAGCCATATTCTGTGGCAAAAGGGGACGCAAAGACTGCTGCTCAACAAAAGGGTGTCTAGAAGATTAAAGGTGGGAGAATTTGAGGCGAAACAAAATAATAATAAAAAAGTGTATGGTGCTGCAGATCACAGGATCAGTGAAGAAGACAGGACAAAATCTTCAGGCTACAGGCATATAATCAAGTGTAGATCATTTCATTGACCATATTTATACATACCAAAACATCCAATCAGCTTCACCCCTAAGAATTAAACAGGCTGTTTTTGTTACTTTGCCTTTATAACTAATATGTAAATAACCTTGTTCTGAGTCCCTGTATTGTGCCTCAGTCAAGAAGCTGGGCTAAAACACTCCTTATAACATTGTGAATGGGTGGGGATAATTGGCGAATATATGCAAATATGTTGTTTATTGTGACATCCCACAAACAAAGAATTCCAAACAGGTTGTTTGCAGCTTTGTTTCCATACATGGACTGTACTGACTAGGGAGTGAATGGTATTTTTTGAAACTTTAACAATGTTTACATAAAAAATAAAATAAAAAAAGAAAACCAGTTTTACCCATGATATGGGCTTTTTAAATAAATTAATACTTAAAGTGGAATCTATTTCCAAAAACGCAGTTTGCAGGTGGTGATTAGTTAGGAAGCTAAATATGTTCTGCATGCTAAGAGACAGAATCATAACACCATATGAATTCTCCACACTGTTTACACAACTCACTAATTGGTCATTCCCCATCTATCTCTCTCTCCCTCATGAATAATAACTCACCCTTCCCTGTTAGCCTTGTGCAGTTTACAGGATTAACCGTGGGAACATAACATTTGACTTTTAAAATGCCGTCAGCTTTTGAAATCCATGCATGGTAAACTTCTCCTTGCAAAGAAATCAATGCTTGGATGCAATTTGATTAGCTGCAAATTGCCCTCACATTTGTTTCTGCGTTTGTCTATTGCGTGTCCTTTTCGCTCATAGGCTGGCCTGTTCAAACCTGGGCTTCAAATTCCCTCAGAAAGTCTGTGACATTAAAATGTCCTTTGATGTGCCTTCTCCAAGCAGGGAATATAAACAGTAATAGCGATTCTTTAACTTAATGCTTTTCCGGGGATCAATAGCTCTTAAATGCTACAGTGGAACAATTAAAAATAAAAGGGAGGTTACTGGAGTTGGAATCAGATTATACGCCATTGCCCCTAGCTGGCCCTCAAAAGCACAGTATGGTTTCATCACCATTCACCCGCACAGCACTCAGGGTCTGTGTGCAGCCCATTCATATGCAAGGAAGCCTGTATTCAAGGGCTTTCAAACCCCTCCTCTAGCATGGCATCCAATCGGAAGAGAAGTGGCGTCTCAGAGACAGAGCCATAGTGTAAATGCCTAGGGTCAAGGATGCAGTCCTTTCATGTGTGTGTGTATGTATGTGTATATATATGTATGTATGTATATGTATGTATGTATATATATGTATGTATGTATATGTATGTATGTATGCATATATATATATATATATATATACATATATATATATAATTCACATTCTTCTGAGATTATCCCAAAGATTTTTTGATTAAGTGCTGGAAGATTAAAATCTTTTTAGACTTTTTTTTAGCACCATTATAAATGGCTCCCGTAATCAGGGCTTTCTGGAAAGCTGATTTGTCTGGGAAGGTGGCTGTGAGGGTCGGGAGGTGGCCCGAACCCCCAGTGGCTGCTGCTGTAATGTCAAACTCTGGTAATAATACAGCTGTAACTGGAGGCAGGAGGATGATGAGCGCCAGCTCCTGACAGACACGGGCAAATCCAACACAATTAGCCCGGCGACAGCAGGTGCTGCCTGCCTCTGCCACGTTAACATGTCTCAGGTTTCTCCCTGTAATGGCCACAAAGTGATCCTAACTTTCAATTAACATATTCCCCCTGCCTACACAGCCCCCACCAAGCACTCATTTCTCCACCCTGGCCATTACGCGATGTGTGTGTGGGTAGGAGTGCGTAGGAACCAGCCAACACAGTACATCTCCCTGTGTATGGTACGCAAGAGGCTCTTCTTTTAACTTCTAATGATATGTCAACTGTCAAATATAAGAATATTTTGCAGAACTCCACAGAAAATGAGAATTATCACACAGAGCTGCTGTGAGCAATTACTGTAAGACAGTTTCGATTTGGTCTTGAGTTGATTTAAAACCAATATGTTGAGGTTACTCCAACTCATTCACCTTGACACACTCAAGCTGCCACCTCACTCAATGTACATGATTGGTCAGATGCAGATTAAGGGCAATTCAAATAAGTAAAGGCAATTAGTTTACATGAACTGTCTGACTAAACTGGCCATCTGTTTTTGTATAGTTATATACAACCTAAGACAAGAGTTGCTAGCAAGGAAAAAACACAGATGTAATATCAGCCTTACACATGAATTTACAGTAATAAAATAAATCGAAAAAAAAAAACTTCTGCAAGTTGTGCTTCACAAAGATGATAGTGTCTTAACAAGGCTGTTGTGACTGTAAGAAAACCCTAAGTCTTATATGCAACAGCCATTATATTATATTCCAAAGGACACACAGTAAAGTAAAGCAGGTGCTTACGGCAAGCTAGTAATGCTAATTAGCAGCTAAGAATCACGGACACCATGGACACATTTACTGAGCTCGTCTTCACTGAGCCAATTTAAAAGTTGTAGATGTGTTCCTCATGTTAGGTGTAGGTGTGAGCATGCATGTTTTAGATGTGTTACATATTGCTAGGTAGTAGCCACCAGTTAGCATCATCTAACTTGCATTAAAAAAACAGCAGCTACAGTGTTTTAGTTTTTTTTCTCTTATTAGCCATTTTAGCATGCAAATATAAAACGAATGCTACCGCCTATTCCTTTGGTACCCATCTCGGTTTGTATCCAGCTGAAGACATTCCTATAGAACCATATTTAATGAGGTTTTGATGGGACTTCACTAATGTAACATCCTCCATTCTAGTCTAACGTGAACAACAGTAGCAAATACTAGACAAACTAACAAACTGCTATTTTAGTATCACTTAAAGCAATAAAGCAAGATGACAGTGGTGTGATGCACATCCTGAGGCAAGTCTAGCAATTGAGTCTGTTACCGATTTAATTGGCAAAGAGGAAGGGGAAAAAAGTGTTATTTCATATGTGAGTTTATTAAACGAACTAGACGAGGTTAGCCATCGGGCAGCCAGGGTAATTATGCCTTCTTTATGGTTCAATGTATACATGCTGCCAACTCTCATTCAGAGCAGTGTTATGTGTTCATCAAAAGCCTAATGAGCTAAAAGTCTTTGCACTTTAAATTTAGATCAGTTAGAATAATATTAAAAACATGAGGTAAGAAAGATCGACTCAGTTTAGAACCTACTTTTATCAGACTGTCTAAGGCTTTAAGCTGTGGGGATGTAGGATAAAACGGGAAATGAAAGCTTTGGAATATCAGGCTAATTCTGTGAAATTAACTTCATATCATATGTCTGTATCTGTCGAAGTGTGGGTCTCTGCACCTTCAGGTGGTTATTAAAAGACATGGCAATAAGGAGAGTGTATTTTATTACACCTATCTTTGAACAATGACTCTTCAAGGCCCTGCAAGATGAACACAAAACAATGTTTTAAAGTACATTCTGCATGTTCCAAGCTGCGGTTCTTTTAGAGAACACTCACTGGTCTCAGTGCTGAACACTTGTGACGAGTGAAGCAGCACACTTGCTGATAGACGCTGGAACGTGGGGCTTTACACAGTAAATGTTCTCTGCTCTCAGGAGACAGGCAGTCACCAGTGTTGTCCTGGTTCCATCACTCCATTGACCTTGTTTGAGAGGCAATGATAGCGCACGGACGCTTGCCGAGCTTGCTGGGAAAGGAATAAAAATGGCAGGTCCCAGCAGTGCCTGGATAAACATGTGCTTTAATGAAAGTTGGGCGTAATTTGCTCTTTGCCATCTTAACTGTAGTTATTACTGTTTTAAATGGATACATCTGTCTGTGTGAAGTCTTTCATTACCTTCACTCATTATGGGGAACATTGCATAGCTCCCTGAGGACACGCCTTTTACGTGCTCATCTGCTGGAAATACACTTTAATGTGGCGGATTCGACGCCTGTCTCAAAACAAATTTGTCAGAGGCAATTAAAAATATAACTAAAGGAAACAGACACGCATGTATTCTTTTTTATTTTTTTATTTACTTTTACACCCCTCTTCTCTAAGGACTCCATCTGCATGGAAAAATATACAATAGCAAATGCTGTGCAAAAATTTGAGCAAAGATTTTTAACACGATATGCTATGACAAAACTCTATGCTAAGCTCTATGCTAACCTAAGCTGGCAATTAGGGCTGCACAATATATCTTTTCTTACAGGAAAATTCCAATGATTTTTCAAAATTTCTGCGGAATTAAATCACTGGGATGTAAACAAAGTCATTTAGGGTGGTTTGATGTGAAATCCGTCATCCTGAAGGAACATTTTAGAATGGTTCACAGTGGTGGTGATAGAAACCAGACGTTTGAAGAGTATAATGCCTCAAAAGGCTTCCTCACACACAACCCACATCACATCTGCGTGATGCCTACAACATCGTTTTGGACCTAAACCATTTTTTTTTATATGTTCATGGCACAGAGGTACAGGCAGGAGACTGTAAGGCAAAATAGTCCCCATAACATTATCATCATTATACCTAAAAATTTACAAAACGCTTATAAATTCACTGGTTATTCTTGATGGTAAATAACATGGCTGTATTTGCGTTGTAGACACCGTGATCCCTGGTTCTTAGCAGTACCAGTGTAAATGGTGACCATAGGTCCTCTTTTTCCAGGACATGTCCTCTTCTTCGGCACTAAAAAACTGCATTCAACCAGGATTTCTAAATTGGCTAAAACAAGTTTCCCTTTTATAAAACCAAAATATGATCACTCTATTGTAAAGAAATCTGACTTGGTAGATTTCTCTACAGTGCGTCATTTCACATCAAAACGCTCTGAATGTTTACATCTGAATGATCGTATTAGACAGAAAACCAGCAAAATCAGTGGAATTCCTCTTTTATTGTTACTGCAACATAAGCCTGAACTTAACCGATATTGCAGAAATGCACACGTAAATGAGCTTCTAACCAGTCACTGAATAGTTTGTTGTGCTCTGAGCATCCTGCTCAATCACAGTTTTGGATAAATCAATGCATTCACATGATGCTTTTCAATAAACTGGATGGGATATTACAATCACAGCATGTAGCAATATGAGTGAAGAACAGTATTTTTTCATATTGTGTAACTACTAATTCCCCTGTAAATACCGTTTCCATTGCTAGAGTGATAATTAGTGCCATTTGGAAAAAGGTTACCTGGGTAAATGTGACTCCTTTTATGTTTTTCAACTTGCAACAATCTAAAATTCTGCATTGTGAATGTTCCCAATATCATTGAGCCCAACTGGAAATAAACAACAGACAATGAATGATGCATTGGGCAAGAGGACAGTGAAACACTACAATGAGACGGTTTGTGAAGACAGGCGAGAAGCTTGAGTGCAATCCATCATTTCTAATTGCAGGTGGCTGCCTTATTTACTGACTCACTGACTGACTGACATGGCTTCAGTGCTATGCCTCCACTGCAATACTATTAAAAGTGAGGTACTTGTTTCTGCATGGGCTTCCCTCTCCAAGCACTGGGGCTA
Organism: Colossoma macropomum; assembly: GCF_904425465.1. Taxonomy (NCBI): domain Eukaryota; kingdom Metazoa; phylum Chordata; class Actinopteri; order Characiformes; family Serrasalmidae; genus Colossoma; species Colossoma macropomum. The sequence continues at coordinate 3,460,389 of NW_023495267.1, read as the reverse complement.
GTTTCACTTTCACTTATGATCAGAGATGATGGTCCTCTTCATCTATGAACACTTCATGACCTCATGGCTTTGAATGCTTGCATATGTGGGGTCATTTTAACTAGCCAACTGCTCCATTTTGAATGGAATCCAGGTGGACTGAATGCCACTGGAAACGGCGAAGACAAAACGACTGTCCAGCAAAATGCAGCTTTTATTCTAAATGGACCCGTTTCGACAGTCACAATAATTATTATATCAGTCCGCTCCTGACCTTAGAGTTCATTGCAATGGTGGTTCTACTGAATGGGCTCCTAATTCTACACATGCCTGCACTTAACATAATTACATTTTAATGTGCATTTTACTACGTCTGTGTTTGGGAGGGCTATGTGAGCGCAGGGCTGAACACAACAGCGATTAACAAAACAGCACAAAACCAAACGCTGGGAATGATCTGGGGAAGGCCATTTAAGACTCGCCTCCCTTCCAACATTCTTTTCTCCATTATTTAACTGAATTATTTGCTTCGTTTTGAAAATATTATCCACATTTATTTAATAATGTTTGTACAGCTGTGCAGTTCAGCTGCGCATACCTGCGGACTGACCCAAAGTTTCCTGCTCAGTCTGATCTTCAGGACCCTAGAAACCCAGTATGGCTTTGATTAGAGCCCTGACACCCGCTTGCACTTCCACTTCCCTCAAGAGAGGAGAAAGACTTCAGCTGCACCCACACTGGCCTCAACGTCTGCAGTGATTTTTTTAATTTTAATTCCTGAAATGTTAACTCTTTTGAGCAAGAACAAGAAGAGTTGTCCACACCTTAATGTAAGTAAACTTTTAGTTCTAACTTGTGAAATATTACATACATACTAAACAAAAAAAATCAGCAAATGAAAAAATTGGTTTTGCTGCTACACGTTTAGACCACGCATTGGTTAACCTAAGAGAAATAGGGGTATCATTTTTTCAATCCTGAAGACTTCACTTTTTACAGTATGAACTGAGCATGAAGTAAAAATTACAAGAATTTTAATTTCATGAAACTGCAGGCTTTAAAATCTCCTGAATATATTTATCCTAAAATTCAAAACACAGCATGCAATTTAGATCTGGTGCTTGGCGGTTCTAGCTCTTCTAAATGCGCATGGTTGCACCATTTATGTCATGTTTTCTTATACTTGGAAACTAAAGTCATACCAAACATCAGGTGCCTACTCACCTAAACACTGGAAACAATTAGGTTCATTTTTCATTCAGAATATAAAAGTTTTGATTACTCTCACTCAGCCAGTGAACCTCAGGACCTTTCCTACGAAGTAGCGAATAGAAGGATGGAGCTTGGGTTGGGGGCTGTACTAACCCCTTGAAAATGAACAGCTGCTGAGAAAACTGCACCCACCTGTGTGCTGAATTCCTGTTCCATTCTTTTTCAGTGTTTGTCATACAAAGGCAAACCACAACAACAAACTCCAGACATCACTGGGGGGTGCATCATTAGATGAGCTGTGAAAATAAGCACAGAAAAACATGAAATCAAGGGGGAGGTTGTGATAATAATTTAGAACAAATTAAATACATTTAAACATTAACGGAGCTTAACATAGCTATCAGACATCCAAACAATCTTACAAACCCGTCACACTGGGTTCATTACATTTTAGTCGACCAGTGAATTCAAAAGGAAAATTAGTTTAGAAATACTAAAAGGTATTTTACTGTAGTTTTTGCTATTCAGGCACTAAAACTTTTTAAACTTTTTATATGTGAAATTTAATTTGAAGTTACTTGTTATAATTTACAAACTGCAAAAACAGTTCATGTTTTTTCTTTTTTAATGAAAAATGAATAAACTCAGACACATAAAAGTTTGAGTTAGTAAACTGGTGCACAAACTGATTCACGCCAATTTTAGGTCATATATCAGGCAGAAATAAGGTAATACAACATTACTGTGCAAAAGTCAAAGGCCACTGGTCATTTATTTACTTTCCAGTCAAAATGGCCATTAAGTAAAAGTAACAGATAATAACAACACAGAAGCCATAACAACTAAATACAATATCATTTTTTTAGTAGTGTCCCCATTTGCCTTTATTACAGCTTCCACTCTTTTCAAAAGGCTTGCTTTCTGATTTTCAAAGAAATCTGCAAGGATATTTTTCCATCTTGAAGTGCCTCTTAAACTCAGTCTTAGAAGGTGTTTTTTTCTGCTTCTCATGATTCAAGTAATCCCAAACACATCAAATGATGCTGAGGTCTGAACTCGCCAATTTTTCTCTCACTTTTCTCAGTGAGGGCTTCTTGACAGCTACACATCCTCTCAGACCCATAGTGTTGAGTTGTCTTCTCACAGAGGAAGGATGGACATAAACATCTGAAGCAAGGATGGAGCTTGATTTTCAACTGTTTCTTATAGATTAAAATGAAGTACCATTTAAGTACTTAAGTACTGTTGTGGCAGTTTTGGTGGCCAATCAAGTCTTACACTATTGACAGGAGTTCAATTTCCTCATCATTTTCTAAACTCCAGTTTTGGAAACTCCTGTTTTTCCCCCCACTTATTGTACTTTGACTTTCTCCTTCTTTATGCAAGTGGATTATCTTGTATGTAATCTCCTCAGAAATACATCCTAAAAATTAATAACTGGTACTTAATGGCTGTTTTAACTGTAGATCAAACAAACAAAAGGTGGAAGGGTGGTATTTTATGCACAGTACTATAACCACATTTTTAGATGTTGTATAGTTTAATTTAATTCCTTAATTTTAACAGACTCTACTGCAAAAGAGGATTTCTCTGCCTTCCTTCCGCCTCTCTAATTTTATAATCCTGTAGTCGCCACTGGTCCTGTTCTAATAAACATAAATCCGCTGTTCCTTAACTTTAATTCTTTTTTCCCCCTCTCACACAGTCTTGAGGTTTTTTTATTAGATGGCTTAATTCGGATTCTATGCAGAATGGATTAGACTGTCCAGGGGAGGCAGCAATGACGCATTCTGCCTACAGCCTCTGCCTGTCAACCAAGTGGAGCTCACTGCTAAGGGCCCGATGAAATAAACGTTGGCTGCTGACTCCTCCAATTTCACGGCCCTCCTCGGTGTCACCCCACGTGCCTTCTCGCAGATTGAGATATTTGCAAACTGTCATCTCCGATAAATAGCTGTCTGTGGTGACAGTTCTTGCTGTCCCTTAAGTCCAGCTTTAAGAAGTGTTTTTTTTTTGCCAAGGTTCCCTTCATCCCTGCTGACGAGCCGGTAGGAAATCGTTGGATTGGACTGGGCTGTGTGACAAGAGAGGGCCACCGGAGGAGCACCCCCCTTTTCCCACCAACATGCGTCCCATTCTGTCCTTCTTTAACACCCTCCTCTGTCCCATCAGTCAGCACATGCACACTCTCCTTATGGTTGTTAGTTATCTGACATGCTGCAATCATTGAACTCCATTAGGCACGGCAAATCCCCCTCTCCCTGTGTGTGCAGAATGAAATGGGCTTTGCCATACTTCCTCCTGCTGAAATTAAAATGTGTCATGTCTGCTGTGGCCACAGAAGCGGCACATGTCTGGATGGTCCCTCGGAATCGCTTCTGGCAGCCCGTTATTCGATGTACATTCCCATTAATGTCACAAACACCAGTCAGGTGGCAGCAGTGGTTTTTTACTTCAGACCTTGGGAATATACCACTATGAATGTCAGCCAGTTATAATAACTACATCAACTCAGTTAGCTACACTATAAAACCCTCCCCTCCAAAAAAACACACAGATTTTCATGTAATTAAAGATGCATCTTCTTCCAGCCTTGAGTGAAGTAAGATCTCTTTCGATTAAACAATGTGGATAGTGTTCTGATGAGAGGGCACAAGTGTGTTTGAAGTGTCTTTGGCTAACATTACACAACCCAACTCCCTGAGGAGCTAGCTAACTTCAATCAATCCCTAGTGTAAAATTAAGCTACAATGCATCAAACTAAGTTAAAAAAAATACAGAGTATATATTTAGGCTTTTTGTTTTGCTTTGCAAAGGAAACATGAACAACTCCCATGCCGTGCGTGCCTCACAGCAAAAACATTTCAAAATGTACACTTGGGAAGGGGAATACATTCTATATAAAACCACGGGTAGCTGTAAAGATGATTTTTCTTCTCTATGCTGCGGATCCTATACAGATCCTTATAGAATCTTCTTCAGGTTGGACACAATCAGTTTATTCCACATTCAACTCTTGGGTTGACTGTACGTCTCACTGAAACCTCACTGAAACCCTCAGGTTCTGGAATTATTCCAACAGCTTTAATGTGCCATTCTTTTTTTATATTATTTATTTCTTTTTCATAGGACAATAAGACACAAAAGTCCTATTACTCTTTTGATGAAGCTACTTCACTTTGCAAAAGACAAGTGGAAAACCTAAATTCACTGAGCATGACAAGAAAGCAACGCAAAGACACAAAGTGCACAGCCTGAATAATATCGAAAACACATCTCAAAATATGCACCTAATTGAAAATTACAGAAAAGGCGAGAGAGCCTTGTTTAATAGTGTGAACCTTGAGAGACACTAATTTTTTGACACACTACTTTACAGTTGGCCTCATTAGGCGTGACACCATTGAAGTTAGGCTGAAATGTGGTATCAAATGTGGCAGGGGAAGTTAAAAAGGAGGTTAATGAGAGGTTTAACAGAGCCCCATGGAGCCACGAAGAAAAAAACGAAACAAAATTGTAAAAGGTTATGTCTGCCTCCATTAAAACTGTTCTTTCTGCCTCTCTGGCCGACCTCTCTCAGTTACCACAGGAAATGCAGTGAGGCTGTTAGCCAGCGTCACAGCGCTTTATGAGCTGGGTTATTACCACTGCGGCCCCACAGTTAATAGCCATCCGATACACCCAGAGCACAATCGGCGCAGTCGTGATAATATCATAACCAAGTATTCACCATAGAGGCGTTTAAGATTTCCCAGATAAAAGTGAAACACTAGAGCGGCAAATTTGTTAATGCCATTAAACGATGTTACCAGGAACCAGAGCTGACAGAATATGATCCCTCAAGGCCCAGTGGCCAGTGGAAATAATTTATAATGCAACGGCTATCAAACATGTACAAGTTATCAGGGTTCAAGACCTGTGCCAGAATCTCAGCTCTCTGGTTACTCTTGGCTCTGGACTCAATATAATTGTTAAACAATTAAAGAAAATGACCCACTAAGCAGCTGTCCCTATAATCAAATACTGTATATAAGTCAAAGGAAACTCTTGAGTTAAAAACAAATATTAAAAAATAAATATATAAATCCACAAGAGTGTGCTTGATTTAACTTTTGAACTGAGGACCTGATTACTGGACAGAAAGGTTTCTTATTAAAATTCATGCTAAACTTTAGTTCACTTTACAATAAAGACAGTCCTTTTAATACTGCTACTCTGAAATGCCAGAAACAATATGAACCCCATGATTTCATAAACAACTCAGCAAGATTAGATATCACAGTTCACATACAGGACCACTTTTAATACCAGCCAGATGAAAGATAAATCAGATTTTCAGTCAGAAAAAACCTTCACTGACCCAAGTGTTCCAGTTGGTCCTTCTCTGACCTTTGGCCTTGGTCACAGTGTTTGAACTTTTTAGATAAACTGCCCTGATTAGGCTGAGTTTTTGCACTGAAAAAGTTGTAGATCAGAGAAAGGAAGCAGAAAATCTTTTTATGTTGCTGCAGAGGTTCTTGGAGGTTAGAGCTGATCGATTTTCTGCTAATTATTTTTTTATTTTGTTGTGTATTCAACAAGTACTCAGAGATTCATCTTCGTGACATTGCGAGAAACTACTTACTGTTATTAGAGCTGAAGCAGCTAATATGTTAACATTTTGCAGCTAAAAGTAGCTAAAGGTAAACGTTAAATGTGTATGGTTTGGTCTGGAAAACTGGATTCAGCCTGGGTTATGAACATTGTTATATGGTCAAGCCACATCTAAATCAAATAATAAACACTTTTTGCAAATAACTTACATGCAGACTTTGTTCAGTCTTCGTGTGATATTTTTTTCATTTTTCTGGTGCTGGAGGTGAACTTTACCTGCAGCTTAAGACTTCCATGGTAATTTAATGTCAACAGTTCATAGCTCAATCATGTTCTAAAACCAACACAGCTGACGCCCCACCACAGCGCCGCTCATTTGGTATGACTCAAATCATCATCTTCAACTCTGGTTGGCACACATACAATTAATCAGTCGCTATATGAACGTCTGCATCTGTACTTGAAGGTGACAACTGGAGAACAGAACAGGGGAGGAAGGGGGTGGGGGGACAACTTATCAGCGTCAGCAAATGGGCCATAATAGCCCCACAGGAGTGTGAAGAAAATAGCTTGTCTTCAAGCCACCATGTTCAGTGTTCAGTGATCAGCTTTATTACATTCACAGTGGTAATGCGATATGTCACAGTGTTGCTAATATACTTCTGTGTGCTGTCATCTGGCTGTAATGCTTATCAGGGCCGCCGCGCTGATGATTTGCCCTCTTGTCAGGGGCAATTACGGCTGAATGTGGCAGGGTTGAGAGCCAGGAGACTGTTATTATTGCAGGAGAGGCATGATGGGAGTATGGCACCTTGCTGTCGGTGCAGGGTCGGCAGGTATTAAAGCAGCTCCTCCATTCCATAGTTCAGCCAGGGCCAAGTGAAGGACTGACGTGTTTTGAAACTTACCCTTATTGGCTTAAGTGTAGTGTGTTTTTTCCTGAAACTGCTATATATAAATTGCTGTGAAGCACTCAAATGTTGGCCAATGCTGGAAAATTCAATTAAAATGGCCTTGCCAAAGAAAACAAAAACAAAACAAAAAACAAAACAAAAAACAAAACCAAACAAACAAACAAAAAAGGATCACATGCACTGCAAAGCTTATACAGCAAAACTGCTGTTGTAGGAATGGGGGAAAATATTCAAAGGGAATTTGTGGAAAGATTGCTGCTACAAAAGAGACAAATCTAGGTTCTGCCGATTCAGTTGATTCATTCAACACTCGAAATTGCCAATCCTAAAGTGAATCTTCATTCTGACCTTGAGCGACTCATGCTGTGCACACAAAAATGCATGACATTTGAATGAACTACTCTGCGGTGCTTGACTGAAGTGACACCATTTTGAAACTTTTGCCCAGAGCTCTGATTACTCGAGTTAAAAACATCTTTGAAATGTCAAACACACATGCGATTAAGCTGGAGTCAAAGTCATACTTTTCATAGAGGGTTTTAAATTAAATCATTGAGGTTTAGAGGGAAAAAAAATCATTCCAAACTGTCATTAAGGTGAAGTCAGCCTTCATGTCTGTCAAATCCTTGTCAGTGAGGTGTTCAGCACCAATGCCTCTCACTTCCCGTGCTGTGTAACGTCTTTGTAGCGTCTCCCTTTAAGATTTTTTGTTTGCCACTGAAAACAGGCACATTTTTTATCCCCTCCCCCAAAAATAAAACTCCTCACTATGACCTTCCCGTCTCACTGAAGAGCGCAAATCCCTGTTCCCTCTGCCAGCTCTTTCTCATTACTCCCCCATTTTAAAGAGAAGCTCTTCAGTCCTGAAGGCCTCATTACTGCTGGAAAAGACGCCCATGGGACAGAGAGAAAAAACACTGTGGGGACCCCCACTCTGGAGTAATCAGCCCACTAAACTTATACATAAGAACCCCTGAAGAAGTTCAAGAAAAACTCACAGCACCCCCCTCCACCCACCCATGCAGGACGTCTTTGAGGTTTCGCTAGCTTCATGGCTCAGCAGCCATTCATTAATAATGGCTGGCACTCGTTTGAGTACTCGCCAGCTAACTGAAGAGCTTAGCGTGCAAAGTAGCGCAACAAAAACCACGGTGCACAAACAGAAACTTCAGCGACACATAGAGGGAAAAAAGGGGGTAAATTCTCTGTTCAGGAAAGAAAAGGGGCAGAGGTCCCCTTCTCTTACAGGAACTCAAGCATGGAAATTAGCTTTGTGGGCTATTATCAAATTAACAGGATATTTCTAGCATATACATAATTATATGTGTGTGCGTGTGTGTGTGTTTTGAAAAATGACATTCGTATCACGTCATTTCTGTCAGGAAATCGGCCAGTAAACACCATCACCGTCGACATTAGGGGTGCATATCAGATATGGGTATTTTTAGCTAATGCACAGTTAGTGACCTTGCAGGGAGGACGGAAAACACAGCTGTGCCTTTTATTCTGACCAAAAATGTTATTTGAATCAACAAACTTCAGACCACGGTGCTCTTAAGAGCAACAGAGTGGGGGAGAAAAAAAGCCCACGCAATTAATTTTCCCACAAAATTCTTACAGACGGTTTTGTTTTCAAATTGCTGCAAGCTGTGATTCCCATGTGAAAGGGCATAAAGCTAGCTTCCTCCTCTGTCAGTCACTGGTAAGGATGGAAGGCTTGGTATGTCAAAGTCGTGACCCCAAGCTCCAGGGCGAGTGTTTCTACCCACCACTATCTCCACAGCTTCGCTTCCACGGGCTGCTTTTAATCATGGACAAAACCACAACACTGCACAAAAGAAAGAGGCGCACACATACACAGCATACTCTGCTAGGCTACAGAACTGCAGACCTGTTCAAATCGAAGAACACTGTAACTGTTCATGTATAGCTGCTCCTTGACTAATAATGGGTGCTCAACGCTTGGAAATTCCAATAGGTTACTGGCATCATGTCAACGGCCTACGGCAATGCCCTCAATTTACAGCGGGAGTCCATGTGGAATGACCTCACATATTTGTTTGCACTCACTGCCTGAGTAGTGCCCTAGACCCTGAGGTGCCTAACCTACTTGCCCTCTGCTACAGGCATGCTGAAGCAAGCACAGACGCACACGAACACACACACAGGATTGTTAAAGATTCAGCCTGTGGACGGCCTTGAAATTCGCTAAACTTAAAGACCTTGTTAATCACAAAGTAACATTTGTAGCTCATCATGGCTGCCGTGCCACTACTTCAAACAGTCAACATTAAAGGAATTCTCCAGTGTTTTTCAACCTAATTTGCCTCAGTGGTAGCATGCAGGTGCATCAGCATCTTTCCACTGGCATCTACACTGAACAAAAATATTAATGCAACACTTTTGGGTTTGCTCCAAATTTGCAGCAGTTTGATTTAAAAAAAAAACAAGTCCCAAGAAATGTGTTGTGCTGCTAGAAGCAAATGGGGGTCACACCAGATACTAATGTGGGAATTCTGTTTCACGACCCACGCTGTTTTTTTTTTTTTTCAGGCTTTCAGTACATTATTTCTAGTGAAGTGTTGTGTTTATTTTCTTCAGTGTAGCAGTGATAATGATAGGGGGCTGTTGGCGATGTTTTTTTTTTTGGAAACTGCAAAACTTTATAAATACATTTGACCAAACTAGTCAAAACACATACAATTTAAATATGACAAATATTGTTGTGACAGTTATCTGCAAAAACAAATAATCAAAAACGCCTTCAGGTGTACATCAGTCATTGGCCTTCTAGATCGAAGCAACTGACATAGATAGCTAGATATTTCTCTTTTAGAGAGTAGAAGAATCCATGCATCATAGATAAATAGCTACAAACAGAAATTTGCATGATTTTTTTTTTGCTCTTTATTATGTTGCATGGTTATACAGTAGAGTGAAATTTGATAGGTTAAATTGTGTTGTATTTGTCTACATTTTAATAGATCTGGTCAGTTAAATCTTTGTGTGTGCCACGAAAGCTTTTGTGGTCGGTTGTGTGGACTGTGAAAGGTTGGGAACACCTGGTCTATGGTATTTGACCATATGCTACCAATGCGGCTATAATAATACAATATATATATATATATATATATATATATATATATATATATATATATATATATATAAAAAATACATATAATAAATATTTAGATAAGGTTAAACAACAGTGGAGTATTCGATTAAAAGGCTCATCCTGTACATTTTTCTAGGATTTTTTTTTTCCCCCCTGAGGTCCATTTATGATACTTGTGTGAGTGAAACACACACACACAAACACATACATTCTCTAAACCGCTTATCCTTCTGGGTCGAGGAGGGGGTGCTAGAGCCTATCCCAGAGGTCACTGGGTGGAAGGCAGGATACACCCTGGACAGGTTGCCAGTCTACTAGAAACAATCAAAATACATTTTTACATGATCATTTTCCATTTTCTGATTGGCTGTTTGGCTGGCTGTGCCTTGAGAAGTAAATCGGACTGAAACACTCCTTATAACCTCAGCATGAGTGGGTGGAGCTAATGTTGTAGGTTAAACAGATATATGTAAATGTGCTGGTTCCTTGACAGCACAAAAAACAGTAATTAAAACAGATTGTTTTTGCAGCTTTGTGTCTTTACATGAAGGGGTACTTTTTTAAAACCTCAGCATTGTTTATATATTATATCAACCTATTTTGATAAAAAAAAAAAGTGTTTTGGGCCCTTTAAGGCTTATTGATGACATTTTTTTCAGAGCTTTCACAAAATTCTCCAGTCACAAGGGCGCCTTGCACACAATGCCACAAATTTGAGGTCTACATTGAAATAAACTAATCTGACGGTATTACATTTCTACCAGGATTATGTATTTCTACATGCATTCACTTTCCCTAGCTGCCATTATGAACTGGCAGAGATGGGGAGAAACTTAGTGATTCTCTCAAAATGACATATTTACTACATTGAAACGAAAGAAGCACGACGGCATTTGCCAAAATTGTCGTTTAAACTCCTCTACAAACCTGATTCTGCATTCTGTTCAGTACCAGCTCTGGATGAATGTGCTCTTCAGGTTTATACCAGGTCTCCATGACCTCTGCATGGGCAGGGGTCAATGTTTCCAGCAGCGAGAAGTAGGCAGATGGCATCTCTAAAAGATTTAGTAACACATGTCAAGTGAGGTTCTCTTTGGGGAGCACCTTAGCCCATTTATGGCAGCCTCTTTTAGCACATTCTGCCCTGCACTGTTAATAGAATACTGCTCCCATCCCACTAGTAAAGCTTATTAAGTCATCTACAGCATCACTGTGAATCCATATAAACCCATTTCATGATGACTGGCAAAACTGAACAGTCATGAATGCCTTAATTCTAGTCTGGGAGCAGTTTCTACTGAAAAACAATGGATCAGAAGGGGTCTGTCCATTTTCCCTACCTGATGTACTCAAATTCATAAGGCAAGATGGTAGTTAAGACCAAAGACAGTGGCAGTAAAGCAGTCCCTATAACAGCTCTTACAACAGTTAGAAACCATTTAATCTCTTGGCAAACAGCATGAAAACGGCTAAGGCAAAATTCCACACACAGTTTCTATTTTACGCATCTCTAAAGCATTAAAGTGATTGTTTGATGAAGATCTAATTTACTCAATTTTGCCCTTGTCCCAAATGTTCAAAATGATCAGCTAATCATTCATCCTTAGTTTTGCACTGGAACTACAACACTAATGTAGCAAACAAGTGACCCTATTATTTAGCATCATGGACGCCTAAATCACACACACACTCCCCCAAAAATGACATGTATAATTTGTCTGTTTTTATAGAATGCTGCCACATTGATTACATTGATAATGCCAACAAAAAAAAAGGTTGCTGTTTATCGATTAGTTGGCCTGACAAGGGTTACACCTTCCATCTCACGTTATTTCATGTACTTAAAAGAAAATGGAGAAAGCAGAGACTACAGCGCAGGGTCATGGGTTGTGCCCAACCCAGAAAGATATATATACAGCAACAGTTCACTTAAACATCATCTAAAATCAAGCTTTCCAGTAAATTGTGTAAAACCCACTTCACCTGGCACAACATAATCATAATGGGTGACCGTCATGGGAGAGAAAATACACTGCATTCACAGCAGAAACTCATCATGGTGAATAACTAAGATGACTAAAACTATGTCAACAACGTCAGCTTTGTCTGTACATTATGGTCTATTTCATTGTATAGTGTTAGTTGTCAACAAAGAACAAGGTTACTAAAATCATGGAGACGTGGAAGAAAGATGTATAACAAAACATTCTCCACTGCAACGCTACTTGACCCAAGGTACCTGATGTAATGTAGGTAGCTAAGACACTTCAGCTAGATTTTTACTGATTTTACGGTACATTGCACACATATACTAACAACTACACAAACAACTACTTAATTCCAAGTAATTGTGTTTGTCATTATGGTTTCAGTAAGTAACATGTACTCAGTCAGTGTGAAAAAAATGGTGTTGATGCATCTCTATCATCTCGAGCTCGTTACACACACACACACACAGACACACACAGACACACACACTATCTAAGCCACTTACTCTTCTGGGTCGCAGGAGTGCTGGAGCCTATCCCAGCGGTCATTGGGTGGAAGGCAGGAAACACCCTGAACAGGTCACCAGTCCATCACAGCTCAGGCTTGTTATCTAGACATTTTTTAACGATTTAACCAGTGACAGTAATGGTATCTTGCAACAAAAATAAGACAAAGATTATTCTGAATGAACCAAGTATGCAAAATCAGCATAAATCATTAATTTGTGACTTTCTTTTTATCAGCTGCATTAAACGTTTTACCTTTTATTCAGTCAATGAAAGCTTACATGTAATATAAATTTGGAGGAAGAATGAAAAAGACTTAGCTTTTGTTTTTAATATGTTTTTGTCAAACTATCACTTTAAGGTGTTTCTAAATCTCAAGAAAAGCACAGATGCCCAGTGAAAAAGAAATCTTAAAGGTGTGTGAAAAGGTGCTGTGTAGATCAACATTGAGCTCCCATCCTATCGATTGCTGGCTGCAAATTTGCTTTGTTTATGACATTGAAACCCATTGACTGGAAACAACTGACTCTACGCATGCCACTCTGAGCCCTCCAGCACAGCGTAGGCAAGAACTGTTGAGCCAGAGGGGAGCGCTTATTGATGGGCCCGTAAATGCTAAAGTCATTTTAATTGATCAGCCTTCGAGCGGAGCAGGCTGTGCGCAGGAAGAGGAGGAGGTGGGCAGGAGTCTTAGAAGTCCAGGGGCAGTGCAACTTAAGAGCCATTAGGCGCGAGCGAGTGTGAACCGATTACTGTGGCTGGTCAAGCCTTAAAAGAACACTGATCACTGTGATTAGCTTTTCACTGAGAGCACGGGGAGAGCACTGACACTGGACAAACATTTACAAGCGGCTTGGGGTAAGACTCGAGGCTGGACTCAGCACATACAAATCAATTCACCACTGCCTCTACAGTAACACGGGCAGCTATACCATCAGGTCACCAAATCTCAATTTTCGCTAATACTTACTCAATAACAGGTAACAACTCTACAGCTGGATGGTTTAACTGGACTGATATGAATATCTTAGTTTTTCCCTGCACTAATTAGGGCCTGACTAATATACCTGTAGGCAGATTCTAAGTCTTGCCCATAAAGAGCTGATATTTAGTGGCTTGTTTTACAATTGTAACGATAGATGTTAGCTCTGATCCGAGGAGAACCATTCATAACTGAGACTTATAAACTGACAGTCACCACCTGTTTACATGTAGTGCATCAACACAGGCTGAACAGATAAATCTGGGCACAGAACACCATGGACATGTTCAAATAACTAAAACATTAAATGAAAATCAGCCACCGATGGCCATAATTTACTGATGTGAATTCTAACAGAACCAAATTTCACCGACTTCATCATAGATTATATTTTAGTTTGTTGATATTTAGTTTTTGATTTACAAACCCAGTTCCAAAAAGTTGGAACAGTAGAACATAAATTAACACAGAAAGCAGTGATTTATTAATTTAATTTGACCTGTATTTTCACAAAAACAGTACAAAGACAAGATGTAAATGTTCTCTCATCAACTTCATTGATTTTTGTAAATACACACTTGTTCTACTTAGTCTGCAACATGTTTCAAAAAAGTTGGGACAGGGTTCATTTAAGACTAGGAACATTGTGGAATGAAAAAAACAACAACAAAACAACAACAACAAAAACATCTTAAACAGGTATCGCAATTACACCTGGGTATAAAAGGAACCTAAAAAAGATCCAGGAAAAGCCTAGTCCTTTATCCAAATATTCAGGGAATCTGGAGAAATCTGTGTGTGTAAACCTTCAACCCCTTACAAAGGACGCTCAACAAGCTGTTGGCCATCTTGGATAACACCTCACACCCCCTGCATGCTACACTGGATAAACAGAGAACCACATTCAGTGGCCGACTGTTACAGCTGCGCTGTGTTATAGAGCGCCGTGTGAGATCTTTCTTACCCACTGCTATAAGGCTCTACAATGAGTCTCCTTACTGCAGAGACGGTACTGATCTGCTGTCTGAACTGTGCTAAACCACATCACTATATCTCCTCTCCTGTTAATACACACTGTGCAATATATCATAACCTGCTGCTGTAATGACACTTTCACTATGCACTTTGTACATTGTAATATTGATGCAACTCCTAGTTATGCCTATACTCACTGTGCTTTTAGTTTACCTCATACCACTCAGTACCTGCTATCATGTAAATACAACAAATCTGTCTCATATGCTGTGTAAATATGGAAATAGATATTCTTTATTTCTACTCTTATACTTAACTTTTGTCTATTTTTAGCACCATCAATGCTGAACACATTTTGCAGAAATATATGCAGCCTTCTAGATGCTGTCTTTTTCAGGGATGTTATTTCAACATGACAACACCAAGCCACATTCTGCACGTGTTACAACAGTATGGCTGCATAATCAGAGTGTGTGGGTGCTAGACTGGCTTTCCTGCAGTCCAGAACTGTCTCCCATTGAAGACGTGTGTCTTCACAACAGCAAAGGCCCCATACAATTCCACAGCTAAAGACTTATGTAACAAAAGAATAGCAATTAAAAACAGTTTGTATCTTCAACTCCCAAACGATTATTAAGTGCTGTTAAAAGGAAAGGTGATGTAACACAGTGGTAAACATGCTCCTGTCCTAACTTGTTTGGAAATTGTTGCACACATCAAATTTTAAATATTGTATATTTATAAAAAACAATGAAGTTCATGAAGTAAAACATCAAATATTGTGTTTTTGTGCCAGTTTCAGTTAAATGCAGGCCAAACTGAATTTACTAATCACTGCTTTTTGTTTTTGTTAGCATTTCACACACTGTCCCATGTCACACTTTGCTACTCTTAAATGCAAGTGCCTTAATGTGTCTGCATGGCAAAGATAACAGAGATAGCACAGCTTTTATCAGCTAAAAGGTCTAGACTGATGGTAGGTTGAGAAACAGTTAAAATACATTTCTATTACAAATTAACATGCTGGCACACTGTGCACTGAAAAGGAAAACAACAAAAAAAACAAATACAAAAAATGGTCTCTATCTTGCCTCCATCAGCATACAGTGTTGCCGGTTAGCAGCAGTTTAAGTTCACTCATACATGAGGCAGTCTTTGTTACCAGACATGAAAACCTACCGATTTCCTATTTTTGAATAAAGAAGTTTTAAAATGTGTATCTTTGCATGATGCCATTTTTTTTTCCTTTACCACGGTTAACCAGATAACCGATAATCTCTTGCAGGTACCCGAATATCAAAATTAGTCAGAATGTATTAGTCCCTAATGCAGATGTCACTTTAGTCACTGTTTCTGACTTAGATCTTTTCCTCTTACTCATCTTGATCCAAAAATTTAGGTCAACTGGGCTGCTCAGCATTTTTACACATGCCACAGAGCATGGTAGGATATTAATTGCTTAATCACATCACGCAGTACACCTGTACGGAAGCAACTGTCAGGTCTTAGCTCTGACACGAAAGAGCTTATTAATTAGCTGATCAGTTGCATTTCTTGTGTTACAGCTGAGAAAATCTCAAAATGTGCTCAGCAGGGCTACTTCAGGTCCAAGACTGATCTGTGCCTTTAAACACTGCCCAATCTATTTTATTGGTCATCTGGACATCTTAAAAAAACAGCAGAGATCTGTCCTTCCAGCAACTGCCTAGGATTCTGGGTATGATGTGTTATTTATGGTAAAAGCAGGTTTCTTTATCATAAACGGTCATGCCGTGCCTATACTGATTTGCTTATCTATTCATTTCATCCCCCACAAATGCTGCATGAATGACAGAGCATTACAAAATAGCCAAGTTGGAGAGGGCTTTTCAAGTTGTCTGCAAATGGAGTGCGAGAGTCAGACAGTGACTGATTTAGCAAATGTTATCTTCAGCAACAAGAGCCTCAATCACAATCTGACTGACTCACTTTCAAGTAGCTGTTGAAAGAGCAAACGTGGATGTGGAAGGAAAAAAAAGGCTTCATCTGATTTCCTGTCCTCTTTACCTTCATAATTCTGAGGCTTTCCGCACTCTTGTTCTTTATAATAATGAGCTCACCTTGATATTCTGCCATCAGATCACATAGGTGTGCAGAAATAAAAAGAAATGCCGAGCAAACTCTGGATGCGGCAAAGAGGGAAAGTGCAGAAGAACGTTTCTCTGAGATTCAGAGCTGTCGCTGAGTTGTCAGGAAGCAGTGATGTTGACAATTGATTCATGTGCAAATGTCCTCCGCTCCCCAGCTAGCAGTCAGAGTGTATAAAACTCACTTCTAGCGCTGCGAGACTGACAGCATGCAGCCAGTCAAGACAACAAAGCTGTCACAAACAGCTGTCTGCGCAGGGAATGATCATATTTATTTATTGACAATGATTTAGCGGATCTGCTGTTTGAGAAGCATAGCTTAAATAGTAGGACATCCTGTCCAGTCGGTTTGGAGGGATGATGCTAATAAATGCTGTACACTGTGAAGCACTTAGCAGCGGTTGCCAATCAAGGCTTGTAAGCACTCAATCAATTAAATCTGCTTAAAATAAATAAATAAATAAATATGAAAATTACACTCTCTCTTTCATTTAGTTAAACTAAAAGCTTATCAAAAATAACAGAAAAATATTTAAATGAATCATTTATGAATTTTGGAGTGACGCAGAGTGACATTGAAATGCAAAATTTTTAAATTTAAAATAATGTTATAATGGTGTAGCAATACAATATAACAATACATTGTGATGCAAAAATGTGACCATGTGTATCACAGAGATGAACCATATTAGCTGCACACTGTTTTGTTGTGCCACTGCATTGATGAATACCTAAAGTCCCATTCAGCTTAACCCACATCAGAATGTTCACTGTGATGGGTCACAGCCCCAGCTCTAGTCTTATTATTAGGCTTTGCAATGACATGGCTACAGTCATCATTTTTTTCATTAAAATTTTGTTAAAATGTGAGAATACTGAATCATGAACCTAGCACTGCAAATCAAACAGTGAGCACCAGACTATAATGCCACAATACAGCCACAATACAGCCACTCATGTATTATCTTCTTTATAAAGACACATTGAGACTCTGAGAGTCAAATTGGGTCAGAACCTGTACAAGTCATTTCCCCCCGAAGCAGCGGTAAGGTGAGGCCTTTTAGGCCTTTTATGATCCTCCTGCACAGAATATGCGGCCCCTGGAGTGACTTCTGTTCCCCTAAATAGATGGCCAGTGCCCTGTGGTTAATTTAATAATCTCTCCGGATCAGGTGGTCCTAAATGGCGGGAGTAATAACACTTGTAACCCTACTTGAGCAGTGAAGAGCAGGAGCAGCATGGTGCCTGGCCGTCGGGGGGCTAGAGGGGGGGGCAGAGGAGCTTAATCCCACTCTAGAGCACATCATCTCTCCTTACCCCTTCACATCATATCAGTCCGCTGCCCCACTGGCATCCATTAAGTAAGGTGACCACACTGTTTGTTCCAGGCTATTAGATCTCCTCCATTTAGTGGACCTAACCAGGAGGAGTCTGTTTATGGAGGTGGATGCACACAGCATGTCTTGCGCTTCCCCTCTCTGGTGGAGATTATGGGGACTAAAGACCACCAGCTGATATGGGTAACAGCTTTTGCACTATGGCACTGGATAAAGGTTTATGCCTGCCCTCAGTGACAATGGTAAAGGATCAGAAGACTTGATTATATTTATGGGCACACACTGTGACAGAACAGAGTACTGAACAAAATTATCACTACAATTAAAGGGACCTGGACATAAAATAAAATAAAAATCTGATATGCTCTATAATGCTGTAACAATATAATAATTCTCTGAAACGTTTAAGATCTTTAACAGTTAACAAAATTACAGTAGAGACGTGATCATAGTAAGCAATTTTTGAGTAATTAAATGTTTTCACTCTCTGTAGAGGGTCACTAAAACCAGTCTTTATGTGTACATAAATGACCAGTCCATTTAAACAGCTAAGCATATGCAGTTTAGGGTTGTTAATATGAGAATTTTGTACTGCACTGCTCAGTGACAAATGATACAACGGCTAAAACAAATGTTAATACATAAGTAACTGCAATATAACCTAACATTAATCACCCTGGCCCTTGTTCATCAAAGTTGTGTATGTAGAGATTTGACCACCTTTAATTACAAGCAAATGATCTGTCTGATGCAGGAAATTTTCATACGACACGGAAACAAGCAGAGATTTGAGGGCAAATGATGAATTAGCTTCACTGTGTAAAATCAAGAGCCATCTTACCAGTACCTCATTTGCATATCATTTACATGAAGCACGCTGTAATTCATACAGATGATTCAACAGGAAGCCAAAATAAATAAATAAATAAATAAACAACATTCAGTGACTCATGTGCCAATGACTGTGCTCATAAGTGGAGTCTGCGATCAGTGAGTGCACTATTCCTGCTATTGATCACACAAAAGTATGTGTCAAAAGTC
The DNA here is from genome assembly GCF_904425465.1 of Colossoma macropomum. Taxonomy (NCBI): domain Eukaryota; kingdom Metazoa; phylum Chordata; class Actinopteri; order Characiformes; family Serrasalmidae; genus Colossoma; species Colossoma macropomum. Next base: position 3,441,620 of record NW_023495267.1, on the reverse strand, counting down.
AACCGCAATTATTTTCTCAGGTTGTAAACTATTATGCTCACTCCTCCAAGAAATGCGTTTGACTGTATAGATGCAGCAAAAGTTAAACTAATGAATAACGAAAATGTTAGTGAAAATTTGTGTGCGCTCATTTTTACGATCAGGTTTTACTGTACGCAACTTTGATTAATAGGGGCCATTGTGTTTAAACAAAGTGAGTAATACCTTAGAATGCTTTTAGGTGAATAAGGCACAAGTTACTGAATAAAATTGTTATTGGCACCGTTAGTTTTAAGGCAAATAAAGCACATTGTCAACCTGGTACTAGTCTCAGCCTCAAATGCTCCACATACATGTACGCAAAAAATGTCTCATAATTACTGGGTATTAAGCTAGACATAGCTATTGAGATTTTGCATTTCTGGCTAGCTGCATGTCTGTGTACACACATCCCTGTGTATGCAATACCCACACAAGTGAGGGGAAACAAACTTTTGCAAGCAGTTACCTGCTCAAAAAAAGTTTGAGACGTTTTGACCTCCTCAGATTCCACTAAATATATTTAATTATGCTTCAGTCATCAAAGCCCCCCTCACTACAAGATCTGCCCAGAACAAAACACCCCAAACTTTTAATCTATGGTCACAAATCAGTGGTCAGATGAATGGTACCATGTCTCAGATCTTCTCGCAGAATTTCTTGTGAACAAATGTGAGCAAAACAAACACGGCAGATGACAGCAAGGTGGAGATTACTGCTGTATTTATGTGTGAATTTAGAAGTACAAAAGTGAAAGAAAATATATTTTATTTGTGGCTTAACAATGTGAATTAGAATAAAATTATTTTTCTTTCCATTCAGCTGGGCTCTCCATTCAGCTCACCTTTCAATGGTTAGCAGTCTTTCATTTATGACATCAACACAGCACTTCATATGAGAAAATCTATGTACCCCCCAACCCCTACACAATAAGAAGTTGTAAATATTAATCATCTTTAATATTTACAATTCAAAATCAGGCTGGTCATGACTGGACTGTGACTAGACTGGAGGGGTGTGGATTGCATGTGGGACTGTTTGGTTGTAGCCCCTCTGTGGAAGCCAAGGCAAGATCTGGAAGACCAAGAGAACTCTGATAGATCTTTTCATATACCAGCCACAAAGGCAAAGCAAAGGATCTGCAGGAAGGTTTAGCTGACACTGGAGTGGTGGTGAACCATTCTATTGTGCATATTTGTGCATAGAACCTGCACTTAAGAGTCAGAAAGTCAACACAAATGTCAATATCTGATGTATGCCAATATCTGAAAGTCATCACAAATGTCAATATCGGATGTATACCAAAAAAAAACAAAAATGTTCAGCCAAAGGCATTTTGGAAAAGTGCTGTGGACTGACTGGAAAAATAAGGAGTAGCAGTTGAAGAAAAGAACACCTTGTCAACAGATGATAAGCATGGGGTGGATCTACTATGCTTTTGGGTTATGTGGCTTCAGTGGCACAGGAAACATCACATAGGTAGATGAAAGAATAAACTGCACTAAATATCATCAATTTCTGAAAGCAAATGAACTACTCCAAGACATGCAAGCTGAAGCTTTTGAAATGGCCCTCACAGTCCTCTGACTTGAACATCACTAAGCATCATCATCACTAAGCAATATCACCATCATCCGACTTCCCAAAAAAATCACAGAACCTGGCGTGATCTGCAAGGAAGATGGGTGAATACCTAAAACAAGATTATAAAGACTACGTAGCTGGCCACAAAAGGGTTTTTTTTGGCAAGTTGAGTGTTACTACGTACTGATTTAATAAGTTGCCCACACCTTTGCACATGCCGCACTTATGTTTTAATTGTTACTGTTTTTTGTTACTCTATTCTACAGAATTCCACTAAATAAATAGCTGGATAACAGTCTATTCCATGTGATTATGGGAAGCTCTTAACAATAACAAAAACCTGTATAATAATAATGGATAGTTCTGGGACTGAACACTAATTTAGCCAGAAACAATAACTTCAGTATTTCCTATACAATTATTTATAGGGCTTCACATAAAAGAAAGTTCCTTCCCTAAGCCTGCTGCCACAGAGTTACTCCTCTCTCCATCTCAGTTTGATGCTCAAGCCTCCTTATGATATGATTTGGCTATTTTACTGAAATGCAAGAGCTCATATTGTTGTGTTTGAAATGAAGGGCTTTTTCCCCCAATTGTATCTGATCTACTCATCTTAGCCCCTAAAGATCAGAGGCTGTGTTTCAGTCACTGTGCACACATCAAAGGCCTTATGGACAAGATAATCCACATAACTAGGTAATAATGCTATTTTCTCCTCGCAAAACATGTTTTCAATGAAATTATCACCACTGGATTTCAACTAAAGGGCTTTGGAGCTTCCGTATCTGATACCAGTTAGCGCAGACGGAGAGCACATTGCTATCTTTCAAGTAATCCAAGACAAAATGCCTAAATACCTTGTCAGGCCATCCGAGGGTATTAGGAAAGGAAGGAAGGGAGACAAATCGCCTCTCCAGAAAGCAATTAGCCTGTTCTACTTCCCTTTCAGATTTAAATGCAAACAGCGATCAGAATTGCTCGACGCGGTATCTTTTCACAATGATCACATTTATGGCATAAATCTATTCCCTTTTACTAGGAACAGAAAGACCAACACTTTCTCCTTTGAATACAGTGAAGAAGAGGCACAAGGAGTGCTTTCTTTGGCCAGCAGAAAATACATACCATGAATACCAATAGTCCAGGCAGCAAGGCAATGGAATTAGACATTTTTTATAGTGGGTGTAGGTGAATATATGCACGGTGGCCTCATGAGGACCTTTTGCGCTCTCATTCCGCTCTCATATTTGCAGTCACTTCTTCCCCAACACAGTGCAAATAATTTCCAAAATTAGGTGACACATGTTCATACTCTGGCTCAGTGTATTAAAGTGGTAGACAAACAGAGGAGGTGCAGTGACAAGATGGCCTTTCATTTCCTTATTCAAATCAGCAAGTCTTTGTTGTTGGATCTTGGCACCACAATTGGACAGAAATTTGCTCAGATATGAAGTGCAATATTTCCATGTTCCATATTCTTGTATTTACTTGTAAAATAATGAATCAGATTGAGCGTTGATGCCTGCATGATATTTTCCATGTTCTTTGAGACAGGTTAGACATGTTTGGGTATGGCCCAATGGAAGACCATGCTCCCTGATTGGGAGCAAAAGTCAAGAGACCCTGGTTTCTTATTCTAATTAGCCCTGATATAAACAAGGGACTTTGAAAGGAATGTGACATCATTTGTTTATGAACACACAAGAGCTCCCCAGTGATTGTTTACTGTCCTTTTTCACCCGCTTCTCTATGTCATTTCCTACACAGTTTCTTTTCATGTAATTCCAAACAAGCATCTAGTCTAAATCAGGTCTTTATTTTTAGACCTGCGTGCTCATCTTTCCTGTTGCAGCCATCATTAGCACTTGTCTGTTCCAGTGGAGCTGCTTGCCAACTGTTCCTCTCTTCCACACGCGCCCATGAAGCTGCTCTGACCTAAAGCACAGCCACCCACATACACACTCATACGGCACAACAACACACTACACTTTGACACGAGACCAGAAAGTACACCCGTGTGCACACATGCACTAGTCCACACACAAACACACAGAAACAAATGGTCAAGTGTGTGTGTTGTATGGAGGCGAGTGTACATTTTTAAAAAAAGCTAAGGAAATTGACAGATAAAGAAACAGCGGTAACACTTTCTACGAATGTCACATTTGTAAGCATCTATAAACACATTTATAACATGTTATAATGTATTCATAAGGCATTATAAACATGGTTATAAATATTTTTTTTAAAAAGAATTACACTGAATTACACTTTATAGCCATGTTTATTATGCATTGTGAATTGTTAATATAATGCATTATAAATAGTGTTAATAACATGTTATACTGTCAGTGCCAAAGAAGTCAGTCCCAGCTTGGAGAGCGTAAAGTAAAGACAAATACCAAGCTAACGCTGGTGTACATTACCTTTCCCATGTTGGGTAAAACACTGATGGCAGCACTAGTTTAAACTCTGACATTTGAAGCCTGCAATGTGCTTTATTGTGAATGTTTTAGTGTTTCAGTAAATCCTTCAGTAAACACTTCAACTTGAAGCCTCACTCTTAACACTGGAGGAGGCTTTAGTACAGTATGCTTCACTTTACTTAGAGCGGACAAATACCACTTATGAGCTCTTATAATTTGTTATGATCAGTACTTATAATATATTATGTTAACATTTCATAATGCATAATAAACATGGCTATAAAGCATAATGCATTTTTATAAATATGTATAGCCATGTTTATAATGCCTTACGAATGCATTATAACATGTTATGAATGTGTTTATAGATGGTTACAAAGGTGACATTCATAGAAACAAACATCAATTGGCCAAGATAGGCCCAAAATTTGCTTTTTAGTTTTGGAGTGGAGCTACAGCACCATGCAAATGTCAGCAATCACACTTCATTTATTTAATTTCCAGTTAAAACAGTCATTAGTACAAGTTATTCTCTTGTTATCCTCAATTAACAGAAAATTACACAGTGTATCCCCCTTTGCATTTATCACAGCTTCCAACTTGTTGAATGTCATTATATACCTATTTAAATGAAGCAACAACAAGCTACAATGCTAGCACTACTACCCTTTATGCTAGGAACTTAAGAATTCAAGGGAAAGCACATTTAGTACATTCAAGGGAAAATGGTAAATGTGCTTGACTTTACAAGAATTATGAAACAAATAAACAGAGAACCCAGATTCTAGAGTTTACTATAATATTATTTAACCAGATTTTATTTATTTAGTAAAAAATTTGTGTATTTAGCTAGTTAAAAATTGGTGACACTATTTTGAGTGGTCCTTTTTAGAAACAAACACTCAATGGACTTTCAGTAGCATGTCAAAAACATTTGAGGGTAGGATTAGGTTCTGGGTTGAGGTTAAGGTTAGGGTTAGGGTCAGGATTAGGGCCAGTGTTAGGGTTAGGTTTTGGGTAAGACTGGATAAGATTAGGTTTTTCTTAATGGAAGTAACTTATTAACAATACAGCTACTTAATGTAAGTAATGTATCAACAGTGCATCTACAAGATGTTCACTTCAATGTATTCTGATGCTTCACTACGGCTACTTCACTGATATGTTGTTGGTGTTACTGATAATCTGTTAAGAGGTTATTAATCATCTACAAAAGGACCACTCCAAATAAAGTGTTACCACAAAAATCTACGTGGGCATCCACCAGACACTGCCGGCAGATGAACAAAAATGTTCATTTGCCACCCCGCATATATACTGTACCACTGACACCTGTGACAAATACCAATAGCACTGACTGCAATCCAGTAAAACTAGGCTGTTTCGTAGCTCAGTTCCAAAAATCAAAGAAGCAAACTTCAGACACCAGATGTGTCTTTGCCAATTGGCTACATTTAGGGTGAGCTGAAAATTGTGTACATTTGTTTTTTCAAATTCATCAAACAAAATCATTCATTTTGTGACAAATTCCGCTGAGGCAAAAAAGTGACAGTCTTGTATAAACAGAAGTTCCCTTTAATTTCAGTCACATTCTACGGCACAACTCCAAAAGAAGTTCCCCTACACATGAATGAAGTGTGATTTAAGTGACTGCACTTGAGTGCCTCTTTCCCCCTCCACTTTCATATAGATTGGTAAACAAATCATTCTCAAATTATGCCGGGATGGCTCATTTTCTTATTGACTCCTGTGCACGGCTATTTTAATCATTACCTAATTGTCTAGCTGCTCTATCGACAGCATGGCGGCCCCTGCCACGCTGATTTGTGCTGACACTGCCATGGGCCCGCTGGATCTGGGTTAACCTTTCGATGTCCATCGGCGCCTGGCGTGTTGATGATGATTGATCGAAGTGGCCCTTGCCGTTAGATAATACCTAATCAGCGTTCGGAGTAATTTGTGTAAATGAGACCTCATTATTGATGATAGGCAACTTTTGAAGCCTCCATGCACACTAATGCTGGCCTGCCGTTCAATCAGCTAGAAAACTTTGTTCCTTCAAAAAAAGGGAACAGAGGCCAAGAGCAGTGGGCAGTCTGTACAGAAGATTAAGATAAATCAGGTTGATATGATACAAATGTATGACAAGATGTTAAGCAAGTGAGGTTGGAAAATACATCTATTTTACACACTGAATGCGTAATTTATTCTCCATGGAAAAGCACAAAAGAGAGACAGACATTTTAAAACATTTGCAGCATCTCCCCAAAAACGCTTTTTTTTTCTCTCTCTCTTTTTTTTTAGAAAATGCTCTAGACTATCACACACAGACCCAACTCTTCAGGTGATTAGCTACATTATTCATCTCATAATAGCACTTAATCACCACAGGGATTTCACTGGTCGCCATCTGCATTTTCCTCTTAATATTACTTAGATTTGCTCCATTATGTGACTCCCTTATCTTATTAGAGTTATCTGCTGGTGAACTGTGGCATAAATGACTTCCCCTACCCTAAGACTACTTACTTTAGAAAACCATTTTGTCAGCAGCCCCGACTGAAATAACTGCAGCACTGTATTAAAATGATAATAGGCGGTGCAAGTGCTTTGCAGTATACCTATTCACTAAAATGAGGATTATAAAAAAAAAAGAAAGAAAGAAAGAAAGAAAGAAATAGCTATTTAATTCCCCTTTTCTCTAAACCAATTCAGCTCCAAGGGGACAGAGAGGAAATATACTGCAAAATATGCTGGAAACTTTTCGATGAAAATTTGCATTGACTTATGAACGCAGAAAACAGAGCAGGCTAGCGTACACTGTAGACGGGCATGGGGGAACTGAAATGTGTCATTTTTTGCTAAAGATGATGGCGAGATGGAAATATGCCACATAGGATCTTGTACTGATGGTGTTTGTGTGGGGTAGCATCTGAGCTGGGCCTCTAATCTCATAAAGGATTTCTTTTCGCTAGATTGGTTTTGTTAGCTTGTGCTAGAGGGCTGTTGTCTTCTCTCCAGGCTAGCAGCCCCCTGAAGATGGAGCTGTGCTCCAATAGCAGCAGTTCAGGCCCTGGCCACCACCCTGACGCTCCTGCACCTTGATGATGATTGATCATGTTGTTTTCTTCATTACTTTAAACCCAATCAGTGCTTGCTGTAATTTGAGTAATGATAGCTCATTACTGCCAATTGCACAGTTTAAGCTCTTCTTAATTTTACTTCACCAGCAGAGCCCTTGGGACATCTGCATAAGCTAGACACCTTCAGGATAGCAGATCAATGGCCCTCCCCACCACCATACACTTTCAGTCCACTGCCTTTCTCCTACAGATGAAATGATCAAATAGATGGGAAAAGCTTATATTAATTACACATTGTGCAGAAATTAATTTAGAGCATGGTATGATCACAATGGAGCGAGAAGTTAAGTGTACTACGTGGGGAGGTTGAAATATCTAAATGAGAGCTGCGTGCAGTTAATTACTGAGAAATAACAGGACATGACCACCACTCTATCATTTGTAGGGTTTTTTTTCTTCATTTGGTGCATATTTTCATAATTAGATATAATACAAAAGAGAGAAGCAGAATATTTCAAATCTCATTTTCATCTAATTACAATAAATGGACAAAACCAATATAATTTTTCAAAAAGTAGAAATGGCATGATGGTATTTCATTCCAAAACCTTTAATGAACAACCCATTAAATACACAACACTTCAATTAGACTGATTAAACATGCAGATGTGCTGGGTTGAAAAAAAATCCATAAAAACATGATACAGGCACAGAGAATCTAAGACACTTTTGTTTTTTTTACTTTGTTGCGAAGACTATTCTAAATGTCAGATAGCATCTTCAAACTCATTCAGGATCACACATCCAAAATTTAGAAATTCAGTTGCACACCACTGCAAATTTACATTAGGATGATTATTTTACTATTACATATTCATTCTGATTAAAATCAGTAGGTGGCATGTTAAGACTCTCCAACAATCAAACAAAAAAGAGCTCAGTCCCACAATAAAATAACTCCAACTGACTGACACCTCTAACACTGGTCTTGGAAGGCAGTAATAGATTCAAGCCTTTTTTATTTTTATTTTTTTTATTCACAGACATGCGCTGCACTCATCACATGCACTAAGATCTTGAATCCCTCTCCTTCGTCCTGGAGGAGGAGCCCCAGATGCAGAGGGGGAGAGATGTCAGGGAGGTGGGTAAAGAGGGGTCACGCCACAGCTTTACACACCATGATCAGAATCAATAGAAACTTTGGAAACAGAGGTTCCCCCAGTCCTCTAGGAATCTCTGATAGATAGGGGTGATTAATCATGCTTGCGTGTTATTATTGCTCTGATTTCTCTTTGGGTTCCAGCTTTTTTGGCACACATGCTCAGTCTTGAGCATAATAATCACAAATAAAAAAGGGGAATGAAAGGTGAATGCACGATGGGAATGCATAATTATCTCCATATCTATTTCACAGAACCACTGTTTCAATTATAGCAGGATTTTGTTATCAATTGGCTGCAGCGTAACAAGAGTCCATGTGAAAATAAACTACTGGGTTGAAATAAACAGAGCAATTTTCCTACTTAAGCACACTCTACTGCAAGAGGGACATGAGGCAGCATTGGGAGGAGTAGCCTAAAGCCATACTCAAGTACAAGTACATTTACAAATTCAAATTAAACAAGACATTCATTTTTTAAGAGATACTTTCAAGGAGATCAGATATAAGATAATCCACTTAAGGCAAGAGAGAAACAAGACAACTGTGCAATACCTGTTAATCCAGCAAAACTGTCACCGTTAGATAAAAAGTACTAAAAGCTTTCATGTATGAGAGAGGAGAAAAAGCTCCACTCTTGCTTCAGATATGAAAAATCCACAGGTGTTTCTGTCTATCTGTGTACTGTGAGAAGAAAACTTCACTCTATGGGTCTAAAAAGATGTGTAGCTGCCAAAAAACAGATACTAAGAAAACCTTTAATGAACAACCCATTAAATACACAACACTTCAGTTAGACTGATTAAACATGCAAATGTACTGGATTAAAAAAAATCCATAAAAACATGATGAAGGCACAGCAAATCTGAGACACTTTTGTTTTTTTACTTTGTTGCAAAGACTATTCTAAATGTCAGATAGCATCTTCAAACTCATGCTGGATCACACTTAACATACCAAAATTTCTAAATTTGCTACGTTAGAAAAAAGGTGGAAATATGTGAAAGCATAAAAAGAAGCTGCTGGTGGTCTCATAACAACAGACTGGTCAACCCAGACCTCAATTTCACTGAATGTGTTTGGGATTACTTGGATTGCAAGAAGCAGAAAATGCAACAAACTTCTAAGACCAAACTTTGGAGATCTGAAGAAAATCAGATTGTAGATTTTTTGAAACACCGAAAGCAAGTCTCCTATGCTGCCTACAAGCTTCTATAAATAGTGTGTTTGTGATATATCCAGTTGTTCTGTATTTTAGGAGTACTGATGATCCCCACAACATACTCGAAAAGCATATAATAACGTCATACTGCCCTAATATAAAGTGAAGATGCTTGAAAATCAACTTGAAACAGTCACAGGCATCTTAAACAAACAAACCCCCAGCGACTGCAGTCACAACAGCTATGATCCTGCAAGACCCTAATGTCCTAAATTACAGGACAAGAATGGAGCTCTCTGACAGAGCTCTGATACTTATGGCAGTATTTTCGCCACACGGACAGGCCTGCCCTTTTCATCTCACTCCCTTTGGAGAATTCCCTGTGGTCCGTGTTGTCTCCTTTCTTCTGCAGGAAATTTCAGTTCATCAAAAGCGAGGTGAATGTATGTCCTCGCGCCGTGGCCGCGGCCACATGCAGTGTCATTAGGCGACGAGACAGGGAGGGCATACATATAGGGCGCCGCACAAGGACAGGCGAATGGACACACACGTACACACGTGTGCACACACACAGGGGTATTTGATGTTGCCCCTGTTTGAAGCCAGATCCTTGTTATCAGAGAGCTGTTCTGGGCTCCATTTCCTGGCTTTTTGAGAGCAGGCCAGAGTCTTTCATGTGAGAGCCACACTCACACTCACTCTGCTGAAGCCAGCAGAGCATAAGCACTGCCTCTCAGCTGCTTATCTGTTCAACACGCCTTGGGCTCACACATGACAGGTACAATACCTACATGCTGACCACGGTGCGTGCACAAGAATTGTGTTTCATAGCAATGGAGGCATAACAGGAAGAGACCAGTCATTTTGACTGCAGATTTATATAAAAAAGGCTTACTCAATTTCTCCTGTATTCAAAACGCTGTTAAACGAAGAGTTTGTAGAGAGACAAAATTTTCCTCTTGTATTCAGAGTCTGAAGTTCCCCGTCTTTAGCTTTACACTGGAGCTGCAACACTAATAAAGCCAACAACTAATTTCCAGTTAGGTATAAAGGTGGAAAAAGGTTCACTATGGCTAAAAACAGTAGTGCCAGAAATGACATTAGCGGTAGCCTGAATTTTGAAAGTGCTAATGTCAATTTACATACATAACAAGTTTGTCATACACAGCCAGAAAATGCATACGCAAAAAAATGATATTTAAAATTATTTAAATTAATATGGTTTGACGTTGTGTATATAGGACACGAATGTCATGAATCAGATGAGCACTCATGTAGCTTATAGATGATTCAGATGAGCATTAATGTAGCTAAGAACTAATAGAAGCTTACCCCACCCATTGTAAGCTACTTTAGCTTTGTAGCCTTGAGCCCTATAAAATTCTTGGACCCTCAATCAAGTAGCTTGATTTTTTTTTTTTTTGGCTAAATTTTGTGGACGGTGGCTTTGCTCACGATGCAATCTAAAGTAGAAAAACATCAGTTCAACCTAATCTTCGATTATTGTGTTGCGGTGCTGCCAAGGACCTAAACATCAGTGCACCTTTCTGAAACAATTTTCCCTACACTGCAGATAATCTGAACCAACCAAATCCATTCTATGCATACAAATGGTTTGACTGGAATGAAAGGAAACAGTATAAACATTTTTGGACATGTGTCCAGAAATGGAATAAAGTTTTGTCCTGGGCAGAGAACTAAAATCTAGCACGATCCAGAAAAATCCTGGACGGGTAGCAACCCAACATGCAGCTCCAGTGCATAACTAAAAGAAGGAGACACCAAACGTCTTGGCTGATAGACGTTTTAAGCATGAGGTAGATCGTTTACATTTAAATTCTCTCATATTTCTCTAGTAAACATTATGATACATGAGATAACAATAGCTATGCTGGTTCAAAACAATAAATTAATTAATACAACAACAAATGGCCAATCAAATGAACGCAAACACCACTGTACAACAGCTGACAGCTTAAATATCATTCACAAATGGCCCACCTTCAAACACTAATCAAGCTGTTCCAGCCGTTCGCAGAAGTCACAGAAGATGGTGAAGTCCAGAGTGAAACAGTCCGAAAATCTTGAAAACTCAAACTAACGGGCACTGTTTTAACAAGACACCAAAACCAGGGCGTTCAGAACCAGCAATCAGATTTAAATAAGGAAAAAAGTTTTGACTGTATGAGCAGTGCTCAAACAGATGATTTAAGGCATGTTACGACTGGCAAATGGCATGCTGTCTATTTGAGTTCTAAAACTGCCTTCTGCTCAAGCACTTTTCTTTATGTGGTGAACATAAAGATTCAACCAAATGTAACCCAGGATTCCACATTAGACCCGCTTATAATCATAGGTGGTTCAGTGGCCAGAGGCACCACTGAACTATGAACTATGACTACATTTAATCGCTAATCATATCTCTACCTGTCATTAAGAGAGCATTCCCCAAAAGAAATACCACAGGATTTCCAATCTCTATGAGAATAATGACTATGAAACAAAGAACAAAAAAGTTAGCAAGTTCAATGTTTCTTTAAACGCTCTTTTTGCCTATTGTGCCGAGTTGCATGCTAGTCAGTGGCCAGCTCTTTGCCGTTAGTTACTTTACCCCCGTGGTTCACTATCCTCATTACGCATGCTCTAGAAACCAACCACAGGCAGTGTAAGCAAGCATGTTGCCCCCTCTATCCCTGCTTGGATGCTGCTATTTCCTGTTTCAGATTAGCTGGCAAAGCCAGAACAAGTGAGCCTGGGAAGAGCCTGCGGTCAAATAGCTCTATAAAAGTGCAGGAGTGGAGAGAAGGGCTGGGGAGCCCCAAACTGAAATAACTCAGACATAAAAGTCTGCTGTAAAAATCCCTGTTTTTTTTCCATTTTATGCACACGACAACTAAAGCAAGGCTAATCTACACTAAGTAGTTACAAGCCTGAAAATCTTTCTCCCAAGTTTATACCATAAAATAATTGGTGTTTAGGCCTATTTCACACTTGGAATTTGAACCATATGTGCCTGAAACAAGTCCCCTGACCATGGGGGAGTGTGAGAGAGAGAGAGGGAAAGAGAGAGGGAGCGAGAGACAGAGAGACAGAGAGAGAGAGAGAGAGAGAGAGAGAGAGAGAGAAGGTTTATAGGCTGGATTTTCTCTTTGACTGTAATCACTTCTCTGGAGGCCCATCAGAGTCCCTAGGCCAAAGAAAACAATTTTGATTGGAAAATGATACAGCGTGCCCACATGCTGATAGGACGGCTAGTATTTTCTTTTCCTACGTTCTCCTCCCCTCCTCTCACATCTCCCTTAACGTCAGACATCTCAGCAGAGACAGTCTAGGAGAGGAGCAGGGGAAAGGAAAAGGAAGAAAGTCAAAGTCTGGACTCCTAAAGCCCCCTGAGCTGCCTTGGGCTGTTTTCTCTTGCTAATGACCACCTATCACCCCCTCACTCTTTCCACCAAGATTTACAAGATAAGTGAAGGCCAAATTACCATGAAATGATTTGGGTTCCTGTAGAATGTCAGGTGGTATTAGTGTGAAGAATGTGCATTTTCTAATCTTACAAATATTCACTGACTGTGCATGAGGAGCATATCTGACTTAGCACTAGTCCCATCATAAGGTCACAGAGTCATTTCTCAGAGTAAGGAAGGCTGGGATTACTCTTGGATGTTCTGCTGCAGCTTAAAAGATCACTGACGGGGTTAGCCCTCCAGCCATATTTTCAAAACCACTCTCAACTTTACTGCCCACCTGCCATAGGTGAACAGTGAGTGTGTGTATGTGTGTATATGTGTGTGAGAGTGACAGAGACAGAAAAATAATGCAGACACTCTAAAGAATTACTTATGAAAGGACAAATACAACACAATAAATATAACAGTGATTTCATGTGTTTCTTATTCCACCAGTGATCTGTCATCCACTGTACTCCAGCTCCAACTGACTACTACTTCATTGGATTTTCATCTAAAAGAAATCCATGCTGTTTTTAAGACTTGTTTTACATTACGATGTTGTATAATTCTATAAAGCATGTAATTACATCTTAGGCCTGCAACTAATGAGTGTTTCTAGAATAAGTTTATTTATAGGATATTTTTTAGATTAATCTAATTGGAGTAATCTAACAATTAGACGGACGTTTCTGTTTCAGTGAAAAATCCATTTCAATAATGCCACAAGAAATGTGAAGTTGAAAACTCACCACCAAAATATTATATTGTGTTTGTTTATATCACTTTTTGAATACAATCGAATACAATAGAGTTAAAAAGAAAGCTTTGAATTATTTTCAAACAGTTAATATAATACATGAAAAATAACTTTAGACTACTTCATTTACCATTTAGTTAAGATTTTTATTTTACCTATCTAACTTATGAACTTTCCTATTTTCTCCACCCTAGCACAGATTTAATCATTTATCTATTGCCAATCTTTGTCACTGTTTATATGATTCCGTGTTTGGCTTGTCTGCTTTGGTGATATTTGATACATCACAGGCTGAAGATTTCTGAACTGAACATTACCTAATTTACAACTTGCATGAGCGACTGTTATGTTTCTGATTTCTATATATTTTACAGATTTCAAGTTACATTCAATGAAGTTGCTTCCTTGTCCTGAATGCATCCTAAAAGAAACTTCACATCGTTCCATGCAATTTTTTTAACCCCCTGATGCCCACATCGCTGTTGGGGGGTGTGGAGGACCATCCTTCCCACTCAGAGAGAGTGAGGCTAATTATGCTCTCTTGCACTACTGGCCGAGGATAGCTGTGGCCCTGCTTCTGACACTGACAATGTTTTATAACTGATATAGTCGACTTTATCAACTAATTGTTGCAGCCTGCACAATACAGAAATATAATTCATATAAAGTAATTTTCATTCAACTTTGGTGAAAAAAAAGAAATTACTAGCAACGAGTGACCTAAGAAAACTGTTCATTTCTGTGGCTTTTAGGATGAATATGTAATTTATTGTGAATGTGGCCACAATCGACATGGCAGTAAAACAACTGAGAAAACAGAACGCAACAGTGCAACTGCAGAAATTCAAATAAAGGCAGAGGTTCTAGAAGTGACTTGTTTGGGTTTGAAGATGCTGCAAGAGGTCAGCACAGGTAATTAGAGTTAACAGATGTTTCAATTCCCTCATATTCGCTTGCTGAGAAATCATTAGTACACACATTCTTGGGGCAATTACTCTAGGAGGAGAGTGGACTGCCAGCACAGGATTAGAATAGAAGGTAGAGATGCTTTCGTCTGAAGAAGCAAGGAAATGCACTTTCCAAACGCTTGACCAAATTCATAAAGAAAATAATTAAATAAATAAATAAATAAATGAACAAATGTATTTACTATAGCATAAGCAATCAGGAATGAATTAGTATGCTGAACAGCCTGTAGCCTCTGAAATAATTTATAGCATATACAAAACTGTTAAATAAAAAGCAACTCCATTACGACATATAAACATCCTCTCAAAGAAAGATACAAAGAGGTGTTCGGTAATGCTTGGACACAGGATAAACTCACAAGGAACATCTATTAGGCTTTAAAGACTTTCAAGTTTAACCATTTAAGGCCGACACAAAAAGGGGCTATTTCTCCCGTTTTATCTACTTTTTTCTGTTAATAATGCAAATTTTGAAAGCTGTAGAACATGATCTAATAAATTTAAAAATACTCACCCTTTTTACTCAGTTTGTGTCACAAACTACTATTTTGAACAACAAAACACATGAAAAAAATTTTAAATTACACATGAATGAGCTCCCATGCTTGCCTGGGAAAAAAAACAGTAACAGTAAATAAAGGAAGCCTCATGTATGCTTTATATAGTGATAGCACATAGAAAGCTCAAGATCTACACACTGAAAGTGCTAATATGATTTTACTGTCAGCAGCATCCAAGAACAGACTTAAAATGAGGCTCTTTTTTTGTTGGGGGGGCAAGTCCATCAGTTTTTTTCGGTTAAAGGAATAACCACCAAATACGCTAGTATGGCTAACCATGAACACAAGCCAGTAGCCACCGATTAAGCATGGTATTACTGGCATAATGCTAATTAGTGGGTATACAGTTTCATTCACTGTTAGCAACATTGCATTTTCCACTGAACTGTACAGTCAGATCTACAGATACCTCCAAAGTAATGTGCTTGACACTCTACATTTTGAACAGTGCCATCTCGGTGAGTAAACACAGTAAATCTGTTGGCCTCTGCATCTTATACAGTACGCAGGGTGCAGACGGATAGCCACAATTACCGGCGCACATGCTACACTTATGCTTAAGTTAAGGCGGAGACTGGTGGGAGAGGGAGAAAAAGGGGAACAGTGTAGTCTTTTTCATACATGTAAGGCATAAATTATGTCCGGCGGTGCAAACGGCGATGCCACCGTCGAACAGCCAGTCAATGGAGAGGGCAGGGAGAGGCAATGGAGCGCGGTAATGTGTAATCTTACTACTCAATGGGCTGTGCCCGGCAACGGGCCTCTGAATGCAGGAAGTGTCAGAGAGATAAATAGCGGAGTGTCCCTCTCGAAAAACATGATTAATACCCCGGCTAGTGACGCTGCAGAAGATGAAGTGGGAGCAGCTGGCTCAGGCTGCGCAGGCACGCGGGGAGAGGCTGGAGGGGGGGGTGGGGGGCGGGGGGTTTGGGAGAGACGGGAGCGAGTGCAGCGGAGCAGAGAGGGCAAAGAGGAGGACACACCGGCAGCCAGGGGGAGGGAGGCGAGGCAAGGGCAAGCCAGGTTGCTCAGAGAGGAGAGACCCTCCTCATAACCCATCCCACTACTACCACTCTTCCTCACTCAGCGTGAGTACCCAACCCGCCCGCACAAACACATGCAACCCTACCAACTTACTGAGGCTCAGTTTAGAAATAATCTCCATCCATCACACCCTTGAGCATGTATGCATCAACACACAATTACACACACTGCTCAGTGAGTACAACGAGTGTAAAAGCAAGCCTATTTAGTTAAGTGTTAATGTAGACTACTGTGCAGTAGAAAATTATTTAAAACTGTAGAGAGTGAGAGACAGAGACAGAGAGAGAAAGAGAGAGAGCGAGAGAGAGAATATAAGACAAGATACAAGACAAGTTGTTTATATTTATAAGCTTTATCTTATAAACTTAATTGTTTTTTAAAAATACGCTAATTCTCAAACTGATGTCTGCAATGTTCCAAAAAGGTCGAGAGAAGGGCAACTGAGGACTAGGAGCACTGTGAAATGTTCAAAGTACACCTTCGACGGGTGATGCAGTCATGCTTGGGAACGAACGAGCATCCAGAAAAGGCCTAGTCTTTTATGAGCAAGGATGGGGTTGAGGCTCCTCACTTTGTCAAACAATGCATCAACTAAGAATCCAACAGACAACAACAACAACAAATGAGTGTGACGATTTATGGTATTTCACCCTTATACTGCATTTCATTCAACAATTCAGAGAATCCAGAGAAATCTATTTGTATGAAGGGCAAGGCCAAAAACTACAACTCAGTGCCTGTAACCTTTGATCCCTCAGACGGTACTGCATTAAAAACCAGCATGCTTCTGAAATAGTATTTTAGTGCCCATGGCATGGGAAACTCGTACATTAATTCTGAAAGATTAATTTTGAAGCAATACATAACTGCTGTCGGAACAAAACCTCCTCTCTCAAATGGCAACTTTACAGGAGAAGGAAAAAACATGACTTTCAGTGTAAATTAATCTAGAGAGGTTTAATTTCAAGCAGGTCTGGACCAATTCTGTTGGTCCATATAGCATAACATTTTAAGACAATGTAAAAGACAGCTGATATTTTCAAATAGTGTCAAAAAATGAAAAACGATATTCTGCCTTCTAAACCATGTCTATTTCAGGAATATTCCTGCTTATTTGAACATCCTGCACATGTTACAACAGCACTGAAATTGTGTGGCCCATTATAAACCACAAAATACGATAACTAAGGCCCGTACATTTGCACAGCTGAAGACATGTATGACAGAAAAATGGCAAAATAATTCGGCTTTTAAAACTCAAATGGTTATTAAGCGTTAAAAGGAAAGATGATTTAACAGTCATAAACAGATATATCTGTCAGATATTAGATATTAAATATCTCATTTTTGTACTGTTTTCTCTTTAATAGAGGCCAAACATGATTTATTAATGACTGTCAATTTGCATGACATGTTTAAAGCAACACACATTTGGTTTCTCTTCTCCTCCATGCACACAGCTTTTGCTGGATTTGCATAAATGCATCACCAACATACCTGATTTATCTCTTTAATGCTGAGACAAAAACGTGGCTATTTTCACCGATTAACCTACTCAGATGTCAGACTTATTTTAATATGTAAAGTACATGATGCAGCAAAGAAAAATCTGATTTTTTGTTTCACAATCTACCATTTTTAACAAGAAAACAAATGGACTAATGAATTAAAAAAATCAATAATGAGCCTTTAGCAAGCTAAATTCTGCTCTGAATGTGTGCATACGCTCACTCAAAACTATCACTGTACATCCAACAATAAAGTCAGCAATGCACTTTTATATAGTGACAGGAAACATAGCAGCCCATAGAAAGCTCCAATTCCACAAGCTGATAAATAACTATTCTGGGTGCTGATTTCAATGAGTTAAGGAGGACAAAGCCAGAGTTTTGAGATGCATGGCCAGTGAGACATTAAGTAAGACAGGGTTAACTTAATAAAGTATTGATTAGCTGAACCAGGTATTGGCTGGTAACTGCAAATAGCAGGCAGTCTTTAGGAGAGGTTTTAAGCCAACACACTGTATAAATCGTAATCTATTAATGTTTATTTGTTTTTATTCTAATGCAATTTTAAAAAAAAATGTTTTTACCTAAAATAGTAAGCACTAAAAAGCAGACTTTACTGAACTAATACTATGTTGAAACAATACAACACAGTGATTATTGTTCTTTTAACAGTGTTATTGTTTTTCTGAACAAATAATTTCAAACTGCCCAAATACAGTCTTGTGCAAAAGTTTAAGAGCCTCTGGACAAGTAATAAGTATATAAAATAACACTTCATCTACAGGAAATCCAGTTCTGCTCATTTTACTGCACAATATCTATTAATTTGCTGAACTGCAAAAAAGTTTGGACACATTTCTAATATGTCAAGTTTAGCAAATAAATAGAAATCGTGCACTAAAATTTGCAGAAGAAAAGTGCCACATTTAAGTTTGCCCCATGCAGAACAAACTTCTTTGCAAAAAATAACTCCTGCTATCCATAAGAGCATATTTTAACAATCTAATATAAAAACTGATGCAAGGAATAATAAAACAAACAAAGTGCTTTATACATCAAACTCTGAACAGACCACTGTTCTCCATAATAGACACATATTGCTCATAGTTTTCCCAGATACAGGAGAAAATGGGCAATGATAAACAAGACGAATCTCTGGATCTCTACTGTTGTAAGTAAACATGTCGAGGGGCGGGCTACTTTTTCATGGTTCAGGGGCCCCAACCCTCCCCTCACACAATTAACTTTTTGCGGTGTAATGGGATGATTGATAAGCTGGAAGTGTGTGCTTTAAGGAGATATTAATCATTCCCTCTGGTAATTTTAATCATGTGTTCCATCATCCCCAGATGCTGAGGATCACCTTCCTGGCAAACAAAGGGCAGCCACACCACTCGCATAGTCATTTTGTTCTAGTTTAACTTTATTTTACGCCGGTTTGTTCCTCCCATCTGTTCGCACCAGGCTCAGCGGCCCACGCTGCATGTCCGCAAGCTGGGGAACCAGTGTGTGGGAGTGCGCTTGTGAGAGTGTGTGTGTGTGCGTGCACAAGTGTGTGTGTAAACTTTCGAAAAACAGCCATCTTTGAAATGGTAAACCGAGTCTTCTAGGTTTGTGGCTATCTGCTGCGCTGATACAAACCCCCACTAGACACGCTCACGTACGTATACACACACACACGCAGACACACACACAAAACACAATGATGTTACCACATGGTGTGGGCAATATGTCTGAGAAAAGTACAATTTGGCATTTGAACTGCTCTATTATTGGAAGAGTGCAGTTGTACTGCAGGCTAGAGTTGGACAGAATTCTCACTACAAAGACTGCATCCCCCTGACATCCCTTTAAAAGCCTGAGAGAGTCACACCTCCTCCCCAAGCACTTATTAGTTCATGCTCGCTGCCTTCATTATGTGTCAGTGTTAAGCCACACTCACCTGATCCAGCTTGTACTTCAAAATCAAATGCTGTTGCTCCTGTATCCTCAGATGGTCAGCAGCCGCCATGGGAATATTTCTAGTGGACCTGGGCCGGAGCACACACACACACACCACACACACACACACACACACACATACACACACACACACACACACTGGAAGCTTAATTTAAGGACCACAGATGCCAATTGTAAACAATTACTTTTGAATCCAAAGTCCTAGCAATTGGACACGTACAACAAAAGATGCGCTGCAGACAAAACCATTCGCCAGATCGAGAAAAGCATGGACTTAATTACACTAATACTGAAGAGGAGTTGGAGGACCATGCTGTTGCTGTAAACAGAGACAAGTTTAATTGAATTGACATTCGAGAAACTGACAACGGTGATTACAACAAATCAAATTAACATAAACCACATCAGCTGTTGACATCTTATCAAAAAAATTCTTAACTACAACTAATTATTCAAGTTCTTCGGCGGCATGCTATACAGAAGGGTGGAAAAAAAAACCCAGTTCAAACCTAAATAAATAAATAAATAAAAAGTCCAGACTTCCTAAACTTCGGTCTGACAAGTGTCAAGCAGGCCCACTTAATCAACAGCAGAATTAATGACAAGCAGATGACAGACATTTCATCACTGTGGTGAAAGTTTGATGAAAGTTACTGGGGGAAAAAAGGCCTGAGTGAATGTGAACAGATTAGAATGAGGAGCATGCATGTAGAGCTGATAGGGCCATCCCTGGAGGGGGTGATAGGAGACATCCCCAAAAGCGCTAGGGCTGCACTGCCTCTTAAAGGCATTAATTGGCAAGAAAAAAAAGGCAATTTAATTTTACACCGGGTCCAACCTCATTCGTTATCGGCAGCACACTTGCGCGGAGTACAGAGAGGTAATAGAGGTTTTCAGGGGCTATTCCCCACTTATTATCTAATAATGATGAATGAACATGCCTGCAAGTGACAGCTGTTTGGATGCTTTGTTTGCAATAAGGCATCTATTTGTAACTTTCCTCAAACCATGTCTGCTTGACTTTGAGGATGTGGGCGGAAAACTACTTAGGTTAGCTTCATTTGAATACAGACAGGTTTGAGCAATGAATTGATGTGCCGTCACAATAGGATATGGATAAGTGTGGACCATCATCCAAACATCATTTTTTTCTGATTTATGTATAAATAAATAGAATGCTATGAAAACAGAAAGAATTTGTATACTTTATTCCAAAAAACAGCACACAATACTGACAAGTCTATACTATAGTTTGCAAAAACTGTAACAAATAGCAACTAGAAAATAATCAGGCCCTAACCTAAAACTACATCATCCTAAAACAGCCATCATTTTTGCTCATATTTGTTTTGACAACCCACATTTCTCTTTTCAACAAGAGGAGCTAACTGCAACGCCCCTATAATACACCCTTGGGTAACACCAGACAAAAGACAACAATAATATTTCACTTTATTGTTCAAAAGCACATGAATCTTTGTCAGGTTTCACGTCCATGAGCAATGAGTGCAAGAGTGGAAGGGTTTAAGGCTGCTATGATAATCAATAGTGATGATGTATAGGAGGTCAGGAGGAACGTAATGAAGAGCAAAGGTTGTATTAGCTCAGGCTGAGCCTTGCCTTTGACTGTATCTGGGTATATTGGATAGGACCACACAGTATTAAGCTATTCCAGCACCAACCCTGTCTGGCATCGTCTTAAACTCCCAATGAACTTGCCCCGTTGTGCTTAAGCATCCTCAGAGAGAGACACTGCTTGTACAGACCACTTCTATTTCACAGCAATTTCTCCCCTCCTCCAACACTGTATTTGTGCCAGTTCCAATGGTATTGAAAGGGCTTTTTAAACAAATATCTAGTAAGGGCTGATTTCACAGAAAGCAGTGCTGCTCATTGGCCCTTGTTATCTGTGGTCAGCTCTGCCCTGGCCTGTGTGCTCTGGTGCACAGCTAAAAGACAATTAATCCTAATAATCAACTGCCACCACGTCATCGCTCATTCTGTCAGGCCCCTTTTCTCTGTAGGGTTTACTGGAGAAGGCTTGAACTCAGGACCCGTGGGGCACAGATGAACCCTATGCAGATGCTACACACTGGACCGATGACTAATACCTTTAAGAGGGCTATAACAAATGCTTTTAAGAGCAAGTCAAAGCTATCAAGTCATTCTCAAGGCAAGACAGAAATATTTTCAGCACAGAAAGAGATAGCAGTATGAGTCAGCAGAATTTCAGGACATGTCTGGAAAGGGTAATTTATTCACTTTATGGAAACAAGGTTATCCACGACTGCAACTTTGCAGAGACATATTGGTGCCATCACAAGGGTTAACTGGAGGAGATTCGGTTGCATAAACATTAGTCATCATGACAAAACATGGTTTTCTTTTCAAACTGGCCAAGTGCCAATGATTATGGAATAAATTGCACTGTCTTGAACCAAACCCAAATGTATCATATAGAGTGATGCCTTTAGGATTTTGCTGTTCCAAGACTTTGAAATTGAAATCATTATATCTTAATGCTTATGCATAATGGATGACAGATTCACCATTAGATATGAAACACTTCTTTGATGGTATATAATAATCAAGGTGGATAACATCATGGCAATCATAAGTGTACAGTAGTTAAATTTGTGAGGAAACAATGCTGTTGTAGTTACTTGTATCAGTGTATGGCTCTAACAGTTGAAGAAGCATCATATGTTAGCAGGGGATTGGCATGCTCCTTACAGACTAAGTTGGTACAAATGAGCAGATGCTGGGGCTTCTCTGGAGGGGGGAGAACATAGTGCAGCAATTATATGCAGGGAGAATTGAGCACAGCATTGCGCAGTATGCACTCGCTGGCTCTCTGCAGCGCTCTCAGCAACCCACACAACAAGCTCATTAAGCCCTGCTTACACATTCACTCTTATTTAGGCTTGAAAAATTAATGCACTGGCACCTGGAATCACACAGCCATTCATTCTGCCATGGCGGCCCCCACGCCCAGTCTGGGCGCTATCGACTTCAAAAAAAGGGATGAACATCGGCCACCTCAACTCAATTTTTAAGCAAGCATCTCTCCCTCGCTTTCCCTCTTTTTTTCTGGAGTGGTACAGCAGGGGCTAGCATATTAATCACCCTCACAGCCACTAATGCTAACAATCAGTCAATGTGCTTGGCCAGGCTCTCCATCTCCTGTGACAGCCAGGTTTGTCCTAAGGCCTGCTGATTTGTCCTGCCACTATAGCCTGTAGGACAAAACACACAACAACCCCCTTTTCTCTCCCACCACTGTCAAAATAATATGCATCTCATGGAGTTTAAAACCCTATTCATTCTGGAACAGTTTTACCTGGGAATATACTGTAATTTACACAATTACTGACTCATGATTCATGATTTCTAATCCAGTACGAATCTATGGCGTCTGTAGCTTTTACAGTTCTGACAGGAATAACTCTAGAATAAATGACCTTCTGTAATTCCCCAAACCCTGGGCTCCCTGAGCAGTAGTAGTCCAGCCTGAAATAATCTCACAGTAAAGAAACATAACCTTCTAAAAAATTGTTTTGTTATATACTACTAACACACACATCCTATAAATGAATCATTTTCCACAAATTACTAATTATTAGTTTAATTACCTACCTCTCAGAATGACTTAATAAACATTAGAAATGAGGTGACTGAGGTAACATTACCCCTGGTGCTTTTCAGTCTGTGGTCATCTCAACATAGCACAACCTGTACCAACGTGAAACAAAGCACAGGATAATCTAGTAAGTACATAAACCCCTTTTTTGTCATATAACCATGGACATGCAACAGTAGCACTTTGTAGTGTTTAATGTAGAAACCTTAACTTTGTATGTATCACTGCTACAATAATTCTAAATTCTGATAGTGTCTCTATGGGCCTTAATGCTACATTAGCTCCAAGCTAAATGTGGAGTACATTCACTTGTGACTTAAACACCAGCATGAAGCTTTTGAGACATGTGTGATGTGTGTTCTTAACTTATGTTGCAGTTTTACAGACAATCCATAAGTATTTAACCTAAAGCCTAATATTTCTGGAGAGGTGTGTCAACCTGTTAGTTATCTGTCAAGCTGGTTTTCTTACATGGGTTATATCTACACACCTTTAGTGTTTCCAGAGATGCATTTGTGATTCTCTGCCAAATAAACCTCCCTTTTGTCCATATTTCTGAGAAAAGTTAAAGTTCAGGAAGAAGGTGGATATGTTTTGATAGGGATGGGGTTGGTGGCAGGCTAGGAGTGTTTGTGTGTGGCAACAATACTATCTTAACTCTCATATCTACTGTTACTGTGCTCCTTTTACATTCTATATTGCTGCAAAAGAGACACTTTAAACTAATGCTAGAGTCCTAATTCAGGCACAGCTTGTCACATCAAATATAAATATTCCGCCATTATCTCGGAACAATATATTTCCAGACCCAAACAGCTGGCAGGCTACAGAGGGAGAAAAGCGCATGCTGAGATATTCCTGGACTGTCATCCGCTCTTCTCGTACGAGGCAGGGCTGGCATGTTTGCATTCAACGAGGAAGAATACAGCCCTTCCCTGACAGCTTCAAGCTGACAACTGTAACAGTGACACAAATCATTTCAAATCAGTCCAGAGCTTTTTCCTCTTACAGACACAGAGACACAGAGACACACACACACAGAGAGAGAGAGAGAGAGAGAGAGAGAGAGAGAGAGAGAAAGAGAGAAAGCTGAGGGCTAGGAACAAATGGGCATAGTCAAGGAAGGCGGCGTGTTGTGCACAGTAATGGATGAATGCGTGTATGTGTGCATTCTTGTTGCGGCTTTTTTTTCCCTTTCCCCTCCTTCTCTCTTTCTCGCTTAAATCTGGGTGCTAATTATTGGGCTTCACATAGCGTAAAATGCACAGCTGTGGTGACTGTCAGAGCTCCATGGGCTGTTAAGTTTGTGTGCATTTTGACAGTGGGCGGGCTACTGTCGCTCTGAGAGAGAGAGAGAGAGAGAGAGAGAGAGAGAGAGAGAGAGAGAGAGAGATGCGAAATTTCACCACCGTGCCTGACTCAATCAGCAGGCGTTTTTCCCCTTTCTTCATTGATTCTCCTTACAAAGTCATGTAAATGAGACAATGGGCCAGGTAGCTGCGAGTGAGAAGGACTTTCCTGGTGGAAAAGAGGAGAAACCAGGATAACAGTGATTCAGTTTTTTTATCATTATGTCAAGCTGTGGACAGTAGCATGACTGGAAGGAAAAAAAAACCCAAAAAAAAACAAAAAACAGAAGACATCCGTGATGATAGGCCCAGGAAGAAAACCACCAGACAGCAACATCAGTCTCGGTACAGAACTTTTGAGCTGTGCACTAGACCTGCTGACAACAGATGCATGCTGAAATATACGATCATATAGCGCAGAGCACTGTTATAGGAGTTAAAGCCAGATTGCTCTCTCCTGGGGATAAACTTCTTAGAGCAGCTTGGCGTCAATTTTGATTACTTTATTTCTGAGGAGTTCCAGATGTTCTGATTTGTGACTGGGTCTTCTCACAGGGGGTTGCTAGAGATGGGGTACAGAGGAGGTCCAAATGTTTGCATTTGGAGCCAATTACGATGCTAGAGCAACATATCAGCTTTCCATGTACTCATAACAGCGTCACTGGCTTAACACCTTTAGATTGGAAGTGATGTACTGCAACGATTTATGTGTTTGGTGCAATTTAAGTCAAATGGTCCGCTAAAATGTTGACCCAACATATTGTTGGCTTGGTGCAGCTACTTAAATCTATCAATTTATATTTTAAGGACAATTTTAACCAACTGTAAAGACGTGGTTTACAAAACATCAAATATATAATGAAGTTATCAAAATACATCATAGGGGAAATAATTATTAGTCCTGTCATGATCATGAAATTTTAGCTGATGATTAAATGTCATAAATAATTACAATTAATGATTTATTGTCTTTTCTTGTTCACTGGGTGCAACTATTAAAGTACAAGCCTAAAGTGGCTAAAATGGCTGATCATCTTGCTTCCTAGCTATGTTTGATTAGTAGCTAATACTAGTTGTACTGTCTGTGGTAATGCGCAGACTCATGCTCAGTCAACTGTCTACAGTTACACGGATTCATTTGTGGAGTTGTGCAAAGCCACTCAAGAGTGTAGTATAATAAAAATTTAAGCCAAAAAAAAAATCATTTTGCTAGCATATGTGCCAAAATTTAGAATTAGCTACAAAGCTAACAGATACACAAACATTACTCAGCGCTGCCTGAACTTTTAGAGTTAGAACTTTTGTTTCAGTAAGTCCCATTATGTTTCATTAAATGCATTTACTGCTTTCTTTTATTTCAGTTTACTTGCCTCAACACCATACATCCAATTCACCTTCTGCTTGTTGCAGAAATCTAACAACTGTGGAAAATTACTGCAGTCCTAAATAACTGCGATTATCTCAAATAACTGCGATCACCTCAAATAATTAGGCGATGACGTAATAATTGTAAAAGCCCTAAAAATGATAAAGCATTTCTCAAAGCTACAAATAACTACAAAGAACGTGAGAGTTAACCCATACATGTCAACAATTCTTTAGCAGGACCCTGCACTATATGTATTCTTTCCAGAATGTAGTGAACCAAGTGAACAATTTAAACATGATGACCTATTGATCAGACATGTCTTTGTCACATTACAGAGTCAAAATACACAAAGAATGAGGAGAGAGGGGAAAATGCATGTGCTTGCTAAAGCTACAGAGAGTGTAGCTTTAGCAAGCACAGTTGAAAGACACATGGGTGAGTTTGTAGCCCTAGGGACAAGTACTGAAATGGTCTTTGACCATGAAATAGCCTTAGTCAGTAACAGTGGTTCATGGGAGAGTAGAGTAGTGATGCAGCTGTATAGCAGAGCTTAACCATGGGAAGGAGAGAAACTGATGTAGGGGGTGCTTCTGAGGGTGCCACAAGCCAGAGACACAAGCCTTTAATTTTGTCCGATGTTGGACTGCAGATCCTTAGCATAAGACTTGGAAGAAGGCACTGGTAGAAGTAATAACAGTAACTTTATTATGCCTATAGATAAATGAATTTTACTGAATTGAGCAGGCATCACATTGACTAAGGACAAATAACAAGAAACATCAACATGTCAACATTAATAGACAGGTTTCCTGTTTACAAACATTACTGAGTCCGTGCGCAGCCAGGGGGCAAAACAACTTTGGTAACTTAGCCGGTCACAAGATTTTAACGTTAGTTAACTGTTGTAATCAACGCGGATTTTGCACTGTTTGTAAATTCTTGTTGACTTAATAATAAAATGCCATTTCTGAGCTGGATCTGTTTGTCTTTAATTTGTATATTAATATAACCTCGTGTAAAACGTTTGCTAACAATCAGTATTGGCTAGTCATCGGATCTCTATGAACGCTATATGGATAGGAGCCATCCAAATCACAAAAACCTTTATAGCTTGCTGACATGTCCTATGAATTTCACCCAACTTATCTGGTTTAGTTGTTCGTTGAGCCTGTCTATCCTCTCCTTATTTGACAATATCAGGAGCATGGTGGTACTGTTAGTGTCGCTAAATAAACAGACAATTTAGTTGGCCAGTTAGTTAGGCTATGACCTACTGAACAAAACCAATATTATTTAGTTTAGCTATTACTGACATGAATCACACACAGTGCTAACTTACTCATTACCTAACTAGCTGATGTTAGCAAACAGAAACATACCGGTGTTCTGACAGATTTGCGACCTTGTTAAAATGTCCTACCGTAGCACGCATTTGTAGGTAGAGCTCTACATAAAACTGTCCGACAGCCTAAATCACAAAGCTGAAGTCGGCTTCTTATTTGCCAGCTTATAGTTCGAATTTTTCCGTTCCACCTTAACGGGTGCAGCAGTTACATTCTGGCACCACAGGCCACTGCCCACTCAGACATCATTTAAGGTGGAACAGGAAAATTTGAACAAGAAGCTGGCAAATAGAAAGCTGACGAATAGGAAGATGACTTCAGCCTCGTCTAAATGGCCACGCCAGAAAATGCTACAAGTATTAAATCTACAGTTTGGATGTGTTGATAGGCAATCACCACATTTAGATACAAAGTGGGTGATGCACAGACTTTCGCTGCCTTTGGAACCTTCGGGAACCCAATCCACCCCTTTGATGGCCTGGATCCATAATCTTCTGTGGTGTTTGGCAAAGGGATGTGATCCCCTCAGGGTATTAAACAATCTCCGAGCAGCTTCTCTGCAGTTGGTGCAGTTTACTTCACAACAACTCCTTGTCACTGTTGCATTATGCTGTGAAGAGTGCTGCTTTCTGCTATAAAGAGTGCCATTTCTGTTGATTTCCTCCCCCTATTTGCATGTGCATGTCTGTGATGAAACCCCTCCATCCCAATATATACGCTGACATATATTTTTAAAAAGTAGGGTTGGCTTAAAAGAAAAAAAAAATCCTTAAAATAATAATGTGTTCCTTCTCACTGTACTGCATTAATAATTTAGACTATTTTAGGCATGTTCAGCACGGTGATTTTACTTTGCAGTTGGTTGTTTCATAGTATAATGATTTCATGTTCTTATTCCACAGAACGAGCTACTTTAGCAGTCACCAGTTGTTAATATTTATTATGGAAACTGACTCTGAACTGGTTAACTTCAGTACAAAACCATCAGGGTTAAAATAATGAAAACATGTAAAATGCATCCAAACCTATTACTTGAGTGAAAGATAGTATAATATGTTCAACAGTTAGTATGTTCATCTAATATGTTCCAACAGTTCATAGTTAACAACTGACAATCATATCGGCTGGAAAAACACTGTTCAAGTGAGATTACTGGACTAAATTCTTGACCATTTAAATTAAACTGGTCAATATACCTGTTTGTATGGTTTATGAAGACAGAAACTGGTGAAACATAACTAAAATCATATTGCAGATCTGTGCATCAATTCATACTCAAGCCAAAGATTTTATAGCCCTAAGGCTATTTCATCCCAACCAAAAAGCAAAAAAAAGCATATTTTTTGAATATCTGTTCTAGCATATGCTGGAAAGAGAACAGTGTACTGGCCTTTTGTACAGACTGCCTGCACAGATAAAAAGAGGGATCTTAGTTTTAAAGCCTCAAACACAGTGGGCTGCACAATTATAAATATTGACTACTTGACCTCAATGTCACAGCCAGGGTAAATCATGCTTTCGATCAGGTGCATTAAATTGACAACCGCTGAGCTGAGGAGCTGACCAAAAGATCATTTCTCCCTATGTATTTACATGAGGCCTTTCCACCAAAAGCCTTTCAAGTTTCACAAAATCATACTCATTTAAAAATATGACACGTGCAGACTTACAGTAATCTATGAATGCCAACACTAGTCAATAAATGGATGCAACACCTCTGAGTCCATACACATGAAAAGCCACAATTTGTCAGAACTTTTTATTTACGCACCACTGACATAATGAGCTAAAACAACCCAAATAACTGAACTTCTGGCTAGGTAAGTCAAATCTGCATGGAGGGCACATCAGAGCTTTGTTAATGCAAGTTCATTAACAAAAAATGAACTAATAATTTTAGAACAGTACATGCTCATTTTGAAACATTTCCACTTTCATCACTCATTTGCAAATGAAGCATTAAAAGCATCTATAATTTTCTCACACACTCATCTAGAAACTTGGAATGACTAATAAACGTAAGTAAACGCTAGGCTGTGAAAAGAAATAAAACTGCATAAAGCAGGAACATGAGAGGGACCAATTTTCCATTCTGATTACATAAATATCAGGTTACATGGAGCTAGACTGCCTTTTGGTAACAAATCTTTTTTTTAATGCCCAAAGCTTCTGATTTTCTATGCCCTGTGCTCCTGAATCTTCACTGCACTAATTACCTTTTCAGAATATAGCCAATTGAAATGTCTCTGAATGACACAATGCCCTCATCTTTTGAAGGTCTCACCATCCTACCCTCCAGCAAAATTTTGCAAAGGGCAAAAATGGAGCTGTGTGTCCCTCCACAAGGCATGGGCCATGTCAGAGGCCAAGGGTTGCCAAAAGAGGCCACATTTGATAACCATCTGACCATATTGTGTCTGACAGTACAGAGGTATCACAACTGCTCCATTTACTGGCGTCTCCATCTAAAGGTCATTACAGTGACTGGGAACTAGACATGACTAGACGACTGGACGACTTCTGACCCCTGACCTGAGAGGCAAGGTTTCTTAGGATAATGCCTGAGTGTTGGCTGCTAGCAATTCACCATTATATCACTTGGGGGCTGCAAATTACAGGGAGAGAAAATGTTAAACTTGACGAAAACTGACTTGCTGACATGAGCAGACCTATACAATATACTTCATGCCAGTTTTCAGTTATGAGCCAATGCTTTTTTTAAAAGCACAAAAATGAGAATAAGGTCATGGAAGCCGGGTAAATATTTTCATCTCGCAACAGTTCACCCAAAGTAACCTTATCATGCAGTCTGAGATAAACAGGAATGGGATCAGTTTTAAGGACACATCACGACATAAAAACAATTGATAATCACATCGATTCAAGGTTTAATAGTTCCAATAACAATGCAAAGTGATATTGTTAAAAATCACGGAAGTAAACATCCCACTGCTACAGTTTCTCAGCAAATCATGCACAAGAACAATGCACGTTTGCACAGTCATAACCTGAACAGTAATCAGTACAGTAGTACTTGTGATAATTTCATATTTGTATTATTGTTGATTTCCAGATGTTTTAAAAAAAAAGCAAGACATTTAAAAAAAGTCAACATAATATGAAAGGATTTCAACGTGTACTACTGCCTTTTACACATTTACACCATGACAATTGTGGACACTGATAGGACAAAGTTTTCATACGGTCCCATCCCTACACAGATCACTTGATGAGCTATGAGACCAACCTAGATCCCTTCTAATCTGTACCTACAATTGCTAGTAATGTGAGACTGACTCAGACAGTGAACGCAGACTCTGCAATGAAAAGACAGCCCTGTGAGGGATAAGCTGTAAACCACATCTGACAAAAAAGTCGTCTTAAATATATCCTTTGACAAGAAGAATACATGGTCAACAATTACCCATTGTCAAAGATGCCCTTCCTGTCTCTCGTTCTGAATGCTGACTGCTTAGCTACGAGCACTGCGATGCCTGACAGAGGAAGTCTCAAAGTGACTGTCGGGTGTCACTTTAATAAATGCGCTCGGTCACACTGAGATGAGGGGAAAAGAGCACTTAAAGTCACACCGCATGGTCCCAAAAGCACTTCATAAAAGTCAATCCCCATGACTGTCTTTAAGTGACAATGTGAGAGCTAATGCTAAAGTTGACTTTCAGGGGGTGGCACAGGAAACGAAGCGGGGAAAAAAAAAAAAAGTCCTGCTGGAGTAAAATGCCTTCTTTTGTGACTGCTATTATGTAAACCACCACTGATGTAGTTGAGGGTATCCTCTTTCCTGAGCCAACTGATTCCCCTGAAGAACTGCTGTCAAGTACCTCAGATACACCCTATTAACTCTGTTTGTCCCCAAACAGCAGAGGAGAGCGAGTGGAAGTGGATCAGGACGTTCACATCCTCCACGCTGGAAGAGGCTGAGAGAGCCAAGTGCGACGCTCAGCCATGGCTATAACACAGCGGCTTACAGCCATCTGATCTAAGCCTTTGATCCATGCGAGTGGGTGGAATAATGTGTTCTTTATGCATGGCCGTTACCTCTGTGCCCTCGCAGGACCTGGGTCTCCAGACCTTGAGACTAACCAGGATCAGGTTACGCTCAATGGAGCCAAGCAGTATCAACTTACTAAAACCGCCTGCTGGGATGTGGACCTGAGCAGGCAAGGGTTACAGCAGAGCTTTGGACATTATCTGCAGTGCATACAATTTCTGCTGTACACTGCTCACTGTCTATGTGGCTCAGCAGTTCCTAAAATCACTGACTGATCGAACATTGATTTTCACAATATGGCAGCTACAACAATTGTACTCTGACATATTAAAGCTACAAGCTTGCAGTTTAAGTATCATCAATAAATCTACAAGTGCTTATTAATATGAAGAACTACGATCAAAAGAAACCAACCACACAGACTTCTCATATCCACTACCAGTCTGGCAGTTAATTTCTTTGAAAAACAGGAGGTGAGCGTGGATCTCAATATCAAAGCCCCATGAATTAAGCTATTTTTCCAAACCTCTCATTTTGGTGAATGCAAAGAGAAGTAGCCTGCAGTGGTATGCTATTGTCAGCTTCCATTGAGGCTCCTTTTAAAGCAGGAGTAACATTGCAACAGAGAGAATCAGCAGCATTCTAGTGAAGCGGAGAATGAGATCACTGGGCTTTTTCAGCGAGGTCAATGGGAAGGCAAGGCACCGTTGCATTTAAAATTCAGCCCCTTTCCACACACACATACACACACAGTGGGCCAACTGCAAAACCTGCTCGCCTTTATGTAAAGTGGAGCAGGGCTGTAAGTGAATATGGAAGCCTAATGAATGCACAAATCTTGTGTGAAGAGTGAGTGCATGTGTGCGCAAGTGCGTGTTGGAAGGGGGTCCAAGTCAAGCAGGGGCAGGGTCAAAATCACAGAGGGAATAATCCTGTGTGTCAACATGAGGACTGTTAGCTCCCACCATCCCAACCTGCAGCTAAATTTACAGTGAAGAGCAGCCTGGCGTGGCAGCCTTTGATGGGCTTAATCTACACACCAATGAAGTATGAGGCTGCACACTAATGCTTGTGCTTGGCTGTGAAATTTATGCTAGCAAACAATGTCCTACAGTGCACTACTGGGCTTATACAGAGCTTCATTTGTCCTAGCTAGTGAATATCACTTCAGATGGACAATAAACTAATCACACAATAAAACGTTAAACATAGTAAAGATAGTTATAAAGTAAGATGTTCAAGACATTCAGCATAAACTAGGGTAAATTATAATTTTACCACAGGTGCAGGAATAATCAGCAGACAATGTATTATTCAGAAATAAATAGAAAAATTTACTGATCATCAGTATGATATTAGAATTACAGCTGATAATTACAATGGCACTCTGTTTTTGCTCATGCACACATTACACATGTACAGTCACGCTCTGCTGTTGCAAAGTGGAAATGTCAGTGGTGTACAAGTTTTCAACAAAATGTAACAAATGTTCAACGAGAGAAAAACACGATAAAAACTTTCAGTATCAATACAAAAAAGCAAAAGTCCACTTACAAGTCAAAAAAAAAAAATTGTATTCATTTTCAGAAGACATTTCTGAGGAGATAAGTTAATCTACTTGCATAAGGAAAGTGGAAAGTCAAAAGAAAAGAAAAAGTTCCCAAAATCAGAAAAAAAAGTATAGGAAAAAATGGGACCGCTACTAACAGTTCAAGGTCTGGTAAACCACCAAAAATGTCACAATCAGATAAACAGTACTTAAAGCTTTCATCTTTGAGAGAGAGGAGAAAATCAAGTGCTACTCTTGCTTCGGATCTGAAAAAATACACAGGTGATTCTGTCCATCCTTCCACTGTGAGAACTCAACACTATGAGTTTGAAAGGATATGCAGCTGTCACAAACTCGTTACTGAGAAAAGGAAACAGACAAAAAAGAAGAACATTTGTATATTAAGCAAAGACGCTGCGGATGTTCTCAGAACAACAGAAGTACTGTTAGAGGTGGACAATATGACAATATTTGATTGTCATCATGATGAATACTGGTATCATGATCCACAACATACCATTCTAGGCAAATCATGGATATTGTCCTTACTTAAGACATACTGAAAATATTGCATGTTTCATTGCATAAAGAGCATCATTTACTCTGTTTAGCTAAATTCAGTGCAGTGCAGTATGGAAAACACCAGAGTTTTTGATGACAGTTTTAAAACGTGGCACTATTGGTGCATTTTGTCTGTATATCAAAATATTGTACATTTTTATAACCTAATGTTTTAAAACAGTAGAATAAAAAGCCTGGAGACAACAGGGAGTGTGGAGTCAATACAACTTAAAAAAAAATATTGTTTCAAAGGAATATGGTACAATAATGTTCCCTAACTAAAGGTACTGAAAATGTACCCTTGAGGCTACCACCCCTGTGTCAGTTTAGCACGTTCTGTCTGAGTGAGTGTTGAAAAACATCCTAGCAGATTTCTTAAAAAAAAAACCTGAAAGCTAGTCGCCCAAAAAAAACAAACTCTGTGATAAATGCAAAGGATAGACACATTAAATACTGAAAAAAAGGAAATCATACCTAGTTGTTGAGGCTTCTGTGTAGTTTTCTATTAAGTATATATTTTTTGCTTTTTAATTCCTGATGCTGAAAAATGCATAACTTGGCCATGCTGATTGTGATATAGTGATATGATCAAAATGGCCATACTAAAACCTATACATATATAGGTTTTAGTGTGAACTAAATAAATAAATATTTAATAAATAAATAATTAACTATTTAAATAAGTAATTGGAATACACCACAGCAAGGTATTTATTATCAGCTTTTGTTATATGCCTCAAAAGGAGTGCATCCTTGCATTTTACAGTTACTAAACATTCCTTACAGAGAAATAAAAAAGAGAGGAAAAGATGTGGAAGACAAATTCACAGCACATTACTCCAACTATGTCAGGGCTTGTCCTAATGAATATCCTTTTTTTTCTTTTTTTAGAGACTCTTTTGTCTCAAGCAAACGGCTCGCCATCACTGGCCTGACCTGATCCCCAAGCGCACGACTAAAATCATGAGGACAGCCCCACCATGACATGCCCTAGTGTTTTGGTCTGACCACAGGACTGTAGCCTGCCGGCTGTCCTCTGCTACCCACTCCGTTTGCTCTGGGAGACCGCTGGGGCCACAGAGCCTGACACGTCAGGGCTCCAGCTTGGGCTACTGCCCTCTCTCATTCCTACTATCACAGAGCCCTAGCCCGTGGAGACGTGGCCGTCCAGAGACGTGGCCCCGCCAGCTTTGACTGGGCCAAGATCCGATCAAGCCTGGAGGGAAGGGTCAGTATCCTCCCCGACTCCAGCTCGCTATTATCTCTGAGCCCAGTCTAAAAGGGAGCCCTGACTTGATTTGAGCAGACAGTGCCTTTGAAAGCTTCCCTCGTGTTGGGCCACTGTAGCCTGGAAAAGGGAAGAGCGGGGTCAGGCTGCACACAAGCGGGAAAAAGAAGGGAGGAGAGAAAGGAGGGGGGGGGGAAGAAAAAGGAAGCCAGTAGCCATGTTCTGAGTGCGAATGGCAAGCCCTTTCATGTATGGCCTCGATGGATCACACTAGCCTGGCTACTGCAGGCAATCACAACAGTAACATCCAGGAGAAAACCCAAAAATGGTGCTCATCGGGAGGGAGCGCTAATAAAAAAAATACAACATAAATGTATTTTACATGCATATTGGTGTGTATATGTGTGTGTATACACACATATACACATGTTTATAAGTATTTGTTATCTATAATACAAATATACGTAATGCAAATGTATGCGGACGCATCATCACTTGTAGTCAGCGACATGCTGCCCAAATTAGGATTCCTGTGTCTACTCCTTTTTCCTCTGTGGGGAAAAATGAATGCCGTTTTCAAAAATCACTTTTAACGCACCCTGTAGTAAACAAACACATTCCAAAGCCAACATGTCTTGTCCTATGCGCATTTTTACAACAAATGCCACCAGAGCCTCTGAATTCTGAGTCAAAATAAGAATATTGTTGCGTACAAGCTAACAACCCTGAACTGACATCATAAGACTAGCACACTCACCAAAATACGCTATGTAAACTATTAAGCTTTGTCAGGTGTGGTAGTTAAGAGGTTTCTTAATATGTCCTAAAACTTGAGTAGCTGGTGTCATTATATAACAGAGTTGAAGTGTAGTAGTGGACTTACAGAGGAGCGTTAGCTTGCCTGTAGCATGGATGCAGCAATACAGGTATTTCTACTAAATGAGTGGTATTCAGAGGAAAAAAGTACATGGCACAAAACATATAAGCTGTGGAATGTTTCTGTTTCAATTTTCAAAAACGCTATTAAGGTTACTTCAGGTAAAAATGGCTTAGACCCACAGCAACTTATTTGGGCATGCGAATTTCAAAATGGCACATAACCTGACTAGTCTACTACACTGTCTGTCAGTATTGACTGCATAAGCCTGCAAGACAAGCAAGCATATTTTATTCACCAACAACTTTACAAAATATTTACTGTCTATGGTCATTCAGTACTTAGACATTTTAAAGCTGGATGTTGGAAATCTACAGCAAATCTAGTCTGTATGCAGCAAACTAACACGTTCAGCATGGGGTATGTAATACTCTTTCTGCAGAGCAATTGGTGATCTGATCAAAGCGGACACTGCCTTAGAGGAGCGGGAGCCAGTGCAACCCTGAAAACCAGCCGAGGTCAGAGGTCACTGGAGGGGAAGTAAAGATCCAAGTCCCATCCCATTGTGTGACACGCTGCCTTCGCCCGCTCGCCCCAGAGGCTTAGTGTCAGTGTTAACACTTCAAACACTCGATATCTTCACTAGACACAAAGGACACTACTGCTTGCCATCATCACCATTTCTTCCAGGGAAAAGAGATATGGATCCCTCCCAAAGGTCACAGCCAGTTGAAGTTGCCTTGATTAAGCTTTGGGTTTTGTTGTCTGACTTTTTCCCTACTGAAAGCAGTACTTTGCCATGCAAATGGCAGCGCCTTTTTTTTAACAAACTGAACTTAAGCTCAATCGAACTAACCTTTTTGATAGGTCAACACATACAGTAAAGCGCCAGCAAATGTTTATTTGAAAATAAATGAGCATCCCTGGGAAGTTTATGTTATCATTTTCATGGTGGATGCCCTATGATATTACAACCAGAAAAAACATAACACTGACCAACTGATGAAATACAGCCTAGTCAAATAACGACAAATATTCATCACACACTACTAGGGCTGAACAATTTTTTGGCAAAATATCTTATTGCAATTTTTCATGCCAATATTTTGGCTGCAATTTAAATCAGACAGACTGTCGATTAGTTGTGGTTGTAATGTAACAGGACACGGGTATGTGGTAGTTACTGAGTCATCTAACTCATCCACAATTTGTTTTCCCCCACATAAAACTTAAGACAACATTGATGATAATACACCCAGAAGGATAAGCGGTTTAGATAATGTGTGTGATGATAATACAGGCTGTAAAACATTGCAGCTCTTGGGATTTGAAAATTGTGCTCTTTCAAATTGTGATTTTGATATAAAAATGATTAATCTCTCAGCTCTTTATACTCACTACTAGTCTTCAGATGAAAGAAACAAGCTTAGCAAAACTAGACAATGCTGTATAAATGCACCAGCTGCACTCCAGGAAGTGCTGCAGCAAGCAATAACAAGAGTAAATATATTTTTGATATTTTTAGAGTTTAATATGAAAAAAAAGCAAAACATGCATCTAGTCAGATCTAGCCAGCTTCCAAAATCACCAAAAAAAAACAACAACAAAAAAACACTGCTATAGGAGTTAAGTCACAAATAAATGCAATTTGATTTCCAACCAAAATTAAGACTCTACTATCATTCTGAGCAGATTTTCATTCTTCTGCAAGTGCAGACCTGGCAGTGTTTATTTTTCATGAGAGAAAAAACTGCCCTGCGAAACTCGGCCTGTGATGTGTACCTGTGCCTAGAGAGGTGACAAAACACCTTATTTTAAGGTTCACTAGGTTCCGCCTGCATGGGCTGCTTGTGCTGTCTCTAATCTTTAAATGGCCCGAAAAACTGCAAGGCCGCCCATATTCTTACTGCAGTTTATTATCTCCTCCCTTCTCCTTCACTCCACCGACTAACAACAGAAAGAAAGAGGGGGGAGAGAGAAAAAAAAGATCATCAAAAGAGTTGTTAATAAATATATAATCATGTGGTCAAAGAGTGTGTTTTCTCTCTGTGTGAGATCTCCCGAATGCTGCACAGAGTAGAACGCGCTGCAGGCAATCTTTTGATGGAAGGTCTCATTTTCAGTCTCCTGCCGTGCAATATTCAAGCCAGTCTAAAATAATACGGGACTCATTTCAGGACTTAGGACCTCTCGAATATGCTGACAATAACTGGCGGTAGGAGCATCAAATGAAAAACAGCTTTTCACAGGGAGGGTTTGAGTGGCACCCGAAACCCAGGGAGCAAAGATCCTGA
The DNA here is from genome assembly GCF_904425465.1 of Colossoma macropomum. Classification (NCBI taxonomy): domain Eukaryota; kingdom Metazoa; phylum Chordata; class Actinopteri; order Characiformes; family Serrasalmidae; genus Colossoma; species Colossoma macropomum. Next base: position 3,403,718 of record NW_023495267.1, on the reverse strand, counting down.
AGCCGCGCTTTGAGATGTCACATAACACCACAGCGGACTTATTACCAGCCTGTCGCAAAGGAGAAATCCAAAAACAGAGCAGTCCAGCTAAATATGATGACTAGTCTGCGTTCATTAGGCTTAGCATATTTACAATGGCCTAATGATGTACCAAAAATTTGGCTGTGGATCTTTATAAGTGTCAAAATGCATTTAAAAATATATCATAACATCATTGGCATAGTTGCCAAATGGATCAGTTGCACATTTAAATGCATGCCATTTGCTTCCTGAGATGAATTAATTTCGAGAAAACCAGCTGTTCTGTATCAGTCACTAGCCAGTTAGTTTACTTCAGTCTGACAATGGACTGTGGACTGGTATTACCCTATATTTTAGCTTCTTAAAACACTGCATGCCACTAGCCATTGATATATATTGTGCATGTTGCAAATGTACTCGAGAACATAAAGAAAAAAAAAACACTTTAATGTGGATAAAGTCCTCTCAAGTCTTTCTTGTATTAGAAAAGAAAATCAGAGCTCTGCACACAGTGAAAACGAGAGAGAGAGAGCGAGAAGAGCAGAGTAATGCTACTATGAGAGACTTTGGTGTCGGAATTGAAAGTCTTAACAATCCCGGCTCCTCTCGGCACATCCTTCATCTCGGATAATCAAGCTTGGCCACAGTCTATTCCTTTGGCCAGGAAGAAAAAGGAAAAGCCATGTTGCCTGTTCTCCTCTCCCTCATCGTAAAGACCGCCTGTCTCAGGCCCCTCTCTTGAAGTCCTCTGTCATATTTAGAGCTTCAAACACAAGGCGCAGCCTTTTTTTTGCAGACCTCCGTCCTTTTAAAAAGCAAATCTTTCTCTGTGCAATGTTAGTATGAGATAAAGGGTTGTGGATCTAATGCAAAGGAAGGCCAGAAAAACCTGGACCACAGACCCTGTGAACCTGTCTTCCACCTGCACACAAAAGCAGCCGGGCCAGAAGCATAGAGGGAGCAGAGATGTCTACTCACTCCGTGGCTTTTCAGAATAGACGAGGAAAAAAAGGCAGTCTTTTCATTCAAAATCTTTACCTATTCATGAACCGTCCTTTAAAAATAACACGACTTGAACTGTGTGCGGTTGGAGATATTTTTCTGCTTTTAAAAATAAATACAGTTTTGGAAAAAGTGCAGCTTGCCCACGCTGCACAGGCTGAGAAAAACAAAGAAATAGAGGACGTTTCTTGTGGACGTGATTACTAGAGCAAGAAGTCACGTTCCACAATGCCCTTCAACATATGGCTGGAGACCATTAAACTGGCACAGTCTCTCCTCATCCCCTGTAGTTAGGTGTCGAAGAGAGAAGGCGTCGTGCGGACATGTTGAAACAGGCTTCTCCCAAGAGCAGGAGGCCCCTCTGTCTCTCTTTCTTTCTCCCTCTGAGCACCAGGCCACCCTGCTGCTCACAATTACACCCCCAGCAAGCTCTTGGCCTGACCCCCACCTTGCCATGGGGTCCAGCTCGCGGTTAGATCCCAGCATGCATGCTCAATGATCTGTTATTAATTAATCAATCAAAGCTAATCAAGGTAAACCTCGCTTTTTAAACAGGTCAGAACACACACTGGTCTACTTTCGGAGCCATTTTCCTCCTGTTAACTTTCAGACGACACAGCGTGTTTCTAGAAAGGGGCGAGATGACAGTTGAACGTTTAGTATAAAGCGTGTCTTCAAAGTCCTAAGCTTCATTAGTTCATGTTCAGTTTCAACATAATGAAATGTACTATGTAACATTTAAATACATAAATGTGTGTATTTGTAAATTTATATATATACATATATATGTATAAATTTACATATTTATCTATATATCTCACATATTTATATCTATATACACATTTAGATATATTATTTGTGTGTGTATATATATATATATATATATATATATATATATATATATATATGTGTGTGTATATATAGACACACATACGTACATGTACACACCCACACACAATTTATATAAACATTTAACGTATACAAATTATTAGCCACTTATGTGTAGAAATATACAGAAAGAGGAGGCTAACAGGCCTAAAACTTTAGCATGTTTGTCAAGTTAAATTAGCTGCGTGAACTTAAAGGCAACTAAATGTTAACAAAACACATATAATTCATAAAACAGTCAATTTTATATTCTTATTTGAGTGGCAAACAAGTTTTTCTCAGAAACTGGGTGCTAAAATAGGAAATTTACCTCATTAGCAGTTGTCCTGGAGGGGCACGGCCTACTTGAGAAGACCGCGTTACACATGCAAAACTGACATAATCCGCTGTTTTGAGGTTTAATTACACTGTAAAACATTATAAAAATAATATTTGGCTACTATTACTTTCTATATGCCACACGACGAATTTGTGGACAGAGTGCTCAGCTTTATCATACTGTGAAAATAGCTGAGTGAAAACTGAGGGTGAGAGCACCGTGCCGACCACTGAGCGGCGCTATAGTCCACCAAATTGGAGGAGAACAGCAGTGAGAGTTGATTGGATGTCGAGATGGTGCTGAGGCGCTGTGTAAATGTCTGCCAGAAAGGTAATCTACACTTATTCCTTTCTAAAATACACAGCCGAACCTCAATCACGGCAGATAACCTGCTTATATACGAAGTTAGAACACGAGTCTACTCTTTTCCAAGAATGTTCCAGATGTTTTAGTTTTACATAAGAATTTAGGACTGCAGAAAAAAAGAGAATAAGATGTAGTTCATATAAATGTAATGATTTTTTTTAATCAATTCTAACTACAATTTGTTACTTTTTTAGAGTAAAATTCATTCATCAAAATTCAATTAATCAATGTTTCTTGTTTCAAGTTAAATTGCTGACCTCAATGCTGTATGCTAACTGTGAATGGGCTCTATTGTTATGCAGAGGTGGCCAGCAAGAAATGTCTCACTTTGCTCAGTGTACAACTGTCCATTTCATTAGGCACAACAGTTATATACTACTAACACATTAGTTTTAATTGTAACATAATTAAAAATACTACTATTTAAAAGTGAAATAAGTAAAATTTTTGTCAACAAGTTATAAAGAGTACAAAGTGACTGCATGTAAATAGTTTCTTGGGGAAAAATGTCATGACACATTGTAGTTCTTTCAGCGTTGCAGCCTACCCTAGTCAATTCTTTTTTCCCCACTGGAAAGTCCTCGTACTAGCAGGTAGACCACATAATTAATACCGGGCTATTAACCTGTTAACGCCACACGCCCCAAACACAGTGCCTCAGACCAGTGTCACAGGCTAACAAGTTCAAAAACAAAGGCTGTATGCCTTTAAAGAGTGCATAGTGAAAGGAACCAAGAGGTCTGTCCTATTTCGCTTTAGAGATGGGGCAGTGAACACATTAAAGGCAGTTTATTTTTACAGGCCATTCAGAAAAAAGAGTGCAGGTCAGGGCTTTCAGCTCAGAGAGAAAGAAAAGCAGGTTTAAGCCCATCAGTGAGTCCTGGGTGGGGATGCAAGCAGATGGGAGGTGCAGGCTGAGAGGTGCTCTAGGTCGACTCTAGACTTTGTGGCAAAGCTGTGGGCACAGCTCGTAGCAGTGTTTTTAAAAGTCCGCTGAAGAAAGCAGATTGTTTGGTCAAACCAAACTCTTAAGACCATATTGCTGCCCCCCCGCTCAAGTCTTTGTCCAGAGAGCTACAGGCAGTAGTTGCAGACACCAAATGGTCAAAAAATTGTTATCATTATGTTTGTCTGGGGATGGGGAAGAGCGGCTAGCTTTGGATGGTGAAAGGACAGATTGTCCTCTTTTGTCCCTGGTGCCTCACTCATAAGCTGCATAGTACCCTCACTGGGGAGCGTTATAGACAGTTGATGAGGTTCAGACATCTTAAAACATATGAAACAGAATTGTTACCAACATGTTTTAACTTTTAGAACTTGTGTATGTCCTTTAGTCTTATTATTAATTAATATAATCAAGCTAACGATGGCATATGTTGATGCGGTCCAGACATTCAAATATCCAAAAGCAACATATGAAATATAACTGCCCTCAACATGCAATATAACTTGATCAGCTTGTTTACTGTCACTGTTGGAATAAAACCTCTCCAAAATGGGAACTGTACAGGAGAAGGAAACAAACCTTAACTTTTAATGGTAGTTAATATAATATGTTTTTTTTTTTTCCCATGTCATTTTGGACCATTTCTATTGATCCATTCATCATGAAATTTAAAGGGAAATGTAAAGGGAAGCTTGATTTTTCAAAAACATAAAAATCCACAAAAAAGTTTTGTCCTAACAGAGATTATATATTTTTTTATTACAAATGCACTTAATTAAGCTAATAATGTCGTACACTAGGGCAGAGTACAAGCAGAGACCTTGCTGGACTCAGAAACTAATTTTATAATGTCTTCTATACTGAAAAGGTGCTTCAAAAATGATAACTGACTGCTTTCCGTCCACCGGCAGCCCCTTGTGTTTACTGGCCGCTGCAGTGAAAACACTTGCAATGGTTTGGTAGATTAACAGAGAGCCCTCTAATGGAGTAATTACAGAGAGCCAAACATCTATTTTTCACCCGTGCACCACCATTACTCTCAGTACCCCCAGTCACTCCATTGGAAGTCACTTACTCTCCTTACAATGAGTTATCATTGACTGCCATTTAGACGTTCTGGAGCAATTTGTCTTACTGAGGCCATGGGCTGGTCTCATTGCGGCAAACAATCATTCTCTCTCCAATATATCAAACATTCATGTGGAAAAAAAGGGGAGCAAACACCCCACAAACAGATAGCAGCACGTCGCTAATAGATACTTTGAAGGAGGGAGACAAGAAAAATGAATGTCGTAGATAAAAGAGGCAGGGACATGGCTGCACTCGGCAGCCGGGATGAAGTGGAGGCTCTGCCACAAAGATAGGGAAGACCCGCCCTCGCTGTGCGGCAGGCCATGCCTGGGTGACCGCAGTTACAGGCGGGAAGATTCACCTCTGTTTGAGACCCCCTCTGTTTGAGTGGTGAAATGCCAGCCCATTCGTTCACAGTCAACATGTTTATTTTATTACCCAGCATTTGCATGGAATAGGGAAAATTCTGCCATCACAAATGGGTTCATGAGTGTATAAAATCACTATGTAAGGCTAAGGCCACATATAAATTAGATACAGTAGTAACCTGTTTGTGACTCTTTTGTGATTCTTTGGTGGCAAACCTCCATATCTCCATGCTAGTGGAAGCCACCACATCTTCTGCAGCATGTGAATGGCTTATCGCCGCAAGACCTCACGTATATAGTTGGCCCTTTGCCACAGTGCCACACTTCTCAATATCAGCTTAACAGAAGCACTAATTCCCATTACAAGGTGATCAACAGGCAGGTCTGTTTGAGTTGTTTAAAAATAGGATATTGGAAAGACTTTTGTTTCTGTCTCATTATTCTCAGAGGGCAAAGGCTTAAATAAGACAGTTATGGCAGGAAACATCTAACAGCGTGTGTTCTCATACAACAACAACAACAACAAAAATGTCTTTTTCAACAAGCCGATCCCATTGCATTACAAAAACACAAAAGGAACGTTTTTTTTTCTGTATGTCGGGTATTGTAATTGAAACCCTCGAAATATGACATGTACTTGAAACGCAGCAATTTCTAAAATCCTTGTGTCTCAAACTTCCATTATGTCATTCTCATTACGTCTGGCAGAGAGACGTGCTGACAACTCAGATTATGAAACTGAATTTCCCAGTCACTTCAGAATGTGCAACACGCACTACAGGATGTTTTTAGACCTTGACCTTTCATTTGCCCTGTCAATTTGTCACGTCCTTGGCATCGAGGTAGGCTTTCAGCACATTCCCTGAATTGACTCATTGAAACATACAGTAGGACTATGTGCTGTTGCTATAATGTGTGTTTGCAATTTTGAGAGCTAGTTAACCTTGGCAATTTCTGTGGCCGAAGATGACTTTCCGCTCTGATTAAGAGCCTTACCTCGTTCCTAATCAGTCAGCCAAAGAAAAGCAGTGAAGTTGTACACAGAGGAATCTGCGATCTGTTCCCCACCAAAAAGCCTTCTGCAGTGAAGGGTTAATAGTGTGCTTAACTCTACGTTTTCTGAGATTACTTATTCCTCCAGCCTAACACAATGACAAATAACCATTATTCTTTTTCCTGCACTGATAATCGGGACAACTTCAACATTTTTTACCAGCCCAAGTGAGACCATTAATCCTGGGTGATTTCGCCGATAAGTGTTGACTGCCAAGTAATGACCATGTCACCCAGGAAAAGAAAAAATATGTGAACAATTAAAACAAGACAGCCATTATCTGGGAAATCCTGGCCGCTTATTCACATTTCATTAGCACTATTTGGGATTATCTTTATGTAATATATAGCCACACTGACTGTTCATCAGGTGCCAGTAAATTAGTATTTTACAGTGCTGATAAATGCGTGGTATTATATTGGACACTAATACACAGCACCTTTTTAACAATTGACATATCTACATACCATTTGTGGACATTATTTATGTAATAATAATAACAAAAACACAAACATCAGAAAATATTGCTCATGTTGTATCTAAATAATCCTCTCTGGATCTGTGCAAAAAAGTTACATTTCTTGAACTCCGTTCTTGTTTTTAACTCTAGGTTTGAAGCTCACACACAATTTTTTTTCTGATGTAATGATATCTGTAAGGCTGCCTATAACACTGTCTGATAAAGGAAACTTGCTGGTTCATATATAAAGCGCTTAATTTCTAAATAATATCTTAATGATAGATGAATTACAGTACTGTGCAAAACCACCTCTTATATATTTAATTTCTGGTCAAAACAGACTTTAAGCACAAGTTATTCATTTTTTGGTGTCAAGAAAGACTAAATATAATATATTTTTTCAGTATTAAGTGTATCCATCATGTGCCCTTATTACAGCTTCTATTCTTTTTGGAAGACTTGCTTTTAGTTTTTCAAAGAAATCTGCAGGGGTATTTCTCTACATCAGTCTTAAAAGTCTGAAACAAGTTCAGTCTTTAAGTTCTGCTTTCTGCTTTTCGCTATTCAAGTAATCCCAAACACATTCAGTGATGCTGAGGTCTGGACTCTGAGGTAACCAGTCTGAGAACACCAACAGCCTTTTAGTTTGATTTGCAATTTTTTTCTTTTGTTCATCTATTTTCTTTTTTCAGTGATGGCTTCTTGACAGCTACACATCCTTTTAGGCTCATAGTGTTGAATTTTCTACTCAAAGTGGAAGGATGGAAACACCTGTGGATTATTTCAGATCTGAGGCATGAATGGTGCTTGATTTTCTCCTCTCTCTCAAAGATGAAAGCTTTAAGTACTGTTCATCTGATGGGGACAGTTTTGGTGGTCTACCAGCCTTTGCATGTTTGTTAGGAGTCACATAGTCTCTAATATCTTTTAACAAGTTTTTGAACTTTAGTTTTGGAAACTTCTGTTTTTCACTAATTTCCTTTGTCTTTCCTCTTCCTTATACAAGTAGATTATCTTATATCCAGTCTCCTCAGAAATATCTCCTGAAATGAATAATTTGTACTTAACGGCTGTTTTGACTGGAAATTAAATAAATTAAGGGTACTGTAGATGTCATGAAAATATTGACAAAGATTTGGACAGATATCATGCATATTACATCCACTGACATTAATTATAATTAAATGAATGTGTTTAAAATACACACTGAGAAACACATGCATACACTTCCACATTTCAAGACATGCCATCTTAAATTGCCCTGCATGCTAAATGAGAATGTCTTGCTGCCTGTAATAGGTGAATAGTATTTAAAATCAACTAAGGCATGGCATAATGAAAGACTATTTCGAGCTCTGCTGCATTTCTCATGAAACTATTATTGTAATATTCTGTAATCGAATGATGCACTCTTGTCATTTACTAGAGATAAGTACAATAATAAAGTGATTAAGAGGTTGAAAATAATCTACTTTCTGAATTATTTGATTCATTTTAATAACATTTTAAAAACAATATATAATGATTAAGCCTAAGCAGATGCTTGTTTTTTTAATATAGAATTGCGTAACCATAAATTAAGTTGTACAACAAATATCATTGTATTGTGCTTTAATATAAAGACGCGACTGCTTTTTGCTATGTGTCCAATCCGGTGCGCTTTATTATTTAATTTATACAGGCATTGAAAGAAGGCAGAGTGAATTTTTTTGGAAGACAATGAACAAGAACGCTAGAGATTTGGAACAGCGTGCTAACAGAGATAGGGTTCTTGGGAGCGTCTTCCTCTGAGCTTTTCTGTTCAGGGTGAACACACACACAAGCACACACATTGGCAACAGCTACATTTAATGCTCATCTCTTAATCTCACAGTGGAATGTCTTCTATGAAACAGCAAACTTTACCATTAAAACGAACCCCTTATGTAAATGTTATTGACCGCCCCATAAGATGGGCAGCTCTTTTAGAATCCTCCTACCAAACACGTAACTCTCTGGCTGCGACGGCGTTCTTGGCATTTGATATTCGGCATCATTGTGGCCCACGACTCTGTTTAGATCAAAGGGATTCAGAAGCCTAAGTTTCAAATCCTCCCCAAAGCCTATTCGGGCCAATCTTTATTTAGCTCATTGGCATTCTGACCCCATGCCTCTGAGACTTTGAACCCTCAAAGTTTGGAAAAGCTGAATTGCTCCTTTAAACACATTATCAGTGGGCCAGATTAAAGAATATCACTAAGCATCTTAAGGTTTTAGTGCAGTGTGGCGGCATGGGCCGGGCCTCCGGAGCCATTTACTGCCATATACTGTATTAGGAATGGCTGAGAAAACACACCGAAGGGGGCTGTGAGAGAGAAAGAGGAAAACCGTAGCCCCATGCTAAATTGAGTTTGGGCTTTAAATGAGATAGAATAGGAGGAATGATCTAGAAAGAAAAGGAGTAAAGGTTAAAGAGAGACCGATAGCCATATTTAGTGACTCTGAGTGCTTTTGCTAACCTTCACGATCCTTGTTCATTCTGGAGCATATACCTATTTTGCGATGCAGCTCTGAATGTATGGGCGAGTTAAAAGCAGCATTATCAGACTTGGAAATATTTAGTGATCTTCATTTAATCCTCCACAACAGTAGCCTCGTATTTGCCCCAGATTTCTTTTAAAGACCGAAGTGCTATCAGTTTCAGACAAAGCACCATCTGTGAGGTCCATTCACTCTAAAACGCTCTGGTAATTGTCATGATTTCAGATACATTTTTTTTTTGTCCTTTGCCGATTTGTTTTCTTTCATATAGTTGAACAACAGCGAATGCGCAAACAAAGGGGATTTTCAACAGAAAGTAAATCCCTCTTCTTTTTTTTGGATGGTTTGATAAGGCGCAAAGATGCACAGGAGTGAATGTATGTGCGTGTGTTCTGCTGAGCAGCTCTCACACCCTCCTTCTCTCTCTCTCTCCCTCCCTCCCTCCTTCCTTCTATCCCTCTTCTTCAGTTTCATCAGCCCCCGTGATTAAGATTTGGCACCTTGGACCACATTGTCTTCATTTGGAAATATTTCAGCTGCATTCGTGCCACTCGGAGGGGAGAGCGAAAGAAAAGGAGAGAGACGGGGGGAAAAACACACCCTGTTGTGTGAATCCTAGAGAAGGGCCTTGAACCCTGCCATTCATCCCTTTCACTTCATCAGCTGAGTCTAATTGCCAGAGAGGACAGGAGACCCCAGGCCCGATTGTTCCTTATCCTCTTTGGAGCCTTCTGAGGCATGAAAAGCGAAAGGCCTGCTTTTGATCTTTTTTTTTCCCTCTCTCTCTCTCTCTCTCTCTCTCTCCCCTTCTCTCGCTCCCTATGTCCCTCTCTCACTCTCCGCCCTCTCTCTCCTGATTTGCTTTCTCTTTTCTGTCATCCCCCTGCTATCCTTCCCCTCCAAGTGACACTCTCCTTTCACACCATGTGCCCTCTTCTCCATCCATGCAAAATAATTATCAAGCTCCGCTTCATCAAGTAACACCCGAGCTAGGAGGGGTCACTTGTAGAGGGCGAGAGGTCTGGAGGTGCTTGGCCCCCTGATCTACCAAGGAGCTCCCGGCTCATCTTATGAGCATGCTCCTTAGCTCAGGGGCACCTTTATGTACCTTGACCCCCGAGTTCCCTTCGCCTCTCCTAATGAGACCCTCTCGCACGGCCAATGCGGAGTTGTAGCTGAGGCTGAGGGTTGCGAGGCTAAAGTACAATAAGACACAGAAGGCCAAGCTCAAACAAGGGCCGCATCTGTGCCCGTCTTATTAGCGGCGCCCACAAGAGCTCGCTCTTCTCAAGGTCCCACCGAACCGCAGAGCACGTCTCATTGACACCTACTTGTCCTCAGCGGTCAGCACCTTTCACAAGAGGAGTGGCCTTCGCACACAACTTCTTGTGGGAAGTAATTTTCCGAGAGCTTATTTACAGAGCCGAGCGCTTAACTCGGTTTAGGTGGTCGTGTAAGAGGGCGGACAGGAGATAATGATAAACTAAAAAAAAAAAAGAAAAAAAGAAAAAAATTCCTTTAGACTAAGAAGATGGCAAAGGGCACCAAAGGGCAGCCCAGTCTGAGGAACAAAAAACAAAAAAAACAGTCCTTCAAATGAATGTGTAGGACAAGGATGTGGCCACTCAGACGCAGGCTTCAAACCATTCTCAGCGACATTCATTATCAAGGCTGTTGAGAAGTGGAGTGGGGAATTTTGTTCAGGTGGCATCTCCAAAGTTTTTTGCACCGTATGCGCAAGAGGCCTGTTGGTTTTGTTTATTATTTCCAAAAGTGCTCGTCGAGAAATCTCCTTAGTGCTGGTTAAGAGATTTGAAGAGTTGAAGAAAAATGAACAAGTCCTTAAAAAGGTTCTTGCTTTTAGCTAAACTACCATAGCAATGGAGAAGCTCAAACTGCTGGTGAAACACTGAATGGGAGACTATGCAAAATAATATAAATATGCATTGTGTTGAATTACGCTAATAGCATATTACTGTCATATCAAAATCTTGTTACACTATTTTTTTATTATTCATATTTTTCCATCATTTGTTTTTATTTTGTGTGAACATTTCTTGACAAATGGACCAACTGAAAGGATGCAAAATTACCTGGAATAACACCTCATTAAATCAATGTAGATTAAAGTCAAGAATGTTTTTTCACTTTTCCCACTCTTAGTAAAAAGTGTTCTGTATAGTACTGATAACGCTTTTTAGGGCTACATAGAACCATTTTTTTACAGAACAAGGTTCTTTAAGGAACCATATAGGAACCATACACAAATTAAAAATGGGTTTCCCATCAGAAGAACATTTTAACTGTACAAAGACATTTTATGAATCCATATGGTTCTTTAAGTTGTCACAGATCTGCATTTTTGTATTTCAATATTTTTAGATCTATATTTCTGTATTTTATGGGTGTTTAATAATGTACAGCAGTCAGAGACCACTCAGTCAAAACTGCTACTGTGTAAAGGTTCAGCAACAAGAAAAAGCACAAAGTACACAGAAGCCTCAACAAGCCACAACAGTATTTACATATTCACCCGTTTCCTTTATTACAGCTTTCATTCTATTCAGGAGACTTGCTTTCAGTTTTTCAATCAGCAGCGTTGTTTTTCCACACCTACAGTGTTCAGGCTTACACATTGGTTGTATTTTCTGTTTCTTATGATCTAAGAAATCCCAAACACATTCAATGATGTCTGGACTTTGGGGTGGTCAGTCCATTGTTCTGAGAACACCAGCAGCTTCTTTGTTTGATTAGTGACTTTTTTTCTCAGTAAAGTTTCTTGACAGTTACACGTCCCCACAGATCCAAAATGTTGAGTTGTCTTCTCACAGTGGAAAGATGGACAGAAACATCTGTAGATGTTTTCAGATCTGAAAAGACGCAAGGTTCCTGTGCTGTTTATCTGATGGTGACAGTTTTGGTGGTCTACTAGGTCTTGCACGGTTATTAGGATTCCCATTTTCTCTATATTTTTAATAATTTTTTCCCCAAAACCCCAGTTCTGGAAACTCCTATTTTTTAGTATTTTTTTTTTTATTTTCAGACTTTCCCTTTTCAAAGAGAATTGTCTTATGTCTAATCTCCTCAGAAATATCTCCTGAAAAATAACAATATGTGCTTAATGGTAGTTTTGAATGAGAATTAAATAAATGAAGGTTGATCTCTGATGTTTGCATACAGTATAAAGTTACCTTTTCAAAGACGAGGTTTTGAGCTATACAGTAAATAAAATAGCATAACATTTAAAAATACATTTTAATGAGTATTTCTACAAGTGTTTGCCTCCACTGTGAAATATCTGAACGGCACTTTGAAAATACGAGCAGAAAAGGGATAACTAGCATAGAATACAGTGACATATCTTAGTCTGCTCTTGTATCATACCAACCGCCAATGAAGAATAAGTGAAGGGAAACAAGAAAAAATGTGTGCAGCAAACAAACAAGCCAGCAACCGAAAACCTTTAAGCAATCATGTAAAGCACGTCGAACATCTGAGTGCTGTGAGAGAACAAAGCAAGGCCCCTGTCAGCCCATCGATTCGCTCCTGAAGGCACCCACACACACACACCAAAACACACACACACATACACTTGCACATAAACACAACACGCCTCTCTCCACTCCTCTTGGAGAATGTGGGTATTGATCTGGCCCACTTCTGTAGAGTTAACTCACTGATAAAACCTGACCACAGGGCTTCCATGGGCTTGAGAGCGTTTGGGACGCTGCTGGAAAACAATGAGGAGGGGGAAGAAAAGAGAGAAGAGGAGAAAAAGAAATAAAAAAATAATAATAAAAAAAAAGAGATGAGTGGAAAAAGATTGCAGCCTGTAAGACAAGTAGAGTCTCCTCAGCCTGGTGAGAGAAGCACTTTGACAGTTGTGTCTGTTCGGTGGGAATTATTTATTTATTTCACTTACAATGCAGCTGGCTACAGCACTCTGGCTGACAAGTATTTGCAGATATTGTACATACTGTCATCCCTTCAAGTGTACACACTGATGTTGCTTTCAGAAACGAGACTTTAAGGTTTATTCTGCTTACCTTGGGTTGTGTTCGAGGTTTGTCTGCAAGCAGAATTCACATAATATGTCTGTGTGCATCATTAGGTAAGACACTACCAGGAGAAATGACAATTATGGTCATGGCAATAATTTTTTTGGATAAATTGCATCTATAACTTGTCCTCTCTTAAACCGTAATCACAAAATTGTCAAAGCTCAATGAAAATATTTTTATTTCAGTGTGTTTAGTCAATTCATGTCCTGTCGTGTCTAACTATGTTCTAGAGACAGCAACTTTAACACTACACTATGTAAATTTTGAGGCTTTGGAGACCTCTCTGGTGGAAATTTGTAATTGCACTCAACATGCAGAACAGCATTTTGTTGCTATGGGGCCCTGACCCGAGCAGATGGATCTAATAATTGCAAGTGCATATTCAAAGAGAACCCAATCAAAACTTGGTGAAGTATGAGTTTTCTGACGAACGTAAGTGAATTGTCTACTATTATAATCATATCTTCATCAGTATAATGTTGATTTAACATTTGAGACCCGAACATCGAGTCAGACCTTTTTTTTTGGGCCTGTGCGTGTGACTTTAATATGTAAAGACATATGACGTGGTGTGAACAGCACCCACAAAATCCAACCAGACAACTAACTTTTAAATGACTATTTCAGGCTTACAGGGTGACTCGCAGAAATGAAATGAGACAATATTTCAGTTTTCTCCTGCCACAGTAATTCAGTTTTAACAAAAAATATTACATAGTGCAGCTTTAATGAAGGTTTAGCTCTGACCACACTTGGCACAACCATGCCATCTCTTAATTAATCAATACTTAATTGAAAAGCTTGTTTCCTTTAGAATCTAACTAGAATATTAAAATATGTCTATTTTCTTTAATGACAACATTCGCACAAATGGTACATATTTTCTAAGATCGCACTGGGTAATGCAGTTCTGAGGCTGATTTTTAAAACAGTTCTTCTAATTTCAATTTCAATAATTTTTCAATAATCAATTCTGGAAAATCCTTTCCACAGTGAAATCATCCAGAAACTGGATATTTGATTTTAAAAAATTGCAAATGTTTGTATTTTTAAGCAGATAACATCTCATTTGCATATGCAAATGTAATTTTTTGAAAATTCCAGTATAAAAAATGAGGATGTTAGTTATCAACTGGCAAAGATTCATTGTGATAATTCATTGTGAATGTTTTCTGGGTCCTTTTTTTCCTAGAACCTTTACATTGTTTGGAGGTATTAAAAACTTTAAAAAGGTTCTTCACACCCACACATTTACAGAACAGTCCACTTTAAAGAACCATCCACTGAAAGGTTTTTATAGGGAACCAAAAGTGGTTCTTCTGTGGCATCACACAAAGAACCCTTTTTGACACCTTTTTGTTTAAGAGTGTATGTGAGAGAAAGGGTGTGCATGTATATTCGAGTGTCTACGTGTGTGAGTGTGTGTGTGTGTCTCTTTGTGTCTGTGTGTTTTTGAGCATCTGTGTGAGAAGGTGTGTATGTGTATGTGTGTGCATACATGTCACCAAATGTGTCGTTTGTGAGTTTTCCTGTGCGTGCTCGAGTGCATCCAACAGTGTACACACCGTAGACGCTCGTGTGTTGCTGAATGTGCGCAAGTGTGCCGTGTTGTCATGTTTGTAACATTCCATGTGGGTGGGTCTGCTGAGAGGCAGGCCATCTGTAGTGTTCTGCTGATCGACATGCTGTAAAGCGCGATTGGAGAGTGTGGAGACTCGACTTGTCAAATCTTGGCACATAATGAGGCAGAAGGGAGCGAAGGCAGGAAAGAGATCCAGAGATAAACAATTAGATTAATCCCAGCGGTAAAGGGCATGGACAATGGAAGATCTCGCCGAAAACAAAATCAATATGGCGTCCGCTGAGGACACGCTGGGGCAGAGTGATGAACAGGTTAACACTTATTTCTCAGATCAGGACACACACACACACAAGAGCGCATGCCGGAGGAGAGTCACGACTCGCTCCAAAATCAATATTGTACGTGACCATCACGTGAGGCATAAAGTCTAATGCACGTGAAGACGTGGACACGATATACACAGTAACCTGATGAAGCGACAAAAGCACATCCTGAAAGGCCCCGATGATGGTGGGCTGGGACGACAGGAAGGGATAACGGGACAGAATGAGGGGATACTGGCTGAGCCTCCAGCTCCAGCCAACTCAGAAATGATCTTTCAGCAGGAGAGACCATCGGGGACCGATTTCGCACCCCCCTCGGTCCAAACATAATGGAAGCAGGATGGGCGTGTAGATTAGCGTGGGCCGGTCCCAGTGCGCCGCCGCCCCCCTCCTTCCTAGGCCCTGCCCAGACTCGCAGGTCCACTGTCCCAGCAGGCCTTGCGGTGGCCAGCCTGTGCCAGGGCGCGAATGCAAACATAGCAGTGCCGCTTTCTGACCGGACAAGACTCGCATCTGCTTATTTCACACTCGTACCCCATATTGACTGGGACACCGGTATGATCCGAGAGTACAGAATGTTCCCTGGCTCCCTGACTGACTGGAGCCAGGGGTGTCCCATTTTGTGCCTGGCTGCTAGCATAACACCACGCAAAACAAGAGTGGGAAGAAAAAAAAACAACAAGGGAGAGAGGTGAAATGATGGAGAGGGGAGGAGGGAGGTGGATGAAGGAAAAAAGAGAGCGGCTGTTGCTGGGCCAGGCTGGTCCCCGCAGGGGGAGCCGGGGAAGGCGCTGACCAGAAAGGTGAGAGTAGCACCCCGCCCCGCTGTCATGTCTCCGCGGAGACCGGTACGCGGGTGAGCCGTCGGCAGGGTTCCAGCGAAGAGTTAGAGAGAACCGCACCCCCCCCCCACCCGACCCCCCAACAGCACACACCAAAGCGGTTGGAGACATGGACGGGCTATCGGGCCAGCCCCGGGGAGCGCAGGAGCCGCAGCTTCACTGACCTCCAGCAACCTGTCAGTCTGTCATCTTGGCCTGGGGAATCAGGAGACAGAAACTGGAAGGGGGGTTGGCGGGATGGGACTGGGGGGGCAGCATTTCTGCTTTTGTTGTGTGTGAGAGGAAAGGCAGAGATGATTGTAGCATCTGTCTGACTGATATTGGGCAGTGGAAAAGAGAAGTGTGTTCAGGTGCTAGAGGAGACCGTGCAAATGTTTTAAATCCTTTATATTAATTAAAGAGAAACAACAACAACTTCATGGGGGAGTCAATGAAAAGACACCATCCCAACAACAGTAACATTAGCAGGACTAGCACTAATGCTAGCTACAAAGCATTAGTTGAAGCATTAGTAGTAGTATTGCAGAATTCACAGCCAGCTAGTTTGGATGAGCTGGTGAAAAGAAAATAAAGACTCTCTCACTCTTATGCTCACTAAATATTGAAATAACACATGATAGAATACCCTAATCATATTGTTCCATTTATTTGCAATTTTATTGGTTTTACTATTTAAATACACACTCTAATGGTTTCAGTTGAAATATACTGGCCTACTTTTTAATATTTAGAAGTATATTTTAATTTTTGCATTATCCAAAATAGAAATAATAATTTCACCATTCCATATATTTACAAGTTTTCAGCATTAGGAAAAGAAGGAAAAAAAACAACAAATGTATTTAGTAATAGGAGGTTACACAATAGCATCAACAACTAAGTATAACATTTTCACATTTCACATTTTCAAATTTTCTTTTTTGTGGAAGATTTCCTTTGTGTTTTTCAAAGAAATCTGCAGGGATATTTATCCCATAGCTGCAAAGTTCAGTCTTTAAAGTTGCATTTTCTGTTTCTCATGATTCAAGTTGGGATTCAGTTACAAATTTAGATTCATCACTCCATAAAATGTCACGGAACATATTAGATATCCAGTTTTGGCATTGAAATGGGATATCTTCTTCTTTTTGTCCATTTTCTTTTCTCAATAATAGCTTCTTTAGACCTACACATCCTTTCAGACCCATAGCATTTAGTCTTCTCACAGTGGAAGGATGGACAGAAACACCTGTGGATATTTCAGCTCTGAAGTGGAGCTTGAAATTCTCCATCTGTCAAAGATGAAAAGGTTGAATATCTTTAAGTAGCTTATGTCTAAATATCTCCTCCAGCCATTTTAAATGCACATGAGAAAGACATTTGCAAGGTATGTTTAGGTAGTTGCTTGTGTGAATGAAAGTGTCGTTCTGAAAAACAACAATGTCAGAGACACCTTTGGGAAGATTGTTTTGTGGAAGGACACCACTGTAACTCCTTGGTTTTACCTGGAATAAATCAGTAATGGAATAATTGCCTGTGTTGTCTATGACCTAGTAATAAACAGCACACAACACTCAGTAAGTGTGACTCAGTTAAAAATCTATGCTTAATGTCTTGAGTTCTACTTATGAAGGATTTTAAAAATTCCACCTGCTAGATTCAAACTTCTGCCCAGTTTGAACGCTGACATACTGTAAATGGTAGCAGATACTAAAGAGAAAATGAATCAGTGCTGTGTAATAAATGCAATTAGTCAGTAATTTTAAAAACAGGACCATATTAGTTATAACACCTTTGCACATTCAAAGTAGACAACGCAATGTTTGGACTGGACAGGGCTTGTGTCTGCTTATTTCACTGCTGTACCCCGTATCAACTGGTAGAGTTGGTATGTTCTAAGACACAGAAGACAGCAGTACAGAATTTTCAATCTGGGTTTGAGATCTTCCAGCCCAGGCACTCATTCTCAAGGGACCTACTGGTGACACTGCCTGACAACCCAACTGGAGCGGTTCGTGCTCGTCTCTTCCATCCCACCACCCCCCTCCGCCACAATGTACCCCCACCAAACCATACCCCCAGTTCCCTTTAAGCCAGAGAGAAAGAGGAGGTTTTGAATGGGTTTTTGCGCTGTCCCTTTATGCTGGAGGAGCAGCAAACGCGATGCCTCCCAGACGGTGAAAGATGGCGAGCCCTAATAATACGGAGGCGCACAATGGCTGTGACAGCGCCGGCTGTAAAGCAATCAGGGTCCCAGGCATTCCAAATCTTTCTCTTTTTTTAACCCCCCCTCCCTCCCTCCTTTTACCGCCCACCCTCCACCAGGCTGGGAGATGGGCGGCTGACCTGAGAGCTGTCAATCATGCGGGCTGTACCTGCTGGAGCCTGGGTGGGGTGGAGCTGGGGGCACGCAGTCCATCAGATCTGTTTTCACACTCCACACACCAACACTGCAAGCATAACCAAGAAGACCACAAAAAAAAAAAAAGCGAGAGGCAGAAGAAAAAAAAAGGAGAAAATAAGCCCCACCGCCTTGGTCTTAATTAGGGAGTGTGGGGGAGAGCAAGACTTGTTTGGTTGTAAATGGAAGAAGGGGGAGGGCATTAGATATAGGAGAGGAAAAGAAGAGTGTGGAATCCCACGGAGACTGGAGAATAACCTTTTTCCCTTGATTTTGGAATTGGGCATTGATCTGTCATGCTGTTTTGTACAGGCGAAAGCTTCCCTCAGCACTGGGCTACAGGCTGGGAAGGAATGAAAAAAAGAGGAGGAATAAGAGAGAGAGGGAGAAAGGGAAAAAACGTTAAGGCTAGTTCATTAGCTGTCTGTAGCTCATCCTTGCAAATAGATCACCGTAATACTGTGGTTAGTTAATGGCTTTCTGCTGTTTCCTCCAGAGTCCTCCTGTCTGAAGCCTGCTGGCTGAAAAGCTCCTCCGCTCCCTTTTTTTCCCCCTCCTCACATGCCTCCTTTCAAACGAGCCAGCGAGACCCTTCTTCCTTTTACCTGTTACAGACAGACAGCCAGTGGTCACGTTCATGATCGGCGTGGCCACATGGGCCTGGATCAGAGGGATCTCTAAGCTGGGCCTTCAAAAGCTTGGATCCCACAATCTCTACTGCAGACCAGGACAGAGCCAGAACCACCTCACAACTAAAGACAAGCTAGCTAAAACCACCTCTGACCTGGAATCCTTTCTCACTCTCGCAGACTGTCTAAATGGTCTACTATTAAAACACCACAGTACCATGTCATACTTTCCACAGAACCCCACTGCTTCTGCCATACTGTAAAACAAGACAATAAAATGCAGTTCAGCCTCTGCTCTCCCCTACTGTTTTGCTACAAAGCTGGTATTTAAATGGGGGTAAAATGGCTCATATTCTTTAATGAAGGATTCTGTAATGAAATTGAATATTCCATTCAATTTGCACTCAAGAAACTGAGAAGACTGAGAAGTGAGTTGTTTCCATCTAATTAACGCATTTAAATATAAACTCCATGGCTTACAATCCATGATTGGCCAATAATCTACAGTTTTCAACTGAGTCGTGTCAATATAATTGCCACATTAACATGTATTAACATTTACTCTGCCTTTTTCATATAACCTCTAGAGTGACCTGAAATTGGTATAAATAAACACAGAGTTACATACAGAACAACTCAAATTCACCCATGCTGCAATTCAAGTTGTAATTGGCAGATAATACAGATAATTCAGAGATGTCCTGATAAATGTAACCAATAGATTCTTTTCATTTTTTTAAACTCAAAACATTATTTTTTAGTTATTTATTTTTCAGCATCAGAAGAGAAGCAGGAAACACATTTAACCATATTTAACAGAAAATTACACCAAATGTTATATAAATATTTTTTTATGTATTCAGTAAGTCCACCTTTTGTCTTTATTATACCTTAAATTCTTTTCAGGAGACTTGCTTTCAATTTTTCAAAGACCTCCAAAGTTCAGTCTCAGAAGGTGGTTGCATTTTCTGCATCCAGTTTTTTCTGTTGCAAGTTTTCTTTTTTTTCGTCTATTTCTTTTCCTCAGTAACGCATTTGGTACTTTGGTACTGTTTATCTGATGGCGAGAGTTTTGGTGGTCTGCCACATCTTCTATGTTTGTTAGGAGTTCCACTGACATACTGTAAATGGTAGCAGATACTAAAGAGAAGATGCATCAGCGCTGTGTAATAAATGCAATAAGTATAGTCAGTAATTTTTAAAACAGGACCATATTAGTTACAACACCTTTGCACATTCAAAGTAGACAACGCAATGCAATGTTTGGACTGGACAGGGCTTGCGTCTGCTTATTTCACAGCTGTACCCCATATCAATTGGTAGTGTTGGCATGTTCTAAGACAGAAAACAGCAGTACAGAATTTTCAATCTGGTTTTGAGACCTTCCAGCCTAGGCACTCGTATGTATGTTTGTTGGGAGTCCGATTTTCTCTGTATCTTTTAGGAAAACTCCAGTTCACACTTATTTTCCTTTGTATTTCCCCTTCTTTATGCAAGGAGTTTATTTTATATCTGATCTTCTCAGGGATATCTCCTTCAACCATTTTAGATGCACATGAGAAATATTTTTGCAAGGCAGCTAAGGTGAGTTTAGGTGGTTTTTTTGTGTGAATGTTAGTGTCTCTTTTAAGAGAAACATATTGTCAGTGAGATATTTGGGAACAGCTTTCGCTAGGTGGACCTTAAGTTTGGAAGGATGGAAGAGTTAAAGTGCACTAAAGTAAAGGATGGACACATAAAATACTGATAGATTTGATCACATATTTAGTGTTGGGTTTTGTGTAATTTCCTGTTAAATGTCTGTTGTCCTGCTTTCTTTTCTGACACTGAAAAATTAATAACTTGAACTTAATGATTGTTTTGACTGGAAATGACAAAAATCAAGGATGGTCTTTAACTTGTGCACAGTACTGTAGATAAATTATCATTAGTTCATATGTAACTCATGATCATTTTTTTATTACAATGTTCTTATAGTGGTAGAAATATGTCAATTTGTTCCATAAACACTTTATGGTGAAATTTTCTAAATTCCAGAATAAAGCCTTGTGCAACCTTTTGTTAACCACACAGCATAAGTATTCTGATCCAGTTTGAACTGATAGTGAAACAAAAGAGAAGGGACAGAGATTGAAAGGAAATCAACAAAGCACTGTTTCAGAGATATATCAAGAGATATTCTTCAACAAAAAAGGACAATTTTGCACATTTTGTAATTTCAGTGTAAATATAAATTAGCCTGTTACCACTTGTAAGAAAACCTGAAGTGACATGAAAAGCAGAAATAAATCAATTTCAAAATTTTATTACAATTCTTGTGTTGTTGGACAGGAATACATTTAAGAAAGAGTTTTTATAATTTTTTCTTTTAAACTTTTTTCACAAGATGTTGAAGATGGCATTGTTTTTGCTTTCAGCACTACATCAACTAAAGTTTTTTAAAGAATAAAATCTGAGCGTCAGAGACATTAAGGGGTTAACAAGTATTTGCACTGTGTTTATTTTAATTCAAGAAAAATGCAGATTTACTTTTTCATAGTACTTTTTATGCTACACATGATAGTTGCTGGACATGACCATCAAAAAGTCAACACGCTTGCCATGCTTTTATTTTATTCATCAAACATTAATGTGCTAGCCCAAAATCTTTCCAGTTCCCCTGCAAGTGTGCGTTCTGACTTCTGATCCTGTTAAAGAATGGAGATGAGACATTAACAAGGTTTGGCAGCTGGTGTGAGGCGAGTGTGAGATGAGTTCTGCAGAAGTGTTGTTTATACGGTCCCGTGGAGACCCTCCACTGGTTCTGCCTTGTGTTTGGCTGACCAGACCTCACCTGGGGCCCTGTCAGGGGGCTCCCCTGTGGGGTCAGTGATTGGCTGCCCTCCCCTCGCGGTGTCCCGGGTGGCGCTGACTAGTTCGAAGCTCGTCTGATCCTGTGCAGCTGGACGGAAGGTCCACATGTACCTGAGGAGCTGAGGGTCAGTGGGGGGCAGGGTGCAGCCGACCGTTCACCATGCCCTGGCTCGTTCAGGCCCGTTTGGAGACCGAGTGGGACTGAGTTTCCATCCGGATGCGCACCTCTTGCCCTCCCGCAGACACGCACGCACATACACGGACATGCTCACACATCACCGCAGAGCTTATAGTGCAGAACCCCATGAACAGGCCTTTTGAAGTCCTATGTTTTCTTAGAGAAGTCATCCCAAGAACCATGAGATCTGGTTTTCCTTCTACATGATTCAGTATTGGATTTCACTGCCTACTCAGTGTAACAGAGGTAAAAGTAAAATAACTTTCAAGGACATGGGACTAAAAAAAAAAAACATTCCTATTTATTATCCAGTCAGTTCAAATAAAACTGTGAGAGCGTTTGTTTTACACTTCTACTTTCCTTGAGCACTTTATCACCCCAAAAAGAAACCACATAAGCTCAATAATTTCTCTTTACATCCCTATTTTAACCATTTCAGCTGGCTCAATGACAGCCAAACCAGCCCTGAGAAGTAAAGTCTGCTTCTCCATTTATCCCGACCAAAGACGGGGCGAAAAAAAGCTCAATTTGACTTAATTAGCAGCTGGTACATGGACAAGAGGTCATCCTGAAAACAAAAAAGAAAAGGCAGCGACTGAGTCATCGGTGAACCTTTTGAAACCTTTGTGACCGATGACGTATCGTCCCTCACTCTGTCATGTTTAACTAAAACCAATGCCCATTCAAAGTAGCATCCATCAGAGTTAGTTCCCAATAATGACAGATTGCCTTTCCTCTGTACCCAAAGCATCTGGATCCTCTCTCTGTGCCCTCCCCTCTCTTCTTTATGGTAAACAGCCTGAACAACAGCTGGGCGATGGGAATTTACACGTTAATCAATTGTTAGTTAGGATATGCCGCGTTGCCCTATACCACACCATCTGCAAGTTAATATTCATTTACCATGCTAATTTTCCCATAGGCTACAGTCTAGCCCTTGATTGCTACTTGGTGAATTTCTTCACTCTTAGGAACGAGATAAAGACAGCACACGGCTGCACGGAGTGACGCTGGACTTTTTAGTTCACAACTCATCAAATGTGCTGCTCTGAACATGTTCTTATAAAGCTCCAAGATAAACCCAAGCCCTGGTTATCTGATTCCCCCACCTCAGCGCTGAACTTGGTGTGGAAATAAACAAAGGCTTGTCCTTATTTCCACAGCCTTGCTATTGGCCTGCAGCTGGTCCAGAGGGACATCCCATAAGGGGACGCTGGTGTGAAACTGAGGCGTATTCAGTTTCACAAGTTGCCTGGTTAAAGCAGGTGAGTTGTGTTTACTCAGGAGATTGGCCTTTCTGTTAAGGTAGTGCTCCCTTTGTCTGCCTTTTTCTCTCTTTCTCTTTCTCCCTGGCCAGGTGTTGATGCCTGTGGTGGAGTCTTGCTCTTTGTCCGGTTGTGTCCATCAAGAGAAAGTATACACACGGACCGTTTCATCTGCATGATAACCCACCAACTCACACAAACATGCTCACCCCCAGCCAAGCACATTGGCTTCTCTGTGACTATAACATTCCAATTCACTTTCTCATGCAATTTACACCCAGGTCCTATCTGCTCTGTTGACTAGAAGGCTTCTGTCCTTTGCATATCACTCCCACTGAGACAGAGCTAATCAAAAAAGCTAAACCCGCAGAATGTAAAGTGGAGAAAGCGCCAGCACATGATGTTGCTTTGTTTCTGAACCAATTTTAACACCGAGGACAAAGCAGCAAAACTAGCGCTAGCAACACTAGCCATTTCTGTGTTTCGCTATGCAACTATCAAACAATCCTTTTCACACATGGAGCCTTTTCAGCCCTGAGCCAAGGGTTTGGAGTGAGCGAGGGCATCGCTGCTGCCAGCACAGCCGTTCACCTTTCTCCATCTCCCCATCTCCAAGCTTTATTTATAATCTGGCTAACCTCACGCCGTGACCCCACACGCACATCACAAGACGAGGTCACTTCTCTCCCCTGCACCTCCATCGCCGCTTCAGCATTCCAACATGGCTCTAGGACAGCAGCAGCCCCAGCGAAGATAGAGGAAAGGAAAAAAAAGCCTTTCCCTGCTCCTCAGCTCACAAAAGAGGCCAGATCAGATCACAGCTGAGCTAGCTGGCCCTGACATTGGCCCCGCGCCAGGACTCAGGCAGCTGGGGGCGTGCTCTAATAAGAAGAGACAATGAGAACTTACTGACTTCCTGCGCATCGGATTCTGGGGTGCGGAAAAGTTGAGCGGTTCGCTGTTTGCTCCTCCTGAAATCGGAGAAATGTTGGTTTGATTTGTGACAAAGGTCATCTTGCATAGATTACGAACCGCATGAAAGTATGAATACCACAAACTGATAAACAGAAAATGGTTAAAGAAAGACTTTTGGATGAAAACTTTATTTAATTCTCATAGGTCAGCTAAACAAATTACACAAGAGCTATTAATCAGCATACAATTTCATGTCATCATGTTGTTTCCAACAAAGTTATAGATGGCCCAACTCTCTAGATAAGTTATACATACAGGTTATTAGTTATATCAGTTAGTAGTGCCTTTAGTAGAACTCAGGGCTTCATTTTTTCAAAAACTCATCTCAGCAATTGAATTTTAGAGAATAGCATAGTCAGTGCTGAGGTGAATTTGTATCATGCAATTATCAATTCTGAAGACAAGCAACCCTTAGTTTTGCTGGAGCTGTACTGGCAGTGCTTTGCTGTCAAGGATTTTCATTTAACTTGGATTTCCTTAATCACGTCCAATGTGCCTCTCAAGGCTTCACCAGCACAAAAACAGGGATAAACAGTGACAGGTTTGGCATACTTGCGTGAAGGTGTTTTTAAAATTATTTATTCAAATATGAATTTCTTCCCCTTCCATAAAAATAATGTGCATGTAAAAACTGGTACAAGTGAGCGCAGTAGTGAGTTTCTAACAAGAGTAAGAGTAAGCATAGCACAAGTTAGATTCAATATCAAGTCCATATAAATCTGCTGCTTATCAACATTTCTATTCACTGAAGGCACTCCTATGCATTAACATCTTTTTTTCCTTCTTTAATTCCCTACCCTCTGAGGCATCACCCATGGTATCCCTTTAACTTTTCCAGACAAGATAAAGTGTGGTGATTTAAGCGGTGCAGGTTAAATAAGTAATAATTAACAGATCACAGGAAGGTAGAGGGAGGTTGTGCTTCAAACAGCCCCTGGTGGCCTCGGGTGCCGGCGATGATAAATCTCCCCCCCGACTTCCTCCCAGTATAACTAAAACCCAAAGCTCATTCAACTTCACATCCATCAGTGTTGGCCTGAAAGCCATGACAAAGCACTTTCAATTACGCCGGTAACTGACTCGGGAAGCAGTTCATAGCTTGGGTCTGGCTGGGAGAAGTCGTGGAGGCGGGAACCCAGATGGAGGTTGTTGGGTGGGTTTTTGGGGGGGTCTAGGGGAGCACCCATACTACTCTTCACTTCAGGAGGAACATAAAGGAGTGTTGTGTGCACTGTGGGGCAGGGCAGATGAAATGGGGACTAACGTCAGCCCCCTGGATCCCAAGGACAATTCACCTATTTTGTGGGCTGTCACCCCTTGCGTCCTTCTGATTTATGGGTGGGACATCCTTGGCACGACCCATGTGGTCCATCAGCCAGGCACCAGGGACTAGACGCAGGCCAATGATTAGGGACTGGTGGATGAGAGCCTCCTCAACCAGGGTCCTCGTGTACTCGCAGAGGGCCTAACAGAGGGCCTATCAGCACTCCAGCTTGGAAGCAGCCAGGGTTAGAGTACCATTCTTAACTCGAAAGCATCACAAACAGGATGAGCCCATCCACTGCTAATGCCTGCACCTAATTTTAGGCTCTTTTTTTTGCTGAATCCTAATTATATTATGTGGAGTTGAAAGCTGAGTGTGTGCACTCCAAAAGTTAACACGGCAATGTTTAATTGGAGTGATTTTACACATAATTACATGACCCTCTCAGGTACTTTGGGCTTTCACTTTGTTGAGATAAGTAATCTAACACTGCCGTATGAATGGCTAATTAATTTACATATATATCATTCAGTATTTGTAAATTAAAATATTTAGCTCATGAAATTTAAATGATTCAAGGCCAACCAAGGCTCTACATCCTTCCAAGACTGATGAAAACAACAACTAAAAAAATGCTGTATTTTTTTTTTAGATCACTTTGTGTAGAAAAATGAAAGCACATTTGAACTATGGGAGAGAAAAAACGAGCTTGCTCTTCCCTCTCTTTCAAAAGAGCTTTATTACATAAACAACATAGGCCAGAACCCTCGCAGGAGGATGATCCTTTAAAAGACGTTTCTGACTCCACAGCCCTGATGAAAGACCCCCCTCCTCCATTAGGAGGCCTGGGCTTTTGCTCACTCACTTCAGGCAATTATGACACAGAAGAGATCTTTGGCTGTTTTCAGGCACCCCGAACATGGTGGAAAAAAAGAAGCCCAGCATATCCTTTCAGGCCCAGTTGTAAAAATAAGCCTGCTTCCCTCCACTGCAGTGCCCTTTTGACCCCTGCAATAGCAGTAAGGATGTATCCCAACAAGCCGGGGGGCAAAACGAATCACTTGCGATTTGCAGAATTATAAAGATTTTAATAGCCGCCATGTTTCTCTCTCAGATTGGTCTTTATTTCCAAGTGTCAAAGTTTGTGGGACGCCCCAGGCTTTCAAAAACCAGTAATTGGCCTACAGAGAGACCAGGCATCTCCCAAAGTGACTGAGTGCATTTGTTGCTGTGAACTTGAGGGTATCCCTCAAAAGATCATGGGGTCTGGGTTACGAGAGCTCGTAACATATCGAGCAGGAGCCAATTCACAATCCATGCAACTCTCAGCTCTCTTTCATATGCAGTTTTTGTTTGGGGAGATAACCTCTTGGAGCAACTTGAGATTTTGATTGCTAATTAGTTTTGTTGCCAGATAACACAGCATGAACTGCAAGGGCCCTGCTTGTTGAACCCAGGGAAGAACCTGCATTAATGCAGAATAACTGTCACAGGGAGAAAAAAACATAGCAGAAGAACAACACAGAAAAGTACAGCAACTTTGGGAGTGTCCTCTGCATCAAAGAGCAACAGCAGAGATGTTTTTTCTTCCCTTTGCATCGAGAAAAAACACCGAAGCCCTTGCCAGCTTTTCTTGAGAGAATGACTTCTCAAATTGTTTCCCACCTATGTGGTGAAGCTAGTTTATTTATTTTTCTCTGCGATGAATTATAAGCACAAAGCCAAATACAATGAAGACATTCAGAAAGTGTGCTCTCTCTAACTTTCTTACGAACGAGAAGTTCAGAGCTGCTCCTCAGGCAAGTTATACCCAGTTCAAATGCACAAGTTCTGGCTCACTTGGTCCAGCATATTGTCAGCAGATGAATGTCAGCGTGTGGCAAGAAACACCACTCACCCCAACGAAAAGTCCAAAATGTCATTCTAATAAATGACCTTTTCTCACTTCAAAGTCACCTTTCGCCTGTGGTTTTCAGGGCCAATTACCACCTCAGCACTTTCGACTGGTCACTTTCAACGCTGGCGCAAAACGAACCAACCGAGCATCACAGGGACCTCTGTGAAGCCCTCCATCCAGTGGCTGTAAATCTTTGCCTGGCCATGTTTATCCAGATCCAATAGCCATTCAGCAGCACATCCGTCACCACTGCTAAAGAGCCGAGAATGACGTAGTGGCTCCGATTGTTGCTGCCTGAAGACTTTTTCATCACCTGTGGGCCTAGGCTTTTGCCGAGCATCCGTATGTAATGCTCGAGGTACTCTCAATGAAGTCAGCCTCAGAGGCTACTGTCAGATGTTCAGTATATGCCAGGGCAGCAGACGGCCGTCTATGATGATGATACAGTAGGAATGCTTACACTTACTGAAGTGGGAACTCACTGCAGCTGACAGCTCAATGGGTCCTTTATTGTTAGCCATCTATCAGCTATTGAGCCTGACAGGCTATGGGGGTAGAAGAAAAGAACAACAGCTTTTTACTAATAATTGCTTTTACTAGACTCTTAAAAATAAGTGTTCCTAAATAGGTCTAGCCTGGATGTTACATGAAGTACCTTTAATCGATCCTTTAAGGTAGGCCTGGGCAATATGACAATACTTATCGTTACTGTGAAAAATGATGTCCCAATAAGTCACAATATGCTTTTCTGAGTATAATGGGGATATTCTCAGTCCTCAAAAACACTTCCCAACTGCATTTTACTAAAAAGACAGCATAATTTAGTCTTGTTTAATTGGATTTAGTGCAGCACAGTATGTGAGTACTACTTTATCTTTTCCAACTTATCAGTTGTCATGAAAAACATATATTGTGACATATTGTGTATTGTGAAAACTTCTCAAAGTACTGTGACTTTACATTTTTGCCACATCTCCTAACTCCACTTTGAAATATATGGAAGGTTCCTAAAATATGTTCTTCTATGGCACTGCTCCAAAGAATCCTTTTCTGGTTCCTTTATTTTTAAGAGTGTCAGAGTACTGAGGCATTCACAGTGACATCCTGTAGCCATTGTAAATGCCGTAGAAAATAGATCTACACTTATGACCAAAAAAGCAAAATATCTTGTATTTCTCTTTGATTAAAACACTTTCATTGGTTGTATTGAAGTGGGCCTTTACAGACAGTAATGGACCGCACACCGCACACACACACATGCAATGCTGAGAGTAACCCACTGTGGAGAGGTAATGGAGTTGGCCACAGCTCCGGTGGTCTCTCCTCGTTAGAGGAGTGGAGAGTGTCAGCTCTGACAGTGCAGGTAGCTAAAACGCCACTTAAGGTTTTAGCTGCAGCGCCTTTTGAAGAGAAGGGAGCATGACCCAACGCCGCCTGCTCCCACGTCCCACACCCCCTTTCTGCCTGACAGCCACTCAATGGCAAGTGTCCACCAGCATAGCAAGGGAGAGGTACGCTGCCAACAGAGCCCCGAGATAAAGATGATTACCACACGTCCCTCTAGCCCAGCTCTCTGCAAACTGATACCTATTAACAAACGGCTGTCAATGTGTTAGCAGGCCATAGGGAGAGAGGAAAGAAAGTGAGCGACCGAGAAACAGAGAGAGAGATAGACAGAAAGAGAGAGAGAGACGAGTCAGAGTAAACTGTCAGGATTAATGACAGTGAGCTGAGGCTGTGTTTCCAGCACTGTCACAGATATGGCGGTGACTGAGAACACAAACAACTGCAGCGGAGGCAGGTGTCCCTCCATTGCATGTGCTGATGGATTCCCTGTAAGTATGAAGGGCAATCAAAACAACATTGTTGTAGAGCAGACAGAAGTAAGTTAGCAGAAGAGAAGTTGTTTCTAAATGTGTGTGATGGACATTAAGGTTTTTTCCTACAAAAAAAGGCCGCTTTGCACAAGCCATCACAGTGCACACACACTAATAAACCTCAAATATACAGTACTGTGCAAAAGTTAGAGATGGCCCTTCATTTATTTAATTTCCAGTCAAAAAAATTATGTTTTTAATTTTTAAGCCTCAAGAAAAAAGGCAGGGAACATATATTTAACGGAAAAAATTACACATAAGCCTCAATAATTAAAAAAATATCAAAATATTTTCAAGATTTAGCGTGTCCACTCATTAAGCACTTTTGCTGCCTTTATTAGAGCTTCTATTCTTTGTGAGAAATTTCAGTCTTAGAAGTTGGTTGCCTTTTTCTGCTTCTTTTCATCCAAATCCAAAACACAATGCAATTAAATAAATGATGCTCAGGTCTATTTCCTTTCTTTTTTTTTTGATCTATTTCCTTTTCTCAGCAATGACTTCTTTAAGCTTTACAGACCCATAGTGTTTTGTTGTCTTCTCATTGTGGGAGGATGGACGGAAACACTTGTGGATTTTTTCAGATCTGAAGCAAGAGTGGAGCGTGATTTTCTCCTATTTCTCCAAGATTAAAGCTTTAAGTAGTGTTTTTCTAATGGTCACAGTCTTGGGTGCCTACCAGTTCTTGAGTGGTTGTTAGGAGTCATTTTCTCTGTATCTTTCAATCATTTTTTGAACAGTTTTTTTCTGTTTTCTGTTGATCCTCTTCCTCATGCAAGTGGTTCATAAATAACTTATAAATGAATAACTTATATAACATAATAATGGCTGCTTTGCAATTTTAAAAAATGAATTGTCTTTTGCACAGTTCTGTACCTATGATCAGTGTTGTGCAGGATGCTTTGAAAAATGAATGACAGCTGAATACACTGCCCTAAAGATATCCAGTAATGTATACCATTTCACTACATAAAAAGTCATGTTTTCAGAGTACATTGAGAACAGATTTAGAATACATTTTAAATACATCTTAGGGCACATGTTAGTTTTATTTAATTCACACACTTCTTTACTGTTACTGGTTGGAATGTTTCTCTATGTAATTCTTGAAAAACTATTCTCATTTTTTTCATCACCTGCTTCAGCTCATTGTGACTCCCATAAACCCCTGATCAGGACCACCAGCCGTCTAATGAACTCTCAATGACAAAATCTTGCATATATGACTATAAAGTTTGCAGCTATGCTGTTTACAGCGAATGATGTGTACCACAAAACACACTCACAAGTCTAGTATAACACCAGTGCTAAGCACTATTTACATGTCCATTAGTGAGGACACCCTTCTTTTCAATCATCCCTCAAAAGAGCTCAGTAACGCTGATATAAATAACTGACTCATCACATTGATTTATCAATTTACCCATTAGAGATGCATTATGATATCAGAATCATGTCAGTATTTTATTCATTACTGCATCTGTAAGCCTGCAGAAATAAAAGTTAAAGGTGAATTTGGTGTCAGTTTCTGCATTTTATAAAGGTTTATGTATTGACATTGGCAAATATGTATAAGAAAAATACTAGAAATTGGCTTCAGCCCACAGTTCCTACTCTTCATGCTTTATCAGGAACTTCATTGTTAGCAAAGAAGCTGCTGAGTTCTTCTTTAGAGTCCGCCTAACAAGCATGCATTTATAGCGTTTCTTCCAAAGTTTGTTCATATTGTAGCGTTCAGTGCTATTCAAAGAGAATAGCTCTTGAACAAGTTGCAGTGCCTTATTAACCAGCTGTTGTTGGCCCCAGCTATGCCAGACATAAGCAGAATTTTCTTGAACAGTTCGCTCTAAGCCTTAGCTACGCCTTATTCTCTCAGCTGTCAGCTCTCAACTGAGTCAGTTCTTCCTGATTTCCGCAAAAACACAGCCAGCGGGCTAGCCCCTCCTTCATAATAAGAGTCTTGAATGAACAAACCAAAGAATAAATGCTGTAGAACAATTTACTCCGAATTAATGTCAACAATATTTCTTAAACATGCTACAATTTTTGGTAGGTATATGAAAAGTATTCTCCTGAAAATCTTTAAAGTAATTAGATTCCAAATACTGTCTTTTCATATGTGACATGTACTGAATAGAGATACGTTATTTCTGTATTCTGAATATATATTCCAAAAACTTGTATTTCATTACATCCCAACCCTGCCTATGATGTCCAGAGTGGTTTATCTATGGAATGTAAAACAATAGGTCACATTCTTACCTGGAGCTCTGTAGACTGTGATATGATTACATAGATGCCATAAAGGTATAATCTATTTGAAACAAGAGCAAGAATGTTACCAGTTCACTAACAGCAAACAATTTGATTTGGTATACTTCAATGCCAGTCAGTCCAAAGATGTATCCACCACATAAAACTTTAGCAAAACCTGCTAAACATGGTTTAGAGTACAATTCTATTCTCATTGTTCCCAAATAAATCTCCTGCTAAGCTGATTTATAACATTCACATTTATGTGAAATCATGGGCAAAAGCACAGCTGACATATATGTTTTCCTAACTGTTGTGGCAAACTGAAGCAAGCGGCATGCAGTAGCCTTAATCATCAGTAATTAGAATATCCTTGCACATAATTACAAAAGATTGTGATTGTCTCAATCCTGCGACTGCACAGGGTCCTATCCCAAGCCTTCGTCTTAATACACATTTGTTTTCGAGAAGTGGCTAAGACAATTACGATAATCTGTGTCTCAGCAGGAAACTTTTGTGTAAAAC
Organism: Colossoma macropomum; assembly: GCF_904425465.1. Lineage (NCBI taxonomy): Eukaryota > Metazoa > Chordata > Actinopteri > Characiformes > Serrasalmidae > Colossoma > Colossoma macropomum. The sequence goes on along the minus strand of NW_023495267.1, from coordinate 3,371,802 downwards.
AAGAGAGAAGGAGATCTCCCAAGTAGACATAATATTCATTCCCAAAATCATCAAAGAACAAATGAAAGCATTTGTAATGATGTTACGGATGGAGACAAAGGAGTCTTTGGATGCTGGTAATCAGCAAACATATATCATTTTAAGAACAAATAAAAAACCCTCCAAAATTAAATTCAAATAAAATATTGCATACCTACTGAAGAAATAATTATACCTTCATTCGCAATGAATGAAGTATTTCCCATATAAGACATTCAAAACCACACAATTGTTACTTTCCTATCATTATACATGTTCTGTAAATGATGGGATTAATGTATTTATATCATTTGTGATTGTGTTTCAATATATAAAATCCCATCATGCAACTGGCTCTGTGCTGCAACCAAAAAAATGTCAATGTATATTAAAAAAAAAAACACATACAATAAAGAAACTCTGTTTACGAGAAGAGGTATGGGGGAAAGGAACCTCTAAGTGCTGCTTGGAGCCAACCTCAAAAGACTAGCAGGGAAAACCACTGGGCCCTGAGAAGCACTTTATTAGACAGCAGGGGGGGTCAGAAGGACCAGTCCCATTATTGATTGAGGTTGTCGGATGCATCCACAGCTGCACTTTCTCTAAATTTCCAAGAGTAAATATGTACCTTTGAAGTGGGGGGAGGGGGAGGTGTTGGCTGGGAGCACTCCCCACTCCAGATAGTGTGGGTTTGTATGGAGGGCTGCAGTTACGGGAAAGATCAATGGAGTAGGGGCATTAAGGGGGAAGAGTACACTACTCTGGCTGGCCCTGCCATCAGGCAACCAAGGAGCTCTTAGACGGCTTGTCCTATTGAGTCCCGGCTGGTCGGAGACTGGCAGAGAGGGGCCCACGCTTGCTGTGACTGTCAAGGCCTTTTGTTAGGTTCTTGTGTCGGTTTAGGTATAAATTACTTTTCACTGTTTCCCATCGATAAAAATCAGATTGTCTGCAGTTGGATGGATTGCCATTGATGCACAGTCACTACTAGCACAGGTCTGTTGCCTGTGCAACAGCAACAACAGAACAACCATATTCCACTGCAAACATCACCCATACCATCCATGCTGCGATGATTTACTGTGCATAGCAAACATGGCATAAATGATGCACAAAGGAAATGTCACATTAAGTACTTTTACAGTGCATGAAGACATGAATTGACTCAACTGATTCTGTGGTTATAGGGTTAGATTTCCCAAGCAGGAAGAGTCTTGAATGGAAAAGGAAAGGTTAATGGGGTTAATGTCACCCCCCTAAAAGACCCACACACAAACATACACACACACAAAATAAAAAAATCAGTACTGACCCACAATAGGCATGCATGCCTATTTTGAAGGACACCACAGAACCATTTGATTTCTAAAATGACCAATATTTTTCCCCAGTAGAAATATATCAAGGACAAATACTGTACATTTGTACAAAAACAAAATGGCACACGGTCACTTCCACTTCAAAAACAATTGAAATGAATCATGTTTGAAGGGCAGACTGCTTCCAGTACTGAAGAAATAAGCCATTATTTACTGTACATTCTACCCTATTTGAATAAATGTCTGCTCTCTCAATGGCGGAAAAAGTTTCATGGGTCTTTAGTAGCACCCTCTGTTGACATAGTGCTGTGTGCTGTACTTGAGACGCACTGTCAAATCAATATCAGCAATCAATGCCTAGTATTTTGCCTTGGCCCATTATGAGTCAGCCAAGTGCTCTGGCAGGCTTTGAGGCATTTGAATGTGGCATAATAGTTCATCATGTAGTGGCACTTTACCAGGACAATCGCTGCGCCTTTATCTTGCCTGGTACTTTTCAAGGGTCTGTGGCTGGTGCAAACACCCCTCCCCTCCTCCTCTCAAGGTAAATGGGTCACGGGGCTAGCCAAGATTTAATTTTCAAAAATGCCTTTACTGCACTTAAAAAAAAAAATCTTCTAGACACTGCGGCTCCGTTTCTGACTGGAACAACTCTATGTCCACTTTGTGAAAGCGTGGAAAAACCCATATCCTGGCCATTGTGCTGCTGGGTTGCGCGCTTGTGGCATGCTTTAAGTGCATTACCAATGTGCTGAATGCACAGCTTTTTATATTGTGGTTTTGTGGGCCTTGGTGAGAAGGCCTTGTGCAGTAGACGTACCACAGGAGAAGGATAATCTTTCAGAGCGGGGGGGGGGTGCTACTGAGTGATAACTGACCATAGGCTTTAAAGGCCTCTTCTTATCAGTAACGTCATACAACATGGCTATTTAAAAAAAAACGTCTGTGTACAGGCAAAAATGCACTTGACCTTCTTGGCAGGACTTTGCTGAAGCCTTTTGGATGTAATCTTGCCATTCTTGGCTGCATAAACACATTTTTCTGCATGTAAAACCTTCTGTAGTTTAAAACCTGGTCTAAACTATCAGTCAAACGGATCCGATTTTGAGCAGTCATTAACTATCTGTCATTAATATAGAGAAATGCCACAATCTTCTTGTTAGGAATGTTTACAGACCAGTAAGAGACAACATCTGTCCTTCCTCACTTATTGTTTGTGTCTTTGGAGGTCCATGACTCCCAGGTGTCAACGAGCCACAAGTTCCCCATTATACCCCACAACCCCCAGGGGCACTCAGGAAGAGATCCCCCCCAATACTAATTATTTGTTGATATCTTTATGTGACACTAACGTCAAAGCCAACATCCTACACCTGGAACCACCACTTTTTAGCTCCCTACCCAAACAAGGTTGTTTAGTGCCAAGCGTAAACTGTATTTTCCCCATTTGAACTCATCCACAGATTATATGGTCCCCTACAGATTTCAGCAACTACAAGAGTTTGTTTGCCTTTTCCTTTCCCAACCGCCCCAACCCCTCCCTCTCCCAGCGTTATCTTTTGGACACTATCGCTGTTGCACGCTAGGTTGCGTAACCATTTGCCGGAACAGAAAATACTACCCCGGGACCGTTATCGAAGATTTCCAAGGAGACAATCTCCGTGGTAAAAGATACAGGCGCATTTCACAGATGTTTAAATCAAAGTGAAGCATGATATTGACATACAGCGGGAAGCTTGACTACTCTCGGCTGGCAGCGAGCTTCAGCCGAGGGCCTCCAACAAAGGCTGTTTACATATTTCTGCTGCAGTGTTTTGCTCAATAAGCTGTCTGACTTTTTTTTCTCCCACGATTCCAGACGCAGCACAATGCCATTGGGTTTCCCCCCATGATGAGAGGCGCAGTCTTGTGCTGCATGAATAGAAAGTTGATTCTGGCCACTGTCGCTTAAAATGAGCACTTTCCTTTCAGAAATTGTGTTGTTTGGTTCATAGTGTTTATCATTGCAAGCCAGATGCTGCACAGAAGACTCGGAAATATTTCATGACTGGTTTAAGCTTTTTTGCAAATTTTGCAAGTAATGATCTGTACCATTCTACAGTCACGAAGAATACTACAACAATTCAGAAGTTCTAGTCAGTACCTTGCTCAACTAACTTAAAGCGGAATTCCAACGATTTTTGAACATTTCTGCATAATTCAGTGTTTGAGATGTAAACAAAGTCAGTATTTTGATGTGAAATGTTTCAGTGTAGAGAAACTTACAGACTTGTTTTCTTCACAATGGTGGGGATCTGAACCAAGATGTTGCCATGCCTGTAACACAAATATAGTCACTTTAAAATCCAATGAACCTATGTTTTAATTTTTGTATTTTTTATATTAAATGTTGACAATGTTACAAAAATAGAAAAAATAAGTTTTCTTGCAGACTATTTTGTCTTACAACCTGCTTCTACCTCTGTGCCGTGAATGGATTTTAAAATACATTTTACACCAAAACAAGCATCAGGGAGCATATTCATGTAATAACTTTCTGTGAGGGAGATTTGAGAGGCATTAAACTCTTCAGACATCTGGCTCTAATCACAACCACTGTGAACAATTCTGACTCTGTAAGTTCTCTAGAACGTACAGTTTGAAAAATCAGTGGAATTCCCCGTAAAGGCTTTGATAAAGCAGACATGTTGTTAAAAGTGCAGGACTGATAGATATGAACTGTTCAAATACACTATCATCAAAAATTTACAGACTCTCTCTAGATTCATATCACATCATAACTGTTATAATGAGAAAAGTATGTTGAGAACTTGACTGCAAAATGGACAAGACAGACTATTCTGCAAGTTCTGTAATCTCATGTATGTTGGCCCTCATGCATCCCTGCGTTCCCGGAGGATCTTCTGGTGCACATGATGGAGGATGATGATGGGTTCATGAGGTAGATGCTGCTATCTTTAGAGGATTGATTTCCCATACTGCCACGCTGCCGGCTGCATTTATATTCCATGCCTGTGGCTCCCTGACCCCTGCCTCTCCTTTGATGTGGCAGGCAGAAGCACAGAGCAGGCAGCGAGTCTGAGGGAGAAGGCAGAGCAATAGCAAAAGGTGAAATGGTCTGCAGTAAAGCGGGCGTGTGAGTGTCTGTGGTAGGGGTGGTCTTCTGGCGTTTGGTGGGAGGGTGATGGGAGGGTGGGGTGAGTAGGGGACAAAAAGAAAAGAGAAAGTGAGAGACTGGTGGGAGTTTGCAGCATGAACTGATGAAGCCGTCATGTGACAGGTCTGAGAGTGTGCGTGTGGAGTTTTGTGGTGAAGGGTGTGTGTGTGTGTGCGTGTGGTTGTTGGGAGAAGGGCATGGTGGTGGCGCGGGCTGATAGAGACGTCAGCTCCGCTCCAGTAATCTGGGGACGGCTGGGCACAGTGAGGGGCCGAGGCAGGACCCACGAGAGCAGCAGCGTGACGGGCCGGACCACCCCAGCCATGCCGGCGGGGGGCCGGATGGGACAGACAAATCAAAGGGGGAAGGAGTCGTTTTGGAGAAATTACAGAAATCTCCATGGAAATTAGCATGAAACACTTTCTAATCTCCCGCTCTTCACTGGCGACGATAAGGGTCAGCGCCTTGAGTTCTCTCGCACCTCTTTTCTAGCTCTCTCTCCCTCTCTCTCTCTCTCTCTCTCTCTCTCTACCCCTCTCTCCCCTTGTCCCTAATTTTATTATTCCCCCTTGATTCTATTTTTCTTTAGGTTTTTATGTACTTTATTCTGAAGCCTGACTCTTTCATAAGAGGCCCCTCCCTCTGCTCATATTCTTCTGGCCAAACGTTTGCTTAAACTGCCCCTTTTTTGACTACAATTAACCATTTAGCTTTCAAAGACAAAAACTTGAGTGGTGGGGGAAGACAAGCTCTGCCCCTTTCGAGTGACATTGGATCAAGCTGCTGGGTCCTTCAGAGGCCAAGACGGGCTGAATTCCCAAAGACATGTCCTCTGCAACCTTTCCCTCAGTAGCATGGCATCAATGGCCACCGTTGTTGGGCTGTCTGTCCATCACAGGCGGGGGGAGCAGCTTGCGAGAAAGAGAGGAGCCCAGCACATCCCCTCCCCAGGTGACACCAAGCTGCTCCTCAAGCGGCAAAAGAATGGTCACCGGCAGCATGGCAGATTGGCGAGTCAGTCGCCATGCATCTTTCTCCACAAAGTTGTGAGATTAGCCTGTTTTGTTTGCTTTTGTTGTGCATGCTTGTCATGCTTAGGATAGCAAGATTGTCCCACAACCCCCCATCCCTTGTGAGGATGGGTACAACTAGAGCATAATCAACATAGAAATGAAAGAGATATTTTGTATAATTGATAACACGATTATGTTGTGATGAAGAAGAGGTACTTCAACCAGCTGTCTTAATACATTATGCGCATCATCTGGCCGGAGATTGGCCCGCAATGATTCCATTCTACATGGAGGAGCTTCGGGTTCAATCAACACAATGAAACATCAAGAAAATAGCAGAACTCATGAAAGCCCTTCAGGAATATTAGCCGAACTTCTAGAATTGCCACATTTCGCATTCTGCTTCATCCTTGTTTTGGGCCCCCTCTCGAGATAATTGGGTCATTGGTGGCGCCTTTGCGGGTATGCTGAAGTCTCACCAAGATCTGATGAATAATCAGAGACCGCAAGGAAAGCGGGCATTCTCACCCCACACTCAACGGGGGCCTTGACTGATGGGAGAAGTTTAAGTTACGGCCATGTCCAGATGAAGTGGGTCATCAGCTTCTTATGGCCAACTTGACGTCAAGGCGCCAGTGTCCCGCATCGTGTGGCCCACAGTTGGAGCGGTCAGGTCAACGGAGCCTCTCGCCGCCTTCTTCAGACAGACGCTTGCAGAGAAGGTGACTGACACCAACACAAGAAATCATCCCCTCTCTGCTTCAGGCTGGAACTTCAACTATTTCACAGGCACTCCAAGTCCATCGTTTGCCTGATTAATGCAAATTTATGATCTCTATGTTAACATACAGTTCCAACCATGAAATGGCCTCAAACTTTCAGAGATGTGTTAGAGCCTGCATAGATTTTGAGCTGGTTGGTGGTAGAGCAATTCAGGTGGATGAGAGTATATGTTTATATTTATTTACTTCCCACTTTGCTGTGTGCTGATGGTAGAAAAAAACAACAAAGTGTTCCTCTGCAAAGTTTCATTTTATTTTATTCATTTTTTTGTTGTTCTGGAAGAATATTTTAGTGAAAGCAAGTTGAAGCGCCGCAGCCTTGGCGAAGGCTCAAGGGAGCCGCCCACTCCAGGGACACTGCTCTCTTCCATTGTCACATCAGGACGGTCTATTCCTACCAGACAGGAGCAGTGTGTGTCTGAACACAACAGCTACCCAGGTAGCTGTGCTTTGCAATGATGCCAAATTGCTCTGCTGCTTGTATTTCCCCCCTTTGGGTATAGGCTGATGGTTCCAGGCAAGGCAGAGCAGCAAAACAAAGGACACAATTTAAGGACTACCTTGAAGTGAATGCAGCTAATGAACTAGATTTTCCACTTTCTTTGGCGCTCTCATTTTTTTCTCCCTTATTATCACTCACGCACACAGTTTAGGGCCAACTAAAGTCTAAAGTACGATGAAATGATTCAAACTTTTCTTTTTCTGAAATGATTTTCAATGTAGAAATATATCAACAAGATTTGGGATTTGGGCACTATAATGAAGAGAAACTAGATAAAGACAATGAATGAATTCCTGCAGTGAACTACATTTCAAAAGTTGTCGTTCATAACCTCGTCTCCAGCCTGGTTCAAGGGAATGGAAATAAATTATTAAAGATAGAGAGGCGCGTTTCATAACCTGCTTTGGAAACATGGGTCTTGATCACAAAGCCGACAGCTTTGCAGCATAGCAAAGGAGCCAGCGGGTTCAGAGCTGTGAACTTCGAACTAGAGTCTCCCAGCCAATGAAGGCACTGTTGGGAGATAGGCAAAGGCATGTACGAGCCAGCAAATTCAATTCAGAGCAACCCAGAAGGGATCATGGTCTTGGGAGCTGTACAACAGGCAGGCTCCAGAGGAATACACTAATTGGGTCAGACTGGGTTGCCTTTTAAGTACTGCTCATGGCGACCCAGACTTACTTCCTATTAGTCATTCACTCCTTACCTTACATTAGGTGTTTCTTGTGGAGAGATGTCACTTTTTCTCTATACTACTGACTGTAAAGCTAAATAAGTAAATAAGTAAATAAGTAAATAAATAAGCAAGCAACAAGGACAAAAGCAAAAACAACAAGATCAGCAATAATAATAATAATAATAGTAATAGTAATAATAATAATAATAACAATTTTATTTTCTAATATTAAAAAAGATCAACCATGTCCCTTCAGTGAACATAAGCCCAAGGCCTAACATGAAAAATAAAAACTAAATTATATACATAATTTAGTATGTATATATATATATATATATATATATATATATATATATATATATATATATATATATATATTATTTTTAATTACTTTGATTTTATTTACCTATCTTTATTTTCATTCTCAACTCATTTACATCATCAATATATTCTAAAGCTGGTGTGGCTGACTTTGATGATTTCAGAATAAAAATAAAGGTGTATCAATAAAATGAAAATAAAAAAGTAAAGCAAAAAATAAGAAGTCAGCAATACAAATAAGACAGTTTGTGCAAATAAAAGTCCCCACATTGATCAGACGGAGTGAGGAGTTTGCTGATCTCCTGGGAGAGACAGCCGCTACATTCATTCTGAGGGTGTTCGGTAGCGCGACCACTCAGCACGTCACACTGACACGCTGGAAAACGGGGCTACACTGAGAGACCTTCCTGACCTGTTCTTAAGGAGTGAACTAAGATGTAGCTGTAAAGAAGCTCGGCGAGGGACAGAGTTTGTAAAAACAGTCAGGCGGAGTGACGTGTTTACAGGCAGGTTACAGTAGGTGCCGTTTCAGGTTTCAAAACAAGCCACAACTCATTTCATTTACTACTCTTAATGCATAAATCCATAAAGACATGAACTCGTGTTTACAGATAACATGTATAATGACATGTAATATGCGACATGCATAAGGAGAAACTCCGTTTAAACTTCGGCAGTTTATCGTGGTGAGTGTTTCTGAAGCTGCGCTGCTCTGTTACTAAAGCAAATCAGACATTTATTTATAAACAAACCGCAGCGCAGATTTTTAAATAAGCAAAACTATAAAACAATAAAACTCGTTAATGAAGGTAAATCTTTATTAGACTACAGACTGAAGAAACAGAGGGTTGGAACTGATTCCTGTTCTTACTGTTCTGCTAAATATAAACTCAGCTGAGTTAAGAGAAGTAAAAGCAATCCATTATTATTATTATTATTATTATTATTATTATTATTATTATTATTGTACCTTCTGCTGCTGGTACGCTGGCTATCTATCTGGGCCTGATCGCTTCTAAAATCGATAAACGCATCTTTACTGATGACACTATTTCGTGAAATATCTGACAACTTCTATAAAAGTAAATAAAGAACAATACATTAAAATTTTAAAAAAGATCAAAGCGAAACGAAACAACAAATAACAATAATAACAATTATAGTGACAATAATAACAATAATATCAATAAGAAATATAAACATAAAACGGTCAGTTTGGTAAAACGGTAGTGGTTTAAAGAGAAAGACGAACACTGAGTCTACAGTGTCAGAGCTAAAGAGCCGCTGACAGAGAGCGGTGAGGTTACTGAAGTCTGCGCAGTGAGCTGAGGCTCTGTATAAAGTTGAGTAAGAGCAGGTACGGGGGTCTCCCTCCACTCTGCCCACTGCTCTCTCTCTCTCTCTCTACCTGCTGCTCTACTGCGAGCAGTAGATAGATGGCACTGCACCCAAAGTTAGAGCCCAAAGCTCAGGGCCTTCTACTCCTCCTTCCGTCTGCGGCCTCTTCCTCTTATTATCCGACTGAAAATTAACCTGTCAATTTATCAATCAGCACCATCTTGAATTCGTCCCTCCTCTCGCGCGCCTCGGCTCCAGATAAGCAGGGCCTCGTGTTTGCTGCTGTTGTGAATGAGTGTATTATCGCTTAAATGACTGCTATGAATCACTAACGCTGTCGAGACGTTGATAAGAGAGAGAAGCAGCACGCGCACGCACACCCCACCGCCGAAACGACTCGCGTGTTTGTTTATTCTTTTACGGCTGAAGTAAAAGAGCAGCTCTGTAGCAGCTCCGCGCGTCTTCAGGAGCCGCTCTGCTTTCTGCGGTAACTCACTGACCTCGCGCAGACCGCAGCACCAACAGGCACTACTGAGGAGAGAGAACATATGAGCCCTGACTGAAAAACTGAGAGAAATCACTGCACATATTCCAGCGCTTATTACCCACTTCATTCACACTATTCTTCATTATAAGAACAGTTATACAGAAAGTCCACAAAACCGTTATAAAATGATGACTCCTCGAAGAAAAAACACAGGAATGAAGAAGAACGAATTTTTGACTACTACTACTAATAATAATAATAACAATAATGAAGACGATAGTGATGATAATAATAATAACTGATGTATTATAAATTACACCTTGGTGCCTATTCATGGATTCACAGCAGATTCTTCTTCATATAATTCGGTACCATAAAAATAAAAAATATATAAAAAAGTGTAAATGACTAACATATTTCCCTTTTCTGCTACCACTAAAACTATGAATAATATTCATTTAAAACCACATTATAACGACGACTTTAATATAATTATTTATAACATTTACACTGTTCTGAGACTGTAACAATCACACTGAAAGCAGAGGCTTACAATTATTTCAATTTATTTGCTTAATATTTTCTCTATCACACGATTTTGGCAATTATATCAATGTGAATTTAGATGAATTAGCGGTGTATTTAATTTAGGATCTCAATCTTATATTAATTATCATTTCTACCCAGGTATGACGTTTTAGTCCATTCAGAAATGAGTCAACTAGAAAAGGTCATATATAAGTGATAAACTAAAATGAATGTTTTTATTATATTTCTATTATCGCCATAACAACAGCAGCAGCAATAATAATAATAATAATAATAATAATAATACATTATTATTATTTCTAATTCATTTCATATTTCATTATTATTATTGCTCTTGTTATTATTGCAAATGTAAGGGTTCAGGACAACAAAATCAGTTCCAAGAGCACACTACTAAGAGGCAACAGTGAAAGGAACATCAGTGTTCCAAGTCATTCTTATAAGAGGAGAAAATGACAGGAGTGTTTGTGTGCTCCAACAGGCCTCAGTGGTCTAATAACCAGGGAAGGAGATACATATATTTTAATCTCTTAATGGCTAATAATGTGATAAGCCAAACTAGGCCCTTAAAAATCCCCACCAAGTGCAAATGCGAGAGGTAGACCCCAATTGCCCTTGTCCTTTCTGCTTTGTTTTTTTTCCTTGTTGCAGGTATTTTCCCTTTTCTCACTTCGGGTTATTAAGCCCCACATAACTGCATCATATAAAAAAATAGAGAGGGGGAGGAGAAAGGTGCAAGATAGATCTGGTGAATAGCAGGAAGGACTTCTCTCCTCTTTTTCAATTGTTGTTATTTGCAAATGGCTTTATTGTATAGAAGTGCCAGAGAAGGAGGGGGGCGCTAGCGAGGGGCAAATGGTGGTGGGTCTTTTAATGCGAGCACACACACACACACACACACACTCACATAGACACACAAAAGGAGAAAAAAGGAACACAACATCTGGTAATTAGTTTCAGCAAGCTTAGCCTAATGATGTAAGCAGATTATTTTCCAGCAGAGAGAGAGAGGGAGAGAGAGAGAGAGAGGTCCTTTTTATAGGGAACTCTTAACATTTATGGACAGGGGAGGCAGGCTGCTACTGCAAGCTTCAAGTAAGCTGCATGTGGGCCTGTTGGGTGGGATGTGCTTCTTCAGATTATTGTCGCCTGCCCACAAAGAAAAAGACATTAATAGACACAACCCAAAACCAGGCCTGTTTCAACCCTCCTGTCCTTTTTTCTCTTTTGGTCTTTATGGTCACTGATAGGTTGAGAAGGTGGCCACTAAGCGCAGTGTGTGTTTAGGTGCCATGGCCCCATGGCCCCCTCACTCCCTGCCTTTAGAGGCCTACGTAAGAGAGGCTAGGCCAGGCCAATAGTGCTTTCAGCTAGATCAAGAGAGCGGATAAAAAACACTGCATTAAGTGCAGTTTACTTACCACCTCTTAATTTCAGCAGGGATTGATCGATTCTGACAGGGAGGGCATCATACTGCCAGCCAGATCACTTAAGCTGGCGCCCCCCTTCTCTCACTCTCCCCTCTCACTGCTAAATGTCATGTCATTGCTGGTGACTCATGCACCAGCTGCTTTTAAGTTCAGGTAGGATCACCGTACACCATTTACACTCCACTTAATCAATTGGGATTTTGATGATATTGATAATAATTTTTGATAATAATGTTATAATCTAAATCTAGGCATTTGCACATGAGTTTCCTCCTACTTCCCCCTGTTCGCCTGATATCTAATCTGAAGTGAAACCTATTGAGACTGGCTGTCTTGCTGCTGCTTTATTGATTTTTTTCTTCTCTTGGTTTCTACTTAGAACTTGGAACAAAGAGAGGGGAGCAGAGGGGACAGCAGCGGGGCAGGCGTGCAGATCCTCTTGCTTTGGTCCAGTTGCCCCGATTCACACCTTCCACCAGCATCCTGTTTCCATTCTGAATGCCTTTGTCTTTAGCAAGTGCAAATGCGCTCCCGCTTTACCTTGCATTAAAATCCTGCCTAGGTACATACTCTTGCCCAAAAATCAAATTTCAATCTGACCCCCAACATGCAGATTTTTCCCTCACACAAAATATAACTGACCAGCCAGGCCTTCTCTGTTGCCCAAAGTTTGCTTTTTTAGTTTTGCACTGGAGCTATGAGCCTATCGTAGCAAATAAATAATAGAAGCTTATAGGCACCAATTACCATCCCAAATCATCACATCATGTGCCTCTGGGTCAAGTTGTTAAGTAACACTAGTAGATTTGCTTATGCAGTTTCTGACACTGCATGACATTCTATTATTTAAAAAATGAAGAAAAGTATGCAACATGGCTAAAAAAGTAGCAGCAACCATCTGAAGACCACGTTATTAGACATGCTTAGGTTGGCATAAATCCATTGTTTATAAGGATGAGTGAAGATGGTATGTATAAACCTAAATTTTGCTGTGTTATTATATATAACAGTATGTCAGCAGCAAAAAAAATGCGTAAGAAAGTCTATTTGAGATTACAACTGTAGGCAAGTTTAAGACAAGTTTGTTATAATTTAGGCGTAGTTTGTGTGATGCTAACCTACTACCTATATGTTTCCATTACTTTTTAGGAACATTAGCCTAATAGCTCCACGGCAAAGCTAAAGAAGCAAGATCTGTTTTGGCTTATCAATGACATTTGGGGTAATGGGGAAATTGTGTAAATTTTTGCTTCAAGCATGCCTGAGAAACCAAGGCCAGTACTGCTTCTGTCAGTAGGAGCAGGGTGTGCTGATGTCATGTGGGAGTCCTGTGCCTCAGATGCCTTGCACACGCTCTGACATTTTGCGTAGCGCATATTTATTCAGCCGGATGCGTACTGAAGGCACTCAGGTTAAGTGCGCCGCTCGAACCTCTCACTTGGGAGCTCAGACCGGCAGCCCTCTTGTCACCAGTTCAGCTCCCTGACCACAACTCCAGTCTGCCCCCTCGGAAGGATGAGGTCTCAGGAAGCGCCAGCGAGACACTGAATACATACACACACACACACATACTCCTGATATCATGTTGCTACATGTCAAAGACCGAAGCTACAGAGGCTGCTGCCCAGCCCTGCCGCAGCGCCTTGCGATTAGATCTGTGTCTCAGACTCCAGAGCCTCTTGTAATATCCGTCCGACCGCCATTCTGCAGAGAATAAAATTGAAGAGGGAGGCTGAAAAGACCATGAAGGGCTCACATGTCACAATTCCTACGATTTTTGGTCAAAACAACAGCCTTGTGTAAAAAAGTGTTGTTTTTTTGTTTGGTCCATGTTGTTTGGCTTTTAGCATGAGCGCCTCTGCTAAGCATTTGCAATGAAACAGAATAAAAGCAATGAAACGCAATGGTGCAATGAAAGTAATGGGCCAGACAAAGCCGATTTATACTCCATTACCATCAGCGCTATCCACCCTGAAATTTATGCATGTGTATATGTATCTTATTTGTAAATATTAGGAAATATATGTACTTTCCCCTCGCCCCAGAATGAGACAAAACATAAATCTCTCCTCAGGTTTTCCGATCCTGTTTTGAGCCAAATATTTTTTCTTGTTATTTCATTTAAGACTGGGCCATTCAGCATAATGGGGAGGCAGAGTGTGCCTATCCAGCATGCTGATGCCTCTAATGGATTGCCTTCCTTCAGGGGCCGTCTGTGCAACCAGCTGAGGTGTTAATATAAATATAGCAGATCATTTGTGAGCTAACTTGTTTTAAGCTTTAGTCCCCAAAAAGTGTGACTGGCAGGTGGGGGAAACATAGAAGGAATAATTAGATGGGTGCTGTTGCATGCCCCTGATTTGTTTGGGAAGGGAGGGGCGGTGGAGTGATTTTGGGGTAGTAGGGGGTATGTTGGGGGGTGGTGGGAGGTATGAGTGGTGGGGTTTTGAGTAAAACCGAGAGTCGTCTGAAGAAATGGCCAACGTTCCTGACATACGTGTATGACTCTGTGTGTTTAGACGTGTTTTTGTCATTGTGCCCAAGCTCCACATTTATCAAATTTGATCATTTGTTTAGAATAAGAAGGGGTGTATGGGTTCTATTTAGCACCAAAAAGGGTTCTGCTACTGTTACAATGTCAAGCTTGTAACAATAGAAGAACCCTTTATGGTGTGATATATATATAATATATAGAACCATCTACAGCACATTCTCCATCAGTCTGAAGAAGTCTTTCACGGTGCAAAGAACCATTCAGTTATGCAAAGGGTTCTTTAAGTGTTCATGGTTCTATATAGAACCATTGTCTTTACTAAAAAACCCTTGAAGAACCATCTTTTTGAAGTGTGTATACTTATTCTTAGACATCTGATAAAAAGGATCCAGTGTTGAACAGTGGCAAAGACTGTGGCTTCAAGAGTATGAAGAAGGGTACTCCTACTTTAAAGTCATTCAAAGTGAAATAGTGCATTGTAAAGGGCAGTGCCAAAACAATTTCTGGTGATTAAAACGAGAGGTCTACATTTCTATTTTCTACAACTCAAATATAACCATTTTATTTAAAACACAAAAGCACTGATGAACCTACACATCTCTTCTGAATCTTTATTATTATTATGTGATGTTGATAATGGGCAAAATAGCGCTCTGAAAAAAAAAAATGTTTTCCTTGGGGAATATCCACCATGAATGGATAAACACATTTTATGCTAAACCTCATCTCAAAACTATCGTAAAACCACATCTGAGGCATCAGGCAGCATATTTGTAACTATTTCAGGTCATAACTTTCTGTGAGGTAGTTTTTAGACATTAAATGCTTTGGACGTCTGGTCTCCATCACCACTGCTGTGAACAATTCTGACTCGGTAAGTTTCGTTTGAACGGTACATTTAACATCAAATCACTCTGAATGACTTTGTTTACATCATAATAATTGAACTATGCAGACATATAACAGACAAGAGAATCTGATCTATATGTACCTGAGTTATCCACTGTGTTCCCTTAATCGTCATTCAGTTATGATGAAATTTACTCTGCTCAAAATATTTCAGTTGTGTTCACTGTAACAGTTGTTCTTTGTTTAACCCTCTTTTTGAAACAAAAACACAGTGTTTATCCCTACTTTCGGATATCACACAGTTTGTCTGAGACTCATGCTCAACTTGAGGGAGGCAGATTTCCCATGAGTCTTTGCACACAACCAGCGCAGCCCCCCCTTCTGAAAAATGCCTCCCAGAGCATTAGCACCTACTGTCATTGCCCCTTCTCTATCTGCCCACAGAGTCAGCAATACCCCCCTTTTCCACAACCAGGGCCATCGGAGGGTCTTGCCGCCTCAGGCAAATGTGGGAGAAAATGAAGGAGGCAGATGGTGCAGGAGCGAGAAAAAAAGAAGTCATATCTGAGAGGTAGGGCCACCCGACCAAAGCAGAACAGGACGTCACGGAGCTCCCTTTACCCTTCTCATTTGCTTGGAGAAAGAGGCAGACTTAATTATTCCGCAAAGGTGAGGTAATTAAACCACAGCTCAGGTCGTCAGGTTTTGAGATCTTTCGCTTTTTTACTCAGCACTGGATAACTAACACCTCAAAATGGAGGAGAATTAGACTCATACTAGAGACAGTCTAACTACTGCACGGAAGTACTGTTTGCAGGTGGCATGGAACAGACTGACCCAAGCTTGCTTGAGATCAGTCCAAGTTATTAGAAATATGGATATACCAGAAGTAAAGATGATATAACAATCAACTCAATGTACACAACCAATGCCAACCAACTCCAATGTGTGCAACAAATTTTGTCAAAATTTCTTGCAGGATCAGTAGAGTTTCTATCTATCTACCTGTCCCTCTATCTGTTCATCCATTGATCCATCCAATCATTCAACCATCTATCCATCTGGAGCTACCACACATGAGCCTAAGGTCACCATGCTCAATACCAAGTGTCAGCTAGAGGGGTATAAATCCTTCCAGAATTGGACCGTGGAGCAGTGGAATTGCATTCTCTGGAGTGATAAAGCTCCATACAGTCCTTTTAGGATGAGCTAGAGTCTTGTTTGTCATCCAGAACTAATCATCCAAAATCAGTACATGACCTCAGTAACACACTTGTGGCTGAATGCCATCAAATCCTCACAGCAATGTTCCCACATCCAGTGTAAAACCTTATCAGAAAAGTAGAGACTGATAGTGCAGCAATTGGGAACAATTATTATTATTATTAATCTATCTATCTATCGGTGACCTTTCTAACAATGAACCCTTGGAATACAGCGGCTTCAATGGACCCTTGGAGTTTCGCTGTACCTTTGTTTTGCTTTTCTTTTTTTTGTTCCTTTTCTGAGGAGCTTTACGAGGAGATGTTTGTGTCTACATGCGAGCTGTGCCCTCCTCAGTCAACTGCAAGGAGTGATCTGGCACTTTTTAATGCCACCGGGGCCCATCTGGGAGAAGGACCCTTTTCATTCAGCATACTTGGCTGGCCGTCGCCTCCCCATAATGGGGCCCGCTTCAACGAGAGGCGAGGCAATGGCCAATTAAATGTCTTGAAGGGGATGCTTGGAGGCCCATGCGCGAAAGGCTTCAGGTGTGAAATGCTTTTTTTTTTTGGTTAGAGTGCTGCAAATGTATGGCAGCTTTCAAGTTTGCCCCTAACCCCCCGAATACCACCCCCACCACCCACCCCAACAACCCGACCCCCTGGCCAGACCCTGCAGTCTGAGCCCGCCATCCCTCTCAGGGGGAGCCAGGGGAGCAGCTCTTGGTGATGTTCTGGAGAAGGCCACTTAAGTGCAATTTTCTATTCAGCGCTTCAACCTGTGTTCTCTTCTTTTTTATTTCCTTTCTCTCTCTCTCTCTCTCTCTCTCTCTCTCTCTCTCTCTCTCTATCTCTCTCTCTCCCTCTCCCTTTTTTTCACAGTTTTACGGAGGCTCAGATGATGCAGACAATAGCTTTTTAGCACACAACAGAGCGATGAGGAGAGAGGAGAGAGCCAGACAGGGTAGAGGTATGGATGGGACAGAGAGTACTGTGGGGGGGTGTAGGGGGTATGGCTAGACTAAAAAGAGGGATGGATTGTTTGCTAATTATGGCCATTCCTGACCAGAACATGGCAAGTTCAAGGACTACTCAAAACATAGCCAAGCTTTATGAAAAAAAAAATGCATGAAAGAATCGTCAAAACCCAACACCGAGGGACGCTTTCACATGAGAAAATGGGCTGGAAATTTGTGTATAAAGATCCACTGAAAAGGGCACAGAAAGGAGAAGCAATAGAGTTTATTTTCAAGGTACAACAAAGAAGGACGGCCATTAATGGCCATTCTATCACCCCAGCCGTATTGAGTTTGGAGCACTTATCAGATTCCACACTTTAAAACGCACTTTTAAAAACCAGCCCCCTCCCAACGTACAAGTATTCCCATAGAACCACGGCAACTCTTCCAAATACATATGGTACAAAAATCACGTTGACATCACCCCAAAAAGTGAAGGCCAGAGTCAAAGCTATTTCTTTGAATGGCAACAGACTGTGATCAGCCAGGGGGAACATTAGAGACGCTCTATAAAGAAGGGGAGGGGAGGAAGATGAGGGGGGATATTAATCTTATTAGGATCGTATATCAGCAGCACGTCAGGTGAGAAGGCAAACGAATGGGCTTTGCTGTTTATCGGAGCTGAGCTGTGTGGTATGCCCGGCACTCGCCCAGGGCACACACAGCCTCTAATAAATTGGTTAAGTCGGTTGTGTAGCGATAGTAATAGAGTTAAGGGAAGTGGACTTTGCTGTGCTAGCAGCAGGAGCTAAACCACGCCTGGACCGCAACCCCCCCCCAACCCCACAGACACACACACACACACACACACACACACACACACACACACTAATGCCCCTCCCTTTTATCAGAGCCAGATTGGGAGAGCGTCCCGATAAGACGAAGAGGGGAGAAATCAAAATAAATGGAGTCCATTAAAGGCAGCAATGCATCAACTGCTTGATAAAGTGATTAATAAACAGGCTGGGATAGTGATTGATTAAAGCATTTAATCAAACTGTTAAACAGGCACTATTGGCACCAGTGCATCCGCTCCAAACACATATATACTCATAGACACACACACATATGTATACATACAAAAATACAATATATATATATATATATATATATATATATATATATATATATATATATATATAATATATATATATATACATAGAGTCCCCAGTTCATTTACCGGACCTCTTTTTGCCTTCCTATCATTTTATATCAGTTCTTGAATTTCATGCGTTCTAATCATTATCTCTTGATCACCATTTCTTCCCATTTACATGCATCGCCGGAAACCACCTACAATTACAACCCATTTTCCCGCCACCGTTGGATCTGTACAGCGAATTGACAGTGACTCGCAAGCGCCAGGGCTCTAAACAACGTGTCAGTCATTGACTGAATCATGCACAGTTAAAGGAAGGTAAGTAGGTAGTGAAAGGGCAACAGCAACACTTGTAAGACTTAAATGTCATTCATGCTGGCTAATGCAGTGACAAATACAAGGTGCGGCGTGATTGATGTGTTCAGCTGTTCAGAGTTCACATTTGATGTACACGACATTAAAATCTCAGCACTTGCAGGTAATATATGCAATTCACACGTCAGTCAATAAAGAGATGGAATCTTTGGGATCTTTTTTTTCTTCTTCTTGTCTTTTTTGTGGTTTATAGTGACAAAGGCAAGACAATGGGAAATTCAACAGCATACAGATACAAGAGTATATTCTTAAGCAAAATGCAAACTCTGAAAATAACTGTGTAGAGAGCACTAACATGATCCATTACGTTATGCCATAAAGCTGGGAGTTCAAAGGAGCAAAAAATGTTCAAACTGAGTCACTTTATGGTCAGAGTCACTGGTGATACAGCACAAGTGCGGATATCTATTGCACGCTGTTGAGAAGAAATCAGTAT
Source organism: Colossoma macropomum (assembly GCF_904425465.1). Lineage (NCBI taxonomy): Eukaryota > Metazoa > Chordata > Actinopteri > Characiformes > Serrasalmidae > Colossoma > Colossoma macropomum. The sequence goes on along the minus strand of NW_023495267.1, from coordinate 3,352,736 downwards.
CGATCTCAGACAATCAGTAAGATCTAAATGCTACAAGGAGAAGCATGAGAATCCAAGCCACTGTGCAGCCATGGTAGTCTGTAGTATGCTGTGCTGTAGCATGTACAACAAGCAACCCAGCATCAATACTCAAACTACAAAACACAGATACCCATGTGTGATGCACAAGACGGTATGTAATACTTTTTCAAATCTTATCACATAATGCCCCTATGGATTTTTCCATTGGATTAGACTGAACAGTGTCCTATAAAGTTTCCACAGATGTAATATTCTTTAACGCATTAAAGGCTGGCCATGGGAGCATCAATCTCATTCTCAGTAGATAGAGGGAGGGGACTTGTTTTTTGTTTCTCTTGTTTGAACACAGACTTTTCTTGCAGTTGTGGTTATTGTATTGTAAGACCACCCTGGAGAGTATGCAGGGACTGGGGAAATACCACAATAAAGGTAGTGAAATGGGCAGTGGGAGCTCCTGTGGACTGCGCAGGTGGCCGGGGAAGGGGGGCTGAAATGCGACTTGGAGCTATTTTCACTGTTTGGAATGATCACTCCGCACTTACGAATGTGCATGAACGCACCATTTCACCCCCAGGCAATTTTTATACTGTAGGAAAAGTCAGAGAACAGAAAGCAGGGCTGGAAGGGGTGGATATGAATTGAATTGCGAGTTGCACTGATGTCAGCCACCCACATGTAGTGTGCAAAGATGCTCGTCACAAGCCACTGGTTCTTTATGGGCTCTGCACCTGGGAGAGCCCTATTAGAGTCCCCTCTCTGGTGGCCAGGGCTGGATTTGATGATGCAGGAAAGAGGAGACGAGCCGTGCCGAAAGCAGGTAGTGGCAAGCCTGCCGTTGCCACTCCGACAGTCACTGGATGCTCAAAGTGATACAAGGCCCAAGCCATGAACTCTGAGCGCTGACAAGCCTTCACCCAAATAAAAGAAAAATATGTTTAAAAAAAAAAAGAACAAGAAAATGCTGGCCCTGCCAGGAAAGTGCCAGGCCCTGCCTGAACGTCATGGCAGCTTTGTGATGTGAGCTAATTTCGCTGACAGCCATGCCAAAGCGGCCATCTGCAAACCCGCATTCCCTCCTTCAGCGAGGGTGCCAGATAACAGCTCCGGCTGCCAGAGGTGAAATGGCGGTAGGTAAGTCAAGCTCCAGAGTTTCAAAGAGAGGTGGTAGACATAACAGAGTGCATGCATGCACTGAGACACATACATGCACATGCTAACACACACACACCTGGAAGCTACTGCCAGCATGACTGCAGCGATTCAGAGTGCCATAAACATTGCCACCCTAACATGCGCTCTATTTCTTTGCATTTTTATCCTAATTGTTTGCAAGTGAATTTAGCACTGTGAAGTCAGATGCTCTTTTCTCATGGCAATAAGAACTCACTTGATTCTCTACAACAAGCGAAAGGAAGTCATTTGAAAGAAGGGGAACGACTTGTTAATTATGCAAATGGGGCAAAGAGTGGAGCGCGGTAGGTTGCCGGAGCGTTGTCATTTTGAAAGGGTATGGCGGCGCGCGATAGTGTAGCAGTCTGGCAGGGAACGCTTGATGCAGTGACAGGTCAATTTGACTGGCTTTGTGATCTGGACCCTGCTCTCCCTCTTCAGGCTTCGAACAGGCCTGGTTTCTCACCCACTCCCGGCCCGGACTTTGATTCCTCCTTTGTTCTAGTGGCTCCTTTCCTGACACTCTGCAAGAATGAAAGATGCAGCGCAACCGCGACCCCTTCGCACCCCGGCGGCAACCTTTGGCTCCTGTGAGGCTGACCCCTGACCCCACTGCTGACAGCTTGATTAATTGCGAAATGTTATGATTTATGAGTATCTTCTTTGTATGATTAATGTGGCAACAGGTGGCAATACCTCGCAGCTAAAGGAGAAATATCGTAAAAGAGGATGCAGACAATGTGAGGGGCTTGTGTTGGTGAAGGGGGTTTTGTCCGACAACGTCTCCCACCTTGGTGGGACCATACATCATCTTGACTTTCCTCAATGTGTCCGGTCCACCATTATTGGTGGTAATGCTCCTTGAAAAGCTTCTTTTTAGCACTCCTCTATGGACGGATGCATACTAAAGCGTCACATGCATTAATCTTTGTAAACTCTTTGAGGGGCTCAAAAGGAAACATAAAAACAGCTGACAGGGATGTAAAGATGGAAGAGTGAGGGGGGTGGGGTGGAGGGTGAGTAGAAAAGGGCAAAGTTTTGCTTCAGAGGAAACCCCTGAGTCAGGGTATATTGCTGTGACTTCTAGTATTCAGTGAAGGAATCCTGACCTCCCCCTCAAGATAAGCGCTGAACTGTTTAACCACGCCGCCACTCTCTTTAGCCACCATTGTCCTGGACACACTGCCACCGCATGCCTGGGTTCTGGTGAATAGCACCCAGCCAGCAGCCCCGAAGACCCGGCACTGTCACCCATGACATGGGGCCACATCAAAGTATCCACACAAAACTATGGACCTGCTTGTTCCCTGACATGACAGCCTAGCAAGATAAGGCTGGCTTTTAGGCAAGGCACTTAGCACACAACAGGACCAGGGGTCCTGCACAGGTGACAGAATGACACAGCTGTTGAAGAGATCATACACGACACTGGTTACCTCTGCACCTAGTGGGTCGATGAAGGAGAGAATAGCTGGGTATCTGCTTGGCGTCCCCATGTGGCCAGCCTCCACTGTCCAGAGCGAAAGAGCAAAAGGAGAGGTGGCTTTCATCCTGATGTGTAGCAGTCTTGACCCCGCACTTCAGACTCTGACAGCTGACAGGAGATTGATGCTGCCATTTGGCTGGTATCAGTGTCCAGCCTAGTCACCTTAAAGAAAATGAAATATTGACCCGTACAGATCAGAGGACTAGCACAAGCACAGACATGATTGGCAGTTAAAGGAGAAATTAATGATGGCACAAACTGCAGGTTCTAAGCTTGTCTCTGTTTAACAGACTTGTCACAAATAACTAGATAGATGCACAAAAAATCAGATATTGTTCAGTTTACTATTATTCGCAGTAAAGCAGTTACCAAAATGATACAAATCAATCATTTTCTCACTCCTCTGTTATCTAAAAGTCAAAAATATGGTCTAAAAAATTCCTCTGACCTTTGAACAATTTCTTAAAATGCCAAACACCTCTAGAATAAGAACTGTCTGTGACATATGAGTCAAACATTTCAAACAATTTGGATGCTGGGAAATTGTAGAAGATGCAACAACTACTGACCCATTAGAAGATCACATAAAACCATAGATGGTGCAGCTGTCCCTCATCTTGCCTCGTCATGAGACACTACATGATCACAGGAGAACATGTAAACTGATGTGTTTGCTGTTCTTCCCCATCAGTAAGAATTAATTATTGGGGTGTCGCAGAGGTTAATTTTAGTCAAAGTCCTTTCGATCTAGAGTACGCAAAAGCTCCTAAGCTTCTGCTGGAATATGGCTGACCCACTCGCTGACCTGTGACACACGCAGTGACATGAGTGCTGCCATTCAGGCTCCAGAGGGCCTGGAGAGCTTACAGCTGAGGAACCTATGGAGAACCAGAGATCTAATCAGGGCCCTCTGCAGTCGCAAAGCTCTCCAGCATCTCCCAGCTTCACAGACAGGGTGCGGCTGCCCCTCCAGCCCCTCCGCTCTGCCGTCCCTGGTGCTACGGACGCCCGGCTCTGCCCACCGCTGGCTGCCCCATATGTTTGGGCTGTGCACAAGGTGGTTTCTCGGATACTGTGGTTGCTAATTATAAATTTAATTTGCATTTTAATTAGAATGGTGGAAAATTAAAGCCTGCCAGCTGGAGAATTTCAAAAAGCTTCCTCCCTCTCTCCCTCTCTCTCTTTCTCTCCCTCTCTCTCCTCCCCATTCTCTCCTCTGTGTGTATTCGAGATTGTGTTATGCACTGTTTGATATTTATTTATTTAGGTCCTCCACTCCCTGCACTATCTCTCCCTCCCACAAACAGTCTCATAAGTATTCCCTTTTATTCATTAAAATGTGCTAACCAGGTTTCCATGCTAGGTTTTCCCATTAATCAAAAGGTATTCCTTTCATACTGAAATGCATGATCCTCCCTTGTTCACATTGCTTAACCACCTAACTGAGCTTGTTCAAATGAAACATTGCTCTGAGCGCAGTTAATAAGACTCTGATTTGGTTTTGATATGCTTTGTGTTTACTAAACTTCTCTTTAGTTTTATGTCGTCTTATATATTACTGCTTTCTTAAAAAGAAAGTGATCATTAACCGTTTTTATGTTCTGGGTATAAAAACATATCCTGTATTTCCATCACTGCATCTGTTACTGCACCGTGTTTCTACCACTGCATCTGTTACCGAAGTAGAAAACTTACTAAGAGCAACCAAAAGATATTATAGCACAGATCAAGTCACTGAAACCCAAAGTGGGAGTCCTGTGTGAGAAATCTGCATGTGTGGGCTGTTCTACCACAGAGCTTCCGTCATTATTTTCCAATCTTCTTAATTTATCCTGCTCCCTTTGCTCTCCTTTCCACAGTCATTCTCATTCTGTCTCTCGCCTCCCCTGGGTGTCCTTGCTCAATAATTGTCATTAATTGATTGACAGCCCTGATAGACCCAACTAACCCGAGCCCCGCTCAAATGTCTATTTTTTAAATGAGAGCTTGTACATCCAATGACCTTGTCAGGCTGTCAGCTGTCAGCCAATCAGAAGGTTGAGGCAAATGAATCCTATCCAGACCACATCTCTCTGCTCCAAAATACGAGTGGAGCAAAGCCACTCTGAATGACATTGACACCTATGATGACTTCACCGCTCACTATGGCTAGCAGTTGTGTTGTTAATAGAGTAGAATGAGTGATACTACCATGCTTTATTTGAACAGTCTCAGGGGGAAAATGATGATGTGTCATGTATGTTGAAGTATCACCAAACCCAAATATGGTGGGAGATTTAAGCTTTACAAATATCAGAAGTGTACTGATATTAATTAACAGGAGCAAATACAGAATGCTACACAGAGCTGGAAAAACAGCTTTCTCTACTAGTCTTATTTCTGTGTTGTCACCAGAGGCGGGTAGTATCTAATTATGTTTGCTCAATTACAAGTACTCTGGTAAAATTTTGATGGATTTTAATTTTCTTGAGAATTTTAAATCATAATACCTTTACTTATAAACACAGATGTACTTTTACTTTGCTGCAGCAATAAAATGTACTTAGTAATTTATTTAATTTCACTATGTTATGCTGCTTACAGCATCTGTACTGTTTTGTGAATGCTCATACCTCTGACTTTGAAGTTTATCATTTTATTTTAGAGCAAGAGTGCAACGAACACAATACCATGTTACAAACTTCAGTACCTATGATGACAGACGTACTAAAAAGTTCATACTGTAGTTCTATAAGTTACTCAGTACTTCAGCAGTTTTTTTAGTCTTTCTGCCACAAGCTGGTTTTTGAAAAGTTTTTTTTTCTTTCTTAGGAGACATTATTTCAAATAAAGGGGTATTTTGGCCTAAACTAGAATTTAATATGTTATTTGGTGTGTATATGTAATATACACCTACTGAACACTTCATTTAGTGCATCTCATTGTTTCTATATTCTTCGTCAATTTTATCAGGTCCATTTACCAGACAGGTGCATTTTGTAGTTCTACAATTACAGACAGTAGTCCATCTGTTTTATGCATATTTTAGCCTGCTTTTTACCCTGTTCTTCAATGATCAGGATCCCCCTCCAGGACCACCACAAAGCAGGTATTATTTTGGTGGTGGATCATTCTCAGCACTGCAGTAACACTGACGTGGTGATGGTGGTGTGTTAATGTGTGTTGTGCTGGTACGAGTGTATTAGACACAGCAGTGCTGCTGCAGTTTTTAAACATCTCAGTGTCACCGCTGGACTGAGAATTGTGCAGCAAGCAAAAATATCCTGCCCACAGCATCCTGTGGGCAGTGTCCTGAGACCACTGATGAAAGACTAAAGGATGACCAACACAAACAGTGCAGAAACAGATGAGCTACTGTCTCTTCACTTTATCTACAGGTGAACCAACAAAGTGGGAGTGTCTAATAGAGTAGACAGTAAGTGGACACAGTGTTTAAAAACTCCAGCAGCACTGCTGTGTCTGATACACTTGTAGCAGCGCAACACACACTGATACACCACCAGCACGTTAGTTGTCACTACAGTGCTGAGAATGATCCACCACCCAAAATAATACCTGTTCTGTGAAGGTCCTGTATAGGTCCTGGCTATTGAAGAACAGGGTAAAGATGTGCACAAATGTGTAGAAGATGTGCTAATTATTTTTACATTAACAAAACATGCTGTGTGACCAGGGGTGCCCAAACCTTTGCACACAGCTGTAACATTAAATTTACTTGAACATGGGTCAGGTTACTATACTCACTTCTGGTCATGACAAACCCATTTATACAATGTGATTTACAAGTTAAATGTAAAAAAATATTTTTATGCTAAACAGTTTAAATTGCCGATGGATGCTACCTCAAGTATGACTTCTACTTCCTCCAGAGGTACAGCCTCATGTCAGAAGATGAGCATTTTAACAGAGGTTTAAGGAACGTTGAGCAGTTTCTGATGATGATTTTTGAACAACGTTGACAGAACTTTTAACATCACCTTAACTATGTACTTCATGCGTTCAGGCTCATTTTATATGTCTCAGACATGGCACAGCCTTACTAACACCGCACCTTTAGCTATTGTACTTTAACATTTTGGCACACTGCAATATTTGAAGAGCGTAAAAAATGAGCAGTTGTTGCTATGTTTGCAGTTTATGTGAATGACAGATATACAACCCTAAAAATTCCCTCGTAGAATGATTGTTATTGTAGCTGACACACTTTCCACTGGTACATGTGTTAAGTACATGTAATGTATTGACATGCTTCCAGGGTGTTTTGGGTTGGGAGGCTGCCAGCCTCGCTTTTGCACCTCTTTGCAGGCTTAGTTTGATCTGGTGTGAATAACATTTAGACACACACACATGCTCTCATTAGTATTCATTGGGGGAACGTAAAACAGTGCGCGCACACACACACTCCCGTGCACACAGCTCACCCGCCCTGCACTGAGGGTGGCATTTGGCACGGCACGCATACACCTGGTGAAACTCAAAACCTGCCCCCCAACCCTCCCCGCACAAAATTCATCTCTGCTACCTTTTGATCCTCAGTCAAGCATATGAGCTTTCAACACAGACAGGTTTTATCTCAATCTACGACTGGACTCCTTCTGCTGACCATTACTACACTGGCTTTTCTTTTCTTTTTTTCTTTTCTTTTCTTTTTTTCTTTTCTTTTCTCCACTTTCATGCGTGGTTTTATACCTTTAATTTTGTGTGCTTTTATTGATTTGACTGATTACCAAGTGGAAGAGAGCCTATATGACATTTTCTTACGCCCCAAATCAAATCAAATCAAATCAAATCACGTTTATTGCCACATCACATTTACACAGGTACAAGGTGAGTGAAAATCTTAGGTGCATAGCCCCCTTGTACAATTTGAATACAAAAAATATATATATAAGAAGAAAAAGATATATATATATATACCGACTCTAAATATATACACATATACATATTTCCAATGTACAGTTGTACAGTAATAAGTTACGAAATAAAACTGTATGTGCAGTTAGTGCATCTGAGGTAGATAAATAAATGGGATGCAGGGTACACAGGGGATAGAATATTGATATAGAAATCTTCCAAAAAATGTTAAAATACTAGGGTCCATTTAGCTTTTCACAAATGAGATCATGTTAATTGATCTCCAATAGATTTATACTTAACAACATCAGCGCTGGATGAACCAGAGAGATTAAAACATTTGAAAGATTGAAAAGATTGTATGTTTTGAAATTTTAACAATGTTTAAGAAGTACATTAAGCTATTTTTTAAAGCAAGGAAAATGTGTTTTTCCATGATATACGTCCTCTAAAATACACTATAATTCTATGGTGATATAATTCTTGAGGATCCATATCATGGAAAACTGAATTTTCCTAATTTTTCTGAAATAAAAGAGGTTGACATAGTATGTACATATGGCTCAAGTTTTAAAGTCAAGCACTAACTCCCCAATCCATCCAGTTCATATACAGAAACCAAGCCACAAAAAACAGCCTGTTCTGAACATGTGATGTCATGAAAACACATTTGCATACACCCACACATCCAGCCTGCAGCAGTTTAGCCCTGCGTATTTATGCTGAAGTTATAAGGAGTGTTTTAGCTCAGACTACTTTTTTAATAAGGGCAGCCAATCAGAACAGATTATTTACATATATCAGTTATAAAGGCACAGGAACAAAAACAGCCTGTTTAATGTTGGAAAACAATCAGGTAAAAATTAATTATGACTATTCTTGGTATATAAACCCATACAAATGTCAGGAAGAAAAAATATATGCAAGAAAAATGTAGAATTTGGGCCATAGAATTACGTATAATTCTAAACCTAACATCCAAAACTCCATTGCAGACTGTTCACACACTGCTACTGCTCTTACAGTAGGAATCAATTGTTTCCTTTTTTCTTACCACCACACAGCCCTCAGACAAGCTGGCAAGAGACACCCCCACCACACACACACTGCTTCCACAGGGCACGCATCCATCGGGCCAAGCCTGCAGCAACAGTGGCTATGTGTAAAGGCTTGGCAGGAGTCGTGCGCATAGTCTCCCAGATCCTTGCGTGGACTGCTGTGTCTGTCACTCTCCATAACAATCTCCCTGTCTGAGGAGTTAAGACACATGCATTCTGTTACTCTCACCACTGCTCATTTCTCTCCAATCCAATCTGCTCCCGGCGCACACTGTGCCTCGTAACACTGCCCATACTGAGTACGTGAGCACTCTGCTTCAAAGTGTCCTCACAGAGCTTGTCATAAATGTACCTGACAAGTTTTGAATTAGTCATTTTATGGCAAGTCTTAGGTTATGAAATGTCCATCATACGGTGACAACACAGTGTATAAAGAAAGCCTGATTATAAACAGCAGTAAGGACCTGCACATTAACATTTGCATTATTTTTAAACTAGAAAGATTTTAAAAAGGCCTTGTTCACATCTTACATTTTCTCACAAACACCTAAACTTTCTTCAGTAGACAAGCTTAAAGAGTCCTATCTAACAATAACTAGAAAAATACAGGATTTTAACCAAATGCTCCTGCTTTCATTTCAGCCTTCCAGAAATCCTTTGAAAACGTTAGCCTTCCAGGAGGCTTCCTGACATGGTGGTTGGTAACTAATGAAGATCCGTATTTTAGTTTATCTTCAGCCTATTGTCAAATATTTGAGTCTATGAAGTGGTGTGATGAGGTGCAAAGACAGATATTTGAAGGGATTTTAACTCAGTTGAGCAATTACATGCTTAACTGGCCCAAGATAATCTGCCATCCCTGGCTCTCTCTCGCTCTCTCTTTTCTCTACCTGCTCCACTGTGTTGTTTCTCTCTCTCTCTCTCTCTCTCTCTCTTTCTCTCTCTCTCTCTCTCTCCCTCCCTCTCTCTCTCTCTCTCTCTCTCACTTTCTCTTTTGCCTATTTTCTCTTAACAAGAGGGGAGGCTTAGAGGAGTAGGATTTAAAGCACAAAAGCTTCCCTCTGAATGGAGCAAAAGCAGCAGAGAAATTAATTGCCGCTAACAAACAGCATGACTGCTTACAACTCCTGCATGCCGCTCAGTTACTTGGCCAAAATGGAAGGGGTGGGGGAGGTCTGGCAGGCTGGGCAGGGGGTCCAGGCAATATGTTTTAGGGCATACTTGATCTGAGGTGATTTATGTTATCAAAACACACGCCAGAAGGCCCAGGTTTACATGCCTCATCTGGAGAAAGGGTCCTCATTACCATTTTTATTGTACTGGTGCACTGGCCAGCTCACCAATTTCCAGCTAGGCATCAGAATAGCATTCTTCAAGAGTTTAACTCCAAATATGTTGTTCACAAAAGTTAGTTTTATACATGGAAACATTGTGCTATTCATGAAATAATCTTTGAAATTATATTTTTTAAAGAGTGAAGTTTGAAAAGACTTGAACATATGTTTACTAATGCTAGTATTTTCTAACATGTTATTTCATATTCTCTCTGTCCCTGTGTTGTCTAATACCCAGCACTGCTCTAAGCCTCGCTATGTTTTGAAATAAGTTGTGAAATGAGCCCAAAACTTTAAGGTTCAAAGCCCCATTTGTATTCCCTCCACTTTCTGTCCTTTTGGCACCCCTTCCTGTGCTGGTCCACCTCGTGTGCCAATTAGAGTGACCAGGGTGCACACGTCAGCCAGGGAGTCTGACCACTGCACTGTGCTTAGCATACCACAGCCCACACTTATGCCCTCACTGTCCAACCCCGCTGATGACCTGCTAGAAGGGGTCATACACAGGCTAGGAGGCACTCTTTCCCTCAGCATAATGCTGCGTTCCGTTCACTTATAGGCACCAGCGAAGGAGGCTGGGTCTTCATTGTTTTGCTAAGCAGATGCATAATTAGGAGGATTTATACTTTAAAGGAGTGCAGGAGTGGGAAGGGGAATGTGTTAATGCTGAGAACAATCGGGGTCATTTTCTTAAGCGCCATTGTTTTTTGGAGTCATCTCCGTTAGGCTGTTTTTTCACAAAAGGCAGCTGCGAAGCGTGCCACACGTTGGCGATTTCACATTTTTCACAAATCATAAATTGACTCGGAAAGGCTCGTCTGTCTGTTACAATTAATCATCCATAAAGTGGAGCTTTGGAGAGTATTCAGAAAGGCATTAGCTGCTGCAGTGGTGGGATTTGGCGTGTGTGTGTGTGTGAGGGTGAGTGTGTGTGTTTTCTGGGGGAGTGTGGCATGTTTGCCCTAATTCTGTTCTCTGCTTGCTCCCACTCCCACATGTCACAGTGCAGTCTGCCACCGCCGGCGTGGCATCTATCATCCGGCCCAGCCGCCACCATGCCGGACAAAAGCCGGGCTGGAGCGCACTCAAAGCCATTTGCATTTTTGCATCTCATTGTGCCCATAATTACGTAGCGGTGTAAGCAGCTCTCCCCCCATTATCTCGCCTAACATTATCAGTGACGTTTGAAACGCACGTTTAAATGTCAATTATTGACTACAAAGAAGGACTGACCTTTGAGGGAACACGTTCTCTCCCTCTCTCCCGTTCTGTCTATCGCTCTTTCTTTCCCTCTTTCTCCCTCTCTCTGGGTTGCCTGTCTTGCTCTCTGTATTGCTAGGACTAATGATACTCACTTTTAGTAGGTGAACGCCTCCTGCATTATGACCACAGGCATTTTCATATAATTAATGAATTCACAATAGTTAGCCTAAGTTTCTTTCATCTAGCTACTGTTTATGTGGCTCTACATTAGTGACATGCTTTTTATAGTACAGTTACAGACAATCAGAATCAACCACGAACTGAATAAGCCAATTTATTATTATTATTGCAACTCTTCTGATTACTTTTCATCATAATTATTTATTATTATAAAATAACCATTTTAGTCCATGAAAGAGTATACATTGTTATTTATATCATAACTATGCACAGTAGATAGTAATGTGCTGGAAATGTGCTAGTGCGTTTCAAGTGTGTATTTAGCCCATATAATGTAAGCTTCATTTTATTTGGATAGCCCACTCTATATGCTTTGAAGATCCATTTCAATTAAACTTCCATTTAATTAAACAGCTATTAAATTCAGCTTAATTGGCCCAAATACAAAACTTAACTCTAACCTTAACCTCAACCTAAAACCTAATCCTAGCCCTAATCCTGGTACTAAACCTAACCCTTGTCCAAATCTCAACGCTTGTTGCGAATCTACTGAGTTTGACCAGATAATAATTTGCATATCTGTTGATAATTTATAGGGGAGAAGAATGTATAAATAGTGGAATCAAATCAGCCAAAAACATCTCCCATCTGACAATTTGGTAAATAAGCCAGAGTCGGTCATAAAAATGCATTATTAGCACATCCCTACTTGCAACTACTTTTTTAGTTTAGTTTTTTTGGCATGTGTCTTCACGTTTTGTTTTTGGCATGTCTTATCATTTGAAACTGCCAGCCGGCCTTTACATTGTGCGAGTGTTTTAATGATGAACGGAACAATAGACCATTACTTGGAATTAAATCTCATTACATTAACATACATTTGACTTTTTTTGGTTCTTCTATAAAGTTACCATTCTGGAGAAAAGTTTCTCTGATGATAGTAACAATATTCATATTCCAAATATGGGCTCTCACAACTGCTGTCTGTCCCGTGCCTTCTCAACTTTGAGGTTTCACATTTGAGGATAGGACAACTGGTAATGAGAGAACTAAACAAAAGCAAATGCTCTACTATACCATACTATTCTCTCTACTGATAACGTGTTCTCTCCAGGGAGCCTATCATAATTCACCTTCTTTTATGCTGTGTACATGTGTTTTACAATTCTCTGGTTTTAGAGAAACACATCAAAGGCCACACTGCATGGTACAATCTCAGTTGAGGATACAGATAACTTAAAATGGCTTGTCTTTGTTGGCTCTGCTTACCGTTGCATATCATGTTTATGTGTGGAAATTCGATGAGATTCCAGTATCTGCACCTTCATTAAATATTTACTGCTTTTGCTATGTTTATTACAACGCCACAAACTGATAAAGCGTGTTTTATCAGTGGCTTCCTATCGAAACTATTACGTTTCTGTCATCTCGGTGGAGTATTTCGTTCTGTACGGACGCCCACCTGAGTCTTTGTGGAGTGACACTGATTGGTTTTCATTGTCTTTGCTATCTTTAATCTCCGTTGTATCTCTTGGCAGGCAAGACAAGGTTTTCCTCATCTAAGGTAAATAATAGATGAAAAGAGATTCATATTTCAAACTCGAACCAGTATCAAGTCTAAATCGACTGTATTTAATGAATAGCACTATTGTTTTTATTCACAATGTGTCAGACTGTGCCATCTCAGATTTACACACTCTGGAAGTGCTAACATGTATATTAGCACATGCTATAACTTTTACAGAGGAACTGTCACCTGGGCTTATTCTTAAGTGGCTAAAATGCGACCAAGTGAATGACACAGTGCAGAAATCCAGGGTGAAATGGTGCAGAGCTGACAGCTAAAAGAACTAAAGGTGTTTAACAAACAACTAGCCCATTTTAATTAACAGAGACACAAGCTGACAGAACACATTTACATTTGATTGGACCTGTTGCAAAAAGAAGAGGCTCCTTATTAGTCCTCCTCCCAGCGAATATGACATTAATTGCAGCTTCGTTCCAGAACGGTTGGCTAGCCCATTTCAGCACATTCCAAGTGCAGTTGTGGTGCAGTGTTATTATTGCACCTTATAGACATGGGAAATTAAATAACTCACTCAGGTTATCGCATTAATTAAGTCAGAATAAGTATGGCAGAGATAACTTGTTCCCTTGAAATATGCTGGGATCACAGAAGGTACAACATACAGCTGACATTTTCTCTGTCTTAATCTGTTATAAGATGTACTCAACGATTCAATCTGCACCATTACAATATTGTCTTCCAATATTACAAACCATATAGCTTAAAATATCATATTATTAAATCAACTCAATGTTAGAGGATTTGAATATAGGTAAGACATGTTTAATATTCAAAATACCAACCATGACCAACACATCATAACACAATATCTGATAACATTTCTAATAATTTATAGTTTTCTTTTTAGTTAAATGAGATTTTATTCAAAACCTATTGTGCATTTGTAGTATATTAATGTTAAAATACAAGCTATCAGTGTCTATGGAACTGTAGTGCTTTTCTTAAAATGGTCTTAAAATGGTTCAGAACAAGGGTACTGAGGGGTTGAACAGGAACTTCTTCAGGGTTCTGTGGGCATGTAGCCATGGTAAAAAAAAGAAACAGCTTTTTAAAAATATTCAAATATGAACATGCAATAGTTTTAATGCTTTAACACAGTTAGAGAAGCAGCCCTTTTCTCAAGTGAGAGTAGGGTATATTAAAACCAACCATGATCAATTATTTCTACTGGGTTTGATAGTGACAAACTGTGGATATTAATGCTTTCATGCATGAATTACTAAAAATTTGCATTTTTTACATGTTCTCACTACTCAGAACTGCATGAAAGCTCAGGAGGTATTCATTTCTAAATATCATCTTTATTAATAGTTGTAGAAGTGAAATGAGAGTAAAAAGCAGAATTAATGAAAAAGACTTCTAATGTGTTTCTAAGCATATCTGCTCCACTTCTTACCTCACACCCTGCTTGTAACAGGCCGATATTCTCGCTCTCTGCCTCTTGTGTCCTTTTATTTATTGATGCTACATATCAAAGGCTGCACTGCCTTGGTACAATCTCAGTTAAGGATGTGAAATAAAATGGCTTGTCTATGTTGGCTCTGCTTACCAGTACATATTGCAAGTGGACCATAGGAACAGGCAAGTACTTATTGTGCTCTCAAAATAAAACCTATTACCTAGCACCTTTTTTTTTTGCACCTCTTCTGATTACTTTATGAATGGGAGAGTTGAGGAAAACACATTTTTCAGCCAGTCAAGTCAGCTGGATTAAGCTACCTTATTTTCGATTATTAGCACTAACTACCACAATGTAATGTAAACAAGAACTAACTTTAGTCCAGTTAGTTAGTCAATGTTAGTCAGACTTAAACAGACTGGTATAAACTGATCAGTCAAATCACACAGACACATCTCTTGTGGTGTAAGCTACTGTACACCAAACACTGCATTAAATGTCTTATTTACATGTCAAAAACACATTAAAACGCATACCATTATCTGTAGCAACTCAGTATTTTAACAGAACGTGCTTGATGGAATCTAGAGAACGTTTAAGCTCCTGTTTTGGGGGCAGTGTATTAGTAATACTTATAAATTTATTTATAGTACCATTTATTATGTCAGTGAGACCAATATTTGGGAGGGTTACAGGGCCAAGTTAAAATTATTGGGAAGGCTGTACCCCTCTCCGTCACTCCTGGAAATTATGCCCATGGTTCAGAATATTGTAGTTTAGATGGTTCTAACAAAACTGTCTTCTGTAGATTAGCATCCTGTATCTTTAAATGCTAACTGTGAGAACCACGACCCCAAAGTCTCCCAGATGACAACGAGCGCTCTCATCCAGTCTCCAAGGAGCAACACTCGATACTGAGTTCCTGAGTGTAGGGCCACTCTCTGCCCTCCCTTTGCTGGCCTTTAGGCCTGAGAAGACCCCCAAGCCAGCCGTGCTTATCTGACCCTAACCTTGGCGTATGGCAACCTTGACCTGCACGTCACCCCTTCCCCGTCCTCAGGGCTACATCTGTTACTGGCTCCCCGGGACACCCAAGCGGCTAGTGGGACTGAAACATCACCTTGAGGGTCCATTTGTTTTCTCAGGAGAGGTCAGCGCGGGGTCGTCATTAGGACTGAACTTGATCCTCCCGCATAGGCTGGAATCAGCGGGGCCTGTGCTAAAGAGAGTCACCGGGCTAATGAGCACCAGCATGCACTGGAGTGAACTCTACTCTCAGATTCATGCTAATTCAGGTCATGCTAACTCAATTGCCCATGACGTCTTAGTAACAATGGGGCGTGACACATGCTATTTATTTGCTAAGTAAAATTAAATAGGAGAAGAAAGTACTACCTTAATAAAAAAAACAGTGTTCTGTGTTAATAGAAGCATTAAAAGTATTAAAAGAACAGTAATAGCTTCAGTAGCTTTTTGATGAAGCAATCAAAGCCCTTGTTATTTAAATCAAAGTTGTCAAGATGCAAATCCTCTCCAATTATCCTCATTGTCTCCATCGTATCCAACTATTAAAATGTCATAGAGTATAGCCTGCAGCAACAACAATACTCTTCATTTGAAATAATGCATACATTATGCCAGGGCCTTTCACTGCGGTTGGGCTCGTTGTCATTTTGCCGGCGGTGGCTTGTCCTGATACGATAGCTTGATTGTGATGCCCTTTATAATTTTGTCCAGTGTTTCAGCAATACTGTGATTCCTGTGACCTTTTCAGGAGTTTCATCCTTTCTCTTCCCCCTAGAAACAGAATCCAAAGCCCATGCCACACAGCAATGCCGCCCAGTTAATATTAATGAGAAACACAGCAATGTCAGCCTTTAATGGATAATAAATTAGAGCTGCTAGCCATTGACTGTTAACTATGCATGTACAGAGACCTCTCCTACAGGCAGGATGCCATCTATTTGATGCATGATATTTTGATAAATCATAAAAAGACTGAGTGTAGGTCATCCGCCTTGCAATCCCCCCTACGTCGGCCAAACAGATCAAATTCGAATGAGAGAACCACAAAAGAAAGATAAGTTTCACACACAATGTGCCTGGGAAATGAACAAATACACAAAAAAGGCCCGAAGCAGTATCATGTTCGCTAAGTACTTTTAAATGTATTTTTGCTCTCCGTTTCAATCCCATGGTATTATGTAGCCTTCGAGTCAAGGGACAGGGTAAAGGTTACAACACTGAGGCATGGGATTGAACCTAACACCTGACAGTGAGTGTCTCTCTCCCTCTGTCTCTCTCTCTCTCCTATCCATCTGGTAACATTTACTGGAATAACTGTCCATTGCTCTATGTGTACCACTCCCACCACTGGGCAATTCTGGAAAGGTAAAGGGTTTCAATCAGAGCTCCCATGCATCTCCTGACACTGCTTTTGTGGATGTTAATTTAATTCATTTTTATATGAATCACACCACTAATCACATGGTAAGGACAGAAAATCTGTATAAATATCTACGTTTGGTGTTTACTTCATATAACCTAGCTGGTGAGCATTAAATATCAGCAACAACCAAAAGGAACTAGTTGGAAATCCTTGTATTCAGAAACAGTACACCAAACAGAAAAGCATATGCAACATGTTCTTTGCTGAAAGAGAGATTTTGTAGAACATAACAGATGAGGGATTTTCATCCACCTCTTTTGACAATGTGAATAAAAAAACTGAAAGGAAATTGACTAAAATGCCTAAACATAAAAATATTTTGTGCTTGGATGAGGTGAAAGATTTGGTTTATCGATATAGGACAGATGCAAAAAATGGTGATGGAAACATGATTGTCATCTCTGAACACTAGAGCTACAGCCACGTACAGTTTGTAGATGGCCTTCTGCACAGGGTGACACTTATTTTGCACTGTATGGTGCAAGCAAGTAACATTATCTTTAGGAATTTATGCATAACAGCAGTTCACTGATTAATTCGCATTTTCTTTCAACTTTTGGAAAATTCGCTTCAAATCTGTGAAATGCCTAAATGTGAACCTGCTAGTGTTGTACAGAATGTCCATTAGAAATCACAAACGTGTGGCACTTTCAAAATGCCTGTCATAATCAATCAGTACCAGCATGTATGACAGTAAGGACCTGCTTCAAGAGATCCCAAGTTGATTTGTGGATATGCTGGTGTGTCAGATTTCTGGATGAAACAAACATGTTTTCCCAAAGTCTCCCTGTAAATCAGAATTGGGGATTCTACCACTGCCTGTCTTTATGAGATTACAATAGACGCAGCCTCTGGTACCTGCACACCTCATGAGGATGACATTCATGGCCATGATGCTCACACATCTTAGAGCTTCTGCTGTTGGACATTATTTACTCATACAAACACACACACACAAACAAAGGCATATGAAAGTCCGGTGCTTCTAGTATTCAATAACCCCAGACCTATAGCGGAGCACTGGACTCCTTCTTTTCTCCTGAAGTGAGTGAATATGCTTTCTCTCTCACTATAGCAGGGCTGTGGTATTTGTATGGCCAAGGCGACCTTTCTCTATAGCCTCTCAGATGAGGCGCACAGCATGGAAAATTGTGCTCCCGCCGCAGTCCATAAATCACCACTGCCATTTTTTCCCTCTTTCCTTTAAAGAGGTATGTAAATACCACTGTACTGGCTAGGTAAACAAGACTAACCCTTGCACAAATGGCTCGAAAATTGAAGAAAAGCACCTTATTTTTCAGCTGAAATTGCTTTTGAAGCCCCGCACTGGCGCATGGGATGGAGCCGGGGCCTGGAATGATTTGCGCTGCACTCTGCCTGCCTCTGTGTGTGTATGCATGTGTGTGTGTGTGTGTGAGAGAGGGAGCAGAAGGGGGGAAACAAAATGGGCTGATGATAACCACACTCGACACAGCTCCTGTGCCTGCCGAGTTCTTACAATGATCAAAGATATCATTGTTGTGTATTATTTCTCTCCATGAGGACCCCAAATCTGAGTTTCAGAGCGACACACATATGTGCACACACACAGTAACACACACGCACACATACACACAAGGTGCAAAACTTCAGCCGACAGAGAACCTGGACTACAAACCTGCACTGGATTTGACGTCAGCACAAGGCAGCATAAGAAAGAATTTACCTCTGAGACACAGCCCATGATTTTTTTCTTTTTTCCCCATAATTCACAATATTACAGGATGTTACATTAAGTAAAGCTGGAACTACAGTTAGAGGTTCAAAGAAAACTGTCCCATCAAACAGTTAAGGAAAGTACTTGCCACGCCCAAATTTACTTAGGACTGTTATTTTGTTAATCAAAATATAGAGCTGTAGATTTTTACCTTACTGTTGTATTATGCAGCCTCCAAATCAGCTACTCTTAAGTACTCTGGCCAAACCTTGGCAGAAGTATTTCTGAGAGGGGAATTCTGTTGGTTCCCAACACAAAGTTCAGCCCCAATGAAACCATTAACCTGCCACTTATGAGAGTCTATGTATGTGTAATATGTGTGATACCTTTTCTGGTGCGCCCGCTGTTAATGAACAACTTAAAAATGAAGACCAGATTATTTTTGTATGATACAAAACAACACTAATGACAAAAACCCAGAAAAAGATAAGGAAGAAGTTCATTTCAAAGTGTGGAGGAGAAGTATGACTATAGCTCCTAGCGATTAGACAAACAAATCAGGCCTTCTTAAAATTTGCTGTATTGTTTGCACAGCTGTGTGGTAAGAACACTGTGACCAGAGCAACCTTGTTTCTAGCCATAGGCATGGTTCACATCCCATCCAAACACAGCTCTGTCTAATCACCAGGCTCCATGGTTGTCTTCTAAAGACTGCCAATAGTTTTGAGCTGGAGTGAAATGGAAATTCATCTGATTTGTTTCACTGTATGGTTCATGTTGGGAGACAATTTATTTACAACTGCTCTGAAGTGACTAGAGAACTGAGTAAGTACTTGCTTGTTCTCCAAGAGTGAGTGGAATCCTTTTGGAGACAAAAGGCCACAAAGGATGTCTTTTATCTAGTCAGGATGTTTTGAGCTATCGTGATGGTTGAGCATGTCAGACGACATTCCTTCTGGCAATTCTGCTATTCCGCTGAGAGGCTATTGGAATGGATTGGACCTGGTCCTGAGCTACCCTAGCCCTACAGACTTTAACAGTTTCTTTACTCTAACACGTCCACTTCAATTCCGGAAGTGTTCGCTAATTGGCTAATTAGTTGGATCGGGTGTGTTGGGAGCTGGGAAACAATAAAATGTTCAAGGCAGGGTTAAAAATATGCATAACCAGGGTTAAGAACCACTGTGCTAACCATAGAAAGTTAATGCCACTGCTGCCAGAGCAGTAAAAAAAAACAGCTAATCTAAGGTGGAAGTTTGCCAGAAAAATGAAAACAAAAAAACAAAAACAAAACAAAAAAAAACAAACAAAAACAAGAACAAAAACGTAAACAAAAAAAAACTGATTCAGCCTTTGACTGTATCATGCTGGCATTCCTGGCAGCATCTACATAGTCCCAAAAAGGACAGGTGTTCCTAGGCCCTCAACTTCACGAGCAGTGGCTCATTCCCAGCATCTGGTGCACACTGCTGTGTGGAATTCGCCACGTCCAGAGCACCCTCAGACTGTCAGACGTTCTTTTTTCCTGACCCCCCTGAGGCTCTACATGTGGAACGGACAGAGACTGCTGGGTGAACTGCCTCGTTTTCGGTGAGATGGACTGCATGCGCCTGCAGTGGTGGAGTCCTGTTATCTAATCAAACAGCACTGGTCCGTCTGGATGCCAATTCTCTAAATCCACTACCGTCTGTAAAGCCATGGGGGGAGATTAGCCGGGCGGACGCAGTGGTGTCCTACATTCAAAGACTTTACCGTTTCTTAACATCTTCCTCATTTTTTGCAGTGAGATGTACAGTCACAAAGTACCCCCCCCCACACACACACACACACACAGAGCCATGCGAGTGTCCTTCATAGCAAAGGCGAGGATATCAAAATGGACCTCACATGGCTGGCTTTGAAAGATAGCCACTGTTACTTTGATAGGCACTTTCCTTCCCCTCCTCTTCCTCTTCATCAGGCCGGCGGAATATCTGACACTCGCGGCAGAGTAGGGAGACACAGGCACGGAGGAACAACACTCGTCCATGATCAAGGTGTGAGGGGCTGAAGATGTCTCTTTGTGTCTGGCCACTCGGCAGTGCACAAAGGCGGATCTGTGAGAGTCTTGCAAACAAAGCCAGTGCAAGACATCACCCCCTTTCTCTCTGTCTCTCTCCCCTCCCTCTCCTATTGAACAGAACCTAATAAGAGTGTGCCTTCTAGAATTACAGTGCTGTCTGTACGTGCCTCATTACATCGTGAGAAGCCCAAGCTCTCCCACAGACCGGGAAAGAGCTCTGGGCACTTTTTCCCCTTCCTTTTTTCCTTTCTTCCTTTGTTTTTTTTAAATATTAATATTCCGCCCTGCCGCTGCAGTAATGATATTAGGGAGCTGACGGAATTCTCCACCCAGCTGGACATGTTAATTGAGAAGGCAGTATTTAAAGGCAGAGTTCATGTCGATACAGATGGTGGGACAATGCAGAGATTGCAGGCCTAGGTCAGTGTCACTCCCAAGCCATACCTTAATGGCTCGATGGCTCTGGTTGGGCTTTTTTCCTGTTCCCCTCACCGTTTGACGCAGCTGAGGTCCCTGAGGCACCGAGAGGTCTTTCGGGGTCCGGGCTGCTTGCTCAGTGCCCTTGACAGAGGACTATATATTCCACTGTATGTACAATGACACCAATTACCAGTTGTCCCTCATGTCACCGGCATGTCATTAACAAATTTCACCAACTCAGACTTGCATAAGCAAATGAGGTCCTGGGGTAAGCCATGAATTAAGGATACAGACTTAATGCAGTAAACACTAATGGGTCAATGTGACCTAAAAAATGTCACTTTATGCTGAATTTTCTCCTCAGCGTGTCAATGTAAGTGTGTGGCCAAATATTCTGATCCATTTGGGCCTAAATAACTCTAGACTGTCAGGAAGACATGAAAAGTTTGACACCGTAGGGTCCGTTGGGTAATCCTCAGAAATATTTACTTAGTTAATTTTATTTTGAGGGTCAGACACATGTGTATGGGAGAACAGCGATTGGTTGACACAGGGGCTGGTTGGCACAGTGTTAACTTATGGGTCAGTAGTGGGAACTCTCAAAAAAATTGTCATTTAAAAATGGCTGCTCTCTTGACCAACAGTCATTCATTTTGTCAAGAGCTCTGAATTTTATAATCTGTTAAGATGCTTTAGTACAGACTAATGAAACATTTTTAAGAAAAAGAAATGGTAAAGTGGCCCAGTTTTATTTTCTTCTTATGGTTCTTCTTATGAAGTCAATGATAAAATAAATAAAACATTCCTAATATTTAATTGATTAAAACATTTGGTTGCCATTTAATGTGTTTTTGTGGCTTGATTTAAATTAGAAGCTTATTTCTATGTGTTGCTTAGTTCTTTGAAATTATAAACTCTTTTTATTGTTGTCCAATCCATCCATATAACACGTGCCAACCAATCCCATGAATTTCATGAATACAATAATTCCAGGAAACATTTTCTGACAGTTTTTTTTTTTCTAAAATGTTTAGTATTTAGCATTTGCTGTTAGTTGAGTTATCCCAATTCATATTATGCATCAGAGAATAAAAACTGTGTCAACTAGACCTGCTTTCCCTTACTGTTTTACTTTCCTTGTGGGGACCAGTTGTCCTTACAATAACATAGAAGTGATACAGGGCCATTCCCCTTGAGGTAAAACACATTTTCCACCAAATGCAGCATTCACTTGAAAAAATGAATGGCTCAGATTTGTTTCACTATGTGTACGTGTCATAACAGAGGACTAGTTGACCTATAGTGTAACCTCTTTGCTAGGAGAAGCTGCTCTAACATAGAGTAGCCTATAGACACACCTGGCTGTCTTTTTCTGCTACACAGCTACAGCACCTACCTCTCAGTCCACATTAGACAGGGCAGGAAATAATGCCCTTAGAGTCCACTGCCACAAGGACACAGTTTAGCTCCCGTAACTACCTGTCCCCTCCACCACAGAGTTGTCCAAACAAATAAAACATTGCAGGTGTTTGTGTGTGTGCGTTAGAACATAATGGATTCAGTCAGTGGCTAAGAGGAAAGGTAGATGGAGCGCACACACACACACACACACACACACACACACACAGAATGCTTGTTTGTGTGTGCTAAAATGTAATAGATTTCGTCAGAGACTAACAGCAGCATCAAACACCATATACAGATAGCCTTGTTGACTGATCACAAAAATTACAAGGGTGTTTAAATCTTGCTCTATGACACTCAATCCAGCACTCGAGCTCCCAGTCGAAAGTTCACTGACTGGAGGGCGCAGTAGGAGGAAAGATCAGCTGCGTGTTGTAAAGACAGTAACTAATCCATACTGTGGCACAGATGGAATCCCTGCGGCCAGCCACTGACACCCCAAACATTTACGTCAATTTAAGGCCCATCCTCTCTTGTCTCTCTCTGCACCGGAAAGCAGGTGTCTGTTTAATTAAGTTGGTCAAAGATCAGCGAGTTAAAGGTTGAGGCCAGGGCCAGTGAGGCAGTGAGGTCAGCCTGCCGGTTAGATGCTGGTGAGACCTGATCTCTCTGGGTCTGGAGAAGCCCAGCCCCAAGGTCATCCATTAGTGCTCTGGTCCCGGTGCTGCCGCCACACCCCATAATAAATCTACGGACCAACCTTAACCCTCTCAGCGCACCCAGCAACTCTCCAGGGGGGCACGAACCCCTTAAGAAATGCATTATTAACACACCATTGATAGCCAGCCATCCTGATAGGTATCGGTTGTCTTACTTTGGAGATTTTGAGATACATTCGGTTGAGGAAACAGCTTTTACAAAAGTCTTTCTTTACTCTCTATATAAACTTTGACTTTGATCAGGCACTGAAACACAGGTGATGGTGGCAAACCAAAACAGTAAAAAAAAAAAGCATGCCACTTTGTACCTAATCATTATCCCCTCTCCATGGTGGCACACCACAAGACCCTCTTCGCTTTTAAAATGGCTCACAATCCATTGTCTTAATAAAGGCAGAAAGACCATGTGGAAAGCTGCCATGCTGCCAAACTGTAAGGAGAAGAAATGTCACACGTGTCAAACCGCTTCTTTTAAATGGGAGCCTCCCATGATCCCTGGCCTCGCTCCCCTTTACCTCCAAGCTCTTCCCAGGTGTCAAAGCTGGGCGTCAGGGAAGAAATTAAAGTGACACAATGTTGGCAGGAGAGAAAAGGATCCCACTCCTCGTCCCCTTTCAGGCTGCATTGCCTGCCTCTAATGAAGCCAGTCACACCTGAAGTTCTCTAGTGCTGCTGACTCCTGACCAGGCCCCTGTGGTCTTGCTATGTCAGTAATAATGGGAATGAGTATTGGACAAGTACTGATTCCACACTTGGAACAAACCTCTTGCAGGGTCTATCAGTTTGACATGGGTTAATTTTGACTCTTGCTGTTAAAGACAGCAAATATTAGATGTTGCACCAATGTGAGGCCAAGAGTGTAGACTCCTGCAATTCTTTCTTTACTAAGAACAATAAGCAGAGTTTCAGGGTTGTCACACATACAGGTGGCAACATTTTGTGGTCATTTTGTGTGATGAAAGAATAAAGACAAGTTGAATTTGTCTGAGTGTGTGTGTGTGCGCATGTACTATTTGTTTCTCAGTTAATGGAAAGATTAATTATTTTGACTGGTCAGTTCAATATTACAGAGCACCACTGCTGCTATAATTCACTTTTAATAATTCAGTTGAATTATTTTCATTTACGTTTAATGGACTAATGTTATAATATTTTGCTCTGTAGAAGTCTAATCAGACAATGCAGGCAACAATCAAATAGTCGGTATTTGATTCCAAAGACACTTTAAACTGATACATTTTATTATTCTGAACATACTAAAATGCAAGGAAAAGCTCTGAATGACAGCACATTCAAGGGTCTTAGCCGTCATGTCCAAGCCTATGGACTCACAAGGCTAACACAACAAACCTACACATGAAAAGCTCAATAGTGTTTTACATTTTCCGTGAATCAAATGTTCCTGTGTCAGTCTGCCTTAAACTGTATGATGTAGCTGAGTATATATGACAGCATAGCCATTGCAAGGAGTACATACTCTCTCTCTCTCTTTCTCCTTCCTGAATCTGTAAGGAGGATAAATTCCCACACACTTGTAGTCCACTCTCCTCTGTAGAGCTAGACCTTTTGGGCAGGCTTTCTCGGCAGCCCACCCCCCTTGTGCATGGCTGGTGCTTCCTTTGTGAAAGCCCCTCTCACGCTGTTCCTTCCCTATATCACGCCGGCAGTCTTTCACCACAACAATCCCTCCTCACGCCTCAAAGAGGAACCCCTTTCTCCCTTCGCCAACCAATTAAGGGCCATCTGGGCCCCAATAAGAAAAAAAAATTATAAAGTCAAATTTATCTTTTTTACAACATAATGATGCGACTAACAAAAAATACTTATAAAGTGAACATATTAACACAGTAACAAAAACCATATTCAGACCTAAAAAGGGTTCAAAATAGGAATTCCCTGGAAGTGAAACAAATGCCTTTGGTCATATAATCCACACAGGCATCAGAAGAAGTGTATATGCCTTGTAAGAGTATAGGCCTTCATGGCCAGCAAGGGTCCTCTTGCTGCTCTGTGACTTCTGATGCTCTTGGAGGTTACTTGGTCCCAGTGGTGGCATCAGGCAGGAGAGTGGAGGGCCGCATGGTTCAATCATTGGGTCATTGCAGTTTCAGAAGTAGCTGGCCAATTCCATCACCAAGGGAGGGGGAGATGGTGATGGATTCTGCTGGTGTTTTCTCAAGGTCCGCTGAACCTTACAGCAAAAGGCCATGAGCAGAGGCCACAACAAAAGAGAGATGGTGGCAAAAAGAGAGGGAGCACTCTTCTCAGCTTCAGTTCACAGAACTCAGAAAAGGGACGAAAGAGAAGAAGGCGAGGGGGGCGCAGGAAGGCTGGAAGGGTTCCAGGTTGCCTGAAGACAAACAAAAAAAATCCAGCCTCAACCTCATGGTGGCACTGCCAAACCTCATTTTCTTCTGCTGGGCTCCAGACAATGTGCACTAGGCAATGAAGAGAAAGTCATGCGCTGTTTTTCCCCCTCTCATTTCTTTCTTCTTTTATACTTCGTTTCTCTTTTTTTTCATTTGGAGTCATTTGGCATCAATTGTCATGGGCAAAGAAAAGCCATATCATCTCATTTCACTCTGAGAGGTTAAACTCAGCAGTAATCAAGATGGCAGCCCCATTGGCATGGCAGATCCCAGCTGTGGTCTGGGTGTTATAGGTCAGTGGACCTCTCCATCACACACATACACACACACATACACACACACACACACACACACACACACTCAGCAAGTCTTCTGGCTCTGTAAAGCAGTAAGCAGAGGTCAGCCACAGGTCATAAATGGCTCCTAGTTGCCACTATGGTGTCCTTCTGCAGATCTGATGTCCCACCCTCTCCCTTTTAGACTTACCCTCCCTGTATAACATCCAATTGACCACCTGCACGACGCCCAGGGGCCACACGGTCCTTAGAAAGTAGTATGCTTGATGACACTTTCCCTTTCTATTTCTCTTGCTCTATTTGACCTTTGTAATTCTAGCATGTCAGTTAAGCTCTCCCTTACCCTTTCGATGACACCTGAACGAGGTTGCCAAAGGACAAGCAACATGATCGATCTTTCTTTTTAATCCGCATTAAAATCTAATATGGCTTGTTACTTCTATTGTAAATAAATCAATTAGAAAGTATAGAAGTGAAAATGTAGAACATGTCATACATCTCATATACTGAAGCTGGGAATAATTCATTCCTAGAGTGCTGTGGTCAGAATGCATTAGCAGAATCAGAATGAAATCAAAACTTTATCACCATTCTTTAGGGGCCTGGAGCCCCATGATCAGAGGCCTCTTTGAACACAATAAGAAAATGATCTTGAACGTGTTTAAAGCCTTACAAATTTCATTTGGATTCCAAAACCAAGGTAACACTAATCCTCTTTGGCCTTCGGAATGGGTGCTCTAAATCCCTTGCATGTTTGCAGAATAGAAAACAGAATGGAATGGAATGATAGTGGATCTTTTTCTTAGCCCACATACCTGGTTTCTATTAATAAAACTTTAAAAACCTTTCACATTTATATTTCACATTCTAGCAATATTTTCTCATCCATGTCAGAAACACAGAGCTTTCCTTCGAGGTATTATTCAAACTATGCAGTATTTTTTCTAAAGGAACCACTGTCCCAAAACACACACACACACACACACACACACACACACACACACACACACACACAAATCACCAATCTCCACCCACAAAAATTTATCATATACCCGACCCTCACCTTACTTAAACCAGCTCTCTCCTGCTATAGTCATTTTTTTGTCAAAAGTCGAATCAATGTCTTGATTTAGTTGTCTAGCTCTTACTGCCTTTTTGCAACCTCCTCCCCACCACCACCACCTCCACTACTACCCCCCGACACAACTTCCCTACACCCCCTGCTGGGCTAATGTGAACAGGATGTCCCGCTGGGAAGCCGAAGAATACCACTTCACGGCAAGCCGCGTAGCTGGGAGCCTTTATTTATGAAGCTGCCTGAAATGAATGGGTATTAGTGTCCAAACATTTCACCATGCTCCCGTGGCAGCGCACAAAAGCCACTGATTTCCAGCAAATCTCTACTTATTTTATTGAAGCAGTCTAAGCCGAAAAAAAGAAAAAAAAAAAACAACAACATTTATAATGACTTAAAAGACCTTAGAGAAGGGGAAAAAAGAATAGACTTCAGTCTTTCAAAAGGGTGAATGATAGAGAAGTCGAATATAAAAGACACCTCAATTTCATCATGGCACAGTTAAAGTTAAAAGAGAGAGAGGGGCAGGGCTTTGTGGGGTCTTGACGGAGCGCAAGAAACCTATGGACCTCCGGCAAGTTAAAATGGTTCGGTTGAACTCGTCAGGGATGTTTCAAAACACAGCGGCAAAGGCCGCTGATTTCTTTGAACCTTAATACCACTTTACGCTACCTACTATGTAGGGAGAAAAGGAGGTGCAGTCATAAAATGTGTTTGAAAAAATAGCCAGAGTACATTATGTCATGACCACTTAAATATGAACACACCACGAAGCAGCAATATCAGTCTGGTTTAGATATGTGAAGCTAGTGACGTCGAGGATCTATCTCCCTGCTGTAATAGGAGTCAGGGGCCAGTGGGGGCAAAATGGGTGTGAGTTCCTTTGCTCGATGCCTGGACCTAGTGTCCAGCACCCTATCAGGTTCAGAAACTCTGCTTGGGGATCGTCCACCTCATCTGTCATCTCTAACCTTCTGCAAATACGCTTCTCTGACATTTCATAAAACTCTGGCATTCATCCTCACTATGGATTTTTTTCTTCTCTGTTGATTATAGCTTTCAGTCCCCTTCAATTGCACGTATTATTGACTGCGTGAGCCGGCGACTATTTGCACAGCTTTGCCAGGTCTACGCATCAGGCTAGGGTTGGTAACGTCCCCTAGGGTCTCATGTTCTCTCTCCAGCTTGCTTTCTCTTTCTCTATTCCCAATTTTGATTTTTTTGTTTAGACTGCTTATTTCTTCCTTCTCCCTCCTACTCTTTGTCAGCTGAAATAAAACTCAGTATTATTTCAGTATCAGTAATGTCACTATGATTGGGATCCTATACCCTGTTAGCCTGCTAGTTAAATGCCCTTGGCCTAAAACCCTTTCGCTGCAGCTTAATTCCAAGCGGCAGCACGATTTGCCTCCAGTCCGAGCGCTGCTTCTTTTTCGTTTTAAATCTCACACAGGCTGCGGCTGGCCAGCATCATGGTGGGTGGGTGGGCATGTATGCGTGCCTGTGTGTGTGTTTGTGTGTGGTTGGGGGAGGATTGTAGCTGGGGGGCAGCGTTGGGCCTGTTTGGGGCGGAGAGAGAGGAGCCCACTCTCCGCCCTGTGGAGGGTCAGCAGAGAGCAACTCGACTTAATGGGTCACGGCGAGTGGGCCCCGCCCATCTCCGGAGGGGTGACCACAGAGCCCTCCATTACAGGCTGACCTCCTCTCACACCGGCCCAGTCCCAGCTGGGCTCCAGAGTTCCGTCTGCATTCGAGACGGACGCCTCATTAGATCACTGGAGCCTGCCGCAGGATTAACGCTCCACACCGCTCCCTCCCACGCTCTCCTCTCTTCACTTCTTCCTGCCTTATCTCCTCCTTTAATACTTTTCTTGCTTTTAGACTGAACTTTCAGTTTCTGTTCTTTTCCCGCCACCAACTTTATGTCCTGATAATGACTACTGTTCTGTTAAGTCTATACCAATAACTGTATTTATACCAATGCTACAGAAAATAGTTGCAGTAAGTCTAGTACAGTAAATACATCTAACTCCAAAGTTTAAGCAGCTACAGTGTACATTTACAAATAAACAGACAAAGCATATGCATCATTTCTTCTCTATTACTTTGTTAGGCATTCCCTTGCCTTAACAGTGCCAGTTCTGTCAGGTAAGGGTTACACCAGACTCTTGAGATTTTAGCCCACTTGCCTACTGACTCTGTGGTCATGTTGAAACAGAACACAGCATTGACTTTCCCACATTCCAAGATGACAACTGTAAGGTGTCTGTATGTGACCGGTTCAACACATGATGGAACACTTTGGGACAGTTTGACTGATTAGCAAGACCTCAGTCTCAATTCTCAATCTGCAACAGCAGGTAAAATGCTGAACTGGGCACCCAGTCCATAAAAGAGATGGCTAGAATGGATGGGAATGGACAGGAATCCTAAGAGATTGTTGTAATTGTTGTAATGTAACTGATAGGATTGACACTGTTATTAACGTGAGGGGACGGTGAATCAGGCATTAGAAAAAGAAATCATGAAATAATAAACGGTTAACCTTTGTTGTGGTACACAGGCACGCATGCACTCTCTCACCCACACAAATTCCAACTTTGAGCCTTTTTAGCCTCCTAGCCTTTACTTACATTTGCTCAAAATTTGATTTTGCTTAATATACAGTGAGGTCCACTTCCTCACGCTGCCATGTTTTGAAAGAGCAACCCCGTTTACCACCGTGGCCCCTTTTGCTTGTGACCCAGCCATGACTGCACGAGGTGAGAGACGGCCAAAAAAAAAATAGGCCACCCACCCCCACACACACATACACACACTCTCCAGGTAACTGGCTCTCTAGACACTACACTGATCCCCAAGTCACGCTTCTATTTGTGCTGCACCGTGGGGATTTTATTCATATTTCATGTGCTATCACGGCTTGAAAGGCGAGTCGTGTCCTGGTGCCTCTGATGGAACAGAGGTTGCTAAAGGGCGCTCTTGCATCATTGAGGTTTTGTTGTCTTCCAGCATCCTGGCGATTCCTGTTCTTTCATCTGTCTTAAAAGCAATAACGCATTAAAGTTTGGATGCCAACTGAATGTCCCTCTTCCCCCGCCCCACTTCTTAAACGCATCTCCTTCCACCCATTGTCCCAAGTGTTGTGCTAATGCTCTCAGCCAAGATCAAAGAATGGGAGAATTGGTGTAGATTTATTAATCTAAATGAATGACTGAATTTTATCACCTTTAAATTGTTGGCTGTAATGGTGCAATAAGTGTCAAGAAATCATATCTAATTAGAAGTGTGAACAACACCAAAGTAGTCTGAATGTCTATTGCATTCACAAACAGGTTCCATGCCACCGACTAATCATCATCTCTTGGTCAAGGGCAGGTATGAATTTCGTTAAGGAGTGAAAAAAAAGGTGTTAATGAACAAGTGATTCTTATTCCGCGGGTTCCAGTTCAAATCATTTCCATGTTCATACCCATTATAGCTATATTGTACGCCTGCCATATGTTCAAATGCTTTAGTTCTTTAATTGGCGCTGAAGATTCTCAATTAAATACATCGCCCTTTTATGCAAAGAATCAATCAAATCAACACATTATGTAACAGACCATGACATCTCAGTCATAAAGATGCAAATGCCAGCTGTGTCTGTCGTAGCTTGTTTTATATATGATATATAGAATATATAAATCATATATATAAATACATATATATATATATATGTATATATTTACATATATATATATAGACACAAAAATGTATATTAATACACACATATATACATATACACACACACATATATATATATATATATATATATATATATATATATATATATATATATATACACACACACATATGAGAAATAAGTCATTAATTTGCTTTCATAACAACAGAGTGCCTTTGGAAAGCTCTGAGAGGAAAACACACGGTAGAGAGAGAGAGAGAGAGAGAGAGAGAGAGAGAGAGAGAAAAGGGAAGAAGAGTGAAACTGTGTAACAATGCAATTAAACTCTAGTAATGAGGTCAGACATCAGTTCCAGTGGAAGCGATATCATTACATGGGCCAGGCGGCCCGTCCAGCTGCCATGCCAGTGCAGGGGGATTACTGAACCCCCCAACATCCCTCTGTTTAACCCCCTAACAGTTTCTTTCTAGCTCTCCCCACCTGACCCCACAAAAGATCCACACGGTTTTGCCCAACTACACCCACACATCCTGGTGCCAGTAGCACCCACAGGCCTGAGGTGGTTGAGAGGGGGTTGTAAGTGGGGGCCACCATGTGGGAAGAGCTGGTCCTCCTCTCTCACAGAGACAGGCCGGCACCAGAACCCAGTTGCCCAGCCAGGCCATCTCAGAACAAGCGTACACTGCTTTAGACAGCTCGCCCCTGGAGAACAATGACGAACTGTGAGAGCTCATGAAGGGGGAAAAAAGGGAAGAAATTAGTTTGTACGTAACTCAGGATAATGACATTGTTCTCTTTATCACCCAAAAATCAAGACCAGCTTTTTTAACTGTCATCTAAGAAAGTTAACTATTACTGTTTTAACCTTGAAAAACTATTACTGTACTTTAAGACAAAAGCGTAATGGATAATTATACATTTGTCTAATGCTCTTTTCTTTATGTCAAGTTGAGTTTGCATGGCTGCTCACAGAAGTCAGCCTAATTTGTCCTTTTTTTGGAGGGGGTGGCTCTGCATTTTGGGTTTTTGTGCTGCTCGCTGTTTCGTCCCACAACGATTACTTTGAGGATATCATTGTGACATTCGCCAGCAACAAGAATTCTTCTGTTCTAATTTATATCAATTAGTAGGGGGACAGTAATGCGAGCTGACGGGCCCACAGTGTCTTGAAAGGCTCGCAACAATGTTGTGGTGGCAGTGCTGCTATGCAGCCAAAAGGCAGCCTGCTTTTCCTCCACCCCCCCACCTCCGCTCTCTCTAGTTTTTGTCCCACAGCAAAAGAGTTCCAGGGGAAAAAGCGGACAACGGCAGCCGTAGCTAGTACTTTGATAATTAGTTATTGATTGTGAACAATGGCATGGCGCGCTCTGCCGTATTAGCTCGACGCCAGTGGGTCGCGACACCAGGGACACCCGTCAAGATATAAAGGCTAAAACATAACTGACTCCCTTAATAAGATATTCCCTTCTTATGTTTTCATTCACTTTTCCTCCTCAGGCATGGTACGGTTTGGGCAACATGGGGTCAAGAGTATTAATGCTTGTGCATTAACGATGAAGGAGAGTCTGGATGAGAAAAACAGCTCTGCAAGTCACCCAGGCAGTTTGGTCTACTAGATTACTGCCTAGCAGTAGGCTCATGTTGTATATTTTTAAAAAGCATATGGTATATTACGCTGCATATGACATTTACAGAGTTTGCAAAATGTCCAACTTTGTGAAATTGTAAAATGAGAAGTAGAGCGTAATTAACAGCACACCTTACTATTTTTTCAAAACTTTTAAGACTTTAAAAATGGCAAAAAAGCATAATAAATGTATAAAACATATAAAATAAAGTGTACAAAAAATGAACATGAAGAAAGAGAAACATTTTCAGACCCATTATGTCAATATTTAGTAGAAGGACTTTTGGCAACAATTATTGTTGCAAAGTTTTTTTGGGCCCATCTTTACCAATTTTGCACACTGACTTGGTGAAATTACTCTTCACAAACTTGCTCAAGCTATTCGAAATTCCTTAGCCAACATTCAGCAGTTTTTAACACTTGTCACAGATTCTCAGTGGGATTCAGATGAGGGCTCTGACAGAGCCACTACAGAATATTCACTTTCTGTTTCTGAAGACACTCCAGGGTCTACTTTTGCCTTGTGGTTTGGATCATGGTACTGCTGATTTATAGTTTTCAGTAGACAAACATATTTTCTTGTAATATTTGCTGGTATTTTGCTTTGTCTATTTGCCCTTCAATCTTAAAGACAATTTTTCAATCCCTTCTGCTAATAAACAGCTCCACAGCATGATACAGCTGGTGCTGACAGAGATATTCTGAGTTGGGTCTTTTGCAAACTTACCGCTTGGCATTTAAAAGTATTTTTACTACATTTTTGCTAGATGTTTCAGACGCGTTGTTGGAAGCTCTAAGCAGGCAATATTTAAGCTATGGCTTTAGTTTTGCCACCCTACCACAGTATTGTGCAGTGTTGTAGAAAATATTGAATGATTCACAATTTCTCCTATCTCTGGCATTGACATCTAAAAGTCTTTCAAAGTTGCTTTTGGCCCTAAAGTTGCATCCCTTATTAGTTTCCTCCTTGATCGCTAGCTCTGTTTGGAGGGACGGCCTATTCTAAGCATTGTTGTTGATGTATGATCCTCCTTATATTTCTTGATTATAAAGCAGAAGGTATATATTAAGAGACCTAGATATTTTTTACTGTAGTCTCTCCAAAAACTTCATCACTGACCTTCTTTTAATGTTCTTTGCTCTTAAGAGGTGATTCAACATCCGTAATTTCAAAACAGTAGTTTTAATTCTAACGGTATTTCGTAGTATTTAAACTGTACCACAGTCAGTGCACACAGGTAGAGGCCACTCAACTAACTGGGTGGACTGGTAATACTGAGCACTTGATTAATTAATAATTGCCAGGAATGTGATGCCATTTAATTAAGAATTTCCAGCAACGCATTAATGCTATTGTGTTTTGTCTTGTGTTGAAGTGTATTTTACTTTACTTTATTGGAAACTGTCACTGTATCACCTTTTAAAAAACTTTTTAAAAAGTCGCATACCTCATTTAAAAACTTCAGAAATGTAATCAAGCATGTGGTAATCAAGGTACTTTAAACTGCTGAAGTATGAAGGATCTGACAATGCCCCATTTCAAAGCCTCATGAAACTAAGGCTGGAAATCTAAGGCTGTGTCATGTTCTGTCCTTCAGTTTAGTCAACCAGTCCTTTAAATAGAATGGGCTTTATCACTGTAAAAAATGGGAAAACCTTTAACTTATCAAAGTAAATCAAAAAATGACCACAAACAATTACAAGACAGATGATAAATACCAATTTAACATCTGAAACGACTGCTTTGCTGCTGTCCAAACAGGAGGGGTCGGTTACCCACACAAGTATGTTCCCCAAAAAAACAAGGAAATGTACCTTTAATTCAGTGGCAGTCAGAAATCTGTCCGGCTTTGTCACTGGTGTGTCTGTGGAGATCTGAAGGAGGCCCTTGTGTCCACCCCAGCCCACCCACACCCTACATCGATGCACCTGGTATTAAACTGGCAGGGCTGCGGTGCTAGCAGAACAATGGAATACTGTCAGACTTGACAGCAGGCCATGGCTTCGACTTCACCACACTGACAGCCCGGGCCTCAGAGGCTAAACTGCTTTGCTGCAACTAATTAAACAGATGAAATTACGACATGAATATGCAGATGTTGTTTACATTTTACCATATGGTATTATCTCAGGTAATAGCGCACTGGAGAGAGCAGTGTATTCCTTGTCAAGGAAAGAAGGGATGGATGCAATGCCTAATCCATCAGGGTAGAGGCAGAGAGATGGAAGGTGAGAGAGAGAGAGAGAGAGAGAGAGTTGAAAAAGGTGACTGACAGGAATTTAACTGAACAGTACAGAATTGCCTTTTAATGCTGTGCATAGACGTTCAGTGTTCATGAAGATTACACACATTCCATCACTCCAGAGTTCATCAATGCAAGTTTAGATGCTGAGCGTATGCTTTTCGGAGTTGCCTTTCTTTTTCATTTCTTCTTCTTTTTTTTAATAATATTTTTATCTTTTTACTTAAGTGTGAGTGAAGTGAAATCTTTTTGCTCCACTACCTAGTATGATTTAATATTTAGTCATATATTTTAATAAAAACAATATTTTTAATAGGGATGCACAATAATATTGTAATCATATTGGTATTGGCAGAGAATTGTGTAAAAAAATCATCAAACAGATGTTCAGATCTGACTAATATTTCAAATTAATATTTGATTACTTATTTATTGCACTTTAGAAGAGGAGAATGTTTAGGGGACGCTGGACTTTCTACTAAAATGTTTGCATTTTATTCATTTGTAATCCTATGGAACTGTATATTTCTCTGAAATGCTAATCCAGATAGATGTAGATCCAATTTCTATATTTTATAGACATTTATGTATCAGTGTTGGTGTTAGCATTGGCAGGTGTGTACATGAAAAGTATCTGATGTTGGCATTGTCCCAAAATTCCTATATTGGCGCATTCCTAATTTATTAATAGACATTTTCATTTTTAAATATTTTTGATTTTTAAGTAAAAAAAAAATTAGTAATTATTTGTTGATTATTTATTGCTCAAAGATTCACAAATAGAGGATTGTACCGAGCCCATTCTTGCTACAGAAAGGTTACTTTATGGATATTTACGAACACTAACATCAATCAAAGCAGGTTCAAACAGCCTGGCTATGGCTTTTTACTAAACCAGACCACAAATGAAAATGCATAACACAGAATGCACGGAAGACTCGTTTCTCTTTTGTAGAGATCTCTACCACCACTTTTCTGTTTAATGAGATGAGGCCATTTGAAATGCAGAATCCACAAATATCAACCCCTGACACGCTTAACTGACACTACAAAACTCACAGCAACAAATACATTTTGAATAATGCAAAGCACGGCATTGGGGCGCGGATGGTTGACCCTCTGCATGCGGTGGAGTGGGAGAGCTCAAGTTTTGAACTAAAGTTCCTCTCTCTGCCTCTACACACACACACACACATTCTTTCTCTTTCTCAGTGTTAGTGTTCAGTGGCTCTGGCTCCCTAGGAGAGGCTGCTGGGAGGTTAAGAGGGAGAGGGCCAGGCAAGGCGCGGAGGCTGAGGGGAGCTGGAGCACCAGGGCCAGCTGGGGAGGTGATGGGGAGCGCAATTGTGTCTGCTGCGTGGGGCTGGAGGGGCGAGGGGCTGGGCCGAGGAGCTCGCGAGGAGGCGAAGGGTAGGGGACTACTCAATTACCTGTGCTCCCTCTGACCTCCCTTGCACACTCTCACCCTACCGCCAGCTCTCCAAAAGACCCAGCACCTCAGCAGCATGTCCTCATTGCACACAATACTGCACAAATTCCACTGTTTTGCAGCTAATATTAGTGTGTGATTTTTTAGCTAGTGAAATAATCCTCCGTTTAATGGAGTCCTTATTTCTTCCCATTACAGACACTGCACTCCAATCATAACATTTTCGGAGCTTAGATTACATATTCATAGTAGCTCATAATTATTATAAAGTATTTTCATTGACTTGTATAGTAGTTTTCTTATTGAAAGTAAATACTTAGTATTCTTTATTGACTCATAATTACTGTTTAGTATATTTTCTGATTCATAAAGAACTGCTATTTGATAAGATACTTATTGTATAGTATTGTTTTCAGATCAATGACAATTGTGTAGCGTTTTAATATTGTTTTTCAAATTATAGCAATGATAAAGCATTGTATTATATAGTATTGTTTTCTTGTTCATAGTTATTATACTGCATTGTTTTCTCGCTCATCGTTATTAAGCAGTATTTCCAGCTCATGCTGATTTTTTTTTTTGCCTCATAGGTATTACATAGTATTCGTTTCTAACCTATATTATAATATTGTTTTCTGACCCACAGTTATTATAATGTATTCTTTTTCAATTCATGATTATTAATAAGTATTGTCTACTAACTCATTGTTACTGGAAGGCCTCTTTACCAGGACACTAAGAGCAGTTCAACAGTTGTTGCAGAATAAGTTTCAGAATATTTTGCTAAACACAATCAACTTCTTAATAATCACATTACAGATGTAGAATTTCATGAGTTGGTGGCAAGCCAAGCCTTTGTTGTTGAATAGGTATCTCTAATAGAGTCCCTACAGTAAGTGTCACGCGCAGGCGTTAAATCAATACTCCGCTACTGTGTGATGTCTTAATACACTTGCTGTGTTGTTCAGACAGGAAGGCCAGGCATGTTGGAGGAGGGCTACAGCTTCTGCTATTGTGCTGCTGTCAAGTCTGCTTCTCAAAAGCAGATGAAGCTGTCAGATTATTCATATATGTATAGTGACAGCCCACCCCCCAATTTCCCACCCCCTCCAAAATAACCCACACTCACCTCTGTCAGTGCCTCTCACACAAAACCCAATCAAAAAAGAAGGAAAAAAATATGCTCGCATTCAAAGCATAGGGGAGAGAGGTTGGACGCCAGGGGTCGAAGGCCAAATACATTTTGAAAGCGAATTCTCTTCCTTTCGCAACCTGTTTTCGCTGCTGTCCGCTCGCCTTCTCCTCCGCGCCCATTCAGGCACGACTCACGCTCAATTGGCAGTGGCTTTCAAAGCGTCTGGCAGCCGGGGCTGATCCCGCGGAGCTGTGCGCCTGACACTTCACCAGGCTTGTGTATGTGGTGGGGTCAGCGTCGGCCGTGACTCCGAGGTCCCCAGCTCGCTCAGCCGCTACCGCCGCGTGGTCCCGGGGAGCCCAAATTACAATGTGAAAAGCAAGCTGACCGGAGGCATTCCTCACTATCAAGACCCCCCCAACAAACATTTCTCCTTTCTCATGACAGTTCCACTGAGACTTCTTTATTTTTTTCTTTCATGTTTGTCCACCCCCAAGCCCCCCCATTCCCAACCCCGTTCTCTTTTGACTTGATTATTTAACAACACAGAATCAGGCCTGTCAAGACAGCGAGACACTTGACTGACAGCCAGAGGGACCGCTGCAGACAACACGGGGTTAAATTCGATTTTCTGCACGTCCCCCGACTGTTGTCTGGAGGCATTTAATGCCCGTTGCTTGATGTGTTTTTGATGGATCAATTATCCATCATAACGTGAAGTGTAGCTAGAATCCAAACAGAGGGGACGCGAGACACCTGTCAACATTTGCTATTAGCAAGAGGAAATTGAAATGATTCAATGGCAGCTAATTAATTGTCTGTATCAGTCTCATAAAAGATATACTGGTTAGTCTGAAATGAGAAATGCAAGGTATTGAATCACAAATTAGCATGGCAATATAAATGTTATTAAGTTCAAAATCATATATATATATATATATATATATATATATATATATATATATATATATATATATATAAATGTGTGTGTGTGTGTGTGTGTGTCATATATATACACACACCAACAAAAACATTAAAAAAGCTCATAAATCACTGTAAATTTTATTTTTAATACTGCATCTAGTAATATTGCAAACAACCCTGAGCAGGACAAAGTTTAAAAGTTTCAAATCTTCAACTTTTGTATGGATTTTAAGTCTCTCTTGATATAATTTTAAGCATTAACACAAACACTACAAATGTGAACATGTCATGTGAACGTGAGAAGAGATGCGTGGGAGCATCTTGACCAGGATATATGCCAGGGCTTCACTGGGATTACCGGTGGTATAATATATTTGCTATCAGAAGGAGAATAGAAGGGAGGAGATGCTCCTCAATTTTCTCAGAGGAATGCACTGAGCTGTCTCTTTAGGCTCTTTTGAAACAGACCTGCTTGCATCAGACCCCCCTGATTCTATGCAATGATCTCAGAACTAATTTAGAGTAGCGGTTCAGGGTCCAGTGTGCGTGTGCGTGCGTATGTATGGGATGTGGGAAATAGATAGAGCCATCATCCTTCAGATGTGGAGGGGTAATCTCTAGCCAGGCCCAGTCCAGCAGGCCCCCAGCCTAAAGGGATTGATGCAGTGTCAGCACCTTTGGCTCAGGGGTCACTTTCTTCTCTAGTCTGCTCCCTCTGACAAAAGCGGATTTCTTTCTTTCTCTGTCTCCCTCTCATTTGCTCCTCTCCCTCTCTCTCTCTCTTTCTCTCTCCTATTTTTTATTCCTCCTATTGAATTCATCAGCTGTGGAGGCACCTTCATTTGAGGAGCAAGCACCTTCATTTGAAATGTGAGGGAAACGTTTTCATTAAAAAGAGGCAGAGACGAGGAATCCACGGATAGAGCTGGGGCCTGAGAGTGAGGCAGAATGAATGACAACTCTGCAGATTATTTCTCTCTCTCTCTCTCTCTCTCTCTCACGCACACACACACACTGTTTTCTCAGGGTAAGCTGATTGAAATCAGCACAGTGTCATGGCCATCATATCTCACGCAGACATAAAACAAGCAGGGACATCAATAAGCAACAGGCTAGTGACAGCTCCGCCACATAGCGAGGGTGAACTGCAGGCCGAGGAGAGAGGAGAAGGTGAAGGCTCTGGGGGCTTTGGGAGAAACATCTCACCAGTGTAGTGTCGACTTCAGTCTTCACAGAGACCTGAAAAAACAAGATAAAGTCTAGCAGGTTATCGCCCAATTCAAGACTCTTCTTGGCCAGTGAGGCCACTGGGACAACTAGTGTTGTCAGGAGAATTGTGCAAATTCCTCCAAGAGGATATAAAATATTGTGCCAAAAAGAAAGGCAAGTTAGATGTAACACTGACAACCAAATTTCAGAACTGAGGATTTTGGATGGAGAGAGAAAATATGCCTTGCAATTCAAGTCGTGTTAAAAATGTCCTTATATTAAACGCTATATGCTGCAGATAGCCAGCCAATACCTACCAGTTAGCTGTTGCTACCTTGTTAATGTAATAGAATATCACTGATGTGAAGGGTGTGAAAAACTAAAATTACCCACCCACACACACTCTCTCACAAAGTCTACCTCACACACTTACTTATAGTCGTAAGAAAGCAGTAAGTGGGATTTTCTCACTTCTTGCGATGTGATATAATTGCTAAAGCAAACACCCCGCACTTGCAGGTAGCTAATGGTCAAGAGACGAGCGACGATAGCGCAATGAAGTGCAAAGTCATAATCATGTCCACTGCCTGTCTTCTGTGGCTGGGCTTTGAGACACTAATAGGACTCCAGAGGGATAGAGTGCACCCTCACACCCTGCCACAAACCTGTTAGCGCTGCTAATGAGCAAACTTAGCAAAGCCTAGCAAAAGCGCTGAGTCGCATTACTCAAACTAGCCTAATAAAGCTCTCCCTTTTTTGCTTGACTGACAGTAAAAGTAATCATATGGGACAGAAAACAACTGTACTGTATCTTTTCAGTGACAGTGATTGGCTTAATGAAATGTGAGTGCAGTTACAGCTAAGTGGAAATGGTACAAAGAGACTAGATCATTTTGCACAGCTTAGCCACACATGGCAGAAAGTTTCCTCAACGGCAGTCACATTGTTTACTCGTCTGTGGTAATGGTAAACTTTTTTTTGTGGACTTAAGCCCATCTGCCTGTCATGCAGAACCATCACTTTGAATACATCTTGCTGTCTACTGTCTCTCTCTCTCTTCTCTCTCTCCTTCACTCTCTCTCTCTCACTCACTCACACACTCACAGGTCCGTTCTTTCTCCATCTGTCTGCTGTCCATTGATCTGCCTACCCAGGCATCAGTCTGTTTAACATCTGCTACAAGTACCTGGAGCTCAGGTAACTAGCTCTCTGCTCCATACCGCTTATTGATCCCCATGTCCACCTGCGTTAACATCTGTTCCGTTGTGTCTTTTGTCAAACAAACATCTACCTTTTCACTTTCTCCCCTTGTGCTGACAACACTCCTGCTGCTTCTGTGTTCCTGTGTCTTAAGATATTGTAACATATTTCCATGGATGGATAGGGTCATGTATGTAGGTAAAATTATCAAATTTATGTAGTTTTTCCTCCCACGAAAATACTGAATTATTGCAATGGCATGCATAACATACAGATTAATTTAAATATCAGTACTCTGCAAATGTATCTGGTACAAGAAAAGAACTACTATTCAATAAAATAAACCTAAGAATACAAACCATGAGCCACAAACTCAAACATGATTTAAATATCAAGGGATTTTAAATAAATTATTTTAAAGTGTATCTTTATATCCAATAAAATGTTACCCTAATATAAAGTCCTGTTTATTGTAGATTGATCAAGATCAAAAGAGTTAATTTATATTCAAATTCATGCTTAAATTATGTTCAGTGTAATGGAAATAGATGATGCCTGGGTATCAGAAGTAGCACAAAATCCAGCATTGTCTACAGCAAACAATCAATGCAAAAGGCTCTATGTTTCAATGAAAAACAATGGCAAAGACCCCTGGGCTCAATGTCTTGAGCTTCAGTTGTAAATAAAAAAATGAAAACTGAACCTTCAGTTAACTCAGCACTGGTCCTGTGTGTTTTTGTGTGCATGCATATAAGTATCTAAAGGACACCAAGAGAGAGACAGAGCCTAAAAGGGAGGGAGAGAGAGAGAGAGAGAGAGAGAGAGAGAGAGTGCAAACCACCAAGGCATCTTAAAATCTATTCAGAAATTTACCTTGGCAGGCTTACACTGCCAATAGGAAACACTGTTGCAATTTTAATTTGCTCTTTTGTAATGACGGGGCGTAGGTTAGTTAATTTCAATTTCTGATTTCAAAAGCTATCAAACAGCGCTCAGATGAGAAATCAATTTTCTCAGCTGCCCAGGCTTTGTGGCGAAAAAGTCGTCTGCCATTGGAGGACAGCCTATCACATGACCTAGCCAGGGATTAGTTCAGTAGGCCCATGTTGCAGCCACCTCAATTACAGCCTGCCTCTTGTAATTTACCTTTATAACATCTAATTCCCAGACAGAACTCATATTTAATTCATGAAAGCCTCCACAAGAGTAATTGTAAAATAAATTGCC
Source organism: Colossoma macropomum (assembly GCF_904425465.1). Classification (NCBI taxonomy): domain Eukaryota; kingdom Metazoa; phylum Chordata; class Actinopteri; order Characiformes; family Serrasalmidae; genus Colossoma; species Colossoma macropomum. Next base: position 3,311,274 of record NW_023495267.1, on the reverse strand, counting down.
ATAGAAAATATCAATTTGTGACTACAATTTTTATTAGGTATGCTAGTGGCATTCGGCATTGTGTCCTACCCCTTCATTTGTGGTAAACAAAAAAAAAAAAAACAGAAGAAGAAATGCAACTCTGCTGTTGGTTCTTCACTGCAATTGTTTTCATTGAGAAGAAAATGATTTCAAACAAAATACTTAAGACTCTCTATCAAGGACCTCTCTGTCTACTTGCTATGGATGGCTTGTTTGTATTATAATCAAAATGATTAATTTTCATAGTGTTTGTGATGGATCAATGATGAGATGTTAATGCTAGTGGTCACAATTTATTCAGTATGTAATCATAGTAATTACAATGCACTCTGTACTTTGCAGACTTTGCATAAATACCATTAGTTGTAGAAAATCTGATGACAGTCCAGGATTTACCAAGTTACTTCAGATATTCAAACAAAACAGAGGAGAAATGAACTGAATCAAAGAATCAGGATGATACTAAAATAATAGATCGGGTAGCACACAGACAGCATCTCAGGCATAGTTATTTGTATCTAGTCATGGACTGCTTCAGTAGGAATGAATCAATTCTCTTTAGTTACATGAAGAGAACCGCACAACTACATAAACCTTACATCACAAGTAGCATGTGTTTTACATCATTTTAGGAATTTTAATTACAGAAGAAAACATAAATACAACATAAATATACTGTTTAATCGATGGTGATGTTTGCCATTTTGAAAATGTTTGCTAAAAATGTTTTCAACCAGGTAAACACTACAGCTCACAAGCAGCATAAAAACGAATGGAGCGACAAACACATGGGAAATTTTGCCTGAATTTAGTCAAATACTGACAGATCCACACTGAAGTTCCCTGCGATGATCTTACAAACAGACAGTATCCCATCCTGTGTGGCAGATGTTCCTGTATGTGGGCATAAAAAAAGAAAAAAAAAGCTGAGGTACTATCTGAGATGCTATCTGCGCGCCACCCGTCTATAATTATTTGACAGTAAGGTTACGCTGCATTGTTACCATGACGACTGTTTGGGTGAGTCCTCCTCCGAAGCCAACCTCAGCTGTCATCTCTTCACCTAAAAGCTTTGTAATTGCTCTCATTTGCATACTACAATTAAGTGTGTTAGCTCACAGCAAGACAAATCAACCTCTCCTCTCCAAACTGTGGATGGTATTATTATTTTAACGGCACACATCAAAAAATTTAAAATGCATATTGTTAAGTTTCTTTTTTTTCTCCATTTTTTCTGTTTGGAATGAAATATTGACATTTTAAAAGAAAAAAAAAGAAAAAAGTTTGTCAAAATAACAAATGTTTATGTATAATGTATTTGTTTCTTTTCTTTTTTTTTTAAATAAAGAAATAGCTTCACCTTTTCAAAAAAAAAATATTTTACTAATTTGCTATTTGTTGTATGTGTAAAGCTTGCCAACAATATATAAAATATGAAAAAGGGGAAAATTAATTATTATTACATTATGTGTGTATATCTATCTATCTATCTATATATATATATATATATATATATATATATATATATATATATATATATATAGTATAAATTTTGCTATTTCTTTTATTTACAAATGTTTGTATGTGTCTATGTCTACAGGAATAATTGTTTGCATGTGTATGCCTGACAGAATTCACTATTCTGAAACTGAAGACAAATTATTTTATGTGCAAACATACTTGGCCATAAAGGATGATTCAGATTCTGCTGTAAAAAGAGCAATTCATAAAAATCAACTAAATGGAGTTGCAGTTCACAGCAGAGAAACCTCTTATCTCCTATAACCTTCTTATCTCATTTTGCAAATGATTATCATAAAAAATAGAAAAAAAAACATGATATAAAAAACACCTATATTCACACCTACAATAAACCAAATCTCACCCAACAGAGTGTGTTGTGGTAGTTTCCTGATGGTGGAAGAATGTCTGTGATAAGAAGCTACAGCTCTGTAGAGAAGTCAAGCTGTACGGTCTTTGGTGAAACACAAAAGGCTGATTGATCTCTTAATAATGACAAAGGTGCTCACTGCAGGCAAATCGACATGCTGCCGGTCAATGGCTTCATGTGGACATATTTGACACTGTTCCACTAATAACACAGACATGATCTTTTGTGTGATTGATTGTATGCACTTTTATGTGGTGAAACATATTACTGCTACAGGTAATGTGTCCCTGTTATGTGATTCAATACACTTCACTCACTGTCACTACGAAAAGGGTGCATGTACAATGCCGACAATTTATCACATATATATTACTCTATGTAGTTGTCGAGATATCTATATATAGATATGCCTCTGTAGTGCGCTGGCGGAGTATAAAATTGTGAATATGCTTCAGCCTCAAAGCCAATACATGTAATGAATAAATGTTCATTTGAATATAATACCTTTGTGAACTTATTTCTAGTGTTGCTAAAAAAAATAAATAGCAGATGTTTTACTGATGAAGAGTATATATATATATAAAACATCTGCTTATATGTTAATAGTTATAGGTAAACAGTTAAATATCACTATTGTTGTGAATTATTATTATTATTATTATTATTATTATTATTGTTCTTCTTGTAATTCAAAACTCTGTAACAGTAATATGTTTCTGGTATAAAATTGGGAATAGCTCATTTATAATTAAATATAGTGGAGCATTGAACATTGTTTGTCTAAACAACATTATTGATATCAGTAAAAAGCAAAGTATAAAGCGTCCATAAGGCTTGTAAAGCTAGCAGAACTCCTCTGTCTCATTTGCATCATGCTGTAAGGAAGGTGAGGACAGAGGTGAGTGCAAAAAATCAATAATTCAGTATCCGTTTGCCTCCATTTCAAGAATCCAGCAGCTGAGTTGCACTGCACTACCTACATAGTGTGGTGCTCACATTGTTCTGTAGGACTTCATACTATTGGATGGGCTGAGGCACTTTCCTGAGGACTTTTCATCCACAGAGGACAACTACGTTAATTTGTCTTTATGATTGCAATGGAGTGGTTTTTTTTATTTTATTTTAAAATAGACACATCTGGAAAAGATCTGAATCTGTCTTCTGTAGGTCTTATTTTTTTTTAAATGAACATCCGTAACAAAATGATTTTTTAGGCTAATAATTAATAAATTCTAATTAGATTTTTTATTTGTCATAATTATAATTCTCTTCAATATAACAAAAGTCCTGTATAAAAGCTACATCAATTATTACGCTATAACAGTTAAATTACAGATAAATGCAACAACTAAACTGCTATTTTGACATTGGTTATCGGACAATAATGGGACTTGGGAGTATTCTGCTCTGTTGCTGAAGTCCGCTGTCATGCTAGTAATAAGATTAAATTCAAAATTCATAAAAAATATGACAACAAACTACGCCATAAGTACTGAATATACAGCCTGTCATAAAAGGCTTAGTTAAAGACAAATATTGAAATAGACAAATCTGATCCTGTCTTTTCAATCTTGTGACAAGAAATACATTAAAACATTAAATAACAAACTATCTCAGCATGTGCTATCAGTTTAATGCGTTAGGCGGTACAGGGGGTACCCTTAACGTCTCTCTCTCTCTCTCTCTCTCTCTGTAAGCGTGTGTAGCATAGGGAAATGTGTCAGCTTGGTCTGATAGCAGGCCTGGGAGCCGCAGCAGAGTCTTGGAGACCAGCTCCCACGGTGAAGGGACACAATGCAGTTTGAGCTGGTGATTAAATGGAAAGGTTACAGGTCCTGGGCCGGCCACACTGTTTTTCTTTGCCCTAGACACAGTGGGGTTCTAATGAACAGCTCTTGAACTGCCAGTCAGACGAGCCGTGACAGTGTTTCAGAGAGGACAGCCTTCTTTGGCCCTTTCTACTCGACGCACACACACACACATACTATCTTTGCCGACGCACACAGACCCAAATATTCATGCGCGCACGCACCCACTGCTCTTACTCAGACATGAACCCACAGACACCGTCACACACACACACACACACACATGTGCACAGACAGATACTCACTGACACTCACGAAACACACACACACACGCATATACAAAAATACTGTCTGACCTTCCCTCATGTACTATCAAAATGAAGCTGTCAGTCATATGGTCTCACACAAATCAGCAGCTTCTCATTTCTGCTCGTCTCTGACTGGAACCAGAGGCGCAAGTAAGGCTCAGAGGAAGAAAAAGAAGAAGAAAGAGAGGAAAATATTAGGGATGCAAGACGATAAAAAGAAAAATATCTGCATCGACAGTTTTGATTTGACTAATAGTTCAGATCAGTATTTGATTATGTATTTATGGACTGGGCATTACAAAGTATTTATGTATTATGGTGATGTATGTTCAGAAGAGCAGAACATGCAAGTGAATCTAGTTCCATTTTCTATGAATATTTATGTATCGGCACTGCAGATATTTTCATGAAAAATATTGGATATCTGCATCAGCTCACAATTCCCATATCGGTGCATCCCACGAAAAAATATCACATTTTGTTACTTTTTGGCATGTATTCAACACGTAACTCTGTTCAAAAATTCAATCTCCACCGCATTAAAAAACATGCGTTTTTATTGGAAAATCTGCAAAGCATCAGCTAAAATTTTAATAAACAGAAAACCTAAATGTAACCAGTATATTTAGGCATCTGAAATGATCAAACATCAGATTAGAATAAATACAAAAAAACTATATATTGTAATTTATGTGTGTCAGTACGTTAGCTTAAACATTTCCAAATGTTTTTACCAGCAAAGACATAATTACTACTCAGATAAACATTTTTTTCCTTAAACAATTTTCTTGGCTTTTGTAGAGTACCTTTTAAAGGTTTTAAAAGCAACAGGGATGTATGGGGTGTAGTTTATGTGCACAGTAATAGAGCTGGTACTGGTTCATTTCACTCCATAGGAAGCCTCCTTCAGGCCTCCAGAGTGTGGAGTCCCTAACAGGCCCACCAAGACTTCTTCTTGTCCCTCTCCATGGCACTCCCCCAAACTACAGACAGACTGGTCAAGCAGAAATGAGCTGTGCATCAATTTTCATTTGTATTTATCCTGCCCGTGACCCCGCTCTTTTCAGCGTGCTGTAGGAGCCACAAATTACACCCATCATAACTCGCATTCCAATGGGCCTGGGCCCCGCCGCTATCAGAAAATTAACATGCTTATGTATCAGCTACGGGTTCAGAGTGTCACGGCACAATTATACAGTCATGCTACCTGCCTGACTGGCTGGCTGACTGGCTAGAGCCCGGGGGCCTGGTGCCTGACACACATGCACGCGCAAACAGAGTGAGCAGAGGAATGTCTGCAGGGCAGCGGTGTCTGTCACACAGAGAGTCAGCCCAGATAACTTTGGTTCAGATGGCCACGCTCCATGTAGCGCTATCAAACATCACAGGATGCAGCCACAGCGCTCCCAGCTAAATAGTTACGTGTGTGTGCTTATCTTGGTGTTTTGTTGTTGTGTGTGGCTGTGTTAGAGTGTGTATATGTGCAGGAGAGACAGTGAGAGAGAGAGAGAGAGAGAGGGAGAGAGAGAAAGGGAGAAAGAGAGAGAGAGAGAGCAATTTAATATGAACTTAATATGTCTATTAAAGGGCCCATATCATGGAAAACTCTCTTTTTTGAAATTTCAAAACATACCATTTACTCTGCAGTCCATACAGTCCATATATGGAAACTAAGCTGCAAAATTTTTGCAATGTCATGAAAGTCAACACTATTTCATATATGTGTATATTCAGCCTACAACAGTTTGGCTCTGCCCATTCATGCTAAAATTATAAGGAGTGTTTCAGCTTGGACTGCTTTTTGATCAAGGCATGACACAGGGTAGAGAACCAGAAAACAGCTTACTACATATAGGTCCTAAAGGCACAGTAACAAAAACAGCCTGTTCAATTGTAAGGGATAAAGAAACGTTGGAAAACAGTCAAGTAAAAATGTATTATGATGGCTGTTAATACATCAACCCATTCAAATGTCATAAGTGGGGAAAAAAATAAAAAGCAAATGTACGACGACCCTTTAATAACTTGATTGAAAAAAACTAATTAACATTTAAGTTTGTATAAAACCCTAAAAGACACTGAAATACAAAAATAATCAGTACTCAGCCACTTCTGATGCCAGAGAACTTTTCATCTCCTATTTGCCAGCCCTCTCTCAAACCCCCCCACAAACTCACCCACTTCCTCACAGGCTCCCCACCCAAAAAGAAAAAAAAGAGAGAGAAAGCTTCCGCGCCCCGTACCCTGGTGTGCTCCGAATGTCAAGCCATTAGAGGCTGTGAAATGAGGTGCCACTCATGAGTGATTATGCTGCTGGGCTTGGGAGAGAGAGGAGAACATATAGACCCTCACAGGCTGCAGCTAGCCTCCGTCTGAGCCCCTCAAATAAAGCTGCTCTGATAGCAGGACACACACACACTCCACACATCTTCATTTCACTCAGTACTGATACAGTATGAGGAAGGCTCTCGCTGACAATTCCACTGTAATCCCTTTCAGAGCGGCTTTAAGTTTAATGGAAAAGTTAAAGGCGCTACTGTGTGTGTGTTTGGCGTTGCTGAGGATGTGAGCTGTGTGTGTCAAAGTGTTTCGGAAGGAACAAAAAGGAGCAAAAATAAAAATGTGTTTCAGAAGAAAGTAAAAAGCAGCCAAAATAAAATAATAATCAGCATGGTTGATCTGTGCTGATGAACCACAGTCCAAAAAACAACTGGGAGCACATTCAGCGATGCGGGCTGCAAAGACGGATGAAGAAGAAGACAAAAACGAGATGACAAGCATTGCTTCTTTTTCCCCTTTTTGATCCATAGCCATGACCAACACAATAAGGGTGGGCAATCTGACAATATTTAATCATTACTGTGATAAATAAAGTCACAATATTCTTTTATCAGTACTTGAAGAACACTAATCAACTGCATCAACTGTTTCATTATAGACTATAATTTACCTTGTTTATTGAATTTAGTGCAGTTTGTGAAATGTTGAGTTAAAATCATTTAGTCATAGTTTTTGATAGTATTTTTTTTTCAGATTAATAAACTGAGAAAAACTAAATATTGTGATACATGTCACACAGGTACGTATCACAATATTTATGGTAAAAATATGATATTTTTTATAGCCCAGCATCATCTAAATTCACAGTAAGATAACTATTTTGAGCATACAAACTAGTAACAAAATGGTCATATGCAAAAATAAACAAATTACAAAATTAGAAATTTTTAAGAAGTGGAACAAGGTTCATTTGGCACAGGGTTATTAGTGATCAGTGTTGTTTCTTCTAAAGTTCTTGTGTTTTTCAATTGTAACCAGCAGAATGTCACCAGTTTCTCCATTTTACTGCATTTTGTCACTATAGAACTATGCACAGTTAGCACTTCAGCAAAGTCTAAATCAAAGTCTAAAGACACTGCTCATGGAAATCAGATCTTTGTTTGCAACAACCAAGCAAAAAAGAAGATATCATGGAAGATGAGATCAAGTAAAACTCTAAAAAGGTAAGAGGCTATTTACTGTGAGAAATTTTGGCTTAAAAATAAAACAAAAAGAAAACAGCTTGACAAGTTTTCTGCACAAAAAGAAGGCCGTTGCACAAGGCTATTCTTTTAGCAAAACTGACGTGTCTATTTCCTATTCTCGCTCCAGTCCTACATATCACTTGTCAGACAGAGAAATTCCAATCAGCAACCCAAACACATGGTGCACTGTGGCCTCTCCTACCCCTCAAAGGAAATACATAAAAAACCTCACACTCTATTGGGCATTGCAGTTCCCGGCACAATAACATATTGCGGGCTGCCATTGTCGATCCAATCTGCAGAATCAGTCCGCCGGTACTGCGGTTATTACTCAGATCGGGTGGTATGAACTTGGCGTGACTTACAACGCAATTTGCAGTCGGTGCTTTAACACGCTCATCTCCTCTCTCCCCTCTGCTCTGGCTCCCCTGACAAAGTCAATAGGGGGCATCCCTCATCTGTCCAAAAGACAAACAGCAGAATACTAATTAGATTTATATTTGTCGCTACTGCCAGCGCTCACCAGCACACACACAGAGCCGTCTTTGTCCTCTGAGGTTGTAACTAGCTGTGCCTCTTGGAGTGCACTTCTGATGCTTCGATACCCGAAGTGACTGGTCCTAGCAGCCTCCGCATGCATGGACACATGAGGAATTAAAAGTGTGGTGTGCTGTGTGTGTGGGTGTGTGCCTGCTGAGGTCTAGCAGTGAGAGAGTGTTGCAGCAGTGTGCCTGGTAACATCTCCAGCACTAAAGGGGAAGGGGGGGCTGACCCTCTGCTGACTGTCGAACCCAAAGGGGAGACAGCAGGGCTCGCTGTGTGCAGCCCGCTGCAATCTGGGGGCCAGATGGCTGCAGGCTTTGGGCAGGTAATGGGGGCTGTAAGCCTGGGAGTCAGAGAGGCACAGGGTACTCGCTCACACCCCAAAAACTCTGGCTAATACCCCCCATGACCCAGGTATTGGCAAGGGCCATAGACAGGCCACTGGGGCATTCATTACTTTTCTACTTTCTCTTTTCTAATTTCTCTCTGCTTCTCTTTACATGAAGAGAGCAATAACTACCTTACACGTTTCTAGTTTAAGGAAGAAACACAGACTCACTTAAAATACTGACTAACTTTCCATAGGATGTTTATTTGGATTAACTACGTTAGTATCAAAAATTAATTACATAAAATAGAAGGGATAATTGTGGGCCAATGCTGATTTCTCACATTTTTCATGTACATATCTGTCAATGCTGAAATATATGCATTTATAAAATGCAGAAAATACAGAAAAATTTAATTTGTAGAGGCTTACAAATAAAACACATTTGCATACCAGCTCAGTGTTGCTTAACGATCTGCTCTTCCATTATACAATACAAGCATCATCAAATATCAGTCTGAAATACTGGTCAAATCGAATCATCTGTCGGACAATTTAGTTTTTTTTAAACGATTATCTGATGATATCTATATGATTCCGATATCACTGTGTATTCCTATAAAATAGCCCTAAGAATATAAGGCAATGTCTATAAATATTCTAGAAGTAATATTACATATCAATTATAAAATATCAATGAATGTAAAATCAATTATTAAATTATATAAAATATTAAAATTATTATCGCTCTATATCACCATTATAAATGTCATCAAACTCATTTGAACTCTGCCGTAAAATTCTTGCCAGCTTGTCTGTACTGAAACGTGATTTCCATGAAAGTAAATGGCTATGTCATGGTTTTTAATAGAATGCCATGTCTGAGCTTGGCTTTGTGCATGTGTGTATGTGTTGGTGCTTCCCCTTGCCACCTGGGCTTTAATAGTGGTGCCTAGTGGTGAGGGACTCCAGCCGGCTGTGCCCGGGCGAGGTGAGACTGGCGCCTCCCCTCGGCTCTGCCGCCACCCTTTCACACGGCGTATTATCTGTAGAGTGGCAGCAGGCAGAGTGACAGACTGCCCCCAGAGATGACACCTGTCACGGAGAGGAGCGCTGCTAATCTGCAAGCCTCATTTTGTCTGAACTCTCTGTCACCTCGCTGTCAAATCCTCATCTTCTCAGTCACTGCCAGCATCCCTCCCCACTGCCTCCCACTATTGCTCCATCTACCAGCACCCCCACCTTTACCAGCACCCAAACTACCACCACTCTGACCAAAAAGCACCCAAAGAGCACACAGTCCCCTCTCCCAGCACACAATGAGCACGGATGCACACATAAACACACACACTCACATTCACATATTGCAAGTATCAGGATAGATTTCATATTCCATTTGACATTTTTTTTCCAGAACATGTCTAGTACGCTGGTGATGGGGTCAGAACTATGGCCTGTCACTCACAATAAGCAAGCATCACTGCACAGAATGCTAATTTTAACCACTCCAGGCACAATCGGCATAGACAGTGATATACATACTAAATACACCCTCTGTTTAAGACTGGAATTATTAACTATTTCAATATGCTAATTCAGTCCCACACTTGCATGTGTGTACGTGTCTGAGTGAGTTTGTGTCTGCAAGGGGGTGGATTCATGCAGCATTATTTAAGAGAAAGTTCTATGAACCAGTGTCAGGGGAAATCCTAATACTGATTGGAAAATCGTGACCTGATAAAATGACATTAGATTAACTAATACATGAAATCACAGAGGGGCAGCTCTTTGCTCTAAATAGCATGCTTGTTTACTCACAAGAAGCGATTCCAAAAGACTGAGATGTACTGCTAAAGTGTGCATACGGCAAGAGAAAGCGCCATTCATGGCGGCACTGGCTAGTATGCGTTTGTGTTAAACAGAGTGAATGACCATGGACTGAAGCCTTGGTCTCAGTGGAACCACCCTCTCCACCCCCTGCTCAAATATCTGTTTTGTCCCTTTTCTGCCCAGCCTGTATTGTAATTATAATATAATTCATTATGTCTCTCCAGCACATGGCACAAAAGGGGAGTCCTCCCCCAAAGTCTCTCTGTGCTGTTCAGGCTGACCCAACACGTCCTGCCTCACCCTATAGCGCCCGCTTCTCAGACTGAAAATGCACCCTCACATCCCCGCCTGAATAAATTCTCCCTCCCTATGTTGATTAAGATATCAAGGCCCTGTTTGACAGTTGAAAGCTGGGCCCTGTGAGCAGACATGACAACTGGTTTAGTGCTTCAGTAAGAGGTGTGCTACCGATACCCTGAACACTGCCATGTAGACAAACTGACCATAAACTAAAGAAAGAAAGAAAGAAAGAAAGAAAGAAAGGAAAATGTATATGTAAGTACTAGGTGTTCGTATAAGAAGAATGCAGCTCATGGAATGGCAGCAGAGTACTTCTTGGTTACCAGGTATTTGCAAAGAATCATTCATGAAGAAGAGAGATATATTTTGTTTATGGACAGTCAAGTGATGGCAGGAGTACATATACACTGGCTGTACTTATTCAGTTGGTTGTGCTTCTAAATGCAGTCTGCTGTAACACACTACGGGAAAAAATGCTATATCATTCCAAGGTCCAGCGTGGGCTCTAGCCAATATACTAAAATGCGTCCATTAAGAGAAATTATCTTTTCGAGACACATTTTGTATGATTGTGTCCCAAAATTACTATTTCTTTAGGAATTTGTTGGGCTTAATTAAATCTTTTTGGTGAAAAAATAGGATGCTGCATTTTTGACAATGGGGAGACTGTTCCCTATTGAACGTAATGGCTCAGAGGTTAAATTGAAGGTTGTGTGCATTCTGAAGAGAGAAGCATTTGCTGTACCAGGGAGGGGCACATTCATATTCAAATGAAAGTAAACTAAATTTACAGAAAAAAGAAAAAAAAAACACATATAAACACACACACACACACATATATATATATATATATATATATATATATATATAGTGAGAGAGAGATTTTTGTATCACAGTAAAGAGCATCCCCTGACAGTGCTATTTAAAGAATGTCTCTTTTTTTGTTTTATTTATGTATTGATTTATTTCAAAATCAAAAATAGAGCATTTCAGTTAGTAAGAAATGCACAGCACTCATAATTAATAAGTTTAGACCATTAGCATTTGTGTGGAATTTTTTATCTGACTTTTTGCCAGCGACATTCCTGTGTATCTTAAATTTGGCAACTTACGTATATGTAATAAGTATGTGTATGTTATCATAAAACGAAGATTTTCTGAGTGAATACTGAAAACTTTATGCGGAACTCACAGAGACAAGGACATACATTTTTTCTCCAGCGGACAGTAATCTCTGGGACATTAGATCATTCAACACTTAACACTATGTACAAGGATGCCTTTGTTAAAGTATCCATGTCTGTTCATCTGAGCTAACGAAGAATGAATGTAGCTATAACCTTTCAAACCCCCTAACCTTAATTGTACTTTTTTTTCCTGTGAGCTGGCAGACGCAAACCAATCTTCAATTTTGCATACACATTATCAGTGAAGAAAGAAAATGTTGGCTGAGCAAAACTGGCTTATTATTACATCAAACTCACAACAACAAAATATAAGCCTGTGAATTACACAGCAATCTGTCTACTGAAAACAGCATGAACATAAAACATGATACTGTTTGGCTTTATTATGTTTGCTAGGGAGGGTGGTCATATACAGTGTCTTCTTCCCAACATCCGCTCTCTGCTGTGCCTTCCCAATTAGCACCTGGCCTGCCAATTGCTGTCAGGGCACTGGGGCGGGCTCCCTTGGCACCCACTTCCTGTCTCAGCACCTGTCTGCGCATGCTCTCTTTCAATATGGAATTAACGTTGCCTTTCACCCCTCACATACCCCATGCACCTCAGTTTAAGCCTGTGCAGTGCTGAGATACGCTAGCCCTTCCAAATGAAGGTTTGCTGGGGTTAAGATTTCAAATGCATCAGGGGCCAGTGTCAGCTATTGTGTCAGCCACTCTTTTAATAATAATTAAACTCTTGGATGAACAAGTTCTTTGCCAGAACTTACTCCACCCCCAACCACCTCCATCCTAATTCAGCTCTGAATGAACACCTGATAAGAGAATCATTTTGATGGCCACCTGGGTGCTGGAGCATATCACACTAGCTAAGACCTTAATAATTGTAATAAGTTAGTGGGGCTTTGGAAGGGGGCCTTTTGTGTTACAGAGGAAGTGTATTCAATTGAATATGGTCAATTTCCATAAATACAATGATCGTGCATTACATCAATAAAAATCTTGCTGAAATCACAGAGGGCTCCCATTTTGTATTAATGTATATTATTAAGATTATATGATTAATTAATAGTGACTGCCTGATGAGGCACTTGCTCCGACCTCCCTTCATTCACATATTCAAGAATCAGGTAAGAACTGACGAACGGACATTTCCCTCCCCGATTCTTTTGAGCAGTTTTGGTTTAAGCCATTTTTATATATGTAAATTTATATCAGATGATAGACAACAGAGTAAGATTTATACACCACCTTGTGAGAAACACCCAAATGTTAGAAGATACGCATTCTATGCCTAAGCTGAAAGCATAAATTTGTCATTTTTTCTTTGCTATCTAAAATGCTATTTTTTCTTCGATTTACAGATAAAGGTCAAAAACAGGTAGATCAATGATTCACTGTCATACCTGGTCATACCTCACAATAAGTTATGTTATGAATATTTATCCCAAGCTTAATATTTTTCCCACAGTTGACAGTACAAATAACCTACACTAATTTAATAGTTCTTTGATTTTTCAGATTATTTTGATTAGGCATTACAATTAAAACACAATGTTAAAACACAATGAAACATGTTAAATTTTAGAAGACTTTTAAGTTAAACAGGTTTTTAAATAACTTATACCATATATGGCATATTTCATTAATGCTGTACTTTAAGCTCCACAATATAACCTTTTCTATTTTACAGACAAATAAGATTAGGCAGTGAGGATTTATCACCTGCAGCTCTGAAAAATACCATAGCTTAATTCAATTTCCTATAAGACTAAATAGGCAGGTGTACAGTGGTCAATTACAATCTATGATAATCTACATTCATAATTTATTTCAGCCACTGCATAGCAGTTTTTCAATTTAATGCTTTCATAAGTTAGATGGCAATTAGACAGGGCAGTTGATATGAAACTCTCCTGTTCACAAATGACTTACCTCTTGCTACTTTTCATTAAAGTCTGTAACAGCTTGTCAGTCACATACACTGTATTGATTTTCTAAAATGCCTTTATTTTAAAATTAATGTAGCAATGCCTTTAATGTTAGCAGGAAATACAACTACATATTCTGCAACAGTACACAGCACTAAAATGAAGTCAAAAGTCAGACAGAGTTTGCTACAGTTGGGGGGGCTACACTACACAATAGAGGGGAGTAATGTGACAACATTTTTTATTATCATGTTGATGTGATACTCAACATCTGTTCACAAATGACTTATTTCTCTCTACTTCTCATTAAAATCTATGACAGGTCTTACACAACATACTGGTTTGTGCTATGCTTAAATTTTTAAATGAATACATCAATGTCTTTAATAAAAAGTAAAATTAAACTAACAGGCAGACAAGGATGTTAGACTACATTACACAATAGGGTGAGTCACATGACAACATTTTATTGTTATCATGATAAGTTATGTCACAATATGGTTTTGGAGTATATTGTGAATATCTGCAGTACTTAAAGAACACTGAACAACTGCATATTACAAAGAGAGCATAATTATTCTTTTTTAAATTTAGTGCATGGCAGTATATGAAAGAATGAACAAAGACCATTGTAACAAACTACTAATAAACCGAAATACTGTATGATATTACATTTTTGACATATTGTCCATTACATAGTAAATTAGAGTCTTCATTTTTAGTTTTTTAGCCGTAATAAACGCTGGAATTAAAAACTAATTCTGGAGTAACGGAAAGTTGAGTTTGTTGAATATGATTCCAGGAAACCCTGACGCATCTGTACTTTGTAATGTTCAGCAGTGATCTTGACAGTCGATATGAAAATTTGCATAACTGGGGTGTAAGAGGGATGCACATAATATACAGTATACTTGGCATATATTGTGAATATTACTTAGTGGGGAAATACAGAGTTATATTACAAATATGAAGATATGAATAGGGAAACACTGGCATGAAACACATGGCAAGACAGCGTATGAAAATATTGGGCAACACAGAAATAACTGATACGGAACATGGAAGTTGTAGAGAGAACAGAACATGGTGAATAGCCAAAGGGAAATATTTTACAAAGACTGAAAGCAAATACTTCATTTCTTTTTTTAATAATAACATTTTGAATCATAGTAATACGAGACGCATCACTGCTGGTTTCCACTATTGTATGCATGTGCTAGCACCATGCATGTTCAGACTTCTATAATTGATTTTCTCACCCCCTTTGATAAAGTAGGATTATGGAGTTATATTAATATGCATTTGAAAATCCACCACGACCTCAAAGTGAGGAGAAAAGGAGAGCCTGGTGCTTAAAGACAATGAACTTAAAGGAGAAGGCACATTTATGCCTTTCACAAAATAAAAATGACACAAGATTTCAAAATTATAATGAAGTCCTTGCATAACTACAATTGATTCATACCCTTAACTGCATTAATGTATATTAAAAAATTGTTACGAAAATCAGCTCATAAATTTGCCAGATATAAGCAAAACCCCACAAAACACTTGAAACTAAAATCAAATACAAATCACGCAGCAATTCCCTACCCTACTGAACTAACCCAAAGCCACACAGTGCCCATGTGTTCCTGATGGGTGAATCAGCCTGTGGCTACAGTGAAGCACTCCTTAGGCATGATTGACAGGAACACATAGTGAGCTATTAGGTGAAATAAAAACAGAAGCTAATCCCACAATTGTCAGTTTCCAGCTGATGTCTGTTTATTAAACAATAGAATCCACTCCTCCTCCTCGCCCGTTAAAACAAGCAAACTGCCGCCACACACCTGTAACATGAGGGAACACAGGCCACACGCTGACACGCGTTCTCACGCGCTGCACGACGCAAAGGCCGAATAAAGCCATCACTTACTTATTAGAGAATGGGCTTGGCACAGTGTGACAGTCTTAAAGCACTCAGTATTGAACATTCCCACAAACAGTCCAGGGGAACTTTAAGCAGCATGCAGGCCCAACATCGAAGACCCCTGTGTCTCCAGTGCTTTCAGGCTTTTTATCATTCCACTAAAGCGAGAAGCAAATCCTGTAGAAACAGGAAGAACAAAATTTCTTGGAAAACAAGTCTGTTTTTTATTCTCACATATTAACACCATAAGGCATAATGTCCTTGAAAATGTGAGTTTGCATTGCTATGAGGTTTTATTTGGAAGTACTTTCATGGTATTTTTTACTAATTTTACTGAAAAAAAAATCATGTCCAACAGTTGACCTAGTTACATATATTGGCTCCCTGAAGAATTAGCAGAGCGCCTTATTCCTCCAGAGTGGCAATACGTTTTTAAGTGTTGGAATTGGAATGGAGTGACAGAGTTTATCGTGATGAAGACAAATGCGCTATTTAGAATGACTGCATCTTCACATGTTCCTACACTGACTGATGCCAAACCACAAAGCTTAATGGGTGAATCTCAGCCTAATTCTGTCACTTTGATACCAGACCACCAAGTTATAAATAATGTATTAAAGGATTTACAACACATACAAAGAGGCCTGCTACTCAAGGAGGGGAAAAGAGTTTTACGAGTATACGAATTCTAGACAAGAAAAAAACAGTTAACTCCTTGCAAACCAAAGCTACTCTACAGCCAATATGCTTCTTTCCTAAAATAGATTTCCAAAATCTAGTTTTAAAGTGTTTTGGATTTTACTCTCTTTTTTCCCCGACTGTCCAGGACGGCTTATTTTTCTGCCGAAAGGTGTTTGGGGCCTGCTGGGACCACTTAAAAGTTTATGCAGAGCACTGGCCAAGTAACACAAAAAAAGCCTTGAAGTATACACACATAGCTCCCTTTCTCTGAGCCTCTCAGGCTGGGCCAGGGGGAGTGTTGTTGGTTTATGAGAGGGAAAATAGCTCTAGCTTTCTGCAAAAGTGAAACGGGATTAAGGCCTTTGTGTGACCCACAATGGTGAGGGGAATTAGCAATAGTTGTAGGCACTTAGAGGGGCTCTCACACTGAAGCTTATCCCAGATTTTGCACAATAATCATTTGAATATCAACAGTGTTTTGCAACTACAGCGCTAATGTATAAACTTCTCTCTTTTGGGTTAGCCCAAATCCCCCAGCTGATAGTGCGGACAAATTTGCCATGCAAACTTGCCTATGTTTATGAAAGATGTTTAAAAAATACTTCAAGCACAAACCAAAACCACATATACTCATACAGCAGCCTAACATCCATTAAGAAACATTTTCTCAGTATTACTTTGATGACTTATTTTTGTTTTTTCTTTCCTTTTCTGTCTACTTGTATTCTGTCCTTCACGTGTATTTCAAAAACTAGCTTTGCTAATGTTACTTGGTAGAAACTCACCGCACTAAACTTTCCATAGTTTCTCCTAAAGCAGGCTGTTGTCAGCATATAGATAATAAATCATTAGACTGCAGTGTGGGGAGCAGCAGCAGGCCATGGTATGGAAGCTGCTGGCATCTGCTTATCTGCCTCATTAGACTATCTTTTGCTGGGGCCGAGTGGGAGGCAGCCACTGCTACTAGCAGGTATCTCACAGAGGGGAGCAATCCCGCACTTCTGCTTTGCCACAATCTCACACTGCTGAGCCCAGAGGAGTGTGACACCCCTCAGCATTTTCCTCTCCACAGAGAGAGAGAGAGAGAGAGAGAGGGAGAGAGAGAGAGAGAAAACAGTATTGTCCATATCACAAAACATTGAGTGAGATCAGCGGACTTGTCAAGAGGCCTTGGTTTGAATATGAATGATGAGAGGAGAGCAGGGTGGTCTGGGCGGCTTGGGTGGAGGCGGGCAAGAGAATAAGCCCAACTGTCCCTGCCAGCCTCACAGCAGGCAAATCAAACACAGTTGAGACACCTCCGCTCTACTCTCTGATGACAAAATGAGAGAGGAATGCAGCATTTCTCACACATGCAAAGAACAAGGCAGCATTTATAGCAGTCAATATTACTATTTTATTTATATATATATATATATATTTTTTTATATTTTTTATATATATATATATATATATATATATATATATATAAATATATATAAAGTTAATCACTATATATCCAGTGAAATGCTCTTTCCGTAAGACTGAGCTGAGGCTAATTCAACTTGGGTTTCTGGATTTGTTCCCTCAGTTTAAATTAAGACGTTAAGACACTTACTCAAAAAACAACTCCCTTTCCCCAGTCCCCACACACTTGTTCAATTCACTAGAGTGTCTGCATAGTTCCCTCATTCAACTGGATACAATGATGCACAAGATGAATAAAGTTATCTCTGGGGGTGAATGGGATGTTGCTGGTGGGAGGGGAGGGGGAGGGCCTGGCAAGGCCCTGAAAGCAGCCCTGTTTGAGGGGGTAGATCTTAGAGGTCAGGCCCCAGCTGCCTGGCCGGGTGAAAGGGACACTAGCGGGCTGGACAGGCCCAAGGAAACAACACAAAAAACAAAATCCCATCAAATAAAGACATCCCACGGCAGACTCACGGACAGGCCCCTGTGCGCAAAAGTTGCTGAACATTCACATTTCACACACACTGTGCAATACATCAGCGCAAAATTTGACTTGTCAAACTCGCAGTCAGCTACTTTTTTCCCTTTTGTGTTTTGAGGGGGGAGGTAACCATAGAAGTCCTAGTTAATTTGATGAAAACGTCAGGGCTACAAAGGTAGGAGCTGTTTTGAATTCTGCATTGTTTGACGTGTGAATTTGAGCTGAACTAATCCGTAGTTGCTGACATTATTCTAGTTCTTCCTAATCTCTGCTGAACTTGGTTCGGTGGTCAATATAAAATCGTAAAGTTTTGGAGTGACATTTTTTTTGTTCTCTGGATTGAAAGCATTAAAATCATCACAGGAAAAAAGATGATAAAAAATACTGCTTTACTGAAAGGTGTGAGATGTAAAAAAATGTTCCTATCTTGAAAGGGATATCTTTATGGATCTAAGTCCCTTTCCAGCTAGTCGATGTGTTAAATGTGTTTATTTATGTTTGAAATGGTCACAGACCGATATCTCTCCTTTTGGTTAAAAGGCACATCAATAGGGGGGTCACATCTTTTCTGGGGTTACACCATTTCCTAGATGGCACTGAATTGCTCTAAGTTGGAATTTGCAGGGGGTAAGTAGGATGATAATCAGGCCATATTATAAGGAATTGATGGTTCATTTTCCCTGTCAGCAGTAGCAGCGCCTCACCCGAAGATGTGCCGACCTGTGCAGATGGGGTTCAAAGCCAATTTCCATGTTAAAAACTCCACACGCTCCAAAAATCCCCTCTGAGTGAGGGCTTGCTGATAGGAGCAGGAGACTGCACTGTCTGTTTGAGCGGGCATCTCCGTTAGCCACTGCTCAGGCAAAAAGAAAAAAAAAGAAAGAAAAAATAGCCACCACTCAGTCCATGAGCTAGAATGCTAAAACACAGTAATGGTCCTTATATTTTATGCATACAACGAATGAAAGTAAATTACCAGGTAATATTTTTGCATTTGCGTTCTGCTGTCATGAACCAAAAAGCTTGTCACAAGCTTCGTGCTTTTGCTTGTTGAGCAATAGACCAGAGCTGTCTAAGGTATTGCTTCAAGTTTTTTTTTTTCATTCTTCTGTCTCATTTATTTCTTTCTTTGCTTTAACTGCCCAGATCAAACGAGAGCCACGAGGCTCCTAGAAGCTCTCTGGCTGCCAAAGAATCAGTTTTTTCTCATTCATCATCTCCAACACATTAAAACTCGTTTGCCTTCAGGCTGCCGTATTTGTGCATGCGTGCAGTTTAGGAGGAGGAATAAAACCTCAGGAAGGCAAGAATAAAGGCTCGGTGGAGACGGCAGAAATTGTTTGATGAGTTCTGAGATGAACTCATATGAAATGCAGAAAGAAATGATAGTGCCAAGTATCATTCCCTGTATCCCGAGGACAGGACAGCCTTGCTTTTTTATCCTCCTGTCTGCCGGCTTGGTTTGTTTGTGTGTAATCGAGGCGTAGCATTTTACCACAGCACTCTGTACGTAATTATCCAGACCTAGATTCCACTAATTTTCATATTGTGTTAGGACTCCTATCTTAATTGCGATCACACGTTCCTGGAGAAGAAAGAGGGCTGAACACCGTCTCAATTTTTTACAGACTTTGTTCAGATTATTAATATCAGAGGAGGCTGCGTAATGGTGTCAGTGGATGGGAATAAGTGGGAGCCCTGTCTGGCTGTACAAACTTTAGGGGAAGATATTAAGGAGATAGCATTATCCTGAGCAGAAGTTTGACAGTGCAGACCGCATTGCACTTTTATACTAGCTGGACACGCCGCAGGTAACAAGAGATAGCAGTGTGATGACTTATTAAATAGAGCAAACCTGCAGCTTGGCTTTTTCTCATTACCTTCTCTCTCTCTCTTGCTCTCTCTATCTCTCTTCCTCTCTCCCCCCTCGCTCTCTCAAACCTTGGAGCCTATGAGACTGGTGACAAAACTCCCACCATGTAATTCTCTCTCCCAGGCCGCTTTCATCAAGTGATTTGGTGGCGAAATATGAAGCCGATTTTATCTCGCTTTATAAATTCACAAAAGGCCCCTAGAGTGCCCCTGTGGAAGACATACCCCATCACAGCCATGTGCCACCACTATCGCTGATCCCCTGCAATTGATAACGCCACCTCTCCTTTTTAATGATTTGACAGGCATCAGACGCCCAGTCCAGCAGCCACGCTGAGGTTTTTTAATATACTTTTCTTCATGTCATTGCCTGTTTACACAGAGTGGGTCAAAAGAAAGAAGGTATCTGCTCCCATCTCCCCCTTCTGAATGTGAGATTTATATTAAAACCAGGCCTTCATGCACTGGCGCCGAAGAAAATGTGATGTTATTTCTAGGCAGATAAGGTTTTTTTCTACAAAATTATATGCAAATTAGACACCCCACCCCCCTACCTGCACTAAATACTCTTAAATATCATTATTAATAAATTGAAAGAGGGACCCTGACTTTTTAGTATCTCGCAATAGAGAGGCTCCATTTCACATTCTCTTTTAAAAATAACAAAAATGAGAAAGACAACAACAAAAAAAAACTCACAAAAAACAAAATTTGCTGTATATTTTAAAGAGGCGGATGCTGCCAGTTTAGACAAATAAGTGTTTCATTGTTTAATTCCAAATACCATCAAAAGATGAACACATATTAAATTAATAATCCTCAATTATTGCAAATAAATCTATTTCTCTAATATGCTTATTTAAAACACAGAACAATATCCATTTATGTGTAAGAATTCAAAAGCATATCGACTCAAATATCTCAAACAAAACTTTAAAAATGGACAGCAGAAAATGCTGATTGCTCATTTAGGATAAACAGGTTGACGTTATTAGTAGTAGTAGTAGTTATAAATATTAGGTTTATTATTAATTAAATTATAATTCATTCAATTATTATTATTATATATTTTAATTATTTAGAGTTTAGATTGTCTGTATAAAACAAAATTAGTTGCAAACAAAATGAGTATACAGACATAAGGACATTTTATTTTTCTACTAACACATTTTAAAAGACTTTACATTAAAAAGATTTTAAGATTTATTCACAAAAAAAATAATAATAACTGGACTGTAAAGCAACTCATCAACTGATTTTACAAATAATTAAAAAAAAGATAAGATTTAACTTTATTTATTCATTACTATTTTTCAGAGTTTTTATGTGCATGCATATGAATATGCATGTGAATGAGTGTTTTAATTCATTTCATTGAATTAAAAATATTTGTAACACTGTGATATTTTGAAAACTCAATTATCTAAACTTTAAAAAAGGTTAATCCAAATAAGACAAGACAGCTTGAGAACACAGAAACATTTCGGATAACAGCCATAACTGTTTATGACAACATATAAATAATGTAAAAGCTTATATAATTGCTAAGACAAAACAATCATACTGAATGGCTTTTTTGGGCATCCTAGTAATGAGATCTTTTTCATCTTAAGCACAACAAAGCCTCTGGAAATTAATAAATCATTCATTACTTAAGAAGTCATTCATTATTTAAAACATTTTAATTTTTCATGTATTAGCTAGTTTATTGAGTGGAGATTTAGAGATGCAGATTTTCTGAAGTGAGACGAGGCACAATCTTTTGCAACAAAATTGAACTGCTGATAGTAAAAGAG
Source organism: Colossoma macropomum (assembly GCF_904425465.1). Classification (NCBI taxonomy): domain Eukaryota; kingdom Metazoa; phylum Chordata; class Actinopteri; order Characiformes; family Serrasalmidae; genus Colossoma; species Colossoma macropomum. Next base: position 3,289,422 of record NW_023495267.1, on the reverse strand, counting down.
AGCAATGTTTCATTTTTGACAGGGAGTAATAGGCTATTGACTTTTAATACTATAAAATATATATAATGCTATAAAAACAGTAACTATAAAATATCCAAACCACAACAATTAAAAAACTTCTTGTAATAAAAATCACAACAATAACCATATTTCTCTTTCTACTACTGCCACTACTACTACTATATTACTACTACTACTTATTATTGCTGTAATTATTATTGTTATTATTAATATTATAAAAATAAGATGTGGTAGTTCAGGGAGGGAAGGAGGATTGAGTTGTAGCACTGAACACATGGCAGTGCAAATTAACTTTTCCCCCCTTGTGCTTTCTAGTAAAAGCCAGGCTGCCTCCCCCCGGGGAAGGAAGTCAGCAAGCTCCCTTTGCAGCACTCTCTCTGGTTCACTGGGCTAGGGTTTGATCAGCTTTCCATGTAAGCGCACTACTCTTGATCCTAATTAGGTTTCCTTCATTAAAAAGTTTGATGTTTTCACACAATCCGGTGTCTTTTTATCAACACACACAAACATTAACTCTTTCACTGACTGCTCCTGACGGTGTAGTCTGCGAGAGTATACATGCACACATTCATCCACAAATAATATCTGCAATCATAATCGTCATTATCGAAATGCTGTTCCTGGTCTGTTGGTTCTGAATAACATATTTAGCTGCAAAGCAGCTTCATCTATTTTGCCTATTCGTTATTCCTCCCTATCATATATCTAAATACAAATCTTCATTTTATATGTGACAGCTTATTACCTCTGAACACATGCTGATAAATTTAAATCCAATGAGTTAGCCTCAATTTTCCCATCCCATTACCATCTAATACTGCACCACAAGGGAAAAGAGTAAGTTGATAGAAAATCCATGACAAAAAAAATAAAAAAAGATATTAATACATTTGTCTGACAGCATTTTAATCATTTATATTATTACAATGTATATTTTTATTACTGTTTTTGTGGTTTTGTCATTTTTTTGCTGTTATTATGATTATTTTTCGTATTATGTATTTCATTATTGGGTAAAAAAAAAATTCAAACAATTCTGCTTTGTTCTTAATTATTCTGCTTTTTGTTTTGCTAAATCAGCACCTTTACCAGTGGTTTCACTTAATCTCACTATCTTCATTAATGCAATGACTGCAGCTTTTCTTTCTGCAAATTAATATTAGTAACACCCAACTGACCTTAGCAAGGCTATTGCAGGCATAGTAAGTGCTGTAACCAACTCATCAGTGCATGATGGTTATACTAATGCTGCATGGAATGTGATCATCACCACTACCCCACAACCAAAATCACCGTCCTACTCTGATGGGCGTCTTACTTTTGACGATCTTGTGAAAGCTTTGCAGAAACAGAATAATTTCCTCAGCTCTTCCCTTCCTCTCATGACCCGTCCTGCCTCTGATCCTCCCTCGTGAAGATCTCTCTCCTCTGTGCACAGGATCAAGAAGGAGATGAGAGAAGTTCTTCAGAGCAGAAAAGCAACACAACAACACCGAAGAAAACATTATTGTGCCTAATCTTTAAAATATAATGACACAATAAAGCCTAAAACTAATAAGTCTCCTTCAACATACACCCCCCATGAAAGCTGCATTTAGAGCCCTGTTGGGTCTCTTATTTGCCAAAAATAAATAAAGGAGCTGCATGCTCTTATTATTTGCTTTGATGTTGCCCTGAATAGCACTCAATTAACAATGTGGCTAATGAGCCCATTAAGGATGAAAGACTTCTCAACAGGTATGAGAGGATGCTGCTGTTTCTGGAGTCTGGAAGCTCAGTTCATTGTGCAGCATGAGCTGCTCGCCGCTTCTTTAGCAGCAGCTCCAGAGGCAAAGCCCCTGTACCAATATCACACAGAGAGAGGAATTAGAGACGTGTTTGCCTGCCCATGCCTGACTTTAAGACTTAATTGACAATGAAGCAATGTTTAATGTAGGCAAACACGAACGTTATTTTTTCCCCCAGAAATTTATTTTCGATTGAAATATGTGACAAGGGAATAAGACGTGTTTAATTATTTGTTAATAATTAGATTTTTGTCACAAGCGGGCTAAATATCTTAGACATTTAGACGACCTTGACCGACAAAAATCAGTCTTTTTAAGCTCCTCAATTGAGCCTGCTCAGTTAAATAGCAAACAGCGCTGTTAGCAAAGGAAATAAGCGCTGAAGTGCGTTCAGTCCATGAATACTGAAAATGTGAAACAGGCTAACAGTTGATTTGAAGCTGGAGAATCACAGGCTGGTTTTACAGCCATGCCTGCTGTATGATGAACCTTCCCCGCCATGTCCCGTGTTTTTCAAACGACAAGATAACGTTAATGCTATGACGCGCGGTTCGTCGTTAAACTGACCTTCAGACAGATTCATGTGCTCCGGGTCTGACAGGTAGGCTTTCTCAGGGTTTAAACTGGCCTCTAATGTTGTCTACAGCGAACGGAGAAAGGATTTCACAGTGTAAAGACGACAAAAACAGGCCGCGGTGTTCATAGCGCCCGTAGTTAAACTAGCTGTAACAGTTAGCAGGGTTAGCACAGTTAACAGACTCCCTGGGGTGACTGTGCTCTTTCTCCGGAAAAATAAATCGTGTTAAAACACATATCAAGATACGTTTGGACCTGATAAACAGCTGAGACGCCATCCTTAGACAGTAAACCGACTTAATATAATTTTTAGAGGAAAAAATACCTCAGAGAAACTAACAGGCCCTTTCCGGCTACACGCGCGTCTTCAGGCTTTTTAAAATTGGACCGTTACTTCGTTTGTGTAATCATCTGTGATTAAATACGACGGATATAAAAAACAGTGTTAAAAAATACTTAACAAAATCGGAAAGCTGGTAAACTACACCAATACTGAACTAATTAACTGTTTATTTATTTATGTTTGTTTGTATTTATTTATTTATTTATTTACTGCCAACACAATGTTTTTTTTCTGCATTTATTCTCTACCTTGCTTACACGCCTGCTGGGGGCTACTGTCTACTGTCTCGCCATTTTTTTCTTAGTTATTTATTTATTTATTTTTTGCGTCTAGGTTACGTTGGATATTCTGGCATTGGAAAGACTACCCATCTTCCTTTTTGTCGTTTCTGGATGACAGTAATGAGGCGCCGATAGGAGGGAAGAAAAAATGCTGTAATTTATAATCATATCAAATTACATAGTTATTAGCAGACTAATGACATTTTTATTAGTTTGTGAGTCAGATGGTTCTGTGCCAAACTTTGTATTAAGGCAAATGGATTGGCGCAAAGGATGGGGCCTGTGTGTGACTGACTGGGGGCCCAGTAAACTGATTATGAATATGCTCAGGGCAGCACTGCGTTTTAAACTCCCAACCTCAGCACTTCAGCTTGAACACATCTCTCTCTGAACGATTTTCCACCATGGTGCACCAGCAGGCTTACTCCTGGACACTTTCCAGGTTTTGTAGTGCTGATGTACTCCATCTCTGGCGTATTAGCTGGATAGATTTGATTACCTACCTGCTTTGTTTTTGGGACTGCAGTTGTCCATCAGCGTTCCTGCAGGTTCTGTGCTGTTTGTGTATATTTTGTATATATGCTGTCTGTCGACAAAGCGCTCTTGAACTCCTCATTGGGCTATAAATTGCACAGTATATGCACAGTCTCCAGAACTCTGATTTTCTACCAAAGTTTTTTTTAATTTTTTTTTTTAACCATTTTCTCCTCACTTCTTATGTCAGGATAAATCTATATGATGTAGTCTGTTGGTTTTTATGTGAAATATTCAGTCCAGCTGAAAATGCAGTATTAAGCCCACATGCTCAGTATGTAATGATGTGCATTACACAATCACAGAACAGCATGCAATTTTCTGTTTCAGCCAGCCACTTACTGTACATTATCACGTTCCCTGGATTCGGAATATACTGAATGGGGAGAAAGGGTAGCAGAGAAAAGCAGATAGCACCATTTGCTTTCAAAATAAATACATTCCATTTGGAGAAGCAACAAAGCAAATTACATGGCATTCACAGTCCCGCCACTGTAGACATTGAGATGATAATAAATAAATAAGCAGATAGGGAAGGCAAGGAATGAAGTTATTGAGATGTTAAACCTGCTTGTCCGAGGAAGTTTCAGAATGTTATCGGTAGGCTCAGCTCGAGAATGGCTGGAGGTGTTTTGGAGAGTGAATCCGCCTAAAGCTGGCAATGCAGACATACATGGCATATGCTAAATACAGATAAGAGTGGTTTCTAATAGATCTGCTGAAAAGTCCCATCCACACGGCTCAGTGGATGTGCTTTGAATGTGCTTGATAAGTTGGCTTAAGCTGAATGAAGTATCCCAACACTGAGTTGCTATTTGAGCCTGTCGCAAACTTGCTGTTTGGTTAAGCCTGCATCCAGGGGAGGGATTAGCGCAAAGCCTTCAGGATCAGCCTCTGTTTCCAAAATTGTTTCATCATAAGTTGCTATGTGCTCCCGAACACAGCTAAATCAGTTATTTATGGGATAGTTATGATATTGCATGGTGTTGTCCTTTCTGGCTCTTCTGTCAGGGACACCATAATTGCATGTTTATTGTAGGTGGATGCTAAAATCTCTGAGCATGGATGATCTTTGTTTACGTTAATTTAATTTAATCTCTTTTTCCATTAGTGTACTGGTATAAATCATATAAACACGATTTATGCACATGGACACATTTGTATTTATTTGACCCATTTATCTGTTACTTTTATCAGAACATTTGAATACATAATTTTTGTCAGTTGTCAATAATGTAAATCATTTAGTGGAATAATAAGTAGTGCTGATCAAGGCGAGGAAATAAACCAGAGATGAATGATATTGGAGCCGTATCTGTATAGACTATAACCCTATATAATAGTTTTTTTTTTTTCAAAGTTGTAGAGATGTTTAGATGTGAACAATATTTGATGATGCAGTTGTTGTTCTCTGGACAAAGCAGAATGTTTAGGTGGTGTGATAAAACGCCTATGCTTTATTCATACTTTTGCAACCCCACAGACAAAAATGTTATATTTATATCTAATGCTTATACAGACTAATCTAGTTGTAATTTCTGCATTTTCTACATGTTTATAAATTACAAATACAAATATGTGCATAAAAAATACCGGATATCGGCACTGGCATACAGTTCCCATGTTGGTGTATCCCTAATGTCACCTGCATTCTTTTCTGGTATTGTTAGAAATTTGGTCAGGTGGATAAAGTTTGAGCTTTCTAATCTATGCCATAGAGATATAAATGAGATCAGTCATCATATGAACTTCCTAGTATTATTCTATTTTTTAATATATGTAAGTTTCTTTTCAGTCCATATTTGCAGAACATGAGGCTTTTTTTTTTGCAATTTATAAAGTTTGTCAAAGTTAAAATAACACTTAGGGTGAACTGAGGAAATGTGTTTGTTTCCAGCAAAAATGAAGGTAGTCAGGAGTGGTTTTCTAGTGTCCTCACGCTCCTCTTATATGTGTTTTTTTCTTTGTGGTTTTTAACTGACGTGCAGCGTAAAGGGGACAAGAAGGACAGCTAAGCCTTTTTTAAGCTTCTCAAGCCTCTTAGAGGTCTGAAGCATCGGCTTCTGTTGCTATACAAGGAAAGCCAAAGTGAGTCCTCTCTTTTCCACATAATGGCTTCTGTGTCCCTGAAATATATTTTATTGCAATATATTATGAATCTGACGCTCATTATTTCTGTTTTGGTGTGAATGAATATGTGTATTTGTTTTACAATGAGGAAGGGAAAGGGTTGAGGTGGGGTGTACACACAGGCGTGAAATATATATCTATGTAAAAATATGTATGTATAAACACACATACGCACACAGCACAGGTGATTTGTCTTAATGACAGTAGCCACTTTGTGCTCTATGCCCCAAAGCAACAAATTTATTTTCTCTGAATTCCATTACGCATTGTCTCAGATCCTTAGTGCAACATCAGACAGTGGTCAGACAATAGTCTGCAGTGGGCAGTGCACAGACAGCAAGAAAAAATGAAAAGCTGGCCAAAAAAACAACAAAAGTGGCCTGGAAATAAAATTTCAACTGCACATCTGTCAAAGTATAATATACTACCAAAATATCAGTGACATGACATTTTATAATGGTTTAAGATTATTTATGTCTTAACATAAAAAAAGAATTTTAGTTAAATTTCACCTTAAAGATTTTTATACCTTTCAGTGTACCACTGTTGTCATTGGGGTGGTACCCCATTTTGTACCACATTTTGTTGCAGTTTTATTCTTTACGTTGCATTAACTCCATAAAAAAAACATTAAAAAGTCATGAAAAGGTACAAATATGACCCTTTCCTTCCTGAAAAAATATATGTAGTGTACCTTTAAAACTCATTTAACATACACAATTGGATCTTAAGGACCATGTTGTACCTTTGAGGGAACATTTCAGTTGTTTGTACCTGGGGGGACTATTTACCTGGACAGTATCCTTTTTTCTGCCCATGAATGAGTAATTTTGTCCTCTTAAGTTCCTTTTTTTAGTTGCGAGAACTTTCCCTTCATGCAGCCAAATTGGCTCTAGGTATACACGCTTTCCTGAGGATTGAAAACCATATCTTCTCTTCAACACTGCACATTTCTGGTGGATTTTTGGCCCACTGGTTTTCTTGTAAAATCACTCCGTCTCAGCTTAGCTTATTTAAAGTCCAACTATTTCAAATGGAGCGGAGTAAGAAAGCAGGCTGCGGTCTGGTTTATGGGACGCCTCAGGCAGTGGTTTTCAGGAGAGCATGATAAGCAAGGGGTGGGCGGCTGTACTGATCCATTTCTAACAGATGATTGGTGTGCATGAAGCCTGAGTCTCTGTGATTCTGGGAGAGAGCCGTTGTTTCATGTTTTTTGGATGCCCGCTCCCCATTTCCGTTTGAAGTCCTTGTCGCTCATGGGTAGGAAGGGAGGACGATGTTCTGGGGCAGTGTGGCCTCTCACATTATTCCTCTTATTAGCTTACCTGGGGGCCTAAGCGATGTGAGTAGTGCATATGTCAGAACAGACAGTGGCAACATCTGGTAAAAGACAATAAGATATCAGAGGTTTGAAACTGATTAAAGGGTGCATTGTTTTTACCTTTGTTGTGTCCATGCAAGACTGAGTGAATGTATGTATGTGTGTCTGATACTTGGATGTACTCTGAATAAATATATTTCATTGTTTCTTTTGAGAATATATAATTATTTTCTCTTTTATTTCATTATATATCATTATTCTCTCTTATTTATTTTTGAGTTAAAGATCACTGCCACAGTTATGTGGGTAAACTTATATTCACGGTAGGGATGCACCGATATGGGAATTCCATGAGACCGATACCAGCATTGATACCGCTGTAGATCCGTAAACATTTATACAATGCAGAAATTTCGAATCGATCCACCTGGATTAGCATAACAGAGTAATATAAATCATGTTAGTATAGGGCTACAAATGCAGTAAAATGAATAAAATTCAACATTTTAGAGCTGTAACCCAGCATCACCAAAACATTCTGCTCTTCTAGTGGACAGTAAACATGTCATCATTGGTTTGAAATAATGATCAAATGTAGACATCTGTCTGATGCCTGTATCTTTTTTTTAAGCAAATATCTACAACACTGACATGATTGCAATATCATCATAACTTGCAGCCAGTTTGGCTCTAGGCATAAAAACATTTGTGAGGATATCTTTTCTTCAACACTGCACATTTCTGCGGGATTTTTAGCATGTATCCTTTTTCAAGCAAATATCTGCAGATAACTAATTCATGCTGATAAAATTTAGATTAAAATCTCTTTAAAAATTGCTCAATGGTAGAATCATTAGGTGACTGAGTGTCTTTACATCGAGCTGTTTATTGGCTTTCATTTGCAGTGAGTGCTGTAAGCCAGCTTCTCTCCTCTACAAGCTCTCCTCTGCTTTCCTCATCACATCCAGGCACAGAGCCTGTTAAAACAGACTGGCAGAAATATCCAGCTCGCATCTGTTCGGCATTAAAAAGCAATCACGCCACTAAGAACCGAACAAGTAATCGAAAAACAAGAAACGACACCGAGCAGCGTCAGCTAAAGTGAATCCTTTCGTCTGAATAACTGTTTTTTTTTTCGCACTAATATTCAGTAGCCAAGTGGATATATAGCACCTGATACCAGTAATCTGATGGATGATTACATTTACAAGAATGTAATTCACTCAAGGCTTACTTGCAAGGTTCTAGCTTTTGCCTCAGTTTTTTTTAATATTGTTCAAATCCAACAGCAAAATTTATAGAGAAAAAAAACCCATGATGTATTTTGAGTTGTCTGCCTCTGAAGAGTAGCTTAAAACTCCAGTAATATGCAGTTGGCTTCAGGAATCATTGTTATATCAATAAAACTACAATTCTATAAAAATTCTAAAAAAAAGAATCTATCACTCCTGAGGTAATGTTTGTTTAAGTGGATCCATTATTAACTCTTCATAAAGCACCAGATATTAAAAGGCTGAGAAATAAAGTCTTGGCTTGTAGTAATTTATTCAGTAATATGGAGATGTGTGCAGTGCCACGAAGATGTGTCAGAAGGCCATCTCTTTCATGCCCCCACCTCTTAATAAGGCAGCTCGGCAGGCCTCAACTGTAATATATTTTACCAATAAAGCGGCTCCAAAGCCTGGGTGGCCTTTTGACCAGCGCTGGGCACTCAGAAAGCAGCAGGCAGTCTCCGCTAACTAGGCCCTTCCCTCCTCTCTAATATTAGCTACCTGTCCCCTCGGCTCTGCGCAGAGAAGGGGCTTAGCGCTTGATATTTTCATTCGGGCCCTGCCAAGATGCGACACCCCTGCTTTAATCTTGTGTTTGACGTTAAGCGTCGTGCTGGCGAGAAAGCCCAGCTGAACTCCAACCCCGGGGCGGTGCTGTCATACACAGATGATGTGGCTGGGGAGTGGCAGCGCCTGGTCCGTCCTTGACCCCGACTATTGGCCAGTCGAAGCCTTTCCCCTGCCCTTTTCTAACCAGGCCACAGAGCTGACAGGTGGAAACTTAGCTCAGAGGACCCGCGGCTTGCCCGCTCTCCTCCCGACTGCTGCTAGCACAGAGCGGGAGACAAAGCAGCTTTCGAGTTTTTTCTCTCAAAGAAAAAGAGAGTGAATTATACCAAAAGATGACCAGGCCTTGACAGCTATTGACCTCCAACCTCTGTCATGCACATGTCATCTGTAGGATTACGGTCAGTGATGTCTATATTTAAATTCAAATTTGCAAGTGTGAAAGGAAAAACTGAACATTCAAGGAACGCGGTGGTCCTTGTTAAAATTGAGGAATATAACAGCGAGGAGTAAAAGTGGGGGAAAAAAAATAGGAGCAGTAGTGCAGCTCAGAGATGTCTCATTTAACAGAGAGTTCATTAGTGAAACCCTCTGGAAGTGCATCAGTAACAAGCTAGTCTGTCTGTTAAAATATGAAGGGGATAATTGTTTTGAATGACCAAAATGAATATCAACAATGTCATAAGAGAGGCGAGAGAGGTGCAGTTGATGAATGTTGCACTTGCAAATATAAGGGCGCACTCATTCACTCACACTCACACACACACAGGTTTGTTATTATATAGCATCAGGACATGAGGTCATATGTTTGTCCCCTATGTATTATAGATAGAGCCTACAGTACTGCGCAAAAGTTAGAGACCACCCTTCATTTACTTAATACCCAGTCAAAACAGCCGTTACGCACAAGCGTTTCATTTAAAGAGATATTCCTGAGATGATTAGATGTAAGATAATCCATTGCATATGGAAGGGTAAAGTCACAGGAAAATAAGTAAAAAAACAGCATTTCCAAAACTGGAGGTCAAAAGATTATTAAAAGATATAGACAAGATGGGACTCCTAATAACCCTGCAAGACCTGGTAGACCACCCAAAAAAATCAACAAGTTTTTTTGTACATCCTTCCACTGTGAACAAAACTCAATGCACTGGATCTGAAAGGATGTGCAGCTGGAAAGAAGCTGTTACTGGAAAAAAGGAAATAGATAAAAAAGAAGAACATTTGTTGTGTAATTTTCTGTTAAATATGTGTTTTCTGCTTTTTTCTGACATTGAAAAATGATTTTTTTGAGTAGAAATTAAATAAATGAAAGGGTGGTCTTGGACTTTCGCATAGTACTGTACATGTAATAAGAATTTTACTATATCCTGACAGCTAACAGTGCCTAGAGCTTAACATGGAGAGGCAGCCTTCAGCCACTGTGCTGCAATCAGCTTGAATAAACTCTAACCATTTTGAAAGCAGGCTGAAAAGATATCTGCTCACCTGTGCCTTTCAGACTCCTTTAGTGATTGCACTTATCATTTAGCACTTTCATTACTTTCACTAATTTTCATTATTCTCTATCCCTTATGTTTTCTTCACTAAATACATTTTGATTTAATTTCAATTTCAATTTTGTTATTTTATTTATTATTTATTTATTTTGCACTACTGTTTTTAATTTTCTTGTTAGGTCCCTTATGTTTTTTTTTGCCTTCATTTATGTAAAGCAGTTTGAATTGCCTTTGTGTATGAAATATGCTATATAAGTAAACTTTCCTCCTAAGACTAACCCTGAACCCAAGCATGACTTTAACCTCTGTAACCAAAAGAATCGGATTTCTACATTTTTCAGTTTTAAAAAATAAAACATAGCTTTTGTATAAAGCCCTGTACAAAGTCAGGTCCATTTTGTTGATGAATTTCATTGGTTTTAATTCAAATTCAAGATATTTTGTCTTCAAAATGTACAAAAACAAGCACATACATTCATGCTGGGGGACACTCATCACATTACATAAGAAGTGGCAGTTGTGAACTGGCACAGAGGCAGCAATAGAGCTCAGTCAGAGTCTTCTCTTCTACTCTTCTAGAAAGTCCACATGCAGAGACGAGACAGCTTATCCTGCTCTACACGCTCCCCACCCCCCTCTTACAGCCACACACACATGGAAAGCCTGATATTGTTATGCTTAATGCTGTCACGTAAAATGATGCCACACACACACACACACAGAGCACCCCAAATCCCCTCTGCCACTTCTCCCTCATCATTTAGCTCAGTCTCCAGCCCGCATGATTGATGCCGGAAAACCAATTGTTCGCCATGGCATCCATGTCACTCTATTACTGCACTTGGTAGTAATGACAGCCTGTCTCTTTGGCACAGATTATAGTGCTCTGTCTCAAAGCAGCAAAGTGTAGAGTCTCCCTGACCTGCAGTGGGATGAGTGTAAACACCCTCATTTAGCCACCCAAAACAGAATACATTTCCCTGATTAGGGAGTCATTTTCTGTCAAACTAATCACGAAGCGCTTGTTACCAGCGTCACATAAAAGGAATACATTATTGATCTATCCAACTGAAGCACACAGTCATCGAAAGTCATTGCAAGGGCCCCCTTCTGAGGCAGAAGAGCCGTCAGCCTTCACCAACGAACGTTAATACAAATTTGTGTTTGTGTACACATTCGAACGCACGTTTATGCTATGCCAGATATAAGCCTCAGATGGAACTGACAGAAAAATTGTGTAATATGCCTTCGCCAGCCAATAGAACGGACAGGAGATGAGGTGTTAGAATACATCATTATTAGACGGGCCATCCACCAGACTACAAGGTGTCATTACAGAGAGCCTGGTCCATTTGCCATTGCGTCTACCTGGTGGTTTTGCAGAGGTGCAGCATGACAGCAATCAAGCATTTCAGGCCTGACTTGCACTACACTGAGGCCAAACCTGTAGGCTTTTCAGTCATTATCAGGGTGACAGGTCTTCCTGAAAGAGAGTGCTCTCTTTTCTTTCATTTGTGCGGAAAGGGTATCGATTGTAATGGGAGCAAATTTTCCCTTGTCATTACCATGCTGGCCACTATCAAAAGACTAGAACGGTGACTCCATTTAAGACTCTCCAGCGTACTTGCACCAGATAAAGCGCATTGTCCCGACCCTCATTATACGCAACCAAACGGCAAGCTGCAAGAGTCTTTGATCAGCCCTTTGAGGCTAACTGGAAGCTGCATGCTCACTAGCACAAAGTATTCTTCTGAACTGACTAATTGAATAGAGTTGGCACGTTCTATTATGCTGCAATAAAGCAATCGGCATATTTCCACAGGTTGACCTTATTCATTGGGATGCGCGGTTGATTTAATTACAGTGAAATTTGATTACCAGAAAATATGGAAGATATCAAGAATTTCTGCCCCCTTTTCTAATATCGTTCTGTATAGTTAGTGCTTTTCGAGAGAAAATAAATAAATAAGAGAATGGCACGAGACTTTCGTCAAAACAAAAGCCACAAGCTACTAATGAGACTTGTTAGTGATGCTAATATATGTAAATGTTATTAATTACAGTCACCTATCTTTCATCTGTGCCATTTGGCGGCTAAGTAATTAAAAACAACAATGAGATTCCCAGCAGTGGAAAAAGCAAACATGATCAAAGGAGTGAGAGTGAGAAAGGAAAAAGTCCCTTATCCTGAACTAGGCCCTGCCGCGGGCAACCGAGGCCTCATTAGAATCAGAGACACTTGGTTGATCACCAATTAACCTGATTTGTTTTTTCCCCCTCCGTTCTGATAAAGGCCTCGCACGACACTATCATCTCGCCTTCTGATCGACTCGGGCTCAATGACAATCTGCGTCTCCATTTCGCCACAAGGTTACAAAGGGCCCAGTGTGATCAGTTACAGTGTTATGTCACCAAACAACTGCAGGATCGCCCCATGTTGAGTGAAAAGCCACGGCCACCTTTGTAGTCAGACAGAAGGGCCCTTTGATAGGAGCGAGGGCAGGAATCGTGGCATGTACCATGTGAGTGGAGGTAGAGCGCTTGAAACAGATAGGGAGAGATCAATAGTTGTCTCTGCTGTGCCAGCCCTCGGGATATTGACCTAGCCTCCATGGAGGACCTTCCATTTTAAAGAGAGTGCTGAAGATAAGAGCCAGTAAGAGGAGGAGCTCCCTTTAGTACCTGCAGTCGTTCGCCCACCCCCATGATATCCATGATATTATTGGCAGTGACAGATACAAAATCATTCCTGGTGTGCTGGACTGGGTCAAACACAAACAAGACACTGAAGATCTGTAGGGCAGATCAGATCAATCCACATGGCCTAATATGTAACTGAGAGGATTAGAAGAAAGATCTGCTTCCTTCACTTCTGGATGGGTGTTCATTTTTAATTCCATATTGACATCCAGACCTTTTTTACGTGGTGGTCATCCGTGGTTAAATTGTGAAGCAAGTACATTCAATCAGACATTTCCTAGAAACATTAGTTATGATAAAAATGTCTTCAGAAATGGCGGAATGGTGCGGGAGCTCTTTAGTGTAAAGGGCTGTTGGTATCTCTGGTGTACTGTCTACTCTTCCTTGTCGTTGTAGTTTTCTTTGAAAGGATGTAGTAGATGTAGTAGAAAGCCAAATGTTCACATGATCTTCATTCATTTAATTATACAGTACTGTGAGAAAGTTGTGGACATCTGAGAAAATAATGTATGTAAAGCACAAGAACTCATTTTTTTTTATATAGTTTCTGCATAATTAAATGGTTAAGATGTAAACAAAGTGGTGGTGGCGATAGGAACCAGATGTCCACCTTTAAAAGCTGCCTTACATGAAATGTTATATGAAATGATATGAAAAGTTTATGAATATCCTGACTGATGTCTGTGACATTGTTTAATGATTGTTTTAAGAAGATTTTACTTCTAAAACATTTTTTAAAAATCCAATCATGGTGGAGAGATACTTGCAGGGCAATGTGAGGGAAATAAAACTTATTTTGTCAGATCTTCTACTATTTTACCATTTCAGCATTTCATATAAAACTCAGAAAATACATGTAGGTTCACTGGTGGTTTTGAATAGTAAGTAAAATGGCTGTATATGTGTTGTAGACATGGTGTCCCCTGGTTACTATCACTATAACTGTAAAGAAATCAGAGTCTCTACTATGAACCATTTCATACCAAACTGTTTCACACTCTGAATGACTTACATTTCAACAATTAAATAAAAAAAAATTGATGGGATTCTCCTTAAAATTAGATGTGATGTTAATAGAATTTCAGCAATTAATTGCAATCCATGCAGCTGGAGTCCACTAAGAAGACAGGATCCAAACCTGTGTTCTTACTCCTGTATTCTTCTAACCAACTATTAATAACTTAAACAAAAACAAATTGTCATGTTTTACTGCATTGATATTGTTCTAATATTATATAATATTTTTAGCAGAAATACAAGACAAATAATTTTAAACAGTTTACTTCCTTTCCACAGTACTGTATGTAATGCCTTTAGTCTGAACAATGCAATCACTGTTTGCTTCACACACTTGAAATTTTTAGCCTACTGCTAAGTATCAGCATTCAGTACACTTTTCCTCCTAAGCCCCCCACTCCATATTTCTCCACTTGCTTTATTCTTTCAAAAATATGACAGCAGTTTTCCCTTTTTTTCATATAATTATACTGTAAATTGCTGTTAATCACTGTTCTACCCCAATAATGAAGAGTAGAGGCAGGCATGTGGGCTGAGACCAAGCAAACAATACCGTAAATTAAACATGAAATGAATGGGATCCACCTTCCTGGCCTTTTCTCTCAGTCTGTAATTTGTGGCATTTATTGAAGGGAATCATTGTGATTTTGCATTATAGTGGGAGAGGTAAAGAGATCTGAATTAGCCTCAAGTTCCGTTTTTGTCTCAGAATCATACAGAATACCAGATATATTCCACTAATCACACTTCATTGTTTTTGCTCCAACAGGTTGTTTTATTATCTTTATTTATTTATTGTTATGTTTTTAACTAGGCAGAATGAGCTCACTCTTTTGATTCATTCAGCAGAAGGGAACTCGGACGTATTAGTGACTTTTTGTTTCTTATTTAAGTGAAATTGTTGTATTTTTGCCTTTATGATGAAGTGTGCCCATAAATCCTGGATGTTTTTTTTACTTTGGAAATTTTAAAAGGTTATTAAAATTAAAAATGCATTGGTAATGAATTAGGATCTCACTACTGTGAGGTTTTACATTTACAGGAAACTGAAATCTCAGACAGTGGTCACTGTAGTTTCATGCATTACACTGTGTGTGTAGAAGAAGACTTTGTATCATTTTTTTTATATCAGCATTAATACAATATCTTGACTTTGATAACTATCTCTGAGCTATATTTTTCCAATACCTCAGTGTAAATTACATTCCAAAAGTGGGTGTGGCTAAAACCAGAAATGAGTGCGAGATGCTGAAAGTGGGTATATAGTGGGTACTGACCATAAGGTAGTGCAGACTAATCAAGAAGTACTGACTTTAATAACATGCACATGGAATGTAATTTAAACAGCCAGTCAGCAGTCTAGATTTGGAAACAAGCATGCTTATTGGCTCACTGATGCTGATAAGACTTTCTACTTAGGTACTGAAATTTGTTATTGAATTACATGAACTTTTCCAACACTGTAGTAATTTGGTCAGTTTCATAAAAGTATTCAACACCTAGCCCTAAAAAGACCATTTGACCGTTTGACAGCAGGCATAACAAAGATAACATCAGTAATGGTTTATGCTGATCAATCTTTATTGAAGTTGTTCAAATAAAAATAAAAATAGTCATCCAGAATGTGAAAAACATCATTATAGGTATGAAACAGAATAAAGAACTGGTCCCCTTAACCAGACTTTTGGTAGTTCAGTAGCAGACATGGAACTTCATCCAACAAGAAAAAGATACTGGTTATTAAATATTTACTGCTTGTCAAGTAATTGTTGGCTCTACAGTGTGGCACCTTTGACTAGATGATACATTACAGACTACATTGTAATGTATAGTCTATAGAATATTTTTTTCCCTGTACAATACAGGCTGTTTTGTTTGTTCCTTCAAAATGGAGACTGACATTGCTATAACTGTAGTAACCTAGTGCGCGTCTGAATATAAAGCAGTACAAAATTCATGTACGTTCAATTTATTTATTTTATTAAATTCTGATTTTTTGTGGGACTTCTAACAAATAAAGCAGAAGTACTCCAGTAAGAATGGAGGGGTGAAGGTTGTGTTTAAAATGAGAGATTAGCTGCTCATCACAATATTGGGAGAGGTTATCAACTCCCTGCAATGAAAGCAAACCTTAGCAGTGGGTCGATGAGAGTTTGACTGCATTTCCAATTCATTTTCTGCAGCTTAGGGAACCAGACGCCTATCGTCCCATTGATCGTACTTTTAATCCATAACCAAGCTCATCCCTTCCCCATGGAACTCAACAGAAAATATAACAGATAATAGGAAAGGAACTCTTGACTTTCTAAATAAGTGGCAAAGAGGTAAGCACAGATTAGTCTTCAGTTCATCTGAAACATACCTCCCTAGCTCATTAAAAGTACTCAGTGGTAACACGGCCTTGATTTTCCATGCTGAGATTTGTTTGTTTATAGTGACAGATGTCACTAGCAAGAAAATAGTCCTCTGCCATCATTGCTTTTTACCTTTTTTTTGCACATATACTTTTATTTCCAACACAGTTAACTACTCCAAGTCCGGTAAAGCTGTTACATCCAGTTTCTGCAATTGTTCATAAGAATGTATGTTTCTTTTATTGTGTTCAGATCTGCATGTGATCTGTCTCCAAGCAGGCTGGACTCAGTCATCCTCTCCATTCTCCTGTTTTTCTTTTCCAGCTGGGTGACCTCCTCGGTCGACGTAACCTAGCTGTGACCTCTGACCAGTGCAATTCAGCATTTGTCTCCAGTCCAGTGACCAGAAGCAACTCCCCCCCGATCACTGGAAATGTCACTAAGGTGGTGCCCCCCACCCCCTGCCCCTCAGAGCCATGAGGTTACTCTCATCTCAAATACAACACTTTCACCAAAGACTGTGTCATCAAACCGCTCACATTCACTTTCTGTTTTCTGTAAATGCTACGCTTTTAGGGATGCTTTTTTGGGGAAATCTGTCAGAAATAAAACAATTGCTTGTTCCTTCCTTCTCTTAAAAAAAGAAACTCCACACAACTGACAAAATATGTGAAAACAGAATTAAAAAAACAACTCAAGTTGAATGATAACCTGGGGCGCTAAATGTTCTGCAGAAATACAAGAGTTTTACAGGAATGAAAAAGATGAAAAAGTCTTTTGTCTACACATTTTTACCTATCGTGGACAGTGCTTTGGCCAAAAAGTAGTGGGTGTGCAGAACATCAGATGACAAATGCTAGCCTTAATTTTTCCAATATATTGGCTTAATAAAGCTCTAATAAAAATCAGACTCAAGGACACATTTTATCACATGGAATGGGGCGGAGGGACAAAAAAGAAAATACAGTAGAGACCTTTCATCTGAGGATTTTTTTTCCTCTCCAGTCTTAAAAACGTGTTTCAACAGGCCCTGACAAACGCAAGATTGATCCTTGAAAATGACCCAATCCAAACAGAGGAGCTGATAATGGTTTGAAAAGATGGCTCTATTATGGGATAGTATTTCATGTTGGGGAGAAATTGCTCCTAATGAGCCTTGTTCTGAAGGCCTGCAGGCCCTGCCTCTCCCTCCCCTTACTCTCCAGACCTCCAGGGGTTAGTGTCTGTGCGTCAGGCCCCCATTGTTGTCTACCGGCGGATAATGTCCTTATTAATTGTACCTCTTTGTAAGGTGTCAGCTGCAGCCTTCGATTGAGACGGATGGGTCCTCTGGAGTCTGCTCCCGAGCCCTCCTCCGCTAGCCTATCTTTAGACAGCACACAGGTGCATCATTTCTCATCCAGCAGCTTCGGCATTAGGCCCGAAGCATGCGCTGAAATATGACCCCAAAAAGAGTCAAAGCAGGAAAAGAAAGATATTAATGAAATTCTTATTTATATGTATATAAAAGAAATATTGAATAAAGTGCTTCACATTGTACTTTGAACATTGAACATATTTACAACCCAAAGTGCAGTACACATAGCCTAATTATGCAGAATAAAACCAGATTTTTCACAGCACCACTTAGTAGAAATTATAGTACGGGTGTCTTATTTTACTGATTTTCCACTAGCGATGAGATGTACAAAAAAAAAAAAAAAAAAACACCTTTTACACCTTCCCAAGTGAAGGCCACAACTGAAGATTTGTGCTAAATGTCACCTAAAATTTAATGTGTAAAAGCCCCTTCATCATTAACATTTAGATCTGGGATCTCATGCAAAAACATGTGTGATGTGTTTTTGAAGTGAAGAAGTTGATTTACTTGGACAGTCACTCGCAAATTAGTGCACCAATTAGTCCTTGGCTTGTGGAACAAAATGACCTATGTCATTATGCAGAAAACTTATAGCAAACTTTGCTTTCCGTATATGCCTATTTTCCGCTTTTCATGTTACTGTAAGTAGGGTAAAGGTCTGGAAAAAGCCATTCTTTATTGTTGTGACAAATCTACTCAAGAGCCACATTGTAGATAATAGTAAGAAAAAAAAGCTGAAGTGGTCAGAGAGGGTTCTCTAGAGGCAATGTGAAATCTGTATTTACACAATTAGCCTTCCTCTCACAATTCACACAACTTCCTATGAGCTTCCACATTTTCAAATTAGTAGTCTGCGTTTGTGTGGAAGATCGATCAGTTATTTCATTTAAAGGGCCTATATTGACCATATTGTCATTTAACAATGGTAAAGTTTCAAAACATATCTTTCACTCCTCAGTCCATACAGTCTATATATAGAAACTAAGCTGCAAAAACAGCTGATTGTTTTTGTGATGTGATAAAAACCAGCATATTTACTTAGCAACACCTATACTATGTAAGTTATAAGGAGTGTTTCAGCCCAGCCTACTTTTTGAATGATGCACAGCAGCCAATCAGAACTTATCAGTTACAGAAAATGTTGCACATATCATTCTTAAGGGCACAACAAAAGCAGGTGATTTAATTCTAAGGGATAAAGAGATGTTGGAAAACGGTCATGTAAAAATTAATCATGACTGTTTTTGGTACATAAAACCACACAAATGTTTTAAGAGGAAAAAATGAAGGAAAGGGAAAATGTAGGATATGGGTCATTTAAAAAGAAATAATACAGTGCTGTGCAAAAGTCAGAGTCAGAGAGCAACCTACATTTCCATTCAAACACTCATTAAGCACAAGTTATTCATTTTTAAGTATTAAGAAGAAAAAGAAAAAGCAGAAATCATATTTAACAGAAAATTACAGAAGCCTCAAAACTAAGTATGATCTTTTTTTTTAAGTTTAGTGTGCCCACCCTTTGCCTTTATTACAGCTTCTTATTTGTCTGTTTCCTTTTATCAATAACTTGCCAGATGCATAGCACTGAGTTTTTTCTTCTCCTGAATAATTTGTACTTACTGGCTGTTTTGACTGAAAGAAATGAAGAGGTGGTCTCTGACTTTGGCAAAGTGCTGTATATTTATTGAATGCTGTAGAATGGCTGAAGTCAGCCACTGTTACTCTCAATATATGGTGAGGACGCTGGCTAGTAGGTTAGCAGAGGTGATGAGGCTAGCGGTGTGGTCCATAGTCTGCATAATTAGCTTCCCTGCTTATCTAAAATGAAGTGCTTGTGGTTTTAGAGTATATGAGGCATAGGAACCCTGGGACTCCCCACCCAATGTCCTGTCCCATGGCAGCATGCCATAAGCCACTGTCACTTACCTGCCTCATTTATCTCTGTAATTATGCTCACCTGGGCAGCATGCCTCAAACTAAATTAGTCTCAGAGCACAATTACTTTCTATGGCGGTTGAGCCTTGTAAAGCTCAGCAGTGTTGTACTTTAGAACAGCCCACTTCCCCCTGACGGTTACCATAATCATAACCATTTACTCGTGCATAAAAAGCTGGGGCATTGGTGGCACTTGATTAATCACATTTTTCAGACACAGGGCAGCCGTGGGTGCACTAGGCTAGCACGCCGCTGCCATGTACAATGCCATGGCCTAACACTTCTCCAATTTTAAACAGACATAATGTGACATCTCTGAATCAGCTGCTTACTCTAGCTATCTTTCTATGTGAGTAATCTGCAAAAAGTACATTTCCAGTTTCTGCCAGGCTTGAAATCAGCTGTAAAGAGAGAAAGTAGAAAGCAGTGTCAGGAGTGTAATCTATACAGAGATAAAGCGGCGAGGACGTTTTCAGAAGGCATGACTTAGTGGAGAATAAGGGGACTCGAGTCATTATATTTCCCTCAATTACTGGACTGTTCCCTTTAAAAACATATTATTTTAATTACTTGTGGCTTTTAGGTTGGTGGTAATAACTTAGTAGTAATGAAATATCTTTTCCATTGATTATTTTAGTTTGTTGCAAAAACACAGTTAATTAAGTGGATTGAAGCCTCCATGAGATCACCAGCATTAACATCAAATCCTTTACTCCTCATTAAAGCAAACAGTCAATTTAATTAATGCATATTAATCCCCACCAATGCTCATTTCAGCTTTAAAAAAAAAAAAAAAGTCGCTGGGCTACCCTGACATCAAAATCGTTTCATTTCAAACATGCAAGTTTGATCGCTGCCTGAATTTGTGGGAGCCACACGGAGGGGCCCCTGTTTGAAAGATTTGGCAACCTTTCGTGTGATCTTTCCTTCAGCTAATTAAAAAAAGGAGGATTAATGGAAGCTTCCTCTGTCTTAAGTCATCATTGCAGATATTTCGTAGCGTGTCAGGATGCCAGGTTTCCTTTGTGGGTATTGGCTGGAGTGTGCAGGGATCTTTAAACTATGCTTGATGGCTTTCTTGCAGATACATATACCATGCATAAACAGCATACCCTTCATGACCCACAAAAAAGAAATAGGTACTATGAGGTGACAAATTTTAAGTTACTTTGCAATCGCAGCTTTCCTTGCAAAAGAGCTGCACAATTCCGAGCTCTTTGCCATGTCAAGCCTTTCTCTCCCTTATACGCTGGCTGTGTCAGAGGTTATCCTTCGTGCCCTTGGTCTTGTTTTCTGACCGAAACCTTTCTGTCTTGCCAACACATTACTCTCACTGGCGATAGAGAAAAGCAAACAGCTGCTGCCAACCGTCAAACATGACCCAGGCTCTCTTTCCCCCAGCATTGATATGCACTAACTGAACTTAAGAGGCAAATCTGCTACTCTCTTGTGTTCTATTTTATCTCACCCATACAGAGTCTGTGAATGATCTACGAAATGTTGGCGTCTGGGGTAGAGCTGGAAATCAAAAGGTGCCTGCCCCTAAGTGCACCTTTATAGAATTTCTGCCCTCTGGTTTGTGCCGTATCAGTCGGTCAGTTTGCAGGGAATGATAAGTTAAACAATAAAAAATGATTATTCTGTAGGTTAGGGTTAGAGTGTTTGAACAGCAACACAAGGGGCCATAACAATGACTCTACTTTTAAACTCTGCTCAGGCTGTTTCATTATCCATTAATGAAAGAAGATATGACATTTTACTCTTTCTTTTATATTCATCATTCTTGGCATTCATATTGGGCAATGGTGTGGTGGCACACTTTTAATTTTACTGGACACGTTGCACGTTAGAGGTAGTCTGAAGGGGCAAAAGCTCTGACTGTCTATCTTATATCAAGTCTTGTGAGTAGGTTATGTGCAAGGGTTCTTACTCACACTAGGCCTTGGGATCACATAAGTCCGAGCTTAAAACATTTACACTGGCTCCCTGTACATTTTTGTATACGGTACAAGGTACTATTACTTGTTTTTTAAAGATTTTCATGAGCTGACTCCTCTCTATATGTGTGATTTACTCCAGCCATACTCTTCATTCCGCTGAAGCCAAACTGCTTATGGTGCCTCGGTCTAATCTAAATACTGTGGGTGATAGGGCATTCAGTGTTGCAGGCTAAAAGCTTTGTGGCAGTCTCCCTCGGGAACTGTGCAACTGTACATCTTTCTCCATTTGTAAATCTCATTTTAAAACTCATAACTTTAAGTTGGCTTTTGGTTGATTTACTTTCTCTGCATTTGACACCTTATTTATGTGACATTCTGTTCTTTATATTTGATTTGTTTATCTATTTTTCTTGTCTTAGTACTTTTGCAGGTTCTTCATTATTATTAATATTATTATTATTACTATTATTATTAATTCATTGTGATTTTATAAACAGACAGTAACCTGATAAAACCTAACTAGATATTTTATATAAAATAAATGTATCTACACAAGGTGCTGGTATGAGTACATTTATAATTAGGACGGGTTTTATTCTTTGGGTGCCTTTTGAAACACTATAAATACCCAGATTAATCCAAAATAAAGCTTTGATTTTAACAGCTATATTAATATTAACTGTGCTAATATCAAAATAAGTAGGTTAATAGTTACAGTCATGTGCAAAAGTTTGAACACCCCTGGTCAAATGACAATGTTTGTTGATTTGCTAAGTGACAATAAGTTGCACCACCTCTACAGAGAACACACTTCTGCACATTTTAATTCACATTTATTGTTTATTTGCTGAATTTAACATATAAGGAAAATTAAAAAAAAAACATAAATTGTGGCCTGTGCAAAATGTTACATTTCATGTTGTATTTTTTCCAATATGTTAAATGTAGCAAATAAATAGAAATTGTGCACTAATATGTGCTGAAAAATGTCATATTTAAGTGTGTTCTCTGTAGAGCAGTGGTGTCAAACTGAACCACTGAAGGGGCCATATTAAAAAATCGCAACAGTCGCAGCATCCGTGGGCCGGAGAACGCCTATGTTTTTATTTAATTTTTAGTTATTGTTGTGTCACAACCCGAACTGGCCAATGTTTACTGAACTTACGCAAAAACTTCAGGAGTAAAATATGGGTGCTTGTAGTAGACCTTGAAATATTACATGAATACATGAAATTTTTTAATGTCCCCAGGAGCTCAGCCTTTAAAACCTACCTATTTTCTTGAACTAGACGCCTGGCATCCTTTCTAATACTTGGGCTCCAATTCTGAGCTGCTGAGCTAATGTTAAGTGTTTATATAGGTTGAACTGCAGCAGAAATGCAGCTAGTGCGTTTGGTGATATGACTGGTGTGGAATTGTGTAGAATTGTGTAGAATTCATGTCCCTGAGATTGTTGTTGGGGTAGGAGAGTCAGAGTGCACATTACATTGCAGTGCATGCTGGGGACTGAAGTGCAGTGCATTGTAAAATGGGCTAATAATAATAGAAAAATAAAATAGTTTCGTGGGCCGGATAGGATTGTGTCGTGGGCCTGATCTGGCCTGAGGGTCTTGTGTTTGACACATGGGCTGTAGAGGATGTATTGACATTTTTTCACCTAGAAAAACTACAAAACATGTCATTTGACCAGTGGTGTTGAAACTTGTGGCTATGTCTGTAGATAGATAGAATAGATAGAATGTTGTCAGTTCATCTCCCTATAACCATTTTGGTCTGCATATCATCTCTGTCATGCCAAAATGTTTTATGTCTGTAGTCATAACTTTTTCGAGAAGTGTAGGTTAAAGTAACAAGATTTTATTTCAAGTCATTTTGGACCATCTCTATTGGTCCATTCATTATGAAATGTTCACACAATGTAAAGGGCAGCTGGCATTTTCAAGTGAAAAAAAAACAACTAAACGAAAAAGTGTTTGTTAAGGGTTTTGTTAAGATGACGACAGTATGCACACTCCTTCTGCTTATGTGCAATACAACTTTGTGTACCCAGTGTAGAATATAACTGTTCCACAGCTGAGAGGAAACCCCAAGTCCTCCTTCCATAGTCAGCATTATGTGGGCATGGCAGCACTAACTTGGCCTGAGTGGGAAATAAAGCATGAAACAGGAAAGGAGGGGAGCAAACCCCTTTCAGATTCCATTAAGAAAGGTGCTGCACTTTCTCTTTCTTGTCAATTGTTTCTGTGTCTCTTGAAGTGTAGATGGAATGTTTGAGTTGCAGTATTTAGTCCAGAGCCTGCTGTGTTAAATTATGGTCGGTGGAGCAGTGGGCCGGGAGTAATCAATAGGAGTAGACATGAGCAGTGTGTAATGTGTGTGCTCCTTAGCAGCAGGGACACTGTCCCCGACCGCTCACGCTCCTCAGCAGGTTAAATAAATATGATAGTGCAAGCGGACACACTGGATTATATGACATCAATGCAGAATGGGGAAAGTGCTATTATAGTCCTCTGCCTACTGTGAGCACTATTGACAGGGTTGGCTTTGAACATCGATGGTGTATCAGACTATGAGACCATCACACAGGGACTGTGATAATCTCTCTCTCTCTCTCTCTCTCTCTCTCTCTCCTCTCCCTCTACGTGTATATGGTTAAAAAAGGAAAAGAAAAATGATACTGCATGTATCTATTCTCTCATATCTTCTCATTCGTATTGTCTCATTGTTCATATATTCGTATTACCTTATCATATAATCTTGTCTGGACAATCTAAATAAGAATTTCAGAGAGTGACTAAAGATCTCATTTTCTGCTTACTTTTCAGACTAAATTATAAAATCACATGGACCCGTGATGCCGTTGATTGACGTTTTGTGAACATTTGTCATGCGAAACTAATGTTTTAATATCACCATCATGACGCACAAGTATATGGCGATTTAACAGAAATCTGAATTATTACATGGATTATTAAAACTATTAATGAAATACACACTCCAAGATATTGCAAAGATTCTAATGGATCTTTTCAGAGATGTACGTACTGAAAGAATGCACGCCTGCTCTGTCAGTCTGTGCTTGATTTGTCCATGTGCTTAATCTCTTTTTGTGCTATGCAAAAAAAAAAATTATATTGATTTTCATTTCTTTGGGAGCTATACTGGAGAAGATTCAATGGTTATTTTAGAGTCCTCTAACATAATTGCATTTTGTAGTTAGCTGGAGAGGGAGATTTGTTCACGTTCTTTTGTGTAGAGAGAAACTGAGCCTGCATGTCAGTTTGGAATAGTAGAAGTGTGTGTGTGTGTGTGTGTGTGTGTGTGTGTGTGTGTGAGATAGAGGGAGAGCCAGAAAGAGATACACATACCATAAAAAGGTGCAACAAATGTTTTTTTGCCATAGATGAACCACATAGAACCACTTTTGGTTTTCTACAGAACCATGTTTGAAAAAGAGATTGATGACTGTGAAGAACCTGTGAAGGCTTAAAGAACTTTCTCTACCTAGAACCATTATATTATGTGTTGGTTCTTTAAATTTTAAAAAAGTTATTCATACTAACACACCCCATTTTCAAAAGTGATGGTCCAAAGAACCATCCAGTGAGAGATTTCTTAGGGCAGTGTTTCTCGAACTGGTCCTCAGAGAACCCCACACAGGTCACATTTTGACTGGACTGTCTCAGGGTCCCTACAAGGCCTGGTTTAAGAACCACTGCTTTAGAGAACCTAATGTGATACTTCTATAACGTTACGCAAAGATACCTTTCTGGCACCCTTATTTGTAAAATTGTAGTGCGTGTTTCTGTCAGACATCAATAGTGCAGTCACTACCATATACTGTAAAACTTAAGTGTTTCCGGTTTACTTTACTCGTCTGTCAAACGTACTAATGCAAATCTAGTAACAAGTACTATTTCATATATAATATTTTAGTTACTAAGATAAATCTAGTTAAGATCAAGTAATTTTGATTGTTCTACAGACTGAAGAGTCTTTTGCCTGAAAAGCTTCCCAGCATTCTTAGCAGTTTTGTTGGTTTCTGTTCATTACCTCCTAATATTATGAATTTTTCATTAGTTTTCTTTGCATAATGTTAAGTTTGGATGCACTTTACATGTTTTTGTTATTCTCACTATGACAGTGTTTTGTTTTTCAGGTTTATCAGTTCAGCTTACAGCTAGGATTGCTATCAGTTGGCGATCACCAGCCCTCAAGAAGAACAGAATGGCAAAACTCTTGAAGCCATTTGAGTTCTCAGAAATAGGTGACACTTCTCTTATCCATCTCTTCATTACTGTATGAAGAAATGGATAAGACAGTATTTAGTCATTGGATTTGCACCAATTCATTCATTACTGCATGAAAACTGCATTTAAAATGATGGAGTTGTTTCATGGTTGATACCAATCATTGCACACTACATTGCACACAAGCGTAATTAAATGAGAGGTTAACTTAACGAGGCTGGTTTAGAGTAGCCTAATTAAATGGAGAGTAAACAGAACTCAGAAAAGTGGAATACAGTCAGCACAACTGAAACTATTTAAATAACTGGGCTGTGTGAGTTAACCTGACTTGCTGAAGAAGTGTGGATCACTGGAAATTAGAAAGTACTTAGAACTCAAATATAAATTTATTTAAGTTTGAACTTGTAAGCAATAAGTTTGCATGATTTTTTTTAAGTAAAGTCTCCTAAATTACGTTTACAGTGTAGATACTGACAAAGTGTACTTGAATGACTTTTATATTAAGGTGGACTTCTGCTTTAGGAATTATTATTTAAACAATAAAATGTAAGAGGAAGAATGTTATCATGA
The DNA here is from genome assembly GCF_904425465.1 of Colossoma macropomum. Lineage (NCBI taxonomy): Eukaryota > Metazoa > Chordata > Actinopteri > Characiformes > Serrasalmidae > Colossoma > Colossoma macropomum. The sequence continues at coordinate 3,262,966 of NW_023495267.1, read as the reverse complement.
ATAACACCACGGCTATGATTCAAAAGCATGAGCAGAAAGCGAGTACAGTAGATCATCACATCACTTTAAGTGCTCTTTTGCGTTTATACAACAGTTCTGCATAATAAATAAATGAGACTAGCAAAGAAACCCCAAACATTCTATTTAATGCACTTTAATATTGACAATTCCCACCGACACAAAAAGTAGTAGCCTTTTTTGTCACGATTAGATCCATAAAACTGTCGCAACATTAGGTTCATTTTAGATTTTTCAGCATTTGATTCATCTGAATGTTGGTTTATTCCAGTCAGTTTATAAAGCATTTTAGAGCCCTTCTTGTTTGCTGAATTGCATTCTGTTCGTTTCTAATTTCACCTTCTAAAAAAAACAAAAACAAACTAATATATTCATTTTCTGTTTTTGAATGTGGTAGAGTAGAAACTTAGTAACGGTCAGCTGCAGTGTAAAGCGTGTCATTAGTTAGCAACTGGTGCTCAGCAGAATGATACAGTAACTGTGAAAAAGAGTGCTGCGATAACAAATAACATGGGTAGAATGCTTCTCTACCAATCATACAGAACTGACTCTTGTATGCTGTGTTTTGAGCTTCTGCATACCCACTTTATCATGTTAATTTTGGGTGGAATTCCCCTTCGATATGTAGAATGCAGTACGAGTGATGGAATATGAGGCTGGTGTGTGGCAGATGCAGCGAGAACAGCTGTATGAAGACAGGTCTGTGCCACAGATAAAGGTTGATGAATGGATGTGCTATTTTCAGGTTGACCTGGTGAAATGACAAAGCTCAATTAGCCGGCGGCTGAATGTGGGTTAGCTGCCGGCAAGCTGCCCATACAGTAACCCCATAGCACTGATCCACTTCTAGTATTGATTAAGTCACTCTCTCAGCCAGTGAAAGGGATCAAACGAGGCATGTGTGAAAGGCATTATCAGCGAGCACTTCAGATAACCTGATACAACCCCATACAGCCTCTTCAAGAGGTTATAACCCCTTACACAGCCTTTGGCTGTCATTATTTAACATTCTACTACTCCTACCTCCTACCACACAGCAAAAAATATCTTCACAAGTGAAATCTAGCTCATATATCTTTGATATCCAAGATTGTTAAAGGAATATAATAAGATTCAACCCATTTCTAGACGTTTTTACTTGTTTTAAGTAATGTTATGTAGTAAAATGGTCTCTTTTGCTTGTTTCGTTATGTGCCTAGCTGACGTCCAGAAATAGCTTGAATAATCTTATAATCTTCTTGCGAGTCTTGTAATGAGAAATTAGATATATTGGCTACGATCTCCAACAAAAAGGTACTGACCTGTCACCGGGGTGATACCGTCAAGGGTACCCTTAGTTTGGGAACGTTATTGGAGCATAATCCATTGCAATTACATTTTAAAGCTGTATTGGGTCCCCACACCATGTCTGTATATTTTATTGTTCTGTTTGAAAACATTAGCTCATGAAAATTCCTAACTTTTCACCGGGAAAAACTTACTTAGGGTACACAGCTGGACCTCACAAACTGTACCTTTGAGGGTGCATTTACATTGTTTGTGTAAAATGTTCTCCACAGTACCTTTTATATCTGACAGTGTAGATTTAAGATGCTTTCATTATCTGCACTGCAGTTTCCCCCCATTCTATCTCTCCTCCTCTTCTTCTTTACATCATCATTGCTATTTCCATCTCCAAGGATTGGTTGCAATGAAAAGCATCTTGCATTAACATTTCAATCTGCAACAGGCACAAACAAACTCTCTTAGTGTGTTTCCTCCTGCTTTAGCTGAGGGCTTTCACGGCCATGTCCCGTGTGAAGAGCTGCCTGCAGTGGTCTCTGGGGCTTTGTTGGCCAAGCAGAAGGTCTTTGCCGTTGGGGGGCGTGTAGCTTGTTTGTGTGGTGTGTGGATACATGTCAGAAATAAGGCAATGAACCTGCATGCCAGTGTAGTGTGTGTGTGTGTGTGCGTGTGTGTCGGAGTGTTAGCCTGAGGGGAAACACGACATATGATGTTTCTGTCAGAAGCCAGTAGCCCAATAATTCCTGCACCTGAATATGCATTGTGGTACTTATGCTGTACTGTTATGACTGTCCTTGTTTTGAATATAGAATATAATTAATGACGGTAATCATCCATTTTGAGTTTCCTATGAGACGCATGGTTTTTCATAACAGGAATACATTATCGTTACTCCAGATAAAAAGAGCCTCATCTTCAAAGCCATTCATCAGCTGACCCCTAAAATATTAAACTCAAAGGATATGAACTCTGCGAATTACCCAAACTGTTGGCAACACATATTCATTTGCATTTGCTCTTCTAAAAAGCAAAAGTAAAACCTTTGCTGTAAATGATTTAGTTTGCAGTTTTATCTGCAAGCTTCATAAAAATGTACAGCACTGTGCAAAGGTCAGAGACCACCCGTCATTTATTTAATTTCCAGTCAAAGCTGACATTAAGTTCAAGTTATTCATTTTCCAGCCGCGAGAAAAAGCACAAAACTAACAGAAGCCTCAACAACTGAATACAATATCATTTTTTCAGTATTTTGTGTGACCACACTTTGTCTCTATTACAGCTTCCATTGTTCTTTTTAGAGAGAGTAACTTTGAGTTTTTCAATGAAATCTGCAGAGATATTTTTCCACATCTCCAAAGTTCAGTTTTAGAAGTTGGTTTTGTATTTTCTGCTTCTTACAACCCAAGTAATCCCTTTGAGTGATGTTGAGGTCTGGGGTGGTCAGTCCATTGTTATGATAACACCAGCAGCTTCTTTGTCTGGTTTGCGAATTTCCTTCTCCTTCTTTTTTGTTGGTCCATTTTCTTTTCTTGGTAATGGCGTCTTGACAGCTACACACCGAAACAGAAACACCTGTATTTTTTACTTTTGTTACAAATCTAAAACAAGAGTGGAGCTTAATTTTCTCCTCTGTCTCAAAGATGAAAGCTTTGAGTGCTGTTTATCTGATGGTGACAGTTTTGTTGGTTTACCAGGTCTTGTTTTAGTCACATTTTCTATATATTTGTTGTCATTTTTAAACTTGCCTGTTTTTGTGGATTACCTAAATCCAAGGCGCCATTCTAACTGAAAATGAAATAAATACAGAGTGGCCTCTGACTTTCACACAGTACTGTATGTAGATATTTTGCTAGCTTTTAAAAAATCAGTGTTTACATTGATTATACAAGCAAGTGTAGCAGTACTGTTTAAAGGAAGCACCTGGTCTTACAAACATGCTCAGCCTTTATAGCAAAAGCTGCAGCTTTCAGACGCGTTATGACCAACAATAATGACGTCCCTGCACTGGCAGAACAATCCTACTTATTTCAAACTCTGCATTTAAAGCGTATTACACATTCATATAATTCAGGACTGCCTGTGCGCTGGGCTCTAAGCTCTGGTCCGTATAAGGGTAATTAAGTGTATGAATACTCTGCATACTCCCCCCTTTCCTGCTCTGATATGATCTAATAACATGCCTCAAATTATTGCATGCCTGCCTAAGCCTGGCACACGTCTGCTTGCTTGGATACATTAATGTGCCTTCATAGAGCTTTTAGAGGGTTTGAAGAGATGCAATTTGAGAATGTAATGGGAGGGAGGGTGCTTTTAGCATAGGACATGTCGCTCACTGGTGCTACGGGGCTAGCTGACATTTCTCAGGCATCATGAACGCTCCATAAGCCCAGTGCGTTAAGTATTATGAATTTTCCACTCACACACATCTGTTCCTGTAGAAGGAATCACACACACGCATACATGCACAGCAAACACCGTTTTCTGAGCGTCTGTGAGGAAAGCTCATCTTCTTCTCTTTCCCCAGCGCCCGTCTCCTTTCTCTGTGGGGAGAAAGGCCTGAAAGACGAGGCTCCATGCCAGGTATTGGTGACACAGCGAGTGGAATTTGCTGCCTCGGCCACAAAAGATTTGGGAGAGCTGCATTTGCATAAGGTCAGAGCCCAGCTTCTGATGGAAGTTGTGCAGCATCCCCCCGTCTCTTAGCAACACTCTTGCTCTCTTGGTCCCCGCGTTAAATTGACTGGTCCTCTCCTTTTCTTCCTTTTCACCAAGAAGCTCACAATAAAATGCCACCCTCCAACCTATGTCTGTCACCCAGAAGGTCATCCCTCTCTTTTTTCCTCCCTCCCCCCTCATTCTCTTTACCGGGCTTTCATCTCCAATTAAAAGATGGGTGGATTATTTGTTTGGTGCCTGTGGATGGTGGGGGGGTTTCGTTTTTTTTTCTTTTTTATATGGTGAAACTTTCTTTTTAAAAAAATCTATTTCTCCCCAGAGAATAAAGAAGTCAAAATATTGCCGAGGATGTGGTAATTGGAGAGAGGAATCACACTGATGGCACCTGAGAGAGACAGAGCTTCTTCAGAAAGCTGGTTAATGTAAAGGCAGTAGAAGGTAACAGTGTTCAGAGGCACATGCAGCCCTGTCATCTTACTACCATCACTGTGCTACAGCGCTTTTGGGAAGCAGGGTCCGAATCACAGGAGCAAACAGACAAGGGCGCTTGCTGTCTTTGGTGCCAGGGCACAATGGGTCGAGAGAGGAGAAGGCGGGGGGGAGGTTTCGCCCCGTCTGCCTCGGTGGTTGGAGCAGGCGACATGATCCAGATGCTGGGAAGCGGTGTTAATAGAGGGTCAAATTTGGACAATAGTCTCCATCCCTGATTTCAAAGCAGCCTCTGTCATCTGAGCCCATTTCTGACTGCTCTATCAAGCAGAATTGGAGGGATGATTCAATTATTATCTTTTTTGGCATGGCAGCTATACACCATTACTTTAATCCATCCCCCCACGCACCACCATCTCACAGACACAGCATGCATCTAATATAATGATAAGCATTAAATAAGCTTTAAATGCTGTGTCCTACAAAGGGCTGAATGACAATGAGGCAATACAATGCGGTCAATAAAGAGTTAATGAAAGGAAAGTGGTCTGAAGAGGTAATCTTCAACCACCGATTAAAGACAGTCAGAGCGTTATTGCGGTCATAATAAACTGTCAGCGGCGAAGATGAGCATTGATGGTAATAAACACGTTATACGCGGTATCAGGACACAGAACCCAGAACTCCAAAACTTTCAGAGATTTTATGGGAAATAATGAGCGCGTCTCAATCGCGCATTTCATGCTGTCAGACATTAGCCTTTCAGATATCTCAATTCTGCGACGTCAATGGGATTTAGAAACATGAGCATTTAAATCCGATGGGCGAAAGTTCACGGAAGCCTGGCCTTACTTAGTCATGGCTGTCAAGTTGTACTAAAAGGAAAAAGGCTCCTCAGTCAGAGTCGCTTCAGGTCCGTTTGTGTCCGTCAGTGCAGCCTGAAGAACGTCCACTCAAACCTCCAACACAACGGGGAGAAGAGAGGACACAGCCGGAGAACAGAGCTGCTGGAATAAGAATAAACAGCAGTGATGTCATCGGTTCAATTCTCCATAAATACTTTTAAAATATTATTATAAAACATTTTAAAATATTACCGATCCCGGACCTTTTATTGGTCTGTGTATTCTGTGAACACTGTCTTAAAAAAGCGCTGATGAGAACTGGAGACTGTTCAGATCGCAGTGGATTTTGGGGATTATTTTGAAGGCTTTTTAAATTTTTGAGCGTATTTAAAATTGCACTGTTTGTTTTATATCTTGTGAATAAATATAGAAAAAAAACACACATCGCCGAGAATCTGTGTATCCAGGCGAGACTGTGTGCAATAACAGAAAACTGCGCAATAAAAATGCAGTTTTAAAAATCTAAATAAATAAAAAATCTAAATGTAATAATAATAATAATAATAATAATAATAATAGAGTTAAATGACTATTTGTATCAAAGGACGACACGTTACACTCCAGTAATGAACCAGTCTGACTCTTTATTGGTTGACGTTTTATTTTTTATTTTAGATAAAATAACCCTGGTGTCCAGGATTATAAACAAACAAATAAGCAGGTAGATAGATAGATAGATAGATAGATAGATAGATAGATAATATGTTTAAACGATAATAATGAAAAATATTGCCACAATATTATAATAACAATAATGATAACAACTGCAATAATTATATTAATAATAATAATAACAATAATGATAATAATGATGATAATAACATTATTATTATTGTTATTATTATTTTTATTATTATTGCTTTTAATTTGTAATCGCAGGTTTGTATGTTGTAATCCGCTGTAGGCTCTTCCTGCCCGTGTTCGTCATCACAAACCGCTGTGTTCGTTATTATTATCATTTTTTTTATCTGAGGTGAGAATGTGCTAAGACGCTGGTGTGCTGAAGCTCCTGCTCTCTCTCTCTCTCTCTCTCTCTGTTCTTAAAGGTGCTGGCCGTGTCCCCGAGCAGCTGTTGTCCGGCCCCTGCGCCACACCTGTGCAGTGCGCTAATGGGAGAGCCGCTGGAGAGAGGGCAGCTCCGCGCGCGCTCAGAGTCACCGCGCTGACCCCTTCAGCTTTTAATTAACTGCGAGCAGATGCGGTGAAGACAAAGGTTCAATAAAGGACAAATTGGGAATCATGACGGGAGGACGGAGGGATAAAGAGGTGGGAAAACAGCCACGCCGCCCTCTGATCACTCTGCCCTTTAAACGCGCTCTCTCGCCTTCAGCATCCACCCAAAAACACATCCTATCTCCATATTCCTCACTGTGATTACAGAGCGGACAGCGAGCTCCCGCGCGCCGCACTCTCCCCAGCTATCAACAGGAATATAGGCATTAATAAACGTGTCAGCTCAAACAAGAGCAGCACGTCGGATATATATAGACGCGCATCTCAAACTCTAAAGTATGTATGAGACGTTCGCCACGTTACCAATGTCTCAGTGCTGAACAATTAAATATAAACCTTTGTGCGTTCACTCTTTGTTTTTTCTAACGAATTCTTTCCATTTTGGGTCTGTAACTGCGTCTGTTTTGTGTCTATTCCCGTGCAAACCTTTCAGGGGCCACTGGTGTTTGGGTGTATCTGTTTCATAGCCTGTTACAGTGAGACAGACAGATGTTTCCTACAGGGACCATCACACCGACCTGCTGCCTATAGTGCTCTTCTGTTTCACACTGTGAGATGAAGGTAACCTGCATCTCTGCATGCTGTTCTTCCTTACTAAACACATGTAGGCTGTGTACACACACCACTGCACTGCACTGTTAACTTCTGTTTGTGTGTAAAAAATGCTGAAAATGCTGGTTTAGATGTTGGAAAAAGGGAAAAAGGAATAAATCTGATCCAAATCTGTAACAAATCATCCTGTGATGTGATGTGATGTGTTTCTTCCTTTTGGGAAGTGGAATGTTTGAGTAGTTTAATCAAGATATCCTTCTTTCAGAAGCTCATTTTAAAGGAGGAGTGTCAGTTAAAGATAACTCATTATCTTTATACACTCTCAAAAAAAGGTACCAAACTGTCACTGGGGTTGGACCCTCAAGGGTACATCTCAGTACCTATATTCAGGGAACATAATTTTACCATAATCCATTGAAATTATATAATTTTTAAGTTGTATTGACTCCACACACCCCGTCTCGTCTCTAGGCTTTTTATTTTATTGTTCTGTTTTAAAACATTAGGATATGAAAAGGTACAAATACTTTTCACCGTACTTTTCACCAGGGAAAGACTTATTTAAGGAACACAATTGGACCTTAAAGCCACTGTTGTACCTTTGAGGGTACATTTACATTGTTTGTACCTTGATGAACGAAAAATGTACCTGCACAGAACCTTTATTTCTATCAGTGTAGATATATATTTATATCTATATAACAGTTTTTCAAGTAAAACTTGAATGAGTAACAATATGGGCCAATACTGAGTGTTTCAGTATCGGTATTGGCAAGAAAAAGTGGTGTCGTATCATCTTTACCATTCATTCTAATCTCTAAACTTCTTCTTCAAGCCAACATGAAATCTAAATTGGCCATTTTTACTGTGTTACCTTTTCACCATCCCACTACCCCACCTAATACAGAGAGAAAATGCCCAGCTAGCCAGCAAGGGTGGCGCAGATTCCACCTTGCTGCAACCTCTGAGTATCTCCACCTCAAAAGAGTCATGTGTATGAGACATAAAATATGCCACGGGGATATCTCCATTCTGATCAATAGAAGGATGAGGAGGGCCGGGGGTCTACAATTGAGCTCCCTGAATGCGATAGATCGGAGGCGCAGCCTCTCTCGAGCTGTGATGATGGAAAGCCCCTTGGACTTAGAGAGCTGATTGCATCAAAGGATCCCTCGCTTATAGCTATCATTTGAAGTAATCTCTGGTCCTCTCTGGTCTCCCTCCTAAACATCCAGTGCGCTCCCATTCCACTTGTCATTTTCCCCGCGCTCCTGTCTCCCGTCATAACCTATAATAAAATGCCCTTTTTGTACGGAGTTAAAGTCCAAAGGGCATCAGATTTATTTCCAAATGACAGAAGAGGCTACGAGGGACAACCTCCAGTGTCTGGTCTACTTGTTCATTCTCTCTCTCTCTCTCTCTCTCTCTCTCTCTCTCTCTGTCTCTCTCTCTACACCCCACCATTCCTTTACAGAAGTCTGTGAAGATCTTACTCCTGTTTCCAGCTGCCTTCCACACGTGTGTCCGTTTAACGCTCCTCTTCCCCCCTGTATCTGGCTACGCTACACTTTTATATGGGATGCAGTCTGTGCATGCTTGCTTGACTATGCGAGCCTGTGCTTTCATTTTATGGTTTTCTTCCTCTTGACATAGCGTGCCCCCGTCCTGTGGAGATTTGGAGAGCTCTAACTCCTCCCTGCAAATCCTGCAGTCACCGCACTCCGCTGAGTGAAATATATCCCCGCACTTAAAGAAGAAACAATGTCATCATTACTGCTGGACCCCCTGCTAGCTTCCACCCACTGATTTCAGAATGAGAAGATATTCTGCCTAAGCCCCCCTTCTTGCTCTATCTCTTTCTTTCTTCCTTTCTTCCTTTCTTTCTTTCTTTCTTCCTTTCTTTCTTTCACTCATGATAATAGTATTTAAATGAACAATTAGCCATACTGAATCAATCAAATAAAGGTCATCGCCACATTATTGCATAACTTTATAAAGATATGTGGGTGAGTCTGTCTAAGCAACTCATGATTCAATCCGAATTCGATTTAGGGTGTGAAGATGCAATCTTAAAACAATTCTCAATACATCTCGGTTTTTTATTTTTATAGCTCACGTTATGATTTTCTCCTGTATTTGTCATTAACAAAGTTTTGTTAACTTGAATTTGAAGGTAGCCTAAACGTTGCGTGCTTGTCAAATCTATAAGCTTGTTCCACCATTTAGTAGCTTTAATTAAATTTTAATTAGATTTTTTTGTTCTTTGTGTCACATATTGTATACAGTATAAATCACAGTGTGTATTGTTCATCAGAAATGGTGAGAAGTGGCCAAATATTTCAATAAAAATGACTAGAATTAAGAAATTTGCCATAGAACCCTGCACGGTAGCACTAAATCACAGCAAGTAAAGCACTTAACTTTTTCAATTTAAATACTTTTTTGCCCATCATAAACATGCTCACTTATTAAAGTGTTTATTGTAGAAACTTCTACTTTATAAGAAGCCTTTTATCCACATAACATCACTATACTATTAATAACTTATCTTAGAGCTTTAATGATTTCTTCAATGTTATTTGGAGCCAATATTAAATTCTGGTTACAACTTTTGTGAATTGAATCAGAATCTTTAAAGAGAGTTTTGCAATACCTCTAAGAATCAGTTGTTTTTCCTGTGTTTGATAAGAATAGATTAGATGGTCAGTTTCATTCAGTCTCCACACAGTGGTAAATATGCAATCATAAGCAAAAGCTTGGCTGTCCCTGATCAAATGTTCAGTACATGTTCTGTTGATTTGCTAAGAAAAGATTGCTGTACAGAGAACTCACATCTGCATGTTTACATGCACAATGACTGTTAATTTGCTGAATTTAACATGTTAGAGAAAAAATGAGAGCAAAATGTAGCCCATGCGAAATTTGCTAAACTCAGCAAATAAAGAGACTGTGCACTAAAAATTGCCAACAAATGCCATATTTACCTTTGTTTCTTTAAGAGGATTTGTTATTTTCACTTAGAAAATCAACAAAACGTGACCAGGAGTACACACAGCAGTTTGCTCCTTGGATGACAAAACTTTGTATCTCTTTCTGTGTTGTTTTCAGAAAGGAAACGGAAACAAACACATAATTTAATGGCAACCTGGTGTCTGAAAGTGAACACTACCAGCCAAGTACTGGCAATCGTATACCTAAAGTGGTCTTTAAATCTTAGGCTTGAAATGCTCCTATGGGACCCCAATTCATGTGGATTTGTCATGTATATTTATATATTGCATTTTTTGTCTGCTGTGTTTATTGTGGCCTATGTTCTGCACTCATTTTACACAACAATTTGTTTCAATATATACAAGTTACATTAAGGAATGAGAATAAAGATTTCCCTCCCATCCTGTCTAAGGACGCACCAATATGAGAACTCTGGACTGATGCTCATATCCAATATTTTTCATGTGCATATCGGCTAATGTTGATGCTGATACATAAACATAAATGAAATGTAAATAATTGGTCTACACCACCTGGATTATAATCACAGAGAAATATAAAATTTATTTGTAGAGTGTTACAAATGCAGTAAAACTAATAAAACACAGACATTTTAGCACAGTTGTCTCCTGTCACCTATAATTTTTGCTTTTCTGGAGTACAAAAAATATGTCATCAAATATGGGTTTGAAATATCCTTCAAATCTGAACATCTCTCTGATGATAATGATAATACATTTTGAACATTTATCTGCTGATACCGATGTGACTCTGATATCATGTGTGTCTACTCCTGTCTCCTCTCTCTCTTCTGTGTTGTGATGCATCTGTATCCCAAAGCAAAGACCCAGCTGTGGCTGCGTTGCTGCGTGGGCAGGCCTCCCACCCACCGGTGGTGACCCTGCAGCGATTCCTCCTGGACGTGCGCCACACAGAAAGCTCCAGCACGTCGCTTCGCTTCTCCCAACCCAGCCGCGTTTCCTCCTCTGCTTCAAAGCAGGCCACGGAATCATGCACAGGCGAGCCTCCCACCGGCACACCTGACTGCTCCTTTCTCCCCGCTACACAGATACTATCACACCGCTGACCGTGACACAATTCCCAAATCGATGGCAACGGGATACCATTCTCTTTAAACTTGTCACGGTGTAAAACCAAAATATTGCCCCGTTGTTGTTAAAGAGGGTCAAGATGCAAGCGAGCACAAACAGTTCAGGTTGTGTCCCCTGATTAAGTATTTATGCGCCAGCAATGGGAGAGAGAGATACGTTTACATAGCGCTGGCCGCTTGGTCTGCCTCTCTTGCCTTCCCTTGTGTAATGCTCCCTCACCCCCCCACTGGCACACACACCATCATTCCTAGTGTGTACTTCCAGCAATGATATCAAAAAGGTTTTTGGTCAAGCCAAAGAGAGGTCATTCTAATAATGCCCAAGGTCATCGGTGGGAGCCAGCGAGTCTCCCAGTCATTTTTCATTTGTTCACCGAGTTAATGACAGTTGCAGGGGGACGGGAACTTGGAGCCAGTAGCCATGTGATGTCACTAGCACATGCCAGAGGATTATAAGGGCAGGCAGGGGACAAGGACTGTGGATTAAACAGAAAAAAAAACTTTACCACTCACTAGCAGTGTTTATGGGTTTTGTTCTCTCTGACGCTCCAGTGCTCTCAGAGGAGCTGAATGTATGGAAGTAACATTAATTCAAACAGTCTCGTTCTCTGGCTTCACTCAAGCAGTGTTTGAATGGGTACTGGCACATAACACACCGCTGTCAAAATATATGCCTATCAGCTCCTGCTGACGTTTCATAGTCAGACAGATGAATAAACCAAACAATACAGCCCGACTCAACGTGCGCTTTTATTGTGACTCAATATCAGATGTTTGGTATGACCTTGAAAATTTGACTGCATGTCAAATCCTGTGATTTAACATTCCTCAAATTCAAATACTTTCCAGTACAGACAGTGTTGCTTGTAACATATGTGCTTGGTCAGCTTGGCTTATGTAGCTTCTACATATGGACATACGGACACAAAGTGATTACAGTCAGAGGATTGGACCTTAGCTGTTTGCTTGTGCGGTGCCAGCCATGCTAAAAGAAACACTTTCTTTGCATTGAAAGGGATGGAAATACATAGTACTGTGAAAGTCAGAGATCACTGTTCATTTATGTAATGTACAGTCAAAATAGTCAATAAGTTATTCATTTGTTAGTGTCCAGAAAATAAAAAGCAAAAAACGTAAGTCTTTTGTTATATATAATACCAAATATTTCTGGATTTAGTGTTTTGGGAGACTCATTTTCAGTTTTTAAAGAAAACTGCAGGGATACTTTTTCCAATATTACACTTCCAAAGTTAAGTTTAAGAAGTTGGTTGCGTTTTCTGCTTATCAAGATCCAAGTAATCCCAACACATTCAGTGATGTTGAGGTCTGGACTCTGGGGTGGACAGTCCATTGTTCTGAGAACAGCAGCAGCTTCTTTGTTCATCTATTTTTTGTCTATTTCCTTTTCTCAGTAACAGCTTCTTGACAGCTGTGCATCCTTTCAGACCCATAGGGTTGAGTTGTCTTCTTACAGTGGAAGGATGGACAGAAACACCTTCTCAGATTTTCTCAGATCTGAAGCTAAAGTGGAGCTTGATTTTGTCCTCTCTCTCAAAGATGAAAGCTTTAAGTGCTGTTTATCTGATGATGACAGTTTTGGAGGTGTACTAGGTTTTGCATTTTCTCTGTATCTTTAAATAATTTTTAAACTTTTGGAAACTTCCTTTGACTTTTCCCTTCCTTCTGCAAGTGGTTTAATTTATATCTAATCTTCTCCAAAATACCTCCTAATTATTAACTTAATAATGGCCATTTAATAATGAATGGAAATAGTAAAAAAAAAATAATTGGTGGTCTCAGGGCACAGTCCTGTACATACCTGTTCAATTCGTTATTTTCTTCCTTTTTTCAGGTTGAAAAACTTGCAGAACAGTCAGGAACTTAGCAAGAATTCCAAATTAGGAAATGCTACAAATACAGCATAGAGAAAACCACACACAGACACACTACTGACTTATGTGGGCTCTTAATAGACTATAAAGAACATATCTTCCATGAAAACAACAGCACCACTTTTTCACAGACTTCAAAGACCACTTGTAATTATTTATGTAGCGCCAGGACTTCTGAAGACTGCAGAGAATTTACACACTTGCCAAAGGTTTTGCTTATGGTTTAAAATATACCCAATTATAGTTAATATACAGAGTGTAACTTAATATTCAGTTTAATACAGTTAAAAAACAGCTCTACAGTGACATGATTCATTATTACACACTTGTTCAAGTTTCCATTCCACAAATTTCAAATTTCCTCCTTAATGCTGGACACCACAAAGCATTTCCTTGTTGCCTTGGTATTCACAAGACACTTTGTCAACCCCTTGTTTTGCCTGTGCAAAGACAGCAGACAGCGCTGACCTAATTGTTGGCTGCTCAGCCCATCAGTGAGCTGTCCTCCCACAACTAAACCATGACTTATGCTTCGCAAAACCTTAATGACAAGGAACGCAGCATTTCTGACAAATTCCGTCTGTGGAGTGATCTCTCTCAGGTCCCCTTTGCCTTGCCGGCCAGCCTGTAGTTGCCACGGTTCTTCCAGCGCAAGGTCACGAAGTATAAATATGAATTGCATTTTGCATTACTTTCAGATGAGTGAAGCTGTCAGACCAATAATACCAGCTCTCACTCCTGCATTCTGCCACTTCTCCCCCCGTACTTTTTTTTTTTTGGCCAAGAGGTCATGGGCAAATTGAAAGTGGCAGCTTGGCCAGCATGTCCAACAGACTAATATTGTTCAAGTGCCCTGTCATGGCACAGATCAGAGCTTCACAACACTTAGTGTCTGCAAGGGGTCCCCGTGTTTTGGCTATGAGAACAACGCGGTCCCAGGATGGAGGCAAAAGGAGGGCAGATGGGGTCTCGTTCATGCCTCAAGGTACTACATTTCCCTGCTCATCAGTACTTTAAAAAGCATGGTGCCATTCTGGAGTTTTAACAGGTGGTTAATGAGGATGAATTTTAAAATGAAATATCAGTCACAGTCCACCAGTTAGTGGTCAGCCCTATTAGCCACACATACTCCACATGAGTTTGTTTGAGTTTAGTCCTTGATTGAAGAGTCTTGGCCATCTTCTTAAAGGGGAATTCTGCATTTTCTACACAATTAAATTGAGATGTAAACAAAATCATTCAAAGTGGTTTAATGTCAAATTATGTATTGGACAAAAACTGACCAACTCTGATTTCTTTACAGTGGAGGTTGTAGGAACCAGTGGTTGCACTGTCTGCTAAGCCAATTTTATCTGCCACGCAAATGCATTTAATTTAGTATCCAAAGCAACCAGTCCACCTACATATGTCTTCTTAAATTAAGTTATATTGATAATGGTAAAATATTGGTAAAACAATACAAAAAAAAATACAAAATTTCCTATTATTTTTACTTATAATTACTTCATTATTTTGGCTTACAATGCTTTGCATGTACTTCTCCACAGTGAATGGATGAAAAAAAACATTTTAGGTCAAAACTCTCAAAACAGTGTAACATTGGACACCATTTTGTATATAAACTTTCTGTGAAGGAGCTTTTAGAGGCATTAAACTCTTCAGACCTCTGGTTCCTATCACCACCACTGTGAAAAATTCAGTCTTGGTAAGCTTCTCTAGAATGGCACATTCCAACTCAAATCACCCTGAATGACTTTGTTTACATCCCAACAATTTGAACCAAGAAGCCAAGAAAGTTGCGTCGCATTCAGCATCACCTTAAGCAGCTGAAATAAACAAACAGATATCCATAATTAACTACTTGTAGTTTTTTCTTAATTCCTAATTAATTGCACTGCAAAGTGAACCCATGTCTAACATACAGGCAAGAGTTCAAACTTGTTTTCATGTAAAATAACAAAAGCCTCCTATAAGAAATAAAAGCCTAAATAACTGGAAAGCAAGGTTTATAATGTGAAGTTGTTCATTAACAGCGAACAGTGAAGCTTTAGAGTGGCCTTCATATGGACCACTGATTTTTAACTTGAATACAGGAGGAAACTTTTCAACAACTCAAAAAGTTTGTGAAGTTTATGATGAATCTTCTGGTATATAATCAGGATGGCGCACCCATTTGTTCACAAAGTTTTCTGTTGCAGTTCTCAGTGTTAACATGTTTGAATGAGAGAAAGATGCCAACACCTCAGAGGGTTCCTCTCATCTCCGTCGTCACCTACACATGATGACTTGTCATTTTGTCCCACTTCATTTCATTACTGCCTCTGAACTCTGTCAAAACAGAGCATCATTGATAAAGTCATGTCATTGCTATTAGCTCTCCTAGTCTTTGAACTAGAAGCAAGGAAGAAACAGAAGAGCTTTAGTCATGTTGGGGAAAAAAGCCCTGTCTCCCTGCAGAGGGATCTTTGGATAGATGTAAAAGAACTGTATGTGTGCACATCCAAAGGCTCCAATGATTATACATGTAAAGGGGAATTTATGTGTTTCAGACCAAGAAAAAAAAAAACAACCATGAAATAATGGTGCCTGTCACTGAGATATATTGAGATTGCTATTGGGGCAGAAACAGGTAGGGGGTATACTTAGACTGGAAAATAGAAAAGAAGAATTCTCAAGGAGTGAATATTCATATCACACTTGTCATCTGTGATAACGAGAGACACTGTTCAAAGAGTAACAGAGTATTCCGAATATCTTCAGAGGTGTTTTTGGTGCCCGTTTTAAGGAGAGGAGCAGAACATGACCGAGCATTCAGCGCGGCCACAAAAGACGCAGGCGAGCTGAGGGAGCTCCAAAAAGCCTTTCTGATGTTATCAAAATATCAAAAGTAAGTCGCACATGGGAGCTGTGACAGGGGGGTCAGGGTCCACGTCTCCATCTTCACGTGTGTCGGGACAGGTCTGGCCGGGAGAGCCGCGGTGTAAATGGCCTTCTACGCCTGTCATCCCCTTAATAGACTTGTCAAACCAATGGCAGCGCCTCAGGAGCGAGGCTAGTGGCATATCGTGCAAAAGCCATATGTGGGGAGGTGTCAGAGGGTCGCTGAGGGAAACAGAGGGGGGTGGGTACAGTATGGTGAAATTATATAAGGGAACTCGTATGAGAAGTTATGAGAGAGAAAGAATTTGGACTGAGCCTTGAGCAGCTTTGAGCCCAGTTGTTCATTTCTTTAATTTCACATATTTATTTATTATACTTTCCTGGTGTTTTGTGTGATTTCGTACCTTCGTAACTGCTGAAGTTTGCCTTGAACAGAAGAGGATGTTTGAAGGCCTCATTTTCAGTCACAAAAGGAGACGTTAAAAATGTGGCGTCTTGTTATTTACTGATTTATTCATTGATTTATTCTAGCGCTCATTCGCAGATAATATGCTCTTCATGCTCTTACAAGAAACAGCAAATGTTACAACAGCCATTCCGTTTGCAATTGGATGTACAGGAAGCTATAAAGCTGTGGATGGCCGAACTTCCTGGCCGCTGCGTGTCCAGTTATTGGTTTAAAATGATTTTTAACATTAAAAAAGTCCGAGTCACAAAGTGTAGTTCCTCCATGACAACCTGGTAAAAGTAAGAGGAAGTCCAGAGAACGGACAGCAATTATTCACCTGATACATCAGCCTGACCGCTAATCCACCCTTACAGACACACAACTGCAGTAAAAGTGTAAGGAACAGGTTTCCACTGTGATTTAATAATATACATTGCTTTAGCCTCCATTTAATATTCCTGTAGTGAACTCTACTCTTTTATTTACAAACAAACGTGTCACAAAGGGTTCTCTGAGTGATGCTTCCTTAAAGAACCAGGTTTGAGAAAGTTTGATTTGTGCATAAAAGATTTTCAAAGGCTCTTTACCAATTAAACGGTTCTTTCTAGAACCTTCGTGCTATGTGGCGGGGGCTCTTTGCGCGATGCTATTGGTTCCCAGTAGTACCGCGCAAGGAACCCTTTTTGGCACCTTTATTTTAAACAGTGTGCTGGTTTATAGCAACCTGTAATACTGGCATAGAGTCCTGTGTACTATAGTAACTGTTAGAATCGACTGTAAAAACTCTATTATTAGTGTTCTTCTTCATATTAGCTGAGACAAGCAGGTTACGTGTGTATTATTGCAAAAAACATAGTGTTATAATAATAATAATAATAATAATAATAACACAACAATAATAATAATAAACGTTACCTCCGACGATATAGTTATATACCCCGGATTATGTATTCTATGAGCCTGATCAGGCAGCAGTATAATAGTTAATTTACTGTTTTTCCAATCTTCAGTGAATCATTTGTTCGTTTTCAGACCAGAAAAGTATGAAGTGTTTGTAAGTCATTCTCACTCCTGCGCTCTCCTTTAACTCATAACAAAACTTTAAAATGAAACGTGTGACAAACAGCGTGAACTGTTTTTACTTTTCAGCGCGTGAGAAGTTCATCTTGAGCTGTAGTGTGTAGTGTCTGTGTGTGTGTGTGTGTGTGTGTGTGTGTGTGTGTGTGAGTGTGTGTGTGTGTGTGGTGAGTGTGTGTGTGTGTGTGTGTATGATTGCAGGTGTACACACACGGACTGTGAGTGTTGATCACGGCCAGTATCAGAAAATAAGGAGGCCATAATAAATGTCCCCTGGACTCGTGTTTTTTCTTCCACAGATAACACAAATAAATGTAGCGAAACCGTAATGGCGGTGTCAGCGCCCAGAGCGCCTCATAAATCACACCCACAGCTTTTAATTCGTTTCATTGGCTCTCTTAATCTCACTCCCCAATACAGTACACAGCAGCCTAATGTTCCAAATGCCTTAAAGAAAAGAAAAAAAAGAAAGAAAAAAAACATATATATATATATATATATATATATATATATATATATATATATATATATATATATATATATGTATATATAAGCGTACATACAGTACACATATATCGTATTGCTAATTCGTTTATTTCTTTTGTATTGTGATTTTCTCTCAGATTATTCCAGCTCTTCCGAGTTAAGTTCTGTTCAGTATATAAACAGTGAGGTGTATTAACAGCAGTAAATCAGGCGCTTCAGAGTGAATGTGTCCAGCCCAGAGCTAAAACAAAGGGAGAGAGTGAAAGGGCTCTGTTGGAGTAAACGGATGAGAAGGCGCGCGGCTCGTCTGCAGGGAGCTGAGTCCTCAGGTATCTCTCATTAGAGCACATTCAGAGCTCAGTTTGGGTGTTCTTTCCTTTTCGCACCCTTCAAACCGCCCACACAGACCCACTGAGGCAGAGCGTAATTAGACACACTGTTCCTTTAATTGTGTGATACGTAGGCTAGTTAAAGTTATAAAAAATGTATTAAAATGTAAAAAAAAAGTTAGCCTGTGTGCCCGCGCCTTTATCTCTCTGTGGACAAGACAGCAGCTTGTCTCGAGCCTTCCAAAATCTCTCAACCCCGTTCTTACATTATGAACTCTCTCTCTCTCTCTCTCTCTCTCTCCCCTCTCTTTTTTTTTATTTCACTGATCTGAAGTTGAAATGCGAAGGCAGCAGCACTAAGCCTTCAAACGTGTGATTTTTTCAAAAGATCTCTGGAAGCAATCTCAGCCCGCCTGACCCCTGACAGCTGCACATCTCTTTATTTCTCTCTCTGCCGCCACTTCATTTGGTAGAAAAGCTCTCAGATTCACACCTCTGCCGGTCAGCACAAGTGTTTATTATGTGCATACACACAAAATACCCCACAGTGAACATGAGCAAACACCTTTACGCCATCCGGGCTCTCTCTAAATCCAGGCCGTCACGCGCTGTTTTACGTCTACATCGTGTGGCGCCATCGGTAAGTTTCAAATGGACGCGCCCTCTTTTTCTGTGTCATCCATTACAGAGAGGGAGAGAGAGAGAGAGAGACGGTTCAGAACGATTAGTGTTTTGGTTGGTGACAACAGGGTCCACTATTCCATTCGGTCTCTGCTGGGCTGCATAATCTGAATAGGTGGACACATGGGACAGTAATCTGCCAAGATTTTTCTTTTTCTTTTGCATGTTTTTGTTTGAACTATACTGTTCTTTTTTTTCTTTTGTTCTTTCTTGTTTGTTTTTGTACTTTTTTCATTTATTTCGCATTTATTAAGTTCTTATAACGTGGTATTGTTTTAGATTGCACGCTTCTTGAAATGTACATCTTTTTTATTTTTTTATTTATTTATTTATTTATTTATTTGCTGTTTTCGAAATGTATTTGGACATAAATAAATAAAAAAATGAAAGAATTTTTACTAAACGTTTCAACCTAAAAATGTAACCAAATTGACTTAATTTTTATATATTTTTATTTTTTAAGATTTTTACAGACTTTGATTATGTTAACTCACTATTGGAAGTTCAGTTAACTCAAATTTCTAAGGCAGCCCGATTACTCACCTTTTTAGGAAAACAACAAACCTTTCTTTTTTCGTTTATTTTTTTCTTTTTAAAGGGTTTTTTTGTTTGTTTTTTGTTCGTTTTGTTTTGTTTAATTATAAGTACTAGTAAAGTATGTTCATCTCACTGCCCAAAGTTTTCCTCTCGGCTGCCCTGGCTGTGTTGAGCTTTATACACTGGCCTACTGACCTCATTTAGTGTCCGACTGTCCTTCTCCCAGTACCTGCCTCTGTGCCTCTGCTTCACTCACCATCACAGTGCAGCCTTTACAGCAAGGCAGCAGCAGAGGCTCCTAACTCTGCCTCGATAAGGCGCCTGTAATAAAATGTTTATTTGCAGTTTTGTCTGAATGCAGTAGAATGTAGCTCTCCCCTCCCACTCAGAGAGTGTATATGTAGTGGGACCCTCCCTCTTTTGAAACGGGACTGCAGGCTCTATCATTAGATCGGATGGCAAGTCTTTATACAAAGTGTTTTGCATAATTACATACCAAAGCCAGAATAGCCACCCTCAAATTTTATGGGTCACAAAGCATCCACAATTGCCACATTATTGCCCACCGAAGTCCGGCCCAAGCAATGACAAGGAATGAAAAAAAAAATCTCATCTGCCTAATCTAAGATGGGGAGATTGAATTTTCAATCTAACAATAAAAAAAGTAAAGAAGATTATTTCCAAACTGACAACTTGTTTACATATAGTTGTAAAGTTCAGAGGACTGGCCAAGACTTGAGGGAACGTGATTAGAGAGTGCACACTCAATCTAGCAGTGTAAAGAGAAAGCCTGTAGAGAGCAGATTAAAGCTCCCCCCGTCCACACTGGGAACCATGTCCACCTTTGTGTTAATGCCATTAAGATATTCGGCCATAATGCAGACTGTCTGCTCTCTGAATAACGCAGCGCTCGATTTCTGTGCAAAATATAAGCCTC